>NC_135884.1:70407351-71151619 GCF_964194155.1 Cetorhinus maximus | reverse complement strand
CTATAGCATGAGTTATATCTCTGTCACATTAGGGTGAGTCATGACGGTTGTTACAATCCTGGTAGGGACCTTAAAGAGAAATCCAAACACCCAGTAATTAACTGACATAGCCATGCCACAAGATTCCATATTTTTAAACAAAAACAAACTTTATTATACATATGATAAAGTAAATTAAACAAAGCAAGCGCCAATAACTTAACAGTTTATAAAGACTTATAAATTCAGTTCTGCTTTTTCCTTTCCTCCCCACCTCACACCCCACAAGAGTTCCCTTATATACTTTACAAGAATCTTGAAGGTTCATTCACTTCTTCTGGGACCAACCCAAAGATATGTCACAACCTTCTGGAATTTACTTTAGTTCTCTTCAGTATTCCAACTTTCTCCAAAGTACAAGATTTATAGGGATCCTTTCATTCGCCTTTGGCTAAGCGACCCTCCAACTTTTCCTTAAATACCTCACAACTATGGACTTCTCAGCTCTTTGTCCTGGCTATTGGCCGGTACCCAACTGCCTTTTCACAGCCTTCCAAACTAACTCTGCTGACTACATTCTTCCACAAGGCCCTGTGAGGATCACTGTAGATTTATTCCTCGGTGAGAATTTTCTCCCCATCAGTGGGGTTGGGCAGGAGCGGGCGCGGGCGGGCTTGCAGCCAATTGCCACCCACCAATCGGCTGCGCACTGCCATTTTATGTGGGTGGGCCAATTAAGGCCCGCCCAGCATAACGCGCACCTAGAAGCGATGTGCGCTCTCTGTGCGGGTGGTGGGGAGTAGGCTGAGTTGGGGCCTGCGCTCTTTCGTACGCATGCACACAGAGCTGCCTCTGGGAGATGAGTTTGAGTTTGAAAAATTTTAATAAAGATTAAAAAACATTTTTAAGACGTCCCCTCATGTGACAGTGTCACATGAGCTGGGCCATGTTAATGAATTTTATTAAAAAGTTTTATTAAACTTTAAAAACCTTCATGAAACCTCATCCCGCCCGTGGATGAGGTTTCATGATAAATGTGAAGGCCGCCTGGGCTCTTCGCCTGCCCGCCAACCTTAAGGGTAAACAATAAAGTTAGTATTTCCCCCGTTTAAGGTACAGGCCAGGCTAACGTTTATCTGCTTTTGTTCCCTTGACTCCATGAGCTTCAACCTACACAAGACCAAATCAGCAACTGCCTTCTGTGAGGAAAAAACCAGTTAAATTAAACAAACGTATCGTCTAACCCCAAACAATCAGCCATCGTTGTATTGAATGGCAGATCAGACTTGAGGGTCTTGTATTCTTATGTTCATCAATAAATAAAGGATGCTGGATCATATTGTCAAATAGCTTCAGTTCAAGTACCTGCAGGTGCTTGTTACATGGCAGTTGGGATTCTGCATATACCACAACATTATGAAAGCTATACAAGTCTTACTGGCAATTCAGAAGAAAGCAACATGGCCTGATCCATTGTGTTAAAGGGAATGAGTTATGAAGAACAACATAAGCAAGATCCCTTTTTTAACCTCAAGAAGACATGTCTTAGGAGTGACATTAATAGAATTATATTTATTTATCTATCCGACCTGGATAGAGAAAGTAAACCTGGAATAATACTTTCAGATATGTCTGTGCAGCAGGAAATGAGGGCACAGCATAGTTGTGACAAGTAAATTTACATTCGATGGCAGGAATTTTTATTTACTCAGAGGATGATTAACAGCTAAAATGCGTTGTCAGCGAGTGTGGTTTATGCCAAGACACTCAAGTCATTTAAGAAGCAGGTGCTGTAATGGGAGAATGATCAGCTTGGTATTCCAGAAGGAAATTAAATAGGCTGATGGAATATCTTCAGCTAACCTATTCTGTGATCTTTCACAAACAAAATCTAAAATATTCCACCGATAAATTGTAAAAGATAAACTAATGTTTGCTTTAGGTGCCAATAAGTCAGGCATCTTTTTTTAAGCTAATTTGTACCATCTATCTAACTATCAGCACATTATATCAAATAATTTCAAGGGGACACAAATATTGATGCCCAAAGCTATTAATTTATTGTTTTCACAGAGAAAAGGATGAATTGCAGAATTGAGCCTCAAAAACTCTGATTAAAATCCCAGAATCCCAAATTGTAAAAATAAAATTTGATTTGCTCAGTCACCATGTCAGTGGTCCTGCTGGTGATCGCTCCTCCTTCTAGCAACATTACATTTAGTTATTAGTCTCCCACTGAGCCACTGTATATATAATCAGAATTTCCATGTCATCACATCTTTTTCAGTCACTTTGCACACCTTGCTGCAACCATTTGAATTCCTCAAAGTCTCGGGTTTAGTTTTCAACCACTTTATAAGGCTGTTTATGATGTGCCATCAACCATGAAGGGCTGCATTTAGCTATTTTTTTAAACTTTTAACATGATCATTGAAATGCTCTATATTCCTGTTCCATTAAAAAAGAGCATGTGACTTTATGCTCAAAATATGGCTCAGCATTAATTTTTAAATTATCTCAATTTTTTTGTGGAGGAAGGTTCCCTTCATTGTATGTCCCAAAAGAAAATTCTGCTTGAAATGCTTACTTAATTACTTGTCATTTTTAACTACTGCAAATGATTTAGTCAATTCCTGGGCTGCCTCAATCTCTTTACGATCATTTACAGTGTTGATCATTCCGCTACTCTCCTCCATAGTTCACCTTCTGGTACTACTATCTAATGTTCCTTTGATGCTGGACTACATCTCATTGTTCCTTCTTCTATCCCATTCCACTGTGCTCCTGTGCTGTAGAATTCTCTCTCCCATTTGGGCTTGTTAACACTCTCCTTCCGTCTGAAGATTCTTAAAAGTCTACCTCACATGATTCCTTTGGTTTGAGCTTCTTACTCTCAAGTTTCCTCTCAGTGTTATCTCTTTTTCTTGGTATTGCTATGAAATATCTGTCAACATGAATACTTCAGTGCAACTGTAAGTATGTAAATATGAATAAACCATTTGCAGAAAATTAAAAAGTTTCCACAGGATAACAGGAAGTCTATTTTGCAAGACACATACCTTTTTTAACTGTTACCTAGTACTCTGCAGAATCTTAGTATTGTGGGATGGATTCAGCAAATGAAGCAATATGACTGCAAAGCAATTGCACAAACAAACTGATCATGTATGTTTAGAATCAGTTCAAAATTGCATTTTTAGTTTTCACAATTTAACCCCCAGGGTTTCCCTGATGTTGATGGAATTCTTGACAGACAAACTAAGATGTCAGCTCAACGATAGACCCATGTACTGCTGGAAGAAACTATTTTATTATTGCCACCACTGGCATCCAGCGGATGGAATATCTCAGAAACCACTTCCTAAGGAGGATTTTGGTTACCCAAGTGCACCAATGACTTCTTAAAAATTTTACAGTGTTGCTGTTGATGGCACTGATTGCATAAATTTTTTTAGATAACAGTTCTTGTTAGCTCTGTCAGAAGCCAGTTCAGCAGCTTTTCAGTTTGACCCAGATTTCTTGCATTCCAAACCCGATCATATTTCTCATTGCTCAAGGATAATGTAAATCTGGACTACAAATGTGATTTTCCACTAACCTGGCATGACACTATTCTTGTGGTTTAAATAAACACAGTCATGCAATTATAGCTGCTTGTAGGAGCCAATCACAGGACACTTGTACATTTCTGGCTTCACATTAGAAGAGTCCATTATGAAATGACAGCCTATGACCTGAATCTTGCGTTCCGAGGTTGGGCGCCCAACCTGAACACATGTAAAATTGCATGAAATGACATCAGGTGTACGTCCCGATGTCATCACGCTTGCACGCAACTTTATGGTCGGACGCATGTGGGAGTGGAAAGCGCGCCCCCCCGACAATTAAGTGGGCAATTAAGCCCATTGAGGAGGTAATTGTCAGCGATTTTAGGCGGGCCATTTTACAGTTGGCGCACGGGCCAAATGGCCAGATGGCCTACACGTTTTCACTACAAACTACATCCAGGGTGGGATGAAATGCCCGGGGTTAAATAAAATAAAAGACGTTTGAGGGATGATCTGCTGTGTAGTCTGTTGCCAGGTGCTTGCATTTATAATATTGTCACAGTTTGCAGCAGTTTACTGAGCTCATTTCATTTTTAAATTACCGCAGCTCCCTGAGGCAGCTCCACAGCAGCCGTCAGCCTTCAGGGAGTGTAAGGCCACTCTCTCCCTTCTCTTGGCACCTGCCCTCTTCCCGCAACACCCGGCAGTGATGAGCCTTTCTCAGCACACGTTTTATGCTGGCTGGCAGCTAATTGGCCATCAGGGGCCGATCGCGGGCAGAAGCGCATTTCACGTCCACTTCTGGGCCCGCCTGACGAACGCAAGATCCTGGCCTATGTTTTTTTTCTAAAGATTGATTTGCATTTTTAACTAAAATGATGTTTGAATTGTACAATTTGGAGTGTATGAGGTAAATAACAACCTTATTAAGGCATTTAAATTATATTAGCTGCCTTCTGAGAAAGATGTGTAAACAACATTTGTAGAAATGTACTTTTGTCATATGCAACTAAAAACAAGTGATGAGGGCACTCAGTAGAGCGCACACCTCCGCAACGCCATGTTAACTCAGTGTTATTACAATTACACAGCTCTTCCATGAGGCTTTTCCCTGCCTGGTTGATGCACTGTAACTACAAAGCTGAAAAACAAAATTTGTTTATTAAGAGCTTCCATCTCACTGAGAAGGCTTCAGGTAATCCACATCCAACAACCTGCTCCGAAAACTCTGCTCACATTTTGACAGCTGTGACAAATTCCACCACAGCAGCTGAGATAATCCACAACATCCTAAAACAATCAACAACATTCTAAATAAAAACTCAACAACATTCTGAAATAAAGTAAATTCACTCTGTATCCCAATGTTAATGAATCCGGAGCCATATTTACGCCAAAAACTAATCAGTTCTTCCTTGGGCCATACCCTATCTGCTTACCAAGTTTCGTTGAAATCTGTCCATTAGTTTTTTAGGTATATTGTTTGCAGACGAACAGACAAACAAATAGGGGTGAAAACATAGGGCAGAAATTTCCCCCCATTTGGGGGGTTGTGTGGGAGCGGGCGGGGGAGGGTGCGAACCCGATCAGCACTCCCGATCAAGACCACGCTACCATTTTACGCTGGCGGGCCAATTAAGGCCTTTGACTCAGCTGCGCACCTGCCGAATTGACAATCTAAATGATGTGCGGTGACATCGGGATGCACACCCAACGTCACCATGCGTCATTTTACCCATTGGCGAGCGTGCCCTGCCCCCGCTCACCGATCCAAAAATTCTTCCCATAACTTCTGCCAACCTTCAGTGGCTGAGATAACTATTTGATAAAAAAAATCATGACCAATTATTTTTCACTTTTCCTCCACTTCTAAATAGTATCACATGATAGTACTCTGCAATTTGAACATGCTGATAACTCCTGAAATGGCCACTTTGTTACAACATCCCTCCAATCCTGCTATATCAACAACAGTGCATTAAGCTGCACCATCAGTATGGTGTGGTATTGTTTCACATGAATATCTGAGCTCCAATATCAATTGGGCCAAGGCAAATTCTAGAGCAAAGTAGAATTTGATTTCTTGTAGAAAGGCTCCAATTTTACCCTGGAGTCAGATTGGACCAGGGTTATGTTGGATATTCTGGAAAGTTGTATGTTAGAAATCTTAGGGATTTGGGTATTAATAATTGAACTTCCTTGTATCTTGAAACAACAGGCTTCCCAAATTAAGCAGGATATTTAAAGTGTACTAAGGCTTGTCTTCTTGTTGAAATGTCTGAATATTATCGTCACTGGCTAAGGTAACAAATATAGATCGGGGGATCTATTAACTTTAGTTTAGAAAGGTAGCTTAATCTTCAAATGACCCATGACCAGCTAAGTGAAAATGTTTTAGTTGAGGGAGGTAGCTTTGGAGTAAACAGCTACTGTACATGAATGGACTATTTTCAAAGCATTCAGGAGTGGATATGTCATGAGACCTTAGCTGTGACATGTACCATGGATGTAGGCAGAATACGGTTATAAAGGAATATGGATTTCAATAAACCTTCAGAGGGTTCAAAAGATAGAACCATTCTCCAAAAGCATCTGTGTCTTGTTTGGTCAATTGTTTATATTAGATACCAATAAAGACTGTTCAGGACTCCACCATCAAGTGTCTTGTTCTTACTCGAATCTTGAGTATTGCTGAAAAAAAGAGACATTTTTTTTGTCGAAGCTTTTCATCTTGCACTCATTGAAACAATTTGCAAGAAAATAACAGTGTCAGGGGAATGACCTATTTATGCTGTATGAGAAGAGAGTGCCGATTTGTTGGCAAGTGGACTCTGATAGAGGCGTTGCATACCTAGGCTGCACGTCCCAAAGACTGGTGGATCGTATCAAACAAGAATGACCCTTCCGCTGTTCACAACAGGCAAAGTACCCAACCATCTCATGCTTGCAAAGCTCAAAACACAGTGTCCAACATTAAATGTGATTCCATGATTGGACAATATTTGCGAAATAATCGTCAGTATGCTAAGAATGATGCTGACAACCAATTTAAGATTGTCAGTCGGACTCACAGTGTGGCGTATTTGCGTGTACTGGAAGCTATATATATTAATACATGGCCCTGTTCTTTGCAGACAGAAAGAACATGTACATACAGTGCACCTGTTTCAGCCAAACAAATTAAGCGACAGCCATACAGCTGTCAAAATAAGGTCTACGCACACCTCCGCATTCTGCTGGACCAGGGTCTCCATTGCTTCTGCCATTCCTCCCATGGAGACCTCCATATGCACACATGTGGGCACCACTTCATCAGAGAGCAGGCGGATGCACTCTTCTGACTCGCATGCCACTCTGTTGAAGGCTTCTAACAGCTCTGCGTGATGTCTCCCACCACCCGCTGACTCTTCACAATGAGTTGGAAGGCCAAATCCAGAAGCTCATCATATGACTCGGACCTCACTGATGCCTCTCCCCCAACAGTCCTCCAAGTGCTAGGGAGCTTGGCTGAACCTGCTTCCTCCTGCTGCGGACACGTGGTTGTGCAGTAACCACCAGATTGTGAAACCAAGCCTACTCTAGATCTAGGTCCCACAAAGGTGTGTGTCTCTGTGCTGGTGGAGGGTGTGGGTAAGTGCTGTGACAGATCTTTCAGGCTGCTTATTTCTAGCTCTTCAATGGAGGAGGTGTCCTCTTGGCTGGAGGTGAGGACCTGGATGGAGCTGAGAACTTTGCTGGCTGAGGGTGTCAGTCGCTTGGCAGAGCTCCCTGTGAACCAAAGTAGAGATGATTAGTACATGGCAGCAGAGTCGAAAGTAGGAGAGAGAGCACTCACAGTTGCATTGAGAGAGGGATGATGTAGTGCAGGATCCTCATGTGGGTGTTAGCCGCTGACCTTACTGTCGCTGCAGCACAGTCCACTTCCTCACCAGTCAGCTCGATGGCATGCTCCTCAAAGTGAGTGAGGGGCCTAATGTGGCTACTCCACCATGGCCTAGGACCTCTCCCTGCTGCTTTGAGCCTGCTTCTCCTGCATGAAAGGAGATGGAGGAAGTGTGAGCAAGGCACATGGCACTGCATGGAATGTTTGTGTGGAATGGGATGAGGACGCAAAGGATATGAGCCTGATGGAGATGTGAGGGTGTGTGTGAGAGTTAGTGGTGTTGCCCCTTGAGATCCCTGTGGATGTGTGATGAGTTTGTGAGTGTGAGAGTCGAGAGTGTTGAGAAGAGTGACTTACCTTGGCGGAACAGAGGAGATCATTCATCCTTTTTCGGCACTGGCTGGTGTTTTGCAGAAGGTTGGCGTGACCGCTGCCACCACCTCCCATGCAGGATTGATGACCTTGCTTGCTGACCTTCACCCAGAGTAGGGGTAGAGGACATCATAGCCTACCTCCACAGTGTCCAAAGACGTTCTAGGGACCTGTTACTGAATCAGGGTGTGCTGCGGTCTTCTTGCATTTCAGGGCCATGTCTTCTGTGCAGCGGTCCTGGTCTGGAAGCACTGAGAAGTGTACACATGACTGCAATTTAAATATGGTGCCTGGCATGAGGAAACGGCGAGGTGACAGTGTGGCGGGCGAATTGGAGGCCACCCGTCAGCGAAACTGCGTGTTTCCTGGGAATGCACGATTAATGAGGTGGGATTGGGATGATACGGCACGAAAACCTGACATTGCAGCCAGCGGATAAAATGTCCTTTTTCCCGCCTGCTACCGTACTTTGGGCGGGATCATCCCAGATTTACACTAAGTATGGTCTAACCAAGGTTTGATGCAGGTTGAGCATATCTTCCCTACTTTTTAATTCTATCCCTCTAGCAATAAAACCTATTGCTTTTGTTGCTTTCCTTTATGGTCTTGCTAACCTATGGTGCAACTTTTAGCGATTGATGTACTTGTGCCCCTAGATCCCTTTGTTGTTCTCCACCTAGACTTGCACCTTCCAGAGTAATAAGTGACTTCCTTATACTTACTACCAAAATATACAACCTCACATTTCTCTGTGTTAAACTTAATTTACCAATTATTTCCTCATTCTACGTGTTCATTAATGTCGTCCTGTAATTTGTTGTAGTCCTCTTCATACTGACTATCCCCCCAATTTAATGTGATACCCAAATTTAGAAATTGTATTTTGGAAAGTCCAAAACGTTGCTGTAAATTGTGAACAACAGTCGTCCCCGTACTGATCCTTGTAGAGCACCACTTCCCACCTTCTGCCACTCTGAATAACTACTCTTTATTCCAACTCTCTGCTTTCTGCCTTGAATCCAGCTAGCAATCCATTCTGCCATTTGTTTCCTGACTCCACATTCTCTGACCTTATTCATTAGTCTATTTTATCGAAGGCCTTTTGAAAATTCAGATAAATTACATCTACTGCATTACAACGGTTTCTCCGTTACCTCCTCAAAAGATTTAATAAGGTTGGTGAAGCAAGCCTTCACTTTTGAATCCATGCTGACTATTCATTACTATGTTCTTTGTTTCTATAGCTGGAATTTTCTGCTCCCCTTTGCAGCAGGCGTGTTTGGTAGCCTGAGTGGAAAATGTCGTGAGATGGCCAAAGTCACATTTCCCAGAGCGTAAATCCAGGATGCGATTGTCCCCTCCCCTGTCAATGGCGTGCCGTGCTTCCTACCGTCCCAACGTGGGAACCTAATTTTAATGCATTTGCATCTCATTGTGCCCGCATGCTGGAATTATCCTTCAGTGTCAAATTTAATTTCCATGTCAGCATGACTTCAGAGCGGCGTGATTTACGATTGCCTTTAAAGGCATGCATCTGGCGAACTGAACTTTGAAGAGAACTTGGAAGCAAGTGCACACAACCTTGCACAGCGCTTGCGGGAGACCTTAGGCTGGCTTTCAGAACAGTGCCGGGCCAAGGGCTCCAGTGCGGGTGGGGCCAGATACTTCCATCAGTCTGTGTTGCCTTGCACAACCATCTCCCGGCCCCACCCACACAAACACATGTTGGGGTGGGGGTGGGTGGGAAGGGAAGCGGCCACGCACTTGGAAAAGCTTGTCGAAAGTGACCATTATTCCACAGCTGAGACCGTTCTCCAGCAGCTACATTGACATGCTTGGAGTTGGGCCTCTGAAGCTTTTCTGCCTACTAAAGCAACGCAAAAGCATGAATGTGCCACCAAATGCTCCAGACTTTTCCTCCCCCAGGCCCAGGCTGCAAATTAATGGGAGTTTTAGGAGGCTGCAGAATAATTGGACGAAAAGGCAAGTTGTAGAATCCCCTTGCGAAAGGTGGGCATGGAACAGTCACTGATATAGCTGCTCAGAGCCCCTTGCAATGTATTTATTCAGGTTTGAGCCAGTAACCCTCTTGGCTCAAGCTGACAGCGCAGCCTTGCAGTGCGGGTTAGTTTAATTTCTGTCCCTGAGCTGAGAGCACAGCATGCAGTCGAATTGCCGAAGCTGCCGCCGATTGGTCAAGTGGAGTGGGGCGGAGGTGAGTGGGGTTTTGGACAGCCATGAAGCGCTCTAAACACTGGTCATCCAAGTGATGGCCATGCACTCTCCGGCATGTGTGAAGGGGCCATCAGACACAGCCGGTGGGGGGAGGGATGGAGTTTGTGGCTAGGGAACAGAATTTGTAGCATTGCTTTGGGTCTCATTTTTTGGCTGGAGGAAATTTCTGCTCATCCAGCACTGAACAACAGACATGCAGTCTGACAATTTAGAGATAACGGAAGGATCGAGATAAGCGGTGATGAGGTAGAGTTGTGTGTCGCCATTGTACATGTGGAAACAGCTGCTGTGTTTTATGATGATGTCGCCAAGGGGCAACATATGGATGAGAAATAGGAGGGCGGCCAAGGATAAATTCTTGGGGGACGTCAGAAGAAGATTGCGACAGAGGTGCCTGGCTCGGCAAAGGGAGGTGTACCACCCTCAAGATTAAGGGGCAGCAAGGCCTTCTCCAGATGCAGCTGAAGAGCCACAGTGAGCTGTCATTCATAGGCGCCTCGCTAGATCCAGGGTCTATAGACTGCACTTGTCATTCCCGCAGATGAGCAGGAACCAGTGTCGCCAAAGACTGCACACGCCTGGGGAACTGGTCACTCACATATACCACCTTGTGCATGATTTAGCACTACATGGACTTGGAGAGCACCCAGTGGTGGTGAAAGTGACCACAGCACTCAATTTTTACACCAGTGGCTCCTTCCAGTGCTCCACAGGTGACCTATGCAGAAACTCACAAGCCTCCATCCATCAGTGCATCCAGGAGATCACGGATGCCATCTTCGCAAAGGCACAGAACTTTGTGTATTTCGACCAGGATCAAGCAAGCCAGGAAGCAAGTGTGCTGGGATCTGTGGTGATCTCTGGTTTTCCACAGGTGTAGGATGCCATTGACTGCACTCACATGGCACTTAGATTTCCATGACAACAAGCAGTCCAGTATGTGAACCACAAGGGCATCCACTCACTGAATGTTCAGCTGGTCTGCGACCACAACAGAAGCATCATGCGTCCATCATTCCTACATCCTCAGCAGGTTTCAGATCCCTGACATCATCCAGGGTCCACAAAAGCTGCAGGGTTGGCTGCTCGAGGGCAAGGGCTACCCACAGAGGACACAGCTGATCATGCCCGTGCGGTGGCCTCAGACTACAGCAGAGAGAATTTCAAACATGCCACAATCCGGACTTTGATGGATCACACAATTGGCATCTTAAAAATGAGGTTCTGGTGCCTCAACAGGTCTGGTGGAGCACCGCAGTATGGTCCCCAGAGGGTGTCGCGCATCATCGTAGCTTGCTGCGTGTTACACAACCTGGCGCTGCATTGCAGGGAAAATCTAGCTGACGAGGAAATAAAGAGCTGCATGTCTCCTTTGATGAGGAGGACGTTGAAGGGGATGAGAGTGATGGGGTCCTGGAAGCGTAGGATGCCAGAGATGAGGCCATCACAGTGGCCAGGCAAGGCAGGCATGCTTGTGAGGACCTAATAGTGGCAAGATTCATTAGGATGATGATGACATGCAGTGAGGACACTCCATAGATCTTCACATTGCATCTGTAAACGGCTGACTCCTGTCTGGCTGAGGGCAGCTTGCTTGCACTCTGTGAACAGGGTCATATCATGGAGATGCAACAGTGACACTTTAACAGCATCGGATCCTTTGTCAGCTTTCAGCCCCTGTCTCCTTCAGGACCACACCGTCATCAGACACTTATGCTGAAGATATGGGGGGCCAGCCCCACCTCAAAGGTGCTAAGAGTACACAGAAAATCACAGAATCCTGTGACGCCTGCCCATGACATTATGGCAGCAATGACAAGCCACATCAAGCGTCACTGATGGGTCGAGTGACTATGCAGCTGACAATCACTTTGTTCTGAAGATTACACACTGCACAGAGAAGAGGCCCTGGACTGAGACACTTGACTTCGTCTTGTGCAGGAGCCAAGGTTTCACATCTGAATGACACACACTCTGTTCATCATAACAAGGGGCCAAAGACAAGGAGACATTCTTGGGAGTTTATTACAATCTTGAATATTGTGTGCAAATGATTAACACCTGTGTCCACGCTGTGAAACTACATCTTCTTAACCTTCCTAACCCTGCCACTACGTCTTAGTGCTCTCCCCACATCCACAGCAGAGGTGGAGGCAGCCTGCTGACTCCTACTCTGTGATGACCTTGGTGGGCATCATCTGGAGGGCCGTGACCTGGAGGACTGTGGCCTGCTTTCCGAGAACTGCGGCGTGGCAGTGGCACCCTCCTTGGCCTGCAACACTGGAGCTATGGGGCTCACAGGAAGAGGGGAATTGGATGAGCTGGACACTCCCGGAGTCACCACAGTGGATGGCCCCAGGGTGTGCACCTGCTGATCCTCCTCCCTATGACTCCTTGAGTGGAAGGGGCAGCTGGAATGAGTGTGAGATGACCCGCTCCCCCTCTCGTATTGATACTGATGGATGCCAGCATGTGCCTCAGTGATGGAGTGCAGCTCCTGCAGCAATGCAGGACCAATGTCCTGGGCCAAGGTTCCCAAATTGGCTGCCATCCTACCAGTGTTGACCTTGATGAGTTAGCATGCCAGCGTGATCGCCACAGACTGAAGGCACAGGGATTTCTCTTTCGTGCCTTGCAATCTGAGGAGTGCAGCAGACAGCCCTTCCTGGTGTTACCTGACTTGTCTTTGCAGCTCCAGCAACTGAGGTAGAACCGAGCCTAAAGGCAACTCAGACTCAGCAGACTCATGGCCTCCAGCTGACCTCTGAGTGCCAGCATCCTTGGATTTCCCTGCCTCTACCTGCTGTGGACCAGAGAGTGCAGTGTGCACACCAGATTGCAACCCCAAGGCTAGTCTAGAACTAGGTCCCACTGAGGTGTGTGTTTGCCCTGGTGGAGGGTGTAGGTGAGTGCTGTGACAGGTCTTCTATTAGTGTGTCTTTTTCCAAGGTGTCCTTGGGACTGGAGTCAATGACCTTTTTCTCTCTCATCTAATGCATATTTTGTCCATCACAGCGATGTGGTCAATCTGACAGTTAATTATACACAGGATTATGTAAGGTATATGGCATAGAAACAGGACATTTGAACCAACCAGTTCACATTTGTGCTCCACTCGAGCCTCCTCCCAGCTTTTCTCATTTAAATATATCATTATAACCCTCTAGTATCTTCTCCCTCATTTGGATTGCCAACCCTCCAGCATTGGCCTGGAGTCTCCAGGAATTGAAGATCAATCTCCAGGACACTGTTATGTACAATCCTAGAGAAAAATCATCGAGACATTAAAAAATATTGTTTTTGTCATTTTCTTTGAACATTTCCCTTTACCAGATATAAAAAACATTGAAAATGGTGGTTGTGGGGTAGGGGGTGGGGGGGTGGGGGAAGGCTGTTTGGCTGATAGTCAAGCATCATCCAAGTGGGTCATGAGACTTTTTGCTTTCCAATTGGCATAGGAAGGCAGTACGTCACAAGGATGGATGTGTTGGCTGACTAATGGCTGAAGCGTAGGGGCAAGTGATGAAATCTTTAAGAATACATTTAATCAGAGTTGACAACCCTATCCCTCATATAGTTGTCAAACTTACCCTTAAATGCATCTGTTTGGTTTAACCACTCCCTTTTGTAGTGAGTTTCATATTCTCACCCTCTTTGGCTAAAGACATTTCTTCTGCATACCTGACTGAATTTCTTGGTGACTATCTTATATTGGTGGCCTCTAGTTGTGCTCTTCCCCACAATTGGAAACATTCTTTCTGTATCCATTCTATGTAAACCTTTCATAATTTTAACAATGTCTATTAGGTCACCCCTCAGTCTGTCAATCCTTTCCTGTTATGTATACCCATGAATTTCTGGCATCATCCTTGTAAATCTTCTCTGCACTTTCTCCAGTGCCTCTATATCCTTTTTCTAATAGGGTGGCCAGAACTACATGCAGTACTCCTTAGTGTGGTCTAACCAAGGTCGAAACATGTTTAACATACCTTCCCTAGTTCTCAATTTTATCCTTCAAGAAATAAAGCCTAGTGCTTGATTTGCTTTTTTATGGCCTTACTAACAGTTGGTGCAACTTTTAGTGATTGGTGTATTTGTACTCCAAGACCCCATTGTTCCTCTACCCCACCTAGGCTTGCAAATTCCAAGTAATAAGTGACCTCCCTGTTTTTCCCACCAAAATAAACCAGCTCATATGTACCTGTGTTGAACTTCATACTTGCTAGTTATTTGCCCATTCTACATTTTCATTAATTTGCTCCTGTATTTTGTTGTAGTCCTCCTCAGTATTGACTATTTCCAATTTGGTGTGATCCACAAATTTAGAAATTGTGTTTTTGATTCCAAAGACCAAATCGTTGATGTAAATTGTGAACAGCCGTGGTCCCAACACTGATCCTTGTGGAATATCACATCCTATCTTCTGCCATTCTGAATAATTATTCTTTATTCCCACTCTTTTTTTCGACTTGAATCCAGCTAAAAATCCATTCTATCACTTGTTCTCTGACCTTATTCAAGAGTTCATTATGGGGCACCAAATTGAAGACCTTTTGAAAATTCAGATAAATCACATCTACTGCCATACAATTGTCTATTCTCTCTGTTACCTCCTCAAAAACTCAATAAGGTTGACCAAACAAGATTTTCCTTTTCGAATCCGTTCATCATGTTTTTCTTTTCTAGATGTTATTCCATTCTCTCCTTCAGCAGGGATCCATTATTTTCCCTGCCACTGATAAGCTGACTGATCTATAAATCACTGGGCATATTCTGCCACTCTTCTTAGATGTAGAAATTACATTAGCTATCCACCAGGCCTCTGACTACACCTTTTTCTAACAAATTACAAAATATGTGTAGTAATGCCTCGGCTATCTGTTCTCTAGATTTTTCAAAATGTGTGCATGCAATCCATCTGAACCAGGGGCTTTATACTCTTTGAATTTGATTCATTTATTCAATGTATACCTCATTTCTATTTTACATATGCTTATCTCTGTACTCATCTCATCATTCTCTCTCCCTGATAAATACAAAGCAATTATTTAATATTTCTACCATCTATATATCATTATCTGTGGTATTATCCTACTCCATCTTTTATTGATCTGCCTATAAAATATTTTGCTGTTTTGTTTTATCTTCACAATAATTTAATTTCATAGTTTCTTTCTGACTTGCTAATTGTTTTTTTGATTTATAACCTAATCTCTTCGTATTCTCTCATTCTGCATTCCTCTGCTTTTTTTTTACTTAGGCTGGGATTTTCTGGCCCCGCCCGCTGCCGGGATCTTCCGGCTCCACCGAAAGTCAGTGGACTTTTGGCTGGTCCAAGGCAGGGTTGGAAAATCCCGACCTTAATGTATGTCACTTTCCTATCCCTCAATTGTTCTCATGTGTCTTTATTTATCCATGGAGTGTCTCTAGTGTTTAGTTTGTCCTTTCCTTTTGGTGAAATATATATGTTCTGAAAGCTGAACATCGTTTTAAGTGTTTTTCATTGTCGTTATACATCGTTGTTTGCTAGTATTTTTGTTCTTTTTATTTTCCCAAGTTCTATTCTCAGCCCCTCCAGATCATATTTTCTCCAACTTATTAAGCTGGTTGTCTTCATACTATGTCCTCTATTGTTATCTCAAAGTCTAACTGTCTTTACTTATTTTACCTACTCAGGTCATTCCCCACTACTATGTCCAATAGCAAATCTTCCCTTTTTGGATTTTTTACACACTAAGTTAGAAAGGAATCCAGTACACATTGTAGGAACTTCATTCCCTTTACCTACTTCTTCTAACTAATTATAATCAGGGTAGTTGAAATCTCCCGTGATTATTATTCTATTTTTTTCCTCAGTCCCCTAATTTGTCTGCATATTTCTTCCTCCACCTCCCTTCCACTATTAGGTGGAAACAGGGAAGAGGTTGTCCTCGGCCCAACCATCTTCAGCTGCTTCATCAATGACTTTCTTTCCATCATAAAGTCAGAAGTGGGGATGTTCGCTGACGATTGCATTCAGCACCATTCACTACCCCTCAGATACTGAAGCAGTCCATGTCCAAATGCAGCAAGACTTGGACAACATCCAGGCTTGGGCTGACAAGTGGCGGTTAATGTTCGTGCCACGCAAGTGCCAGGCAATGACTGTCTCCAACAAGAGAAAATCTAATCATCACCCTGGTCATGCAATGGCATTACCATCACTGAATCCCCCACAATCAACATCCTGGGAGTTACCATTGACCAGAAACTGAACTGAACTAGCCATGTAAATACTGTGCCTACAAGAATAGGTCAGAGGCTAGGAATCCTGTGGCAGGTAACTCACCTCCTTACTCCCCGAAGCCTATCCACCGTCTACAAGGCACATGTCAGGAGTGTGATGGAATGCTCTCCACTTGCCTGGATGAGTGCAGCTCCAACAATGCTCAAGAAGCTTGACACGACCCAGGACAAAGTAGCCCGCTTAATTGGCACCCCATCCACAAACATTCACTCCCTTCACCACCAACGCAAGTAGCAGCAGCATGTACCATCTACAAGATGTACTGCAAGAACTCACCAAGGCTCCTTAGACCGCACCTTCCAAACCTGACCGCTACAAATTAGAAGGACAAGGGTAGTAGATACCCTGGGAACACCACCACCTGGAAGTTCCCCTCCAAGTCACAGCATTCTGACTTGGAAATATATGTCACTGGGTCAAAATCCTGGAACCCCCCACCCCCAACAGCACTGTGGGACTGCAGTGGTTCAAGAAGGCAGCTCACCACCGCCTTCTCAAGGGCAGTTAGGGATGGACAATAAATGCTGGCCTAGCCTGCGACGCCCATATCCCATGGAAGAATCAAATAAAAAGTATCATAAGAAAGAATAAAGAAAAGGAAGACATAGACGGCAAGAGAACAAATAGAGTGTAAACTACACCTATTCGTGTGATTGATCCTTTATTATCTTTTATGCCTATCCATATGGATTCTATTTTTGTCTTGCTAATAATTGCATTCTTTTTCCTACTGCAATAATGTTATCCCTCATAAGTCCAGCTACTCCACCTTCCCCTTTTCCCTCTATTTCTTTTCTACATACGAACATTTGAATTAGGAGCAGGCGTAGGTCATGCAGCCTCTCGAGCCTGCTGCGCCATTCAGTAAGATCATGGCTGATCTGAATGTAACCTCAAACCTACATTCCTGCCGACACCCGGTAATCCTTCATCCCCTTGTTAATCAAGAGTCTATCTAGCTCTGCCATAAAAATATTCAAAGACTCTGCTTCCACCATCTTTTGAGGAAGAGTTCCAAAGACTCACAACCCTCAGAGAAAAAAGTTCTCCTCATCTCTGTCCTAAATGAGCAACCCCTTATTTTTAAACAGTGACCCCCCCAGTTCTAGGTTCTCCCACAAGAGAAACATCCTCTCCACATCCACCCCGTCAAGACACCTCAGGATCTTAACGGTTTCAATGAAGTCACCTCTTACTCTTCTAAATTCCAATAGATACTGCCTAACCTGTCCAATCTTTCGTCATAAGACAACCCACGCATTCATGGTATTAATCCAGTAAAGCTTCTCTGAACTGCTAATGCATTTACGTCTTTCTTTAAATAAGGTGACCAGTACTGTACACAATACACCAGATGTGGTATTATAGAGACATAGAAATTAGAAGAAGGAGTAGGTCATTTGGCCCTTCAAACCTGCTCCGCCATTCATTATGATCGTGGTTGATCCTCTATTTCAACGCCATACTCCCACTCTCTCCCCATACCCCTTGAAGCCTTTAGAGTCTAGAAATATGTATATTTACTTCTTAAATATACTCAGCGACTTGGCCTCCATAGCCCTCTGTGGTAGAGAATTCCACAGGTTCACCACCCCCTGAGTGAAGAAGTTTCTCCTTATCTCAGTCCTAATTGGCCAACCTAATATCCTGAGATTGTGACCCCTTTTTCTAGACCCCCTGCAGCCAGAGGAAACAGGATTCCTGCATCCAGTCTGTCCAGCCCTGTCAGAATTTTATACGTTTCAATGTGATCCCTTCTCATTCTTCTAAACTCCAGTGAATACAGGCCGAGTCGGCCCAATCTCTCCTCATACGACAATCCTGCCATCCCAGGAAAATCAGTCTGGTGAACCTTCGCTGCCCTCCCCCTATAGCAAGTATATCCTTTCTTAGGTAAGGAGAGCAAAACTGCACACAATACTCCATGTTTGGTCTCACCAAGGCCCTGTATAGCTGCAGTAAGACATCCTTGCTCCTGTACTCAAGTCGTCTTGCAATGAAGGCCAACATACCATTGCCTTCTTAACTGCTTGCTGCACCTGCATGCCTGCTTTCAGTGACTGGTGTACAAGGATACCCAGGTGCCTTTATACATCAACATTTCCCAATCTATCACCATTTAAATAATATTCTGCTATTGTTTTTCCCACCAAAGTGGATAACTTCACACTTATCCACATTATACTGCATGTGCCATGTATTTGGCCACTCACTCAACTTGTCTAAATCACCTTGAAGCCTCTTAACATCTTCCTCGCCACTCACATTCCCACCAAGTTTTGTGTTATCAGCAAACTTGGAAATATGACATTTGGTTCCCTCATCCATATCATTGATATAGATTGCAAATAGCTGGGGCATAAGCACTGATCCCTGCGGTACCCCACTAGTCACCGCCTGCCATTCCAAAAAAGGCCGTTTATTCCAGCTCTCTGTTTCCTGTCTGCTATGCAATTCGCAATTCTTGACAAAAAATTACCCCAATCCCATGTGCTTTAATTTTGCATACTAACCTCTTATGTGGGCCTTTATCAAAAGCTTTCTGAAAATGCAAGTACATCAAATCCACCAGTTCTCTCTTATCTATTCTGCTAGTTAGTAGGTTTGTCAAGCATGATTTCCCTTTCATGAATCCATATTGACTTTGCCTAACACCAATGATATTTTCTAACTGTCCAGTTATCGCATCCTTTCTAGTAGACTCTAGCTTTTTCCCTATCACTGATGTTAGGCTAATTGGTTTGTAGTGCCCTGTTTTCTCCCTTCCTCCTTTTTTAAATAGTGGGGTTACATTTGTCTCCCTCCAATCTGCCAGGACTGTTCCAGAATCTACAGGATTTTGGAAGATGACAACCAATGTATCCACTATTTCCATGGCCACCTCCTTTAGCACCCTGTGATATAGATTATCAGGCCCTGGGGATTTATTGGCTTTCAGTCCCATTAATTTCTCCTGCACTTCTTTTTTAGGAGTACTAATTTCCTTCAATTCCTTCTTCTCGCTAGACCCTCGATTTCTAATAAGTTATTTGCGTTTTCCTCCATGAAGACAGAACTAAAGTCGTTGCTTAATTGCTCTGGCATTTTATTGTTCTCTATTATAAATTTTCCCATTTTGGACTATAAGGGACCTATATCTGTATTCACCAATCTGTTCCTTCTTACATACTTATAGAAGCTTTTACAATCCTCTTTTATGTTCCTTGCAATTTTACACTCGCAGTCTATTTTTCTCCTCTTAATCTATCTCTTGGTCATCCTTTGCTGAATTTTAAACTGCTCCCAATCCTTAGGCTTGCTACTTTTTCTAGTAAATTTATATGGCTCCTCTTTGGATCTAATACTATGCTTATTTTCCTTTGTTAGCCATGGTTGGGCCACTTTTCCTGTTGTTTTTCAGAAAGGAATATATAACTGTTGCAATGCATACATTCGTTCCTTAAATATTAGCCACCGTCATGCATTTTAATGAAGTTCCCCTTTCTATCTTAGCCAACTGATACCTCATACCTTCGTAGTTTCCTTTGTTTAGATTTAGGATGCTTGTTTCGGATTGGACTACTTCACTTTCCAACCTAAGGAAGAATTCTGCCATGTTATGGTCACTGTTCCCTAAAGGACCCCGCTTGACAAGATTATTAATTAACCCCTTCTCATTGTACAAAACCAAATCTAAGATAGCCTGTTTCCTAGTTGGTTCCTCGATGTACTGGTCTAAAAATACCATCTCGTACACGTTGCAGGAATTCACCCACCACAGTATTATTGCTAATTTGGTTTGCCCAGTCTATTTGTAGATTAAAGTTACCTTGCAGCACCCTTGTTACATGCACCTCTAATTTCCTGTTTAATACTGTCCCCTACCTTACCACTACAGTTTGGAGGCTGAAAGACAGCTCCCACTAATGTTTTCCGCCCCTTGTTGCTTCTTAGTTCCACCCAGACTGATTCTACATCTAGATTTTCTGCGCAAATATCCTATCTCACTATTGCACTGATTTCATCCTTAACTAACAATGCCACACCACCTCCTTTTTCTTTTTGCCTGTCCTACCTAAATATCGAATACCCTTGGATGTTCAGTTCCAAGCCTTGGTCACCCTGCAGCCATGTCTCTGCAATCGCAATCATTTCGTACCCGTTTACATCTAATTGCGCTGCTAATTCATCTAACTTATTGCAAATGCTCGGTGCATTCAGATACAGTGCCTTTAGATTTGTCTTTTTACGCTTGTTTTTGCACTATGGCCCTATTTGCTGCTAGCCCCTGTTACTTCTGCCTTCCACTTTTGCTTTTTAGTTTTCTGTCTTTCATTTCTATCTTTGCTTCCCTCTCTTATGTCTCCCCACTCAGGTTCCCATTCCCCTGCCACCAATGCCCTATACAACTGAAGCATAACCTCACTACTTTTGGAATCAATTCCCCTCACAATAAATGAAAACATTCTATTAGCTTTCCTAATTACCTGCTGTCCCTGCATACTAACCTTTTGTGATTCATGCACTAGGACACCCAGATCCTCTGAATCTCAGAGCTCCTCAATCTCTCCCCATTTAGATAATAAGCTTCACTTAGCCTATCTGTAGCCTCCTTACGTCCTCTTCACAATTCACTTTCCTACTTATCAATGTGTTGTCAGAAAATTTAGCAATCATTCCTTCGGTCCCTTCATCCAAGTCATTTCTATAAATTGTAGAAAGTTAAGACCTCAGCACTGATCCCTGTGGCTCACCACTTGTCACATGCTGCCAACCAGAAAATGACCCATTTATGCCAATTCTCTGCTTCCCGTTAGCTAGCCAATCTTCTATCGATGCCAATATGTTACCCTCTACACCATGAACTTTTATTTTCTGCAATAACCTTTGATGAGGCACTTTATCAAATGCCTTCTGGAAATCTTAGTATTGTCAATCCACTGGTTCCCCTTTATCACAGCACATGTGACTCCTTCAAAGAACTCCAATAAATTGGTTAAACATGATTTCCCTTTTACAAAACCATGTTGAATCTGCCTGTTGGGCTTGAATTTTTCTCAGTCCCCTGCTATGACATCTTTAATAATAGCTTCTAACATTTTCCCTATGATAGATGCTAGACTAACTGGCCTATAATTTCCTGCTTTCTGTCTCCCTCCCTTTTTCAATAAAGGAGTTATATTTGCTATTTTCTAATCTAATGGAACCATCCTTGAATCTAGGAAATTTTGAAAAATTAAACCAGTGCATCAACTATCTCACTAGCCACTTCTTTCAAGACCTAGAGATTCGTCAGCCCGCAGCCCCAACAGTTTGCTCAATACCACTTCCCTGATGATTGTAATTTTCCCTTCCCTTCTATTTCCTGATTTACAGCTATTTCCTCTATTGTGAAGACCAAAGCAAAATACCTGTTTAATTCATCCGCCATCTCCCTACTTTCCATTATCAATTCCCCAGACACATACTCTATAGGACCAACGCTCACTTTGTTAACTCATTTCTAATTTCAGTATCAATAGAAACTCTTACTTTCCATCTTTATATTACTCGCTAGCTTTCTCTCATACTCTAATTTTTCCCTCCTTATTAATCTTTTTGTCATTCTTTGCTGTTCTTTATATTTTTTCCAATCTTCTGACCTGCCACCCATCTTTGCATAATGATATGCTTTTTCTTCAAGTTTGATACTGTCTTTAACTTTTTTAGTTAACCACAAATGGTGGGCCCGTCCCTTGGGATTTTTCTTTCTCATTGGAATCTATATATTCTGTGTATTCTAAAACATCCCTTTAAATGTCTGTCACTGAACTTCAATTGACAAATCCGTTGACCTCATTTGCCAGTTCACTTTAGCTAGCTCTGCTTTCATGCCCTCATAATTGCCCTTATTTAAAGTTAAAATACTAGTCTTGGATGCACTCATTTCTCCTTCAAAATGAATGTAAAATCCAATCATATTATGATCGCTGCTACCTAGGGGTGTTTTCACTATGAGGTTATCAATTAATCCTATCTCGTTGCTGAATACTAAATCTAGTAGCCTGCTCTCTGGTTGGCTCCAGAACATGCCGTTCTAAGAAACTATCCCAAAAACATTCTATGAACTCCTGATCTACGCTACCTCTGCCTATCTGATTTTTCCAGTCTATATGTAGATTAAAATCCCTCATGATTATTGCTGTACCTTTCTGGCAAGCTCCCATTATCTCTTCTTTTATACTCTGTCCTACTGTGTAGTTGTAATTAGGGGGCCTGTACAGCACTCCCACAAGTGACTTCTTGCCTTTATCATTCCTCATCTCAACCCAAACCGCTTCCACATCCTGATTTCCTGAATTTAGGTAATCCCTCTCTAATGTGCTAATACCATCATTAATTAACAGAGCCACCCTTCCACTTTTTCCTATCTTCCTGTCCTTTCTAAATGTCACATACCCTTCAACATTCAGGTTCCAATCTATGTCATCCTGTAGCCATGGGCAGAATTTTGCCCTTGATTGGCGGGTGGGCCCGACTGACTCGGCGGCGGGCGGGCAGCCGATCACCGCCGCTGAAACGGGCCCCGCTGCCACTTTAAGTGGGCGGGCCAATTAAGGCCCGCCCATCGAGCCGCTCGACGGGAAGCGCTATGCGCTTCCTGTGCAGGCAGGGGGGATTCCCCAACTGCGAGAGTGCATGTGCGCGAAAGAGCGCACATCTCCCTGAGGCAAAGTGCTGCCTCAGGGAGATAGCCGAAAGGCTGTCAAATTTTTAAAATAGTACAATAAAAAAATCATTAACATGTCCCCCTCATATGAAAATGTCACACGAGATGGGACATGTTAATGAAGTACACAAAACCTTTATTAAACGTTTTTAAATCCGATATCAAAGCTCATCCCGCCACTGGATGAGGTTTGTAAAAAAATCACTTACCCGCCTGCCTGTTGGGCCCGTGTGCCAAGCCGAAGTTTGCATGGGCCCCTCAAAATCCTGGTCAATTGGAGAGTTAATGGCCTTAACTAGGCCTTTAATTAATGGCGGGCGTGCATCCTGCTGCATAGCGCACCCACCGACTGAAATATCGCGATGCCGCGCGCTGACATCAGGACGCTCGCGCGACATATTAAGCGCTGGCATGCGGACTCCTCCACCCGCACACCAGCCAGAAGATTCAGCCCCATGTCTCTGTCATGGCTATCAAATCGTACTTATTCATTTCCATTTGCACTATCAGTTCATCTGTTTTGTTTCGAATGCTACATGTGTTTAGATATAAAGCCATTAGTTTTGTCCTTTTATTATTTTTGTAGTGTTTAGCCTTATCTGCTGATTTACTCTTAGTTTTGTACTCTCTGTCGCTTATTGTCACAGTCTGTTTATCATTTCCCATATTAATACCTGTCTCTCTTGCCTTGTCTCTACTCTTTGGTTTACCATATCTTCTCAAATTTGATCCCTTGCCCCCCACTATCCAGTTTAAAGCCCTCTCAACTTCCCTAGTTAGGCAGCTCACGAGGACACCAGCCCCAGCATGGTTCAGGTGTAGACCATCCCAACAGTACAAATCCCACTTTCCCCAATACTGGTGCCAGTGCCCCACAAACCAGAACGCACTTCTCCCACACCAATCTTTGAGCCACACATTCATTTTTCTAACCTTATTTATCCTATGCCAATTTGCACGTGGCTCAGGTAATAATCCAGAAATTATTACCTTTGAGGTTCTGCTTAATTTGGTACCTAGCTCATCATGCTGACTATGCAGAGCCTCCTTCCCCTTCCTGCCTGTATCGTTAGTACCTACATGGACCACGACCACTGGATCCTCCCCCTCCCAATGCAAGTTCGTTTCCAGCCCTAAGTAGATATCCCAAACCCTGGCATTGAGTAGAAAACAAAGCTGCCTGGGCTCTTGCTCTTTGCTACAGAGAACAATGTCAATCCCCCTTACTATACTGCCCCCTACTAACACTACATTCCTTTTTGTTCCCCCCACTTGGATGGCTTCCTGTACCACAATGCCATGGTCAGTTTGCTCATCCACCCTGCAGCCCCTGCTCTCATCCTAACAAGCTGAGAGAACCTCAAACCTATTAGACAATTGCAGAGGCTCACACTCCTGCACTCCTGCCCTCTCGGCCCCCTTACATGCCTCACTCGCAGTAACACCCTCCTGTCCCTGGCCACTGACCAAATCAGAAAACCGTACCCTAAGTGGTGTGACTGCCTCCTGGTATAAAACATCCATGTAACTTTCCCCCTTCCTGATGTGTTGCAGTGTCTGCAGCTCAGCCTCCAGCTCAATGATTCTGAACTGAAGTTCCTCAAGCCGCAAACACTTACTGCAGACGTGTTTGCCATGGATCACATGCTGCAGCTTGACACATCACCTGTCCTGCCAACTTGATGTGTTTTAAATAATTACTTAATTATATTTTCTGAATATGTTGTACCCTGAAATATTTAATTCCTAGTCCTGATTTTTCTGTAGTCGTGTCTCTGCAATCCCTACTATGTCTGGCTCCTTTCAATACATGATTGCCTCCATCTCCCCTGTTTTACTGTGAATACTGTGTGCTTTGCTGTATAGACATTTTAACTATTTTTCAATAGGATTTCCACTGATTTTATGTTAAGATATCTTTTTAGACCCCTGATCTATTTATCAGTGTTCTCCTTTTCTTCTTTCCTAAGCTCTCCATCCCTATTTTGTTTACATTTAGGCTGCTTATATTTCTTGTAGATCCCTCCCACCATCTTACTGGTTTAAACCCTTTGCCACCTCCCTATTTCCATTAGAATATGAGATGCACCCCAGTTCAGGTGGAGCCCGTCCCATCAGTACAGCTCCTTCATGTCCCAGAACTGGTGCAAGTGTCCCATGGAAAGGAACCTCCTCTTTCCCACACCAGCCCTTTCACCATGTGTTAACTCTCCTGCTCTGTCTGCTCCTTTACCAATTTACATGCAGTCCAGGCAATAATCCAGAGGCTATTACCCTTGATGTCTTGTCTTTTATTTAGAGCCTAACTCCAAAAATTCTTTCAGAAGGACCTCTTCCCTGTTCCTCCCTATGTTGTCTTATTCCAACATGGCCCATGACAACAGGATTTACCCCCTCCCTTTCCAAATTCCTTTCCAGCCACCATGAGATATCCCTTACCTGGAACCGAGTAGGCAACACGCCATTCAGGATTCTCGTCCTTGGCTTGCAAAGCACATTATCTATCCCCCTAATAATCATCTCATGTCATTACTACATTTCTATTCTGCTTTTTCCAGCCTTGGGCAACCTTCTGAGCGCTGGTGCCTTGGTCTACATTGTAATTGTCCTCCCTGCAGTCTTCCCCTTGTCCTCCCAGGTAACAATACATTATACCTGTTGGTCAGTTCCAGTTTCTGCAGGACCTCCTTCTCAACCTAACTAAATTCTCAATACCAACTCTCTTTTCAGTCACTCCCTCCCTTTCCTGAACCTGTGTTTTCCTCTGGGGTGTGATTGTATTCTGGATTAAACTGTCTGGAAATTACTCCACCTCCCATTTTTGTCTGTGCCTCTCCAATTTGCACTTCAGCTCAACTGGAGAGATTTATGATGGAGACAGATGCAGATGTTAATGCTTAGGATAGTCTTGCTGTCCATGAACTTCCACATTATGCTGTCCAGACACACAGCCTGATCTGCCATATTTTAGACTAGCCTTATTTTATTTATTTAATAGCTAAAGTCTTTATTCACTGATTATTTGTAGTCATATTAAGTAATTTAACTAGTTAAACCATAAAGTTCAAACAGTATTAATATTTTCCTAGTCCTACTTTAAACTTGCAGGAGGGAGGGCTTCATGTTTCTTAACAATTGGGCTCTGTTCCAGGGAAGGTGGGACCTGTTCCGACGGGACGGTTTGCACCTGAACTGGAGGGGGACTAACATCCTTGCGGGTAGGTTTGCTAGTGCTGCTCTGGGGCGTTTAAACTAGATATGCAGGGGGAGGGGAACCAGAGTGTTAGAGCAGATAGTGAGGTGGAGGAGGATAAAGGTCAAGCAAGGAATGCATGTATAGACAGAAATCAAGGGTCTGTACATGGTAGAAATGTTCTCAGGTGCATCTATTTCAATGCAAGGAGTATTGTCGGAAAGGCAGATGAGCTTAGGGCGTGGATTGGCACTTGGGATTACGACATTATTGCTATTAGTGAGACTTGGTTGCAAGTGGGGCAGGACTGGCAGCTCAATGTTCCGGGGTTCCGTTGTTTCAGACGTGATAGAGGGGGAGGGATGAAAGGGGGAGGAGTGGCATTACTAGTCAGGGAAAATATCACAGCTGTGCATAAGCAGGACAGCCCGGAGGGCTCGTCTACAGAGGCCATATGGGTGGAGCTGAGGAATGGGAAAGGTGTGACCACACTAATAGGGTTGTATTATAGACCGCCCAATAGTCAGAGAGAATTGGAGGAGCAAATCTGTAGCGAGATAGCAGACCGATGTAAGAAACAGAAAGTTGTGATAGTAGGAGATTTTAACTTTCCACATATTGACTGGGACTCCCATACTGTAAAAGGGCTGGATGGCTTGGAGTTTGTCAAATGTGTTCAGGAAAGTTTTCTAAATCAATATATAGAGGTACCAACGAGAGAGGATGGAATACTTGATCTTCTATTAGGGAACCAGACAGGTCAGGTGATAGAAGTATGTGTAGGCGACCATTTTGGGTCCAGTGACCACAATGTCATTAGTTTTAAGCTAATTATGGATAAGGATAGGTCTGGTCCTCGAGTTGAGATTCTAAATTGGAGAAAGGCCAATTTTGTGGAAATGAGAAAGGATCTAGGAAGAGTGGATTGGCATAAGTTGTTTTCTGGCAAGGATGTGTTCAGTAAGTGGAAGGCATTCAAAGGCGAAATTTTGAATTTTTTATTTTAATTAAACAAAAAAAAATGAATGTCTGGAGGGTTATGGACTAGGTGCAGAGCAATGGGACTAGCGGAATAATATTTTGGCACAGACTAGATGGGCCGAATGGCCTGTTTTCTGTGCTGTAGTGTTCTATGGTTCTATGGTTCTAATGTCCTAGTTTCAAGGGAAAAAACTTTAAAATGCACTTACCTGCTCACCTAATCAATGCCTCTAGACTTCAGCACTCTAATCTCGCTGCCTCCTGCTCTCTCTCTCTCTCTGACCGCATCTTGTTTTGTAAAATACCAGAACAGCATCTCCTCCCTCACTGTGCTGAATTCCCTCATACACCAAGTTTCCTGAGTTAAGGGCAAAATCATCCCAGATTTGCACAAAGTGCAGTAGCAGGCGGGATAAAAATTGTTTTACCCGCTGGCGGCAGTGGCGATTTTTTGCGCCTTATCATTGAGGAGCTGAGGAGAATTCTCCAGTGGACTGTGGCATACTTATGGGTAGTCCCTACAGAAGCAAATAACTTTAAAATTGATGTGTCTTATCAGAGAATTCTTGGGGGAGATAAAAAGTAAACTTGAGTGCATTAACTACCTAGTGAGAAAACAATATTGTTAAGTTAATAGTAGTTGTTTTACTTAATTCTTTTATTTACAATAAAGTTTGTTTGTTTAAAAATGTGCAACCTTGTGGCATAGTTCTATTGGTTAAACTAGGTGTTTAGATTTCTGTTTAAATGTCAAGTGTCCCTGACCAGATCATAACAAAATTGGGGGCTCTTGGCAGGATTTTGAATCCACTGTTTAATATGAAATTGGCTAAGGTTTAAGATAACAAGATTTCACAGTAAATTTTTATTGAGAAGCAGGTATGACATTGTCAATTGCTAAACTTTACGAGAGAGGAAAGATTTATCCCTGAGTGATTTGCAACAATTAGTCGCATTAACAGAAAAGTTGAAGTTGGAGTTAAAAGCAGAGGTGAAAAGCAAAAGCTGAAAAATCTCTAATTGAGGTAATAGCACATCATTTGAAATTAGCAGAGGTGAAACTTAATCCAGATAGCAATTCAGTTGCAGATGAAGCAGCTTGAAATAGAAAAAGAAATGAAGCTACTCAAATTGGAAAGGGAAAGAGAAAAGCAAAAACTTGAACTTGAAAAAGAAATGGAAATGCAAAAGCTTGAACTTGAACTCCAGAGAAAGAAGTTAGCAAGAGAAGAAAGAGATAAGGAAAGAGTGCTTTAAAGAGAGAAAGAAATCAGACAGCATGAACTGGCTAAGGAAAAGCTTAGGTTACAGGGTGGAATAGATAGTAGTTCAGATGATGAGCCAAATTCCACTCAGAGCTTCGATTTGGCTGAGAAACTTTGCCTATTGCCTAAATTCACTGAGGATGGAGTTTAGAGATATTTGTCTCATTTGAAAATGTTACTATAAAAGTAGGGTGGCCAAAAGACATATAGACTCTTATTTTGCAAAGCCTATTCATTGGCAAGGCAATGGATGTTTATTCAAATCTTTCAGCAGAGCAATCTTCAAATTATGAGACAGTTAAAACTGCAATGTTAATGGTCCCTAACTGAGTCATAATAAGACACAAAGGTAGATCTGTATATATCACTTGTGTGTATGATCTCTAATGTCTTATCATCAGACTCCCAATGTTATCAATGCAAATTATTTTTTTTTTAAAGGACCTGGAGCCGGAAATATACAAACTGCAATTTAACAAGCAATTATAATTATCTGGATTCTCACAGGAACTTCTTGATTGCTGTTGAAAAGAACTGCCAGAATATCAGCTAAACATAAGAATGTTCCAGACATTAGTTTACCCATGATCAGTTAGTATACATATAGAATAACTATATATGTAGTTGGCACACTAAGTTTACAGGAAAAATTAATTAGTTTGCCTGATCATGTATTGTGCACTCAAAGAAATAACATGGAGAGACAGTATAATCTATTAAGGGAAGTGCAAGACAGAGTGACTTGAGGTACATGTTCACAAATATTTGAAGGTGGCAGGACAAGTTATTAGATATTTAAGAAAGCATATGGGATTGTTGGCTTTGTGAATAGGGGCATAAGAAATAGGTGCAGCAGTCAGACATATGGCCCATTAAACCTGCTCAATAAAATAATGTCTCAACTTCTACATCAAGCTGGGTGGGAGGGTGAGCTGTGAGGAGGATGCAGAGATGCTTCAGTGTGATTTGGACAAGCTGAGTGAGTGGGCAAATACATGGCAGATGCAGTATAATGTGGATAAATGTGAGGTTATCCATTTTGTTAGCAAAAACAAGAAGGCAGATTATTATCTGAATGGCTATAAATTGAGAGAGGGGAATGTGCAACGAGACCTGGGTGTCCGTGTACACCAGTCACTGAAGGTAAGCATGCAGGTGCAGCAGGCAGTAAAGAAGGCAAATGATATGTTGGCCTTCATAGCCAGAGGATTCGAGTACAGGAACAGGGATGTCTTGCTGCAGTTGTACAGGGCCTTGGTGAGACCATACCTGGAATATTGTGTGCAGTTTTGGTCTCCTTATCTGAGGAAGGGTGTACTTGCTATAGAGGGAGTGCAGCGAAGGTTTACCCAACTGATTCCTGGGATGGTGGGACTGACATATGAGGAGAGATTGAGACAATTAGGATTATATTTGTTGGAGCTCAGAAGAATGAGGGGGTATCTCATAGAAGCCTATAAAATTCTAACAGAACTAGACAGGGTAGATGCAGGAAGGATAATTCCGATGGTGGAGGAGTCTAAAACCAGGGGTCACAGTCTGAGGATACGGGGTAGACCATTTAGGACTGAGATGAGGAGACATTTCTTCACCCAGAGAGTGGTGAGCCTGCGGAATTCATTACCACAGAAAGTAGTTGAGACCAAAACATTGTATGCTTTCAAGAAGGAGTTAGATATCGCTCTTGGGGCGAAAGGGATCAAACGATATGGGGAGAAAGCGGGAGCAGGCTATTGAGTTCGATGATCAGCCATGATCATAATGAATGGCGGAGCAGGCTCGAAGGGCCGAATGGCCTACTCCTGCTCCTAGTTTCTATGTAACTCCACTTTCCCATCCTATCCCCATATCCCATAATTCTCTTAGTACCCAAACATCTAGTACTTTCAGTCTTAAACATACTCATTGACTGATTATCTACGGTCCTCTGGAGATTTCCAAACATTCACAATCTTCTGAGGGAAAAAAATTCTACCAATCTCAGATCAAAATGGATATTCCCTTATCCTGAGACTATGCCCCTTAGTTTTAGACTCTTAGCCAGGGGAAATGGTTTCTCCACAACAATTTGTCAAACTCTCTAAGAATGTTATATGTTTCAATGAGATCACCTCTCATTCTTCTAAACCATGACACTATCATTCCATTCTACTAGAATATAGGCCAATTCTACGAATATGGATGCTGAATACATAAACAGGGGAGTCATGCTAAACCTTTCCAATCTCTAGTTAGCCTTCACCTGGAGCATTGTAGTCAGTTCCGGGAAACACACTTTAAGAATGATGTCAAGGGTGTAGAAGAGATTTACTAGAATGGTACCAGGGACGAGGGACTCCATTTATGGGGAGAGATTGTAAAAGTTGAGTTGTTCTGCTTAGAGCATGGAAGGTAGAGAGAAGATTTGATTGTGGTGTTCAAAATTATAAATGATTCTGATAGAGTAAGGAGAAGCTGTTTCCACTGACAGAAAAGTCAATAACCAAAGGATACAGATTCAAGGTGCTTAGCAAAAGAGCTCAGTGATCTGGAATGTACTGCTTGAAAGGGTGGTAGAAGTAGATTTAATAGTAACTTTATAAAGGAAATTGGATAAATGTTTGAAAGAGAAAAAAACAATTACAGGTAGATAGGCAAAGAAAAGGGGAAGAGGACTAATTGAAAAGTTTTTTCAAAGCGCCGGTGAAGATATTATGGGCCAAATTGTCTCCTGGGCCATGTTTCTCTATGATTTCCCACTCACATTTTCTCCCTCATCTTCCCCCCCACCCTACATCTTCCTTCTTCCACTTGTTTCCTCCATCCCTCCCTTTCCCATTTGCTTCCTCCCTCCCTCCCTTTCCCATTTGGTTCCTCCCTCTGTCTCCCACTTACTTTCCCCCTCCCTCTCCCACTCGCTCTCTCCCTCTCTCTCCTACTTGCTTCCTCTCTCATTCCACACTCATTCCTTCTCCAACTAGCTTTCTCCCTCCCTCTATCACTTACTTCCTCCCTCTCCCACTCACTTACTCCCTGTCTCACGCACTTCCTCCCTCCCTCTCCCACTTGCTTCCTCTCTATCCCATTCACACCCTGCCCCTGGCCTCTCACTCTCTCCTTCCCTCTCCCACTCACACTCCCCCCTTCCTCCCACACTCACTCTACCATTCACTACCTTTGTTCCTTCTTTTCCCTGGCTGAGAGTGTGGTGTCAGAAAGAGCAAATCAATTTCATGGGACACTGGCACCAATAGGAATAGGAAGGAACTGTACTATTGACATGGTCTCCACCTGAACCAAATTGGAAGCAATGCCCTGCAAAGGATGAATAGTTTGGTCACAAGTACTTTAAAGTTGTAATAGGAGAGGACTTAGTTGGAATAGGTTGTATAGATAATTGAGTGAAAATAAACAAAAGGGAAGATGGTGGAGTGACAGTCATAATTTGTGGTTTAGGCACTGCAGGTAAAGAGCGAACTAAAAGATGTAAATTAATAAACCAGGAGAGAGAAATAGGAAAAGGGTAAGTAAAAAAAGAGCAGAAGCGTTAGGGTGTGTGGCTCAAATAAGTGTTCTTTATACAAGTACACAGAGTGTAAGGAACAAATTGAATGAATTGGAGGCACAAATTCAACTTGGAGGGTATGACATGGTGACCACTACAGCAACATGGCTGCCAAAGAGTCAAGACTCAGAATTAAACATATCAGATTGCTCGAGGGGTTAAATAACCAACTCCTACCCCTATTTCCAATGTTTCTATATTCCTATAAAGCCTGCAGGAAAGGTAGAAAAATGGTAGAGGGGAAGGAGTAACCTTAATGATTAGGAATGAAATAAATTCAATGATATAAGAGGATGAAACAAGAGGCAAGCAGGTAGTGGAGACAACATGGGTAGCATTAAGCAGTTTAAAAACCATTAAGACTGCCGGGGGGCTGTATATAAACCCTCACGTAGGAGTTGTAAGGTGTTCTATAAATGTAAGTTGTTGTTGTAGTATTTAACATAATAAAATGTACCAAGGCGCTTCACAGGAACATTATAAAACAAAATATGATACCAAACCACATAAGAATATGCTAGGTCAAACGTTTGATCAAAGAGTTTTTAAGGAGTGTCTTAATGGTAGAAAATGAGGTTGAGAGATAGAGGTTTCGGGAAGGATTTTTAAAAATTATTTCATGGGTTTGGTCATCGCTGGCTAGGCCAGCATTTATTGTTCATTCCTAATTGCCCTTGAGACCACCTTGAATCACCACAGTCTATCTGGTGTTAGGAAGGGAGTTCCAGGATTTTGACCCAGAGACAGTGAAGGATGACGGTATAGTTCCAAGTGGCTTAGAAGAGAACTTGGCACTCCCATAAGTCTGTTGCCCTTGTTTTTCTAGACATTGGGGGTCATGGGTTTGAAGTTGCTGTCGAAGAAGGTTTGGCAAGTTGCTGCATTACATCTTGTATATAGTACAAACTGATGCCACTGTGTGTCAGTGGTGGAAGGAGTGAATGTTTAAGGTGATGGATAGGGTGCAGATCAAGTGGGTTCAGAGAGGTGGTCACGCCACAGAAAGGGAATGGGTGATTGCCAGGCAGTCCAAGAAAATTAGTGCAAGTGTCCCCTGGGGTCCTGCTCACCAGTTATTTTTCCGTTTTGGATACAGGTGAGGGCGTTGATTCCTCAGAGGAGTGTGGTCAGAGCCAAGTTTGTAGTGCCACAGGCAGCTCTGCTGTACAGCAGGGGAGAAAGAGGAAGGGAAGAGCAGTAGTAATATAGGGGATTCATTAGTTAGGGGAAACAGACGGGCGTTTCTGTGGCCATAGATGTGACACCAGGATGGTATGTTGCCTCCTTGGTGCCAGGGTCAAGGATGTCATGGAGCAGCTGCAGGACATTCTTCTGGGGGAGAGTGATCAGCCAGAGGTCGTGATCTACATTGGTACCAATGACTTAGCCAGGAAAGGGGATGAAGTCCTGAAAGCAGACTTTAGGGAGCTAGGAAGGAAATTGAAAAGCAGGATCACTAAAGCAGTAATCTCAGGATTATTCCCAGTCCAACGTGCAAGTGAGTATAGAAATAGGAGAATTGAGTGAATAAACACATGACTGCAAAGCTGGTGTAGGAGGGTATCAGATTTCTGAGGCATTGGGACCGGTTCTGGGGAAGGTGGGACCTTTACAAGCCGGACGGTCTACACCTCAACAGGACTGGGACGAATATCCTCACAGGGAGACTTGCTAGTGCTGTTGGTGGGGAGGGTTAAACTCGATTGGCAGGGGGCTGAGAACCTGAGAGCAAATTCAGGGAAGGGGAGGTGGAGAATTCATGAATGACTCTGAAAGGCAGAAGCAGCAGAGGTCAAAAAGTATACAACACAGGAATTTGGCAGTGTTAAAAGATAAATAAATGCAAGGAGCATAGTAAATAAAGCCAATGAGCTGAGAGCACAGATAGACACATGGCAGCATGGTATCATCGTCATAACGGAAACTTGGTTTATGGAGGGGTAAAAATGGCAGCTCAACATCCCTGGATATAGAGTTTTCAGGCAGGATAGGGATGGGGATAAAATCAGGTGGGGAGTGCAGCATTACTGGTTAAAGAATCAATTACAGCTGTAGGAGAGATGATATACTATATGAAGCATCAAATGAGGCCATATGGGTTAAGCTCAGAAATAAAAAAGGAGCAGCTAAACAGCCAGGCGTGTACTATAGACACCCAAATAGTGGAAGGAAGTTAGAAGAGCAAATATGTAGACAGATTTCTGAGTGCAAAATCAATAGGGCAGTAATCAGTTGGGCTATGAACAGTGTGAAGGGCAGAGAGGGCGCAAAATTCTTGAACTGCATTCAAGAGAACTTTTTTAGCCAGCACGTAACAAGCCCAATGAGACGGGGAGCAATTCTAGATTTAGTCTTAGGAAATGAAGCTGGGCAAGTGGATGAAGTAGCAGTGGGAGATCATTTTGGAGATAGTGACCATAATATAGTTAGATTTAGCATCATTATGGAAAAGAGCAAAGATAGAACAGGAATAAAAGTTGTAATTTGGGGAAGACATATTTTACAAAGCTGAGAAGTGAGCTGGCAAGAGTGGACTGGATACAGCTATTAGAAGGAAAAACTATGTTAAATCAGTGGGAAGCATTCAAGGGCGAGATTCTACAGGCACAGTGTAGACATGTCCCCGCAAAGAAAAAGGGTGGTACTGCCAAATCTAGAGCCCCCTGGTTATCCAGAAGCATACAGGCCAAGATAAAGCAGAAAAAAAAGCTTATTTCAGTCACAAAAGGCTTAATACTGTAGAAAGCCCAGAGGAGTATGGAAAGTACAGGGGTGAAATAAAAATGGAAATTATGAAAGTAATGAGAGGATACGAAAAAATATTGACAGATAGAATCAAAGAAAATCCTAAGATGTTTTACCAGTACATTAAGAGCAAGGGAATAACTAAGGAAAAGGTAAGCCCTATCTGAGATATACATAGTAACATGTGGGTTGTTGCAGAAGATGTGGGCAGGGTTCTCAATGAGTACTTTGTCTTTATCTTCACTAAAGAGAGGGATGATGCAGACATTGTAGTTAAAGGGTCTACGGAGGGATATAGACAGGTTAAATGAGTGGGCCAAAATGTGGCAGATGGAATATAATGTGGGAAAGTGTGAGGTTATGCACTTTGGCAGGAAGAATAGAGGAGCTGAATATTATTTAAATGGGGAAAGACTGAAGAAAGCTACAGCACAGAGGGATTTGTGGGTCCTCATGCATGAATCCCAGAAAGCTAGCATACAAGTTCAGCAGGTAATAGGTAAGGCAAATTTATTTTATGGCCTTTATTTCGAAGGGAATGGAATTCAAAAATAAGGAAGTCTTGCTAAAACTATACAAAGCACTTGTTAGAACACACCTAGAATATTGTGAACAGTTTTGGTCCCTTTATCTAAGGAAAGATATACTGGCTTTGGAGGCAGCCCAGAGAAGGTTCACTAGGTTGATCCCGGGGATGGAGGGATTTTCTTATGAGGAGAGGTTGAGTCGGTTGGGCCTGTACTCGGAATCACAGAATCACACAGTGCAGAAGAGGCCTTTCGGCCCATCAAGTCTGCTCCAACACGTGAGAAACACCTGACCTACCTACCTAATCCCATTTACCAGCACTTGGCCCATAGCCTTGAATGTTATGACGTGCCAAGTGCTCATCCAGGTACTTTTTAAAGGATGTGAGGCAACCTGCCTCCACCACCCTCCCAGGCAGTGCATTCCAGACCGTCACAACCCTCTGGGTAAAAAAGTTTTTCATAAACCTCCTGCCCCTCACCTTGAACTTATGCCCCCTTGTGACTGACCCTTCAACTAAGGGGAACAGCTGCTCCCTATCCACCCTGTCCATGCCCCTCATAATCTTGTACACCTCGATCAGGTCGCCCCTCAGTCTTCTCTGCTCCAATGAAAACAACCCAAGTCTATCCATCCTCTCTTCATAACTTAAATGTTTCATCCCAGGCAACATCCTGGTGAATCTCCTCTGCACACCCTCCAGTGCAATCACATCCTTCCCATAATGTGGCGACCAGAACTGCACACAGTACTCCAGCTGTGGCCTCACCAAGGTTCTATACAACTCCAACATGACCTCCCTACTTTTGTAATCTATGCCTCGATTCAGGGTTAAATTCCATCTGCCACTTATCTGTCCATTTGACCATCCTGTCTATATCTTCCTGTAGCCCAAGACACTCAACTTCACTGTTAACCACCCAGCCACTTGTGACATCCGCAAACTGACTAATCCTACCCCCCACATAGTCATCTATGTCGTTTATATAAATGACAAATAATAGGGGACCCAGCAGAGATCCCTGTGGTACGCCACTGGACACTGGCTTCCAGTCACTAAAGCATCCTTCTGTCATCACCCTCTATCTCCTACAACTAAGCCAATTTTGAATCCACCTTATCAAATTATCCTGTATCCCATGTGCATTTGCCTTCTTTATAAATTTCCCATGTGGGACCTTGTCAAAGGCTTTGCTGAAATCCATATAAACTACATCAACTACACTACCCTCATCTACACACCTGGTCACCTCATCAAAAAATTCAATCAAATTTGTTAGGCATGACCTCCCTCTGACAAAGCCATGCTGACTATCCCTGATCAAACCTTGCCTCTCCAAGTGGAGATAGATTTTCATCTTCAGAATTTTCTCCAATAGTTTCCCTACCACTGATGTGAGACTCACTGGCCTGTAGTTCCCTGGCTTATCTCTACAACCCTCATTAAATAGCGGAACTACATTGGCTGTTCTCCAGTCCTCTGGCACCTCCCCCGTAGCCAGAGAGGAATTAAAAATTTGGGTTAGAGCCCCTGCGATCTCCTCCCTTGCCTCCCTCAGCAGTCTGGGACACAAATCGTCCGGACCTGGAGATTTGTCCACTTTTAAGCCTGCCAACACCTCCAATACCTTGTCACTCCCTATATCAATTTGCTTAAGAACCTCGCAGTCTCTCTCCCCGAGTTCGATACCTTCATCTTCATTCTCTTGAGTGAAGATGGATATGAAGTATTCATTCGACACTCTAGCGATGTCATCTGGCTCCACCCATAGATTGCCCCCTTAAATATGGGTGGCATGATTGGGAAATTTGCAGATGACACAAAACTTGGCTGTGTAGTTGATAGTGAAGAGGATAGCTGTTGACTCCAGAATTATATCAATGATTTGGTTGAGTGGGCTGAGAAGTGGCCAATGGAATTCAATGCAGAAAAATGTGAGTTAATACATCTGGGGAGGGCAAGCAAAGCAAGGGAATACTCAATAAATGGGATGATATTGAGAGTGGTTGAGGAAGCGAGAGACCTTGGAGTGGATGTCCACAGGTTCTTGAAGGTGGCAGGACTGGTGGACAAGGTGATCAAGAAAGCATATGGAATGCTTTCCTTTATTGGGTGAGATATTGAATACAAAAGAAGGGATGTAATGATGGAACTGTATAAAACACTAGTTAGGCCAGAGCTGGAATTTTGCATACAGTTCTGGTCATCACAGGAAGGACATAATTTCTCTGGAGCGAGTGCAGAGGAGATTTACATGAATGTTGCCAGGGATTGAAATCTGCAGCTATGAGGAGAGATTGGATAGGCTAGGGTTGTTTTCCTCAGAACAGAGGAAGCTAAGGGGTCACCTAAAAAATTGTGAGGGGCCGAAATAGGGTAGACAGGAAAGACTTGTTTCCCCTAGCTGAGGGGTCAATTACCAGTGGGCACAGATTTAAAGCGATTGATAGAAAGATTAGAGGGGGCATGAGGAAAAACGTTCTCACCCAGAGGGTGATGAGCGTCTGGAATTCACTGCCTAATTTGCTGGCTGAGGCTGAAATGATCAACTCATTTAAAAGGCACCCAGATCTGCATCTGAAGTGCTGTAACCTGCAAGGCTACGGACCAGGTGCTGGAAAGTGGGATTTAAGTGTGCGGCTAGTTCCTTTGTTCCCTTTTTGGCCGGCACAGACATGATGGGCTGAATGGCCTCCTTCTGCACCGTAATTTTTCTATGGTTCTATGGGCTGCTTTGACCTGGACGGTGTCAAGCTTCTTGAGTGTTGTTGGAGCTTCACTCGTTCAGGCAAGTGGAGAGTATTTCGATCACACTCCTGACTTGTGTCATGTGGATGATGGACAGGCTTTTGATAGTCAGGGAATTCCCTGCTCTTGTAGCCCCCATTATTTATATGGCTAGCTCAGTTAAGTTTCTGGTCAATGGTAGCCCCCAGGATATTTGTGGTGGGGGATTCTGTGATGGTAATGCTGTTGAATGTCATCCCCCAATTTCTTCCTCCTCACCAGAAGGAGCCCAATTCACCAGCAGCTCCACATTACTTCACAAAAGTGCTCTTTTCATGTTCGAGCCTAGAGAGTAAAAGTTTGTTATCTATCTGATAACGGGGGATTGATTAGCTAAGCTAAATTAAATCTTCACCTTACTTCATGTCCACACATACACTTTAAAGAGGATTCATCCGATAGAAATCTGGAGTGAGAGTTGTGCCTAATCTTTCCCAAGGGCACTGAAGTCAATTTTATCCAATGAAAAATCTCTGTTAAGCTGATAATGCTGGTCTTATTGTTGGGAAGATATAATCATTTTCATAACGTTATTGGAATTTATCGTAGAGGTGTGTGTGTGGGGTTTAATTGAATTAAAGACAGCTAGTCTGAAGGCTTTGATGTAAGAAGAGAAACTAGGTAGGTAAACATGGGTGAAGTTTTAGAACGTGAGGTTTAAAGGGAACACTTGCATTTTTAAATAAACTAGAGTAATTTCAATTCAAAAGAGGGGGTGAAATGTTACACCTAGCCAGAAGAAGTTAAGAAACAGTATGTTTATTTTTCCCAAAGATTACTGGTAAAATTAGTACTATGATAAATTTTTATATAGATAACGTCCAACGACATAGTGAAACAATGGGAATTTGCATTCGATGGGGAAAATATGTATAAAGGAGTGAAGATTGTGTGTAAGGGCAGACATTTTAAGACCTAACACAAGTGTGAAAAGCCTCCAGCATCTAAGATGCTATCTGCAAGGGATCAAAGCTGAGAAAAACTCATTTGGAATTCAACTGTCTAGAGTGTGTGCTTTGCCTGGGTCTGGTTAAATTTATGTTGTTTTACTGTTGCCTTAACGGAGGTGTAACTGGGAGTTACATTAACAAGGGAAGCTAGGAGTTATCATGGTAGTAATTTGTAAACCTATATATGTGCTTAAAATCATTTTTTTCTTATTTAATAAAGTTTTAATTTTGTTTTATAAGAAACCTATAAGACTCGGTGGTCTTATTATTACTAAATTCAAGGCACGCATCTCGAAATATATATAAATTGCAAAACAGTTGTGGCAGTTGTTTCAAGTTTCCCTTTGGGATTTGAGCAGCTCAGCATTTACCATCAGCCATAACATTATCTAACCTTTACAGGAGCTCGGTCTGCTTTAGCTGAAAATTAAGAGAAATGTTTATTTTTTTCATTCAGAATTTTCTGTACTACAACAACAACAACTTGTATCGTTACGAAAAAATCTCAAGGTGCTTTGTAGGGGCATTATAAAACAAAATTTGATATGAGGAAATATTAGGTCAGATGACTGACGGGTTTGCCAAAGAGGTCATTTTTAAGCAGCATCTTAAAGAAGCAAAGCAAGGAAGAGAGGCAGAGAGATTTAGGGAGAGAATTTCAGAACTTAGATCCTAGGCAACCAAAGGCACTGCCACCAGTGGTGAAGGGATTAACATTGGGGATGCTGAAGACACCAGTATTAGATAAGCGCAGATATCTCAGAGAGTTTTGGGGCTGGAGGAGATTACAGAGATAGGGAAGGACAAGGCTAGCCATGCGGGGGTGGGGGGGGTGGTTGAAATAAGGCTGCTTGACCGGGTGCCAATGTAAGTCAATGAGCACAGAGGTGATAGGTTAACAGGTGTGAGTTAAGACATGGGCAGCAGAGTTTAGGATGACCTCAAGTTTATATAGAGTAGAATACAGTTACATTGCACTGTTTATTTTCTGTGTTACATAACATCCAGCATTATACACATGCAAAATATGTAGAAAGTATACATTAGTGCCCATTCTTGAATCTCTGAAGCTCATAAAGAATCATGAGCCAAATACACATTGTTTGCAGTTAGTTCACTAATACAATTTTCTCTGATTCATCAGACAGATGGGCATGGATTTAGTTCCCAGAAAGGACTTTGAAATGGTTGATCCAGAACAGCTAAGCGTGGCAGATCTCTACAAACTAGTAAGTATTTACTGCTGTTCAATTTGCTTGTGTGCAGCTTGGAAATTGCATCAGTCAGAAAGCCAAAAGCTCCAATTTACCACCTCTGTCTGTTCAGTGAAATGATTGTGACATTTCACCTGGTGTGTCTTTTCATTAACACATTGTGAAAGGCAGTCTAAGGGTTTTTAAAATAATCTGTGTATTGCGCTTAAGCTGGGTTCAGTAGTAGCTGAAGTCAGTGAAGAAATGTAAAACGTTCTATGATGGCTGGGTACTGTGAGGCCTACCCAGTAATTTCAATTTAAGGATATTCTGATTGTAGTTTATTTTCTTTCCCTTCTTTTCTGCTGACAGCAATTCTTGACAAATAGCTCTATTGCACCACTCATATCTTTATGACTGCTAATTGCTTTAAAGTTTAGGCATTAGTATGAAGAACCAAAGCTTGATTTTATCTGTGGTAGATGTTCCGTTAAGGAGGAACCATGGGCTTTCTGCACAGTAACAGTTTTAGGCACAGTGAATCAAGTTACAATAGTAAGTCTGGTCCATTTTTAAAAATATACACTGTGTAATCTGTTCATCTTTAATATGTTTTAATACGCCTTTCAGGGATAGCAGCATGACTTCACTAGAAGTGAAGCATGTCATGCGATCCATCCTTAGTTTCACTTTTACTTTTGAGCAGAGCACACACAAACAGCTCTGCTGCTAATGTCTTCAAGCTTTCTACCTTCGTATAAATATTCTCATCTGCCTAGTCTCAATAAATGAACGTGCAATGTGTTTACCCAATCCTTTATGAATGATTGGTGTCTTTATATCATTTTAACAAAACAACATGTACTCAGCTGTGGTCAAACAGTATGGCAGCAAGAATAAGTACAGGTACGACATGGTGAACAGCGTCAGATCATGCTACAAGGCATGAGGTAGCCCCGACATTCTGGTCAGACATCAAAGAAGTCGCAGCATCAAAGACTGTTGAAATCACAGCATGGTGACTGCACAGAAAAGTTTTGAAGACACAGTGCCAAGTTAGTGCTCAAATAAAGAACTGGTAAATAAGCGGATCCCTTGTGATGAGATTACAGCGCATAGCCCGTCAGTTCCGTGAGTAGGACAGTGCGTCGAAAGGACCAGCACAGTCAAGAAAGGTGAGTGACCAGGGTGTGGGCCCGATCAATAGCGGTCAAAAGGAAAGTCAAACAAAAATTTTTTAAAACCATCATAAAATTCGGGCCAGAGAAGGTTGAGATTATAATGGGCGGCGCTTTGGAAAAGGGGAGGAGATGGTGTAGTGGTATTGTCATGCTAGTAATCCAGAGATCCAGGTTAATGCTCTAGGGACCTAGGTTCAAACCCCACCATGGCAGATAGTGGAATTTGAATTCAATAAAAATCTGGAATGAAAAGTCTGATGCTGATTGTTGTAAAAACCTATCTGGCTCACTAATGTCCTTTAGGGAAGGAAACATGCCATCCTTACCTGGTCTGACCTATATCCGATTCCAGACCCACAGCAATGTGGTTGACTTTTGAATGCCCTCTGAAATAGCCGAGCAAGCCACTCAGTTGTATCAAACCACTAAACAGTCAATAAAAAGGAATGAAACCGGACAGACCACCCGGCATCGACCTAGGCATCGGAAACGACAACAGCAAACTCAACCCTGTCGACCCTGCAAAGTCCTCCTCACTAACATCTGGGTTTAGTGCCAAAATTGGGAGAGCTGTCTCACAGACCAATCAAGCAACAGCCTGACTTGGTAATCCTCACTGGATCATATCTTACAAATAATGTCCCAGACATTATTCCATCATCATCCCACTAGCAGGACAGACCCAGCAGAGGTGGCGGCACAGTGATATACAGTAGGGAGAGAGTGGCCCTGGGAGTCCTCAACATTGACTCCATACCCCATGAAGTCTCATGGCATCAGGTCAAATATGGGCACGGAAACCTCCTGCTGATTACCACGTACTGCCCTCCCTCAGCTGATGAATCAGTGCTCCTCCATGTTGAACACCACTTGGAGCAAGCACTGAGGGTGGAAAGGGCACAGAATGTACTCAGGGTTGGGGACTTCAATGTCCATCACCAAGAGTGGCTCGGTAGCACCACTACTGACTCAGCTGGCCGAGTCTTAAAGGACATAGCTGCTAGACTGGGTCTGCGGCAGGTGGTGGGGGAACCAACAAGAGGGGAAAGTATACTTGACTTCATCTCACCAGCCTGCCTGCCACAGATGTATTTGTCCATGACAGTATCAGTAGGAGTGACCATGGCACGGTCGTTATGGAGATGAAGTCCTTCCTTCACATTCAGGATACCCTCCATCATGTGTGGCACTACCATCGTGCTGAATGGGATAGATTTCAAGCAGACCGAGCAACTCAAGATTGGGCACCCATGAGATGCTGTGGGCCATCAGCAGCAGCGGAATTGTACTCAAACAAAATCTATACTCGTGGCCTGGCATATCCCCATCCACCTTTACCATCAAGCCAGGGGATCAACTCTGGCTCAATGAAGAGTGCAAGAGGTCATGCCAGGAGCAGCATCAGGCATTCCTAAAAATGAGGTGTCAACCTGGTGAAGCTATAACACAGGACTACTTGCATGCCAAACAGCATAAGCAGCAAGTGACAGACAGAGCTAAGCGATCCCACAACCAACATCCTGACACATCCAGTCGCGAATGGTGGTGGACAATTAAACAACTCACTAGAGGAGGAGGCTCCACAAATATCCCCATCCTCAATGATGGAGGAGCCAAGCACATCAGTGCAAAAGATAAGGCTGAAATATTTGCTACAATCTTCAGCCGGGAGTGCCGAGCGGATGATCCATCTCAGCCTCCTCCGGAGGTCCCCAGCATCACAGATGCCAGTCTTCAGCCAATCCAATTCTCTCCACATGATATCAAGAAACGCCTGAAGGCACTGGATACTGCAAAGGCTATGGGCCCTGACAATATTCCGGCAATAGTACTGAACACTTGTGCTCGAGAACTTGCTGTGCCCCTAGCCAAACTGTTCTAGTACAGCACTGGCATCTACCCGGTTCTTTGGAAAATTGCCCAGGTATGTCCTGTACAAAAAAAGCACAACAAATCCAACCCGGTCAATTGCTGCCCCATCAGTCTACTCTCAATCATCAGTAAAGTAATGGAAGGGGTCATCAGCAGTGCTATCAAGCATCCCTTGCTTAGCAATAACCTGCTTACTGACGCCCAGTTTGGGTCCCGCCAGGGCCACTCAGCTCCTGACCTCATTACAACCTAATGAGCTAAACTCCCAAGGTGAGGTGAGAGTGACTGTCCTTGACATCAAGGCAACATTTGACCAAGTGTGGCATCAAGGAGCCCTAGCAAAACTGGAGTCAATGGGAATCGGGAAAATCTCTCCACTGGTTGGAGTAATACCTAGCACAAAAGTAGGTGGTTGAGGTTGTTGGAGGTCAGTCATGTCAGCTCCAGGACATCACTACAGGAGTTCCTCAGGGTAGTGTCCTCAGCCCAACCATCTTCAGCTGCTTTATCAATGACTTTCCTTCCATCATAAGGTCAGATGAAAATTGCACAATGTTCAGTACCATTCACGATTCCTTGGATACTGATGCAATCCATGTCTCAATGCAGCAAGACCCGGACAATATCCAGGGCTTGGGCTGACAAGTGGCAAGTAACATTTGTGCCACACAAGTGTCAGGCAATGACCATCTCTAACAAGAAAGAATCTAAGCATCACTCCTTGACGTTCAATGGCATTACCATCACTGGATCCCCCACTATCAACATCCTGGGGGTTACCATTGACCAGAAACTGAACTAGACTAGCCATATAGATACTGTGGCTGCAAGAGCAGTTCAGAGGCTAGGAATGCTGCAATGAGCCTGACTCCCCAAAGCCTGTCCATCATCTACAAAGCGCAAGTCAGGAGTGTGATGGAATACTCCCCACTTGCCTGGATGAGTGCAGCTCCCATAACACTCAAGAAGCTTGACACCATCCTGGACAAAGCAGCCCACTTGATTGGCAAAACCCACAGGCACTACCATTTAGAAGGACAAGGGCAGCAGATAGGTGGGAATGCCACCACTTGGAAGTCCCCCTCTAAGTAACTCACCATCCTGACTTGGAAATATATTGTCGTTCCTTCACTGTTGCTGGGTTAAAATCATGGAACTTCCTTCCTAACAGCTCTGTAGGTGTACCTACACCTCATGGATTGCAACAGCTCAAGAAGGCAGTTCACCACCACATTCTCAAGGGCAACTAGGAATGCGCAATAAATGCCAGCCCAACCAGCGAAGCCCACATTCCATGAATGAATTTTAAAAAGCGTACGAAAGCGACTACAATGACACTCATCCCAGGTACTATAGGAGAAGGAAGGTCAAAGGAATATTTTCAAAATGTCCACGAAATTCCCCAGATTGAATTGGGATGCAGCTGACCTACTATCCAAATTCAAAAAGGCCCCAACTTCCATGGAGTGGCAATCAGAATCAGATTACCACTCCATTCCTACTTACCTGTGAATGAAGGCACTTTTTATTTCTCCAGAATCAGGCTGGGCGAGAACAGTGTACTGCAGTGTGTTACCGAGGCCTTGTGTTGATGGCAGCTGAGTCAGAGATAAGGAAGCCTCACCCCCTTTTTTTACTGTACTAGCTACCTTAAAGCAGGTAGGTTTAAAGGTCCAGCCACTTTGAGAAGCCAGGGAGATGGCACGTTTGTAAGGCAAGTGGGATGGTGGGATTGTGTGGTCAGGGTGGGGCCAGGTGGTTGGGGGTGTGTGGATCAGAGAGTCAGGGAGGTTTGGCTGTTGGGGGGATCGGGGATCAGATGGCTGGGGGTTTTGGGTGGTCAGTGAGGGGGTTAGGTGGTCAGTGTAGGGGGTGGTCAGAGGAGCTGGTGGGTTGGTCGGGGGGGCTGGTCAGTGGGGGTTAGGGTTAGATGGTCAGTGGGTGGGGGTCAGGTAGTCAGTGGGTGGGGTGGGGGTTGGGTGGTCAGTGGGATGGTGGGGGTTGGCTGGTCAGTGGGGGTTCAGGTGGTAGGGGGGTTGTCAGTGCAGGAGTCAGGTGGTTGGGAGCATGGTCAGTGGGGGCAGTCAGTTGGGGTTGGGGGTGTGGTCAGTGGTAGATGTGGGGAGGGGAGGGCAGTCGGGACCCTGTGGGGTGTTGGGGGGGCTAGTCAGGGGGTCCCATGGGGAACTGGGATTGGGGGGTAGCCGGGGCGTCCCGTTGGGGTGTCAGAGGAGTGGAGGGGATCCCCATGGGGGATCAGGGGGTGGTCGTCGGGGGTCCCATGGTGTGTCGGGAGAGTGAGTGGGGTCTCCTTGGGAATCAGGGAGGTAGTCAGGGGTCCCATGGGAGACCGGGGAGCGGGGGGAGTCCCATGGGGATCGGTGTGTCCTGTTGGAGTCTGGGGTTGGAAGGTTGTGGGCTGTGGTCATCGCGGGGGGGTTCCCATAGTGGGTTGGAAGGGTGGGGGTACTCCCGTGGGGGATTGGGGAGGGTCAGTATTATAGTTACCCAGATCTTTTTCTGGGTAACTATTATTGTAATCCAGTCAGAACCATCCGAAGTTTGCAATTATGTCAAAGTTTGGATGGTTCCCATTGCAGGGCAATTGCCCAATAGATGTTTGAAATTCCATTGGGGAATTGCCATGCAATCCTTATCTGGGGGCTTCTGAGGTGGAGGGAGTTCCCCAGTGCACCTTTGGGGTAACCCTCCCTAGTTATGATGCCCCGGAGCTTAGAAGTTACGGACAAAATGTTTAAACAGTGTACAGAACTATGGTTTCTTGATTCAGGCTTGTCTGAACCAGACAAAGAAGCCATGAAAATTCACCTAACAATTGGGAATTAAGGTCTACACAGGCTGGACATAGCATTAACAGCAGAAGGGCTAAAGGATCCCCAAAAGATATGGACTACATTGGAACACCAGTTCAGAATCAGGTTAAACTTCCGTATTCATCAGCTGGAATTCATGTCATTTGATCACCAGCCTACAGATTCCATTGACCGCTTTGTTCGCAGATGCAGAGAAAAGTATGTAGTCTGATTTTTTTTGATCGCAGAACTAGCAGACAGAATTGTTGAGTTGGTGATCGCATCCACTCCCATGGAAGTGTTCCAGAAAGACCTGCTAGACAAGTCCAAGATGTATAGCATCGAAGAACTACTCAAGGATGGACGTAAGTACGAAGCAATCCTCGTTCAACAAAGCTTACAGTTCCAAAGTACAACCCCAATTGTTGACACACTTGCTATAACACCCAAACATAGCAAGATGTGTGGAAGGTGTGGCCTTCTGCATGCACCAAGGAAACGCCCAGATTTTCAACAATTCTGCAAGACACGTGGCTGAAAGGGCCACTGGCAGTGGCAGTGCACTGGAGCAAAGGCTGATGCAGCTACAGAGAGCTGTGCACTGATCCAAACAAACCATGCACAATGGGTACCTTCAATCAATAAGAATGACCATCCTGTATCCCATAAGAAACATGTACATGAGGTAATTGACCACCAGAAAATGACAATGCTGTGCACAACAAGACGAAGAGCGGTGAACACAGGCTTCACACTGTCAATCTTTTGGAAAACATAAATACTGTCACACCATCTGAAGTATTTGCCAAGATTCAAATTATCTGCCTCCTAAAAAGTTGACAACTATACATTATTGGCCAAGATTGACACAGGGGCAAGTGCCAACATATTACCCCTGCGAATTCTAAAAGACATGTATCCACAGACATGGAAGGCCATAGCGAAACCTACTGCTGTGAAACTTTCAGTGTACAATGGTTCATTTGTTCCATATGCAGGATCCGTAGTCCTGGAGTGCAAGTACAATCAATCCTCCTAGGTGCCGCAATTGTTCTACATAGTGAAAACTAAAGGCTCGACAATTACAGGTATACCGGCATGCCATGACCCTGCACTAGTGACAATCCATGGAATCAGTCAGACATCAGATGGCAGAACAACCTCAGAAACTACTGCTATTACCTTAGTTCGCGACCTAACATTGAAATATCCAGAATGATTCGACAAAATTGACAGTTTCAAAGAAGCTGCAATGTTACACTTGCAAGAGGATGCAAGTCCATCAACTGACCTGGTACATTTTGCGCAACACAAATGTCAGCAGCTACAAGAAGAAACGGCAAAAGATTCTACACTACAGAAACTGGAAAACCATCATTGAAGGATGGCCTGATTCAATTCGGCATGTCCACGAACACAGGAGACCATTTTGGCCTAACCGGAACAAGCTAGGGACCTCCTGGGTAGTCATTTTCAAAGGCAGGCTGGTCATCATACCAGAATCTTTATGACCTGATGGTCTTCAACAATTTCATCACTTACACATGGGCATAGACTGGATAAGAAGACTCGCAAGAGAGAGAGCCTATTGGCTGGGTATGAACAATGACAGTGAAGTCATCATCAAGAAGTACGAGGCATGTCAAGAGCATGTGCCAGGTCAGCATAACAAACCACTGACTCCACATGAAGTTCCTATCCATCCTTGGTCCAAAATTGCACCTGACTTCTTTCACGTCCATGGTTCTGACTTAATCTTCATCGTCGACCACTTTACCAAGTACCCCATAATTTGGCAATTGCGCAATATGTTAAGCACAACTGTCACGCACACTCTAAGTGCTATTTTAAGTTTATTTGGTGTGCCTAAAGAGATCATTATGGATAGCAGTCTGCAATTCATTGGTAAGCCATTTTAGGATATGTGTAAGAAGTGGAGTATCGATCACACTACTTCTCCGCATTAGCCTAGATCCTATATACCATAATCTTAAGTATGTTGTCGTCAAAGACGACAACCTTTGTTAGATCAGATGCCTCCTTTCTAAGCTTCACTTTCTACACACTTTTCTCATAGTTATACCCCTGATGCTGGAATTACACAGGAACAGGAGGAGGCCGTTCAATGCCAAGGCTGTTACACCATTCAGTTGGATCATGGCTGACATGTGTCTTTTATCTTCTTCACCTGTTGCCTAGCAAACATCTATCAATCTGAATTTTGAAATTTTCAATTGACCTAGCCTCAACAGCTTTGGGAGGAGAGAGCTCTAGATATCCATTACCCTTTCTATGAAGAGGTTCTTCCTCATATCATTCCTGAATGGCCTATCTCTAATTTTGAGGTTATGCACCCTTGTTCTGATCTCCCTCACCACAGGAAATAGTTTCTCTCAACTCCTTTAATCATCGTAAACACTTGAATTAGATTACTCCTTAACCTTTACTCAAGGGAACACAAGCCTAGTCTAGGCACTCTGTCCTCATAAATTGACCGTTTTAGCCCTGTTATCTTTCTAGAGAGTCTGTGTTGCACGCACTCCAAAGCCAATATATCCTTCCTAAGCTGTGGTGCCCAGAACTGAATCGTGGTCTTTTAGATGAGACGAGGAGACTCTGAAATGCAGTAGGTGGTCTTTTAAATCACCTCCTATCTGTGCAAGAAGTTAACCTAAAATTAATGATCCATCCAGCTATTTTTTGTTCAGTAAGCATATGAAGAATTACTGAACCAAGACATAACGTTGTAGTTGAAATGGAAATCAGCTATCATCTAATTCAATGGCAGAACAGGCTTGAGGGGCTGAATGGTCTATTCTTGTTCCTACTTCCTGTCGGAGGTCTCGAGCTGGCCACATGGTTATAACTTCCGTGCACACCACATGGTGATAGAACCACCCACCGCTGGGCTGATACCAGCGACGGCGTGATGAGGCCCTTAAGTTGACATTAATTGGCCACTTAAGGGCCTCAATTGGTGCCAGAATGGGAAGGTCGACCATGGCTCTTCCCACCTATCCTGGTTGTTATGCACCAGCTTTCCCTGTCTACAGCCTCTTATTTCCATGCCCATTGGTCAATGTCAGCCAGAGAGAGCTGTCTTTTCAGTTGGTCTTTAAAGTGCTTGCCAGGTGCACCTCAATCTCACTTACCAGAGCAAAGTTCACCATAAAGTACTGCTTTTGGCATTCTGGATTCCTCCATGCGTGACACATGTACTGCCCAGTCACAAGAGAATGCATTCAGTGCTGGGAAGACTGGTTCTGTTGAGGACTTCATTGCTTGTGATGTAGTCCTGCCATCTAATGTTCGTGGTGGATCAAAGACAGGGTTGATGGAAGCACTTCAGTCACATTCGTTTTCTGTGCAGAACCCATGATTCTGATGCACATAATAGAGTAGTGATGACAACCAACTATGTATAATTGTGTTCAGAGATGTGTCGTGAATGGTTTCAGCAAAAATGCTTTGAGAGACGGCCAAAGGAGCTGTTAGCCTTGGACAGTCAATTGCCTGTGTCCTTGTTGACAGTAGCATCATTTGAGATAATGCATACTTGATAGGTACTCTGACCTACTGCATTGAGGTTGCTGCTGATCTGTGGTGGATTATAATTTCCTTGGGGCCTTGATGAAACAGCACTTCCATTTTCTTTAGGCTAATAGCAAGGCTGCATTACCTCCTCCGTATATGCCAGAAGGGCGCAATTGCCAGCTCAATGATATGCTCTTCTGTGGCTTTGGTATGTGCTAGTAGTTGCAGGTTTAAGAGGCAGCTGTCTGTTTGGAAGCAAATGTATCTGCCCTCTGCCAAGTCTGCCTTTTTCTCTTGAAGCATCCTACTGAAGAAAATAGAAGATAGGGAAGCTGTCTGGGAGGGCTGTATTCTGCTTGATCTGACATTTCTGGACTTTGTGTAATTGATAGAGAATGGTGAGCAGCCTTGGAGGGCTCCTTATCCTAAATAGAATCTTTTATATTCATTCATGGGATGTGGGCATCACTGGCTAGGCCAGCATTTATTGCCCATCCCTAATTGCCCTTGTTAAGAGTCAGCCACATTGCTGTGGGCCTGGAGTCACATGTAGCCAGGTAAGGACAGCAGATTTCTTTCCCTAAAGGACATTAGTGAACCAGATGGGTTTTTTTTTAATGACAATCAGCAATGATTGTGTGGTCATCATCAGACTCTTAATTCCAGAATTTTATTGTATTGAAATGTCATCATCTGCTGTGGTGGGATTCGAACCCAGGGTCCCCAGAGCATTACCCTGGGCCTCTGGAATGCTAGTCTAGTGACAATACCACTATGCCACTGCCTCCCCAGAGTCCATCCCTGCTGACTGTATTGAATGCCTTGGTGAAATCTACACCACTGCACAATTAAAGTTACCTAAAGCCCCCTGAATGGATGGGATTCTAGCTGAGGTCTATTATCTGTGAGGGAATCTGTGTTTTTAAATGTAATTTGTATTTTTTGAGGTAGACTCAAACTAAAACTAAACTGCAAAGGGAAACAGAAAGGGAAACAGACCAAGTAAACATAGAAAGGAAACTGACCCTCCCAGCTTCCAAGGAAATAAAAACAAACTGAGGTTTGGAAACCAAGCTTTTTGGGCAAACTGATCCTTGTTAAAAATATATATACACAGATCAGTCCAAGCTGAGCAGTACAACTTGATGTACAGGTAAACTGAGGAAGACTGAAGAAGGCAGTGTCCAGATGAAAAGCTGAAAATAAGTTGCTGCAACTGTTTCTGTTACTTGAAGATAATATTGGTGGATCTACACCATCCAGACCAAGTTAAGCAGGTTCTGCAGACCTGTACCATTTTGTGGTGAAGACAGTGCCCGTGAAACTCTGGTTGCTTGTGCACTGCTGTCGATTGGGGATCAGACTAACTCCCAGGAAGATATGAACTGAAATTGTTTGTCAGGAAGACAGAATTTGAAGGGCTTTGGTTCAGCAGTCCATTCAGAACTTAATGATCACCCACAGTCACAATTTGTAAGGTCTGTCTTCGTTGTATCTGCCATTTAAGGTGCAATTTATAGTTCATATTCGACCACAATTTGTCTGTGAATTCATGTTTAAAATTCTGGATGTTAGAGTGTCAGATAGATAGTATTTAATGTTTACTTTGTTGACTCTTGTATAGTAAAGAGTCTTCTGTATTAAACTCTGAAATATTGTGGCTTTATTCTTTTAGTAAATAACTGGGATTTTGAATTTCGTCTATTTTAAAAATAAAAGTTACTGGTCTCTACCGAGATTGTAACAAACCAGGGAGGAGATTTGATCCTTGCAGGGCTTACAGATCTCTTCACAGATTGATGGGAGAAAGGAACAGTGCATCTGGACCTTCTACATAAGCAAGGGAGAGCTGACCTGGAATACATCACAGAATCGTCAGAAAATGGGCAAAGCATTAACATTTTCAGCAGTTTTATAAATGCCAACAGAATTTTGGGTTTTCTGAAAAGGGCCAATCTGTATGAGTAAAGAAATAGAGGTAAATTTGTGCGAAACATCAGTTGGACCAGTTAGAGTGCTGTGCACAGTTTTGAGAACTTCATTATAAAAAGGGTATCAAAGCAATAGAAAGTACGCAGTGCAAATTCACTAGAATGATTCCAGAGTTGGGAAACTATAGTTATGAAGAGCAATGCAAGAAAGTGTGACTATTTCTGCTGAAAGCATAGAAGGGTAAGAGAAGATTTAATAGAGGTTTTTAAAACTATGAAATGTTTGAATGGCATGAACAAGGAAAAACGAATTCCTATGTTCAAGGAACTAGACGGAAATATCATCGATTTAAATCATCACTGAGAGTAAGGGAAGTTAGAAAAAATTTCTTCATGCTAAAGGTCACTGGAGCAGAGAACGTGTTGGAACAGGTTGAGGTAGAGACATTAAGGGAAAATGGATAACTACTTGTAACAGAAGGAAATATAGAACAAGAAGACACAGTGCAGCAGTGGAATTGGTTTTTTTTACTCAACAAAGTTACTTTGTTTTCTTCTTGAGTCTTCTGCCCAGAAAGGTCTGACCATTGGGGCGCCATCTCCACCACAGGTATGCAAATCCACCCCAGTCAGAACAGGGATCAAACCCTGTGCTTCGGTAACAGTGTGGTCCACACCAGCCAACTGAGCCAACAACACCCAACCCCCAAAGAGTCAAAGTTGCTGTGGCATCACACTCTTTTAGGTGTATTTTGTAGTCCAGAGCTATGAATAGTGACGGTAGAGGCTCCAAATATTTTCCAACACATAGATGATCAGAAATCTTACCCACTCTTACCGCCTGTCATTGGCGTATGTTGGAAGGATTTGCAGATTCATACTAGGCCTGTTTGGTGGTGTTACAAATGGACCTTCCTTGACTATCCAAGTTCCTGGAGTGGGACTTGAACCCAGAGCTTCTGACTCAGAGGCAGAAACTCTACCCACTGTGTGACACTCCTCCTTACTTTACAAAATAGCCAACACAATTCAGTCAAATGGCTTCTAGTGGTGTGAACTACATGACCAAATAAAGCACCCATGCTAGGGCTGTAGAAACTGTCTTATGGTTCAAACATGGACAAAAGAGCTGAACTCCACAAGTGAGGTGAAAGTCACTGCCCTTGACATCAAGGCAGCATTTGACCGAGTATGGTATCAAGGAGCCCTAGCAAAACTGGAGTCAGTGGGAATCGGGGAAAACTCCCTGCTGGTTGGAGTCATACGCAGCACAAAGAATGTGGTTGTGGGTGTTGGAGATCAATCTTCTCAGTTCCAGGGCAACGCTGCAGGAGTTCTTCAGGGTAGTGTCCTAGACCAAACCATCTTCAGCTACTTAATCAATGACCTTCCTTCTATCATAAGGTCAGAAGTGAGATGTTCGCTGATGATTGCACAATGTTCAGCACCATTTGCGAGTCCTCAGAAGCTAAAGCAGTCCATGTCCAAATGCAGCAAGACCTGGACAATGTCTAGGTTTAGGCTGACAAGTGGCAAGTGCCAGGCAATGATCATCTCCAACTAGAGAGAATCTAACCATCGATCCTTCACATTCAATAGCATTGCCATTACTGAATCCCCTGCAAGCAACATCCTGGGGTTTACCATTGACTAGAAACTGAACTGGACCAGCCATATAAATTCTGTGGCTATAGGAGCAGGTCAGAGGCTAGGAATCCTATGGCGAGTAACTCACCTCTTGACTCCCCAAAGCCTGTCTACAAGGCACAGGTCCTGAGTGTGATGGAATACTCTCCACTTGCCTGGATGAGTACAGCTCTAACAACACTCAAGAAGCTTGATACTATCTGGGACAAAGCAGCCCGCTTGATTGGCACCCCATCAACATTCACTCCCTCCACCACCGACGCATAGTGGCAGCAATGTGTACCATCTACAAGGTGCACTGCAGCAACTCCTTCCACAGCACCTTCCAAACCCACAACTGTTACCATTTAGAAGGACAAGGGCAGCAGACACATGGGAACACCACTACCTGGAGGTTCCCCCTCAAGCCATACACCATCCTTACTTGGAAATATATTGCCTTTCCTTCACTGCCACTGGGTCAAAATTCTGGAACTCCCTTCCCAACAACACTGTGGGTATACCTATACCACCTGGACTGCAGTGGTTTAAGAAGACAGCTCACCACCACCACCTCAAGGGCAATAAATGCTGGCCTAGCCAACGATGCCCACATTCCATGAATAAATAAAAAAAAGTGTAATCCTGCAATTCAAAAAGGAAATGGTGAATCATGTAGCACATTAATGTTAATGAGGAAACCCACAGCTGATGCCTTTAAAGCTGATAAAACTGCATGAAAATAAACATTCCAGCTGCATTGCAAATTGACATTACTGTATAATGCAGATAAAAGACAAGCAGAAAACAGAGGAAGCTTGTTGGAGGAACATTGAGTGGTGGGATCTTCAGAGATCTGTCCTAGCTCTTTGTTTGTATCACTGAATTAAATTGAGTAACTCTAATAATATATTATCTGATAACCTGTGTAAGGGAAAATGATGTCACTCAATATGATTCTGATGAATTAGGTAAGTGGAGCAAAAAATGTCAGGTGGCATTTAACATGAATAAATGTCAATGTAACACCCATTGGCAAAGGAAAGTGGCTATCCACTGAAAATATTTGACCAGTGCAGAGTTAGTTTCACAAAAACAAAACATACTGTCAGTTCTAACAAAGGATCAACACCTGAAATGATAATGGGCCTGAACTTCCTCAGAGTGGCAACCAGTGCAAGATTGCCACTCCACTCCTAGTTTTTGACTTGATTTTTCTCTTTTCCATTCTGTCTCGCCCGACCTTCTGAATCAGGCCGGGTGAGATCCAAGTAGTGCAGCACGTCCCTGGGACCATGCGTCGAAGGGCAGCTCTGATGAAGGGAGGGAGTCCACGCCCCCTTTTTGTTGACTTGGAAATACCTCGCTGTTCCTTCACTGTCGCTGGGTCAAACTCCTTGAAATCCCTCCCTAACAGCATTGTGGGTGTAACTACACCACATAGACTGCAGCAGTTAACAGCACTAGCTCCTGTGGTGGTGTGGGTGGTGGGGGGGTGGGGGGGGGTGGTATAAGTCAAGCATTGGGCCTTGGGGGTGGGTGTCGGCCATCGTAGGAGGTGGGTAGTTGTGAGTGTTGGGCCTCGGGGGAGGAGATGTGGGTGTCAGGCCTCAGCGAGGTGGGGGGGGTGGCGGAGGTTTGTCAGGCCTTAGTGGAAGGGGGGGTGTGGATATCATTCCTCGAGGGAGGGGAGATGTGGGTGTTGGGCCTCGTTGGGGGTGGGGGGGGCAGGGGCGGTGGGGTTGGTGTGGGTTTCGGGCCACGGGGGTGGGTGTGGGGCCACGGGGGTGGGTGTTGGTGTGGGGCCACGGGGGTGGATGTGGGTGTTGGGCCTCAGGGTGTAGGGGGCGGTCGGTTCAGGTTGGGATGTTGGGCCTTGGGGGAGGGTGTCAGGTTGTGTCTGGTCCCAGGTGTGATGGGGCTGTTGGGTCGGATTGGGCCTCAGGGTTGGGGAGTGGTGTTGTCAGGTTGGGTTGGGCCTCGGGGTGTGGGAGGATGTTGGGCCTCGGAGTGGGAGGTGGTCATATCGGGCCTGGGGGGTGTGGTGCTGGGTCAGGTCTGGCGGGGTGGGTGTGAGGGAGGAGATGAGTCCCTGTGGGGGCGGGGGAATCTTGTGGGTTAGGAAGTTCCTGTCAGAGGATATAGTCCTTGGGGGTGGGGGTAGTTGGAGGGTTGGGGGGGGGGGGGTGACCTCTGTGGGGAGTCCTGTGGTGGGGGGGAGTATACAGGAGTGCGGGGGGAGTCCTGTGGGTCTGTACAATAGTTACTCAGAAGTTAGAAGAGGTTTTAATTCTTTTAACTTTTTCTAGGTGACAATTGATGTGATATAGTCAGAACCATCTGAAGTTTGCTCTTCCAGGAAATTGTCATGCAAACCTTACCTGTGAACTTCCGAAGGTGATTCCCCAGTGCAATTTTGGGATACCCCCCGCCAATATGATGCCCTGGAGCTCAGAAGTAACGCCCCAATGTATCTATACCCTTGATTGCTGCTGGTGGACCTGCTGAGCGTTTCTAGCATTTTCCGGTTTTGTTTCAGATTTCCATGATCTACAGTTTTGTGCATCACAGCTGTTGTCAACTAGTTTTGGAATACATCTTCAAACCAGTTGATTATAACTCAAAACAGTTTATTTCGACTCATTGCAGATATCACTCATCTTCTGGTAATTCTGCTTCTCTCTCACTCTATAATTTTAAGGGCAGGATTTTCCCCACATCAGGGGCGAAGTTGAAGGGCAGGCACGCACAGGCGCGCTTCCGATCAGCGCTGGGGGCGTGGCGGCATTTTACGTGGGCGAGCCAATTAAGGCCCGCCCAGCGTGACGTCCGCACAGAAGTGCTATGCACTTCCTGTGTGGGCGGGGTGGGGGGGGGTGTCTCAAAATCGAGAGTGCGCTCTTTCGCGCATGCTAAGTGCAGCCTCAGGGAGATTGGCTGTAAATGTAAAAAAGCTAAAAATAGAAAAATAAAATTTTCTTAACTTGTCCCCTCAGGTGACACTGTTGGACATGTCCATAATTTTTACAAAAACTTTATTAAAATTTTTTAAAACCTACATGAAACCTCATCCCACCCGTGGATGACGTTTCATGCATTTTCTAATTCGCGCCAGGGCTCCTGGCCTGCCCGCAAATGTTAAGGTTGGACGGGCAGGTCCTTTAATTACTTAATTGACTCTGTCAATGGCATCGCTGCGCCCCCGCCTACCTGAAAATTTAAATAGGGCGCGGTGACATCGGGAGTTACGTCCAACGTCACCGCGCGTCATTTTAAGCGCCGGCGAGCGGGCCCCGCCCCTGCTCACCAACATATAAAATCCTGCCCTTAGTGTTTTTCCAGTTTTCCTATATCCCACTTTGCACTCTATCACTTTTTTATGCTTCTCTTGCATATTCCTTCATTGATTGACTCAGTTTTTATCCAGTCAGATCTGGCTAGACCATATAAAGCACTATTGGGTCCAGCTTTCATCTGCCAAAATTGCTCACTGTTTCAGGATTGTGCTGGAATGCAAAGATAACCTGCAGCTTTTACTCTACTTCAAATTGTCTTCTTAAATCCCTCTCCCCAGCTCCTCCACCCTCGCCTTCAACAACGTGCAAGCAGATCATGGATTCTTTGTCTTAAAGATTGAGGCCATCCGATCAACTGCTACTGCCACCTCCCTACCTTACCAGGCAAAACTTCTTCGAAGTGTTATGACACAGCAGTTGGTAAAAGCTGAGTTATTTAAAACCCCAGAAGGAAACTTTAAACAACTGTCATAACCTATATTTTCATTAACCCATAGAGTTAACCAGACACCAGGCAAAGCACATTTTATCTTACAAATTCAAAATGAGGTTCATTTCAATTTGGTTCCCTTGCACAGTTGTAGGCTTACAGGTGGCATCCCTCTGGACCACAAATAAAAACTCTCTTCTTTATGTACCTCTCCTTCCCTTTGAATGTAAATTCTCATTGTATCATCAGGCCCTTTGAACTCCACCTCTTCTAACATTAAAATCTCTTTCAAAGCACCAATTTTATTAGTAATATAAACATATTGCTTGATGTCTCCTAGCTAGGCGCAAGATTTCACCCCCAGTCTTTGAATTGTTTATTCAACAAAATGCAAATGTACTCTTTACCTTACTGTTTAACATCTCAAAACTACGATACATCAAAGCACCCAGAGTAGCTGGCTTTAATCCAATTAAGACACACATACTCACACCCACAGACATAGATCCTACTACAAGTCCAATTTAAAATAATTTCCAATATCATTATATACATTAATATCTTCATGATACCGCCCATTGAAAAATGAACCATCATAATTCTAAACGACGGCTTAATTTTTTAATAACCCATCTCACACTATCTCCTATACTTATTACACTATACTTATTATACTATCAGATGCATGCATTAACATAACAGTATATATACACAAGTCCTTAGTATCAACAGAAATCACCCCAGTTCAGTGTCCAGGGGCAGCATTTTTCCATCGGCGAGCAGGGGGCGGGGCCCGCTCGCCGACATGTAAAATGACGTGCGGTGGCATCAGGCGGGCGTCCCAAGTCAGCTGCGTGCCCACCTTACTGTCAAAGGCCTATTAAGGCCTGTTAAAAAGTAATTAACTGAGCTGCCCTTCTAACCTTAAGGTTGGTGGGCAGGCAAAGAGCCCAGGCGGCCTTCACATTTTTTATGAAACCTCATCTACGGGCAGTATGAGGTTTCGTGAAGGGTTTATTATTTAAATAAAACTTTTTGAAATAAATAATTGAGATGTCCCAGCTCATGTGTCAGTTTCATATGAGGGGACATGTCCTTAAATTTTTTACCCACCTTTATTCAAATTTCCATAACTTAAACAAATCTGCCTGCTCAGCGCTTCCAGGCACGCCTTAATTGGCCCACCCACATAAAATGGCGGTGCAGACCCGATTGGGGGACCCCACCCCACCCCCGACAGGGGGAAATTTCTGGCCCAGGTTTTTAAAAAATGTCCAATTTTCTTTTAAGATTCAAACTCTTGATAATGAATCTACGAACAGATTCTCTCTACCGGCACCATGCATAATCCGTAGATTAAATGGTTGTAATAATAGACTCCACCTGAAAAGTCTTGCACTTTTGTCTCGAAATTTGTCCAAAAACATTAAAGGATTGTGGTCTACATATATAAACAATTTTTCTGATGAATTGTTGGCAACATAAATTTCAAGATTCTGCAACGCTAACACCAAACCGAAGGTCTCTTTTTCAATCGTTGAATATCTTCTCTGTTGTACATTCAGCTTCCATGAAAAATACCCTATCGGTTTTTCAATTCCAGTGTCATTCTCTTGTAACAGTACAGCCCCAATGTTTATATCACTTGCGTCAATGGCCAACTTGAATTGCTTGGCATAATTGGGTACTGCCAAAGCTGGTGTCATAGTTAATACAGTTTTCAAACTATCAAATGACTTCTGACACTCCAGTATCCATTGAAACATCTTGTTCTTTTTTAATAGTTCAGTCAGTGGAGCAACCACACTGCTAAAATTTGGTGTAAATTTCTGGTAAAACCCACTAATGCCCAGAAATCTCAAAACTTCTCATTTTGTTGTAGGCACTGGGAAATCCACGATAGCGTTGACTTTCGCATCTCTCTCGAAGCCGCCTTACCATGTCCAATGATATGGCCTAGATACGTAACTTGCACTTTTGCAAATTCACTTTTAGCCAAGTTCATCACCAAATTAGCTTCTTGCAATCAAGAAAATAATCCTTTCAGATGCTGTTAATGCGCCTCCCATGTAGGACTGTAAACTATTAGATCATCAATATAAGCAGCACAATTGCTTAGACCTGCAATTACTTTGTTTGTTAGTCTTTGAAATGTTGCAGTTACATTCTTCATACCAAATGCCATGACTTTAAACTGATATAGTCCACTTGACGTTACAAAAGCCGATATCTTCTTTGCTCTCTCCAACAATGGTACCTGCCAATATCCTTTTAGCAAGTCAATCTTTGTGATAAATTTTGATTGTCCCACTTTCTCAATGCAACCATTGTATAGGATATGAATCTATTTTTGTCACCGCATTCACCTTTTGATAGTCTACACACAGTCTTTGTGTTCCATCTGGTTTTGGTACCAGCACAATAGGTGAACTCTAGTTACTGCAGCTAGACTCGGTGATATCATTTTGAAACATGAAATCAATTTCTTTTTATAATTCTGATAACTTTGCTGGTTTAATCTATAAGGATGTTGCTTTATTGAAGATTAAACCTGTACAGAGACATCATGTATAGCTAAATGTGTCTTTCCCAATTTATTCCCACAAATAGTTTGTGTGACTGCAATAGCTTTTCCAAATCATTTTGACACTTGCTTGGAAGGTAACTCAATACTTCGCTTACATTTTCAAGCACCCCATCATTATCCAATTTGATTAGAGGAAAATTAATTTCAGAGTCCTGCACTTCTACCTCTTTCTCATCATCTACCATCACAAATACCTCTTGTTGTTCTTTTCCCTATCAAAGTACTTTTTAAGCATATTTACATGATGCACCCTCTGCTTCTTTCTTCCATCTGGGGTATTTATTACATAATTTACTTCATTCAATTTCTTTTCAATCCTGTAAAGCCCACTAAATCTTGCATTTAATGAATCATCTAGTACAGGTAACAAAACTAATAACTTCTCTCCAGAAACAAAACTGTGAGCTTTAGCTTTCTTATCTGCCTTCACTTTCATCACTTGCTGTGATATCTTTAAATGTTCCCTAGCCAACTCACATGCTCTGTTCAATCTTTCCCTGAAATTTGATACATAATCCAAGAGAATAGTTTCTGAATTTTGACCCACCAATTTCTCATGAATTATTTCAGTGGTCCCCTTACCTCATGACCATAAACTAGTTCAAAAGGGCTAAAACCAGCCGATGCATTAGGAGCATCTCTAATAGCAAATAACAATAATGGAATTCCTCTAACCCAATCATGTGGATAATCCTGACAGTACGCTCTCATCATAGTTTTTAATGTTTGATGCTATCTTTCCAAAGGTCCTTGTGACTCTGGATGATAAGCTGTTAACTTAAACTGTTTTATCCCGAACTGTTCATTTCTTCCTTAAACGGCTGTGACAAGAAATTTGACCCCTGATCTGATTGTATATCCTTAGTTAAACCATATCTTGTAAAAAAAAAATTAATTAACTCCTCCACAATCTTCTTAATTGTAACATTTCTTAAAGGTATCACTTCAGGAAACCTGTTAGACACAGCCATTATTGTTAGTAAGTACTGATTTCCACTTTTAGTCTTAGGGAGGAGTCCTACACAATCAATCACGACCCTAGTAAAAGGTTCTTGAAATGCTGGTATTGGGATTAAAGGCGCCAGCTTAATCACTGCTGTTTTCCCTGTTACTTGACATGTATGACTGGTTCTACAGAATTTGACTACATTCCTATGCAATCCTGGCCACTGGAATTTCATGAGCAATCCTCAGAATCTCATTCTATACCCTAATTGGATAACAATTTGATGCACCTCACTCCAGCTTTTATTTGCTGAGGAGACATGATCCAGCCTCCATTTTCTCATTAAATTATCTCTCTTAAGGTAATAACATACTGGAATACATTTTGCTTCTGTTTCTGAATAAGCTTTCTGCTATGTAACTGCTTTAATTGCAAATTATTTTTCTGTAACTCCACTAATCTCCTTATGTTAAACACTTCAGCTAAATTGCCCTGTAGTCTTTTCTCCTGAACAATGTTGTCAAACACAGTGCCAGCTAATTGGATTTCAACACCATCTTCTTGCCTTTGAACTGCCTGCCCTTTCTGTTTATCTTGTTCTTCCCAATGAGCTTTTGAACTCGTTATCATACAATAAGGAAAAAATCCAGGATGCTCCCTCTGTAACACCTCTGTTGAAAACACTATTACATGCTGCTCAACTACCCTAGGCATCACCCACATTTGTGATCCTGCTATATCGTTACCCAGAGTAAATTGAACCCCTGCAATGGACATTTTTCCACGACTCCAACAATAACTTCACCTGACCTCCATTTGCTCTATAAATTTACCTTCCACAATGGAATAGATTTAGCATCTCTATGAACTCCACTTATTATCACCTGCTCCTGCAATACTCCCTCTGAACCAGAAATATCACTATCCCACAACATTAAAGATTGACTAGCCCCTATTTCTCTTAAAATTTTAACATCTTTACCTCCTCCACCCTGTACACATGGAAAGACTTTCCCTTCACACAAAAAGTCTTTAAACATTTCTGCAACCTGCTCCTCAGAATTCTTTTAGGTAAATTGTAAACACATTCCCAGTTCTTCACCTATCACTGATTCTCTCTGTTTTGCCTGTACACAAACCACTGGTTTTTCCTGTGCCTGAACCTCAGAACCCATAGTACTTTTACTTCCAGAACTTTTCTGTACCCCAGTAATTCCAACAGATTTTCCCTGCAATTTCCAACACACTGACTTCGTGTGCCCCACTTCATTACAATGAAAACACCTCAGTTTTTGAATGTCACTTCTACCTTCAGCACCTTCCTTTTTATTCTGAGAAAAAACTTCCTGGGAATTCCCAGCCACTCCTTCTCTTCCCTGACTACCTACCTTCCTTTCCCCTTCCCACTTTCCATTCTTTTACAATTTGAAAGCATAACGAAACAAAGGTTTAGCTCTATGAATTAACTCATAATCATCAGCTATCTCTGCTGCTTGTCTTACAGTTTGAACCCTCTGTTCCTCCACATGAGTTCTCACTACCAAAGGGATTGAGTCTTTGAATTCTCCCAAAATAATTACTTCCCTAAGAGCTGCATATGTTGTCTTTATTTTTAACGCCTGTATCCACAGTCAAAATTACATTGTTTTACTCTCTTAAACTCAATACAGTTTGTCCAGGCTGTTTTGTCATATTCTTAAATTTCTGCCTGTTTGCTTCAGGAACCAACTCATATGCACACAAAATAGCCTTTTTCACCACATCATAATTTACTGATACCTCTTCAGACAGCAAAGCATATACCTCATGTGCTCTACCCAGCAAATTAGACTGTAATAATAACATCCAGTACTGCTGTGACGATTTCACCTGTTTAGCTATCTTCTCAAATAAAATAAAGAACGCTTCAATATCTTTTTCCTCAAGCTTTGGAAGAGCTTGTACAGATCTGAACATCGCCCTACTGGGTTTTATGTTAAAGGTTTTCTCATCATCATCATCTCGTCAGAATCCGCAATCTCTTTTTTAACTTCCAGCCTTTTAAGCAGGTATTCTCCTCCTCTCTTTCCTGAAATTCCAGTTCCAGCTTCCTTTATTTCTCCTGTCTTTCTGTTTGCTCCCTTTGAAATGTCATTTCTCTTTCCTTTGCTTCTAATTCAAGTTTTTTCAGTTCCTTTGCTTGTTCAAATTCAAGCTTCTTCATTTCAAACTGAAGTCACTACTTCCAGCTGTGACTCGCTAGTGTCAGGTATCACTTCCAACTGTAAATGCTGTGCTATACTTTTAATTATATCTGATTCCCTAGCCCACACAAGTAACCCCAATTTTAACTTATCTGCCAACTCTGTTAGTTTACTCTTGATTATTTTTTCCAACCCAATCAGAGTTATATCTTCTACTCCCAGACAAGCCTTAGCTTCTTGCAGTCTCACCACTTCTAAAAAGCCTCACCAACTTCTGAATTCAAAGTGCTCCTCATACTCATAACCTTAAGATTCACCAATTCCAAACCAATCAAGGAATTACAAATATTATCCCACCAAGAGCCTCCAATCGTTATGACATGGCAGTTGGTAAAGGCTGAGTTATTTAAAATCCCAGAGGGAAACTTTAAACGGCTGTCATAACCTATATTTTCAATTGGTACGTTTGAGCTGCATCTCAGAATTCAGGAATGAAACCACCAAGCCTTCGGAGGTTTTTTATATAAATTAAATTAAACATTTATTATTTTAACAAGGTAATAAACACATACATATGTCTACAAATTACTACCGTAATAACTGGGTCTGGAAGATTTCAAGTGATGGGGCTGTTACTATTTCCTTTGGTAGCTTGATCTTTTGTGGGATTGTCCTTGAGAAGAAAGATTGCTGATACACTGTCTTGGAAACAAATGGTCTTTGTAGTTTGTGTAGATGACTACCTCATGTTTTGTCATTGCCAGAGGGCACTATGTACTTGTTTCTGTCAATTCCCACCAGTCCATTCCATATTTTATAGAACCTGGTCAGTCTAGTTTTTTTCTCTCCCTTGCTGTAGTGATACCCATTCCGAATCTTTGATTAAGGATGTGAAACTGGAGTATTTCTCATACTGATTCATGTAGAATCGTACATCACGCCTTTGGATCATTTCAATCTGCTTAATATTTCTCGCTATGTCTCCTTTTCTTCAAATCTGCCATTATCACCACTCTCTTCAAAAAAAAACCCTTGACCCCTCTTTCCTTGCAAAATACTGCCCCATCGCCAAATACCCTTTCCACTTTAGTGCCTTGAACATGTTATATTGATGCCCATCTTTTTCCTGGTCTCCATGTTTGAATCGCTCCAATCAGATTTCTGCTCTTCTACAGTACCAAAATAGCTCTTATCAAAGTCACAGAAGACTGTGACTGTGACAAAGATAAACTACATCTCTCCCCATCCTTCTGAAACTATCTACAGCCTTGAACACAGTTGACTACACCACCATAATCCAGCTGATTGGAATTGCATTTTTCTGGTCCCATTCTTATCAATCTGTTACTTCTGACATCCTCCAAGAATTTATCCTTGGCCCCCTTCTATTTCTCATCTATATGCTGCCCCTCAGCGACATCATCTAAAACCACAGCATCAGTTTCCACATGTACAATGACGACACACAACTTTACCTCATCACCACCTATCTCGACCCTTCCACTGTCTCTAAATTGTCAGACTACTTGAGTGTCATTCTGTACTGGGTGATCAGAAATCTCCTCCAGCCAAATATTGAGAAGACCAAAGCAGTGCTACAAATTCTGTTCCCCAGCCACAAACTCCATCCCTCTCCCCCAACAACTTGGTATTATGTTGGACCTTAAAAGAGGTTCCAACCACACATTTGCGCCATCACTAAAGCCACCTATTTCCAACTCAATAACATCATTAGACTTCCAGCCTGCCTCAGTTCATCTGTTGCTGAAGCCAACATCCATGGATTTGTTACCTTGAGATTTACCTATGGTGTGATCCCAGACCAGCCCTCCAATTTTGTTGTGGTTCTGGATTATGCTCCTAAACTTTGTTACAATCTAATTAGGGACAAGTAACTTTTTTAAAAGTAGACAAAATTGAAATCTCAATTACTTAGTAAGAAAATAAAGCCACAAGTTTCCCCAGGTTTAAACAAACAGAACTATTTTTACTATAGAAAGAGTCAATAAAGCAAACAGTCAATATCTTGTGCTCTAACATACAGAACTAACATAAGGTAAACATGAACTCACAGGCAAACTGTGCTTCAGAACACAACAAACTGAAGGGCAGGCACACCCAAGATTTACTTAGCAACCCACCCACACATCAGTGATCACTATGAGTTATAAAAATACTTTCAAATTCTGTCTTCCTCACGAGGGATTTCAACTCTTCTCTTTTAAGTATCTGATCTCTGATTTCCCTCAATAGCAGCTCCAATTCAGCCAGGTGGCCTTCCTGCTGCTTCTTTGGTCTGCAAGTAGTTATCAGACAACAGGAGTCAAACTCAGAAAGCCCCAGCAACTGCTCACCACCAGCTGCTCAATCTCATCTCCCATGACTGTGCCCCACTGGATTCGCAAGGCTGCACCCAGCCTCTAATCACCAGCATTATCCCAGCTTCCTAGTTGTCCTGAGCAGAACTCCATTGCTCATGGGCTTTATTTTGCCCCAACTGCCAGCTTCATGGAGCAGACAACTACACTTCAGCTTCATTGAGCTGACATTGCTCCCCACGGGTATTTCTGAGCCCCATTCTCCCCAGCAGCATGAAACTAGCAACTTTCTGCTGCCTCCTCTGCTCCACACTAATTTAGTGTCCTGTTAAATCTTACAACAGGGTCAACTTCTGTTCTAAGGCAAGGTTGAATGTATCAATCCTTGGTATATTCTGTACCTTAAATGTCAACCAAAGGTCACTCCCCACAGGTGTAAACTTACCATGGCTCAACATCAGAAACACACAGACAAAAATCCAGAAATACAGATTCCCTTACACTATTCCAATGCACTCCCACCCTTATTCAAACTTCTGTAAACCTGAGATCATCCAAAACTTTGCTGCGCTTGTCCTAAATTGTACCAAGTCCCCTCACTCCTGTGCTCATTGACCTGCATTGGCCCCAGTTGAAGCAACGCCTCAATTTTAATGTTTGTTTTCAAATCCCTCCATGGCCTTACCTTGCTCTATCTCTGTAATCTCCTCCAGCCCTACAACCCTTCAAGATGCTTGTGCTGCTCCAGTTCTGGCCTCTTGAACATACTGATTTAAATCACTCCACTATCAGTGACTGAATCTTCAGCTGCCTAGGCCCTAAGGTCTGCAATCCCCTCCCTAAACCTCTGAATTCCCTCCCTAAACCTATCTGCCATTCATTTCTCTTTCCTCCTTTAAGATGTTGCTTAAACCCAGCTTTTGGCCATCTGTCCTAATATCTCTCAATGTGGCTAGATATCAAATTATATTTTATAATTTTCCTGTGAAGCACCTTAGGGTATTTTATTTTGTTAAAGGTTCTGTATAAATACAAGTTGTTGTTTCTTCTTTTGAAAAGATGAGGGCAAACAAATCTGGACCTAACCGGCTCTGACAGTGGATATTACCGTGGCCCAGGCTGGAATTGGAGGCAAAGGTGAAGGCAGGGCCTGTAGCTTGAAGCCAGAAAGAGGTATAGACTGGGGTCAGGAACCAGAGGCAGGGAGAAGAGGAGGCTAGAGAATCAAAGAGGATAGGGCTCAGTCAAGGGGAGCCGTGTCAGAATGGCAGTAGCCAATTATGTTAAAAAGGGATTAGTGGAAGGAGTGGGCAGGGCCTAGCTGGAAAGAGAAGAATCAGGGCCAGGATCTGAGCCACTAGTGTTACTGCTATTAACGACTGTTCTCCTTAAGTTTCATGTGGTTCAGATCCATGACCTTTGTGTCACTATAGTGAAGAAAAACTGCAATCACAAATTAGGTGGTCTGTGTGCCATTTTGGTGGTTTTCATGGGCCTGCATGATGCCTTGACCTCGGTAGGTGAGGAACTTGATAACATAGAAGTTGCTGTAGAGCTCGTGATTAGTCCTTGTTAATCTTATGTCTATTCATACCAATAAGATCTCATAAATTTGAAGGACCAGTTATAAACAATATTTTACTCTTAGGGATTAAATGCCATATGTGATTTTGGTACAGAGGTTTCCAGTTTGTTTTGCCATTCGCAGAAAATAGTGTTCACTAGTTAACAACTCCCCACTGCCAGCAAAGAGCCCATTATGTGAAGAAGACAACAGCTGAAATTTTCCTCGTTAGCAGCAACATTGCCATTAGTGTGGTGAGGCTCATTTTCTACCCACCTGTATGTTGCATCTCTAACCCCAATAATTGTTTTGGGGTCAGCCAAGTTAAATGTTTCTTTTAGCAGGTTCCCTATGAGCTTCCACCTTTGTCAGGGAGTCCATCACAGGATAGGTGCTCAAAATTGTTGCTGCAGGATTCTCACCCCTCGAGCAGAAAAAATGTCCAGGCACTTCAGCTTTCAGCAATTAATTGTGATTAACTTTAAATGGCCACACAAAACCATGGTAACCCAGGGTTATGCTAAATTTTCCTTACATCCTGTGTCGCTATGGAGGTAATGATAGAAAATATTTTACCCCATTGTTACCACACCATTTCACTACATCCACATATCAAGTACCATGGAAATTTTGATTGAAAAACTGTGGGACTGTAAGGGTGGCTCTGTTAATTAATGAAGGTATTAGCACAATAAAGAGGGATGACCTAAGTTCAGGAAATCAGAATGTAGAAGCAGTTTGGGTATGAGATGAGAAACGATAAAGGCAAGAAGTCACCTGTGGGAGTGGTGTACAGGTCCCCTAACAGTAACCATACATTAGGATGGGGTATAAAAGAAGAAATAATGGGAGCTTGTAAGAAAGGTACAATGGTAATCATGGGGGATTTTAATCTACATATAAACTAGAAAAACCAGATGGGCAAAGGTAGCATAGATGAGGAATTCGTAGATGTTTTCAGGATAGCTTCTTAGAACAGCACAAATTGATGCCAAAGAGCAGGCTGTATTTGACCTGGTATTGTGCAATGAGCTAGGATTAATTAACGACTCGTACTGAAGGCGCCGCTAGGTAGCAGCAATCAGAATAAGATTGAATTTTACATTCAGTTTGAGGGATAGAAGAGTGGGTCTAAGATAGTATTTTAAACTTAAATAAGGGCATTTATGAGGGCATGAAAGCAGAGATAGCCAAAGTGAAGTGGCAAATTAGGTTAAGGAATAGGTCAATAGAGATGCAGTGGCAGACATTTAAGGGGATATTTCAGAATACACAGAATGGATACACTCCAACGAGAAAGAAAAATTCCGAGGGGAGGACCCACCATCAGTGGTTAATAAAAAAGTTAAAGATAGTATTAAACGTAAAGAAAAAGCATATAATGGCGCAGGTTAGAAAATTAGACAGAATGTAAAAAACAGAAAAGAATGACCAAAAAATTAATAAGGAAGGAAACATTAGAGTACGAGAGAAAGCTAGCTCAAAATATAAAGATGGATAGTAAGAGTTTCTATAGTTACTTAAAAAAGAAATGAGTTAGCAATGTGAGCGTTGGTCATATAGAAAGTGAGTCTGGGGAATTAATAATGGAAAATAAGGCCATAGCAGATGAATTGAACAGTTATTTTGCATCGGTCTTCACTGTAGAGGATACAAGTAACATCCCAGAAATAGCTGTAAATCAGCAAGTGGAAAGGAGGGAAGTGGTACTGAGCAAATGGTTGGTGCTGCGGGCTGACAAGTCCCCAGCTTCTGATGCATTTCATCCTAGGGTCTTAAAAGAAATGGCTAATGAGATAGTTGATGCATTCGTTTTAATTTTCCAAAATTCCCTAGATTCCGGGAAGGTTCCATTAGGTTGGGAAATAGCGAATGTAATTCCTTTATTCAAAAGGGGAGGCAGACAGAAAGCAGGAAACTACAAACCAATTAGCTTAGCATCTGTCATAGGAAAAATGTTAGAAGCTATTATTAAAGATGCTTTAGCATGGTACTCGGAAAAATTCAGGGCAGTCAGGCAGTCAACATTGTTTTGTGCAAGGGAAAATCATGTTTGACCAGTTTCTTGGATTTCTTTGAAGAAGTAACATATGCTGTGGATACAAGGTAATGGTGGATATACTGTACTTAGATTTCCAGAAGGCATTTGATAAGGTGTCATCACAGAATCACGGTGCAGAAGAGGCCCTTCAGCCCATCGAGTCTGCACCGACACGTGAGAAACACCTGACCTACCTACCTAATCCCATTTACCAGCACTTGGCCCATAGCCTTGAATGTTATGACGTGCCAAGTGCTTATCCAGGTATTTTTTAAAGGATGTGAAGCAACCCACCTCCACCACCCTCCCAGGCAGTGCATTCCAGACCGTCACCTCCCTCTGGGTAAAAAGGTTTTTCCTCACATCCCCCCCTAAACCTCCTGCCCCTCACCTTGAACTTATGCCGCCTTGTGACTGATCCTTCAACTAAGGGGAACAGCTGCTCCCTATCCTCCCTGTCCATGCCCCTCGTAATCTTGTACACCTCGATCAGGTTGCCCCTCAGTCTTCTCTGCTCCAACGAAAACAACCCAAGTCTATCCAAACTCTCTTCATAACTTAAATGTTTCAGCCCAGGCAACATCCTGGTGAATCTCCTCTGCACCCCCTCCAGTGCATGTCAAAGGTTATTGTGAAAAACAAAAGCTCATGGCGTTGTGAGTAACATATTGGCATGGACAGAAGATTGGCTAGCTAACAGGAAACAGGGTAGGCAAAATGGGTCTTTTTCTGGTTGGCAAGATGTAACGAGTGGTATGCCACAGGGATCAGTGCTGGGGCTCCAACTTTTTATGATTTTTATAAATGACTTGGATGAAGGGACCAAAGGTATGGTTGCTAAATTTACTGAGAACACAAAGATAGTAAGATGTGAAGAAAACACAAGAAGGCTACAAAGGGATATAGATAGGTTAAGTGAGAGGGCAAAGACCTGGCCAATGGAGCATAATGTGGGAAAGTGTGAAATTCTCCATTTTGGAAGGCAAAATAAAAAAGAAGCATATAATCTAAATGTTGAGAGATTGCAGAGCCCTGAGATACAAAGGGATCTAGGTATCCTAGTGCATGAATCGCAAAATGCTAGTCAGAATTAGGAAAGTTAATAGAATGTTATCATTTATTGCAAGGAGAATTGAATACAAAAGTAGGAAGGTTATGCTTCAGTTAATATAGAGCATTGGTGAGAACACAGAGATAAAAACAAAAAACTACTGTGGATGCTGGAATCCAAAACAAAAACAGAATTACCTGGAAAAACTCAGCAGGTCTGGCAGCATCGGCGCCGATGCTGCCAGACCTGCTGAGTTTTTCCAGGTAATTCTGTTATTGGTGAGAACACGCCTGGAGTACTATGCATAGTATTGGCCTCCTTATATAAGGAAAGATGTAAATGCATTGGAGGCAGTTCAGAGAAGGTTTACTAAACTAATACCTGGAATGGGCAGGTGGCCTTATGGGGAAAGATTGGACAGGCTAGGCTTATATCCACTAGAGTTTAGAAGAGTAAGAGGCGACTTGTTTGAAACATACAAGATCCTGAGGGGTCTTGGCAGGGTCAATGTGGAAAGGATGTTTCCTCTTGTGGGAGATATATCTAGTACTAGGGGCCACTGTTTAAAAGTAAGGGACAGAGATGAGGAGAAATTTTTTTCTCTCGGAGGATCTTGAGTCTTTGACACTCTTTCTCAAAAGGCGGTGGAAGCAGAGTCCTTGAATATTTTAAAGGCAGACTTAGATAGATTCTTGATAAACAAGGGGGTGAAAGGTTATCGGGGGTAGGTGGGAATTTGGAGTTGAAGTTGAAATCAGATTAGCCATGATTTTATGGAATGGCGGAGCGGGCTCAAAGGGCCAAGTGGCCTACTCCTGCTCCTAATTTGTATGTCCTTATGTACTGCAGAAGAAAATCCTACCACTGGTTTATAGGCATTTTATGACAAGAAATGTCTGGCAATTTGGCTTAAAAGGAGAGCAAAACATCAGCCTAGAAAGACAATTAAATTACCATAAGCAAGCAATCAGTTCCTATGCATTGAATGCTACCTGCAGGCATTGTTCCTTTAAGAAGCTTGTACCATGGTACTGCAAGTTTGTGAGGTACTAATTCTCACAGCTAGTTGCATTCTTAACTATTTTTCTCCCATTGTTATCTGTGCCTTCCTTGTTGTCAGTGCATGCCAGATCACTGTTTGTCTTGTATTTTTCTTCAGAGCACATTAGTTTTATTTATGTTAACCAGTTCCAGGAATAGTTCTACTATATTTCTTGGTAGTCTTAGATTCAGCCCATCTGTGTCAGCCCTTCATGAAGGATCGGCAACCTCAGGCTATTGTTTAGAAATTCTTGACTTAATTCCCTAGAGTTCCACCTCTAGTTCCTGCATGAATTTGGTTTATTCTTGTTCAACATCTGGGTAAAATAAATGAAAATTGCTGGATATCCTGCTACAATTAACAGATTTTAGCATGATCCCAGTGAGTTCAGGATGATCCTTGTGATGATCCAGTGCTCTAGCTTGTCTGTGTTTCACGGCCTTGCGATGTTACACTCAAGAACTTGGTGCTGTCTCCTCTGCTCAAAGACTATAAGGGCCAAATTTTCACTCCCAAGTCAGGCACAGACTGACTTCGCAAGCCCAACCCAGGAGAAAGTGCCTTGGTTGGTCTGATTTTCATTCCACGGTGGAGGGGTGGGGGTTGGTGGTGTGGTTTGCTGAGGTGAATGGGGCCCGCCACTCCTGAAAAATCTTTGGAGGCAGCTGGTGTGGAGGTGAGCTTTTTAAAAGGCTCACCATGGTGCTCTGGGACTTTGTCCCAGCTGTAAAAAAGGAGTAAAACCAAAAACAGCCCTCTAGTTGACACCCCTCACACCCGCTCAACACACCCCCCCCAACCCCCCAGCCCACACACACTCCTCATGCCCCATCCATGCCAAATCGTGCCCCCCACCCACTCCATGGACCCTCATACCCTCCAAACTAACCTATGTCCCTATAACCACCCGCCATAGCCCCTCATACCTTCCATGCCAACCTTTGCCCCCTACCCACCCCAATGGCCTTTTACAACCCTGTGCCAACTTTGTGTCAACTCATGCCAACTCATGCCCCCCACACACCACTTTTATCTTTACACCCCCCAACTCACCCAATATCCATCACGGTGAAATGAAATAAAATAAAGTTCTAAGTGTCTATTTAAGGACTTAAGCATTTTTTAAAAAGCACTCTTGTTCATAAAAACTAATTCAATATACTTAAAGTCTTCATGAACTTAAACCCTTATGAAAAGAAACACTTGTATTCATAGCCCCACATCAAAGACCTTATAACCATTTGGAGCTGTCAATCAAAATGTGACCTTACAGGCTCCCCCCCCCCGCAACCCACTGTGATAGTGATAGGCTGTGCAATCAGCCATGCAGTACTAAGGTATGGTTGCTAATTTTGCTGATGACACAAAGATAGGTAGTAAAGTAAGTTGTGAAGAGGATGTAAAGAGGAACATAGGTAGGTTAAGTAAGTGGGCAAAGTTCTGGCAAATGGAATCTAATGTGAGATTGTCTATTTTGGCAGGAAGAATAAAAAAGAAGCATAATATCTAATTGGTGAGAAATTGCAGATCTCTGAGATTCGGGGGGACCCGTGTGTCCGAGTGCATAAATCACAAAAGGCTAGAATGCAGGTACAGAAAGTAATTAGGAAAGCTAATATCATTTATTGCAAGGGAAATTGAATACAAAAGTAGGGAGGTTATGCTTCAGTTGTACAGGACACTGGTGAGACCATGGGTGGAATTTTCCAAGCCTGCTAGTGGCGGGCATGATAGGGGACGTGGAAAATATGGCGTGAAGGCAGGTCGCGATCTTCTGCTCAGCCCACTGACTGCGGGTCGTGTTTCCCGCCATCGGTCGGCAGGGAGCTAATTGTAATACATTAGCATATAATTAAAAGGCCATCCCACCAGGCTCTTGGAGCCCCGCCGTATCTTCCGTCCACGTCGGTGGGAAAGTATGCCAAAGAGTTTCACAACAGCACACAGGCAACATGCACTTGGCGGCCTTCACTTTAGGGGAACTTAGGTGAGTGAGCAGCAGCGTTCTCCACAGCTCACCTGTTGCTTACAGGCCTCGGGTGCCGGGGGCAGGGGAAACTGATGCCTGGCCCTGCAGGCGACTGCTGAGGGGTGGGGGGGGAGGGGGGTGTCTGAGGGCAAATGCTACCCAGCCTTGGAGGCTACTGCTGTCAGGGGGGTGGTGAAGTGCTGCCCTGGCGCTGCATCCCGTGCACAGGTAATCGAGGTGGGTGGCAGGGTGAGCAAGGGAAATGGCCACTCATTAGGGACAACTGTATAAACTGACCATGCCTCTGCAACTAAGACAGATCAGGTGCCGCCACAGTGATATGATTGGGGTCAGGTTCTTAGCCTGCCCACCCATGCAAGCAAAGCGAAGGCACCAAAGGGCCACCAAGCGCTCCATACATTACCACCGCCCCTCCGACCCCCACCTCCCCGGCACAGACTTCGAGTCTGCCACCGCTTCATTGTACTGCGGAGCAGTTGGACTGCACATGTTGTACAATCTTCAACACTGGCCATGGAGCAGTCACTGCTGAAGGCACTCACAGCCCCTTGCAATCTCAGCATGCTGGTTTGGACCAGTGTCCCCCATGTCGCAGGTTGACAGGGCAGACATGCAGTGCACTCATCCCTGGCCATCCGAGGGGTGACCAGCACTCTCTGGGAAGCATTAAGGGGTGGTGACACAGGGCCAGGAAAGGTGCTAAATACAGCCATGATAACCACGTCCGTCTCTCTTTCTTTCATGCTGGAGGAGGACCACGTCAGGATCATGGATCCTGGTGACCTAGCTGTATGTAGCTGATGGCCTACAGAGACCATAGAAGATGGAAGAGAGTGCGACTGTGGCACCTGGCCATGCAAGGGCAGGAGCAGCAACCTCATGTAGAAGGGGCAGCAGGGACTCCCGCACACGCTGCCCAGGAGTGATAGCGAGCCGTGGCTGATCGATGCCTAACGACACCCAGGGTATATAGTTGTCACCTGTCATTCCTGCAGATGACTGAGAACCGGTGTTGCCGACGACTGCACGTGTCTAGGCACCTGGTGACGCTCATCTGCTATTTACTGCAGGACTTGGTGCCCGAGGACCCCTGGCTAACTCCGTGAGCAGAAGGGGTAGCTGGAGTGAGATCAAGCTACCCAGCACCCACCTCGTGTACACACTGTTGGAGGCCAACTATGGCATCAGCAATGGAGTTAAGCCTGCGCAGCAGTGCAGGTGTGACGTCCTGGACCAAGGTCTCCATGGCAACCGCCATCCTGCCAGAGTTAACCTTGGTGCGTCGCCATGCTTGCGCTATCATCTCAGCCTGAAGACGGATAGACTCCTCCATCGTGCCTTGCAATCTGAGGAGTGCACCGGCCATCCCTTCCTGATGTTCCTGAGCTTGCCTTTGCAGCTCCAGCAACTGTGCCATAACCAAGTCCAGAGGCTCGTCATTTGACACGAACTCAGCAACATTCTGGCCTCCAGCAGTCCTCTGAGTAGTGGGGACCTGGAAGTCCCTGCCTTCACCTGCTGTGGATCAGAAAGTGCAATGAGCTCACCAGATTGTGGTCCTGAGGCTGCTCTAAAACTAGGTCCCACCGAAGTGTGTCTGTGTGCTGGTAGAGGGTGTGGGTGAGCGCTGTGCCGGGACTTCAGGGAGAGTGCCTTCAGATTCCTCTTCAGAGGTTTCTTCGGAGCTTGCTTGGAGGCTCTGGGTCGTGGACTCCATCTGCTGCTTCCCAGATGTGCTTCCGTAAACAAGGGGAGATAATTAGTGCATGGCAGTGGCCTGTGAAAGAGGACACATCACTCACGGCATGGTTGTCTGATGGATGTTACACTACTGGATCCTCACTTAGTAGAGCAGCGCTGACCTCACCAGCAGCACAGGACCGGTCCTGGTCATCGCCGGCCAACTGGATGGCTCTGTTTTCAAATTCTGTGAGAACTTTGAATTCTGGCATCCCTCCACCTGTCTGCAACCTTTCCCTCCTGTTGTGAGCCAGTTTGTCCTGCATGGATAGAGGTGGCGAGAGTGTATCAGGATGCCTGCCGGGCCAGATGATAAGTATGCCTGGCCTGTGTGGGTGTTGAGTGGTCCCATGGACGGGCTGAGGACAATGATGGTGTGTGTGAAAGAGTGAATGGTGATGTCCCTTGCACTAGCAGTGAGTGTGGGCCCTGTGGGTGCGTGCTGGGTTTGTGAGTGTGAGAGTTGGGAGTCCTGGCGGAACGGAGGAGATCATTCATACTTTTGCGGCACTGGGTGGCTGTCCTCTTCTGAAGGGCGTTGGCGCTGACCACCGCTGCCACCACCTCCCAAGCTGGGCTGGTGACACTGCTACCCATCCTGTGGCCAGAGCCAAGTAGAGCACATCCCGGTGGGCTTCCACGGCATCCAGCAGTCACTCGAGGGACCCATCGTTGACCCGGGGGACGGGGGCGGGGGGGCTGCAGTCTTTTTGCCTTTGCAGGCCATGTCTCCCAGGCAGCGGTGGTGAGCTGGTGGCAATGAGCACTTTGCTGCCGACTGCCTTTTAACAATGGCGGCTGGCGTGATGCAACAGCGGGGTGATGGCGAGTGGGTGAATGAGAGCCCGCCCACCATGGAAGCGGCGTGTTTCGCGGGAGTGAATATATAATGAGGCAGCCTCGGGCAGATACGGCGTGAAAACCCGGCATATTCATCGGCAGGTAGGACTCCATTTTACCCACCCGCTACCGCACTTAGTCCAATTATGGGAAAATTCAGCCCCATGGGTGGAATTTTATGCCGGCGGGATTTTATGGTCTCGTCTAAGTCAATGGACTTTTGAATAGCTCGCCACATTTTACAGCCCTATCCCCACCACGACAGTGCCATAAAATTCCGCCCACATCTGGAGTACTATTGGTCTCCTTATTTAAGGAAGGATGTAAATGCATGAGAAGCAGTTCAGAGAAGGTTTACTAAACTAATACCAGAAATGGGCAGATTGTCTTATGATGAAACGTTGGACAGCCTAGGCTTGTGTCCACTAGAGTTTAGAAGAGTAAGAGGCGACTTGACCGAAACCTTTAAGATCCTAAGAGATCTTGACAGGGTGGATGTGGAAAGGATGTTTCATCTTGTGGGAGAATCTAGTACTAGCGGTCACTATTTAAAAATAAACATTTAAGACAGAGATGAGAAGAAATTTTTTCACCCTTTGGAACTCTGTTCCTCAAAAGGCAGTGGAAGCAGACTCTTTGAATATTTTAAGGCAGACTTAGATAGATTCTTGAGCAATGGGATGAAAGGTTATTGGGTAGGCGGGAATGGAGAGTTGAGGTTAAAATCAGATCAGCTATGATTGTATTGAATGGTGGAGTGGCATCGAGGGGCCGAGTGGCCTACCGCTGCTCCTAATTCGCAAGTTCGTATGAGATGTGTTTTGGACATCCCACTAATAAAAATTGCATCTGGGAGCAGCTTCATTTTCACATGTGCAGTTGCCTTCATAAACCACTAATGTGCAAACTACAACCCGCCCTGTTACCCAGCCTGGTAAAAATGGTTGGCCCTGGCTTCGGGGATGAGATTTCCTGAATTGGGGCTCTGGGCCATTTTGGCGAAGGCCTGTCCAACTTAGCAAAAATTCAGGCCTAAGGGTGCACTTTGGAATGATGCTTTGTATGCCGAACAGTAAAGGGAGCTCATCCCACCAAAACATCAGTACACTGATAAGAGCTTCTTCATGGTAAGGAGTCCTTAAGCCATTTCTTTTCAATTTGTACACAGCGTGATAAAGGCAGTTCCTTTTTCATGTCAAGCTGAACCTCTGTCAGAGAATGGCCAACACCTCCATATGTGGTCTAACATCTTTAATCCTCTACTCCAAACATAGCTGGAACCATGAAAGCAAAATACTGCGGATGCTGAGAATCTGAAATCAAAACAAAAAATGCTGGAAAAGCTTAGCAGGTCTGGCAGCACCTGTGGTGAGAGAAACAGTGTTAATGTTTCCAGTCCTTATGCCTCTTCTTCAGAGCTGGAATCATGTTCCCCATGAGGACATTTCCATGAAAGAGACCACCTAGTTTTTAAAAATATTACTGGACAGTGTGGTATAACTTTTCATCTTTCACCTTTATTACTCTTGCTTTAGGCCAGCTAAATCAAGGTTTGATGTATTTCCAACTGACGCTTACTTAACCTTGCTCCGCTTACTTAATTGTACCCACATATGCAGAAAGTCACTATTGTCACCATAAGCAATAAATGCAAATAGACTTTAGTTGGAAAAGGAACTAGGAGATGCTACTATCACAGCTTGCTGAAAATTCATGGCCTTCATTTTGTGAACTCCATTAATGTGTTGTAGATGGTTCAAAGAACAATAAGGACATTCTGGGATCATTCTGGTCAGTTATGAAGAATAGGGGCAAATAAGTTATGGACTTGTTCTTATTAATGAGAAAGATGAAGGGATTCCACCAAGCTCTTGAAAATATTGTAAGGCAGAGATAACATGGCTGTAAAAGGATTGCTTTACTGAAACTGTGATCACAAGGTTGAAGAGCTTGCACACAGTTGACAAGCCTTGTGCAAGACCAGAGATTTGTAGAACATTGTTTCACACCATAGTATGTGAACTAAATTTTTATTAAGATTAATTAGTGAACCAATTAACTCCTTTCAGAAATAGCTGAACTTCTATCCGATTATGGAAGCTGTTCGAGATTAGATATGATGAGTGTTATGACATGACAGATGATTTGTGAGAGGTGGACCAAATCTACAAAGGAAGCTTGGTCGCGCTATCACAACGGTTTTGCAATTTGTATTTATTGCGCGAAGATGTGTGCACTGAATTCAGAAGTAATGAGTCCACCAAGACCTTTAGAGATTTTTTAAAAATTAAATTAAAATATTTATTAACAAAGTAAATGATTTAAAGAACAAGTAACTACAATTACTTACTACTATAACAAATCCTAAAATTCCTAATTGACCTGACTCTGTTATACAGCCCTTTAAGGCAACAGTCCAAAATAGATTTCAAATTCGAAACAAAACCAGCACGTTAACACAATACCCACTTGACTGTAGAATTCCAAATGGCTTCCTCACCTTCAGTTACTTTACATAGCAGACTTATGCACAAATGGTTGGAGGCTTCTTGAATGAAGGCTTTCACACACTCCTATTAGATCTTACATGGCCTTCTCCTCACACAGCCTTTCATTCTCCTTATATGTGTTTCTCGCTCTTTAATATGTAAATTCTATTGTTCCAAATGTCTTTGAAACTGTGGGCAGAATTTTACATCTCGCAGGCAGGTGCACGCCCGACCCGATCGGGCATTAAATCGCGCAAGATGATGTCGGGTGAGCGTCCTGACGTCATCGTGCACTTGCGCAATATTTCGCTCGGAAGCGCGCCTGCCGACAATTAAGAGGGCAGTTAAGCCCATTAACGGTGCAATTGCCTGCGATTGTTCGTGGCCTGCCCAACTTTACGGCTGGTGGACGGGCGATTCAGCCAGGCGGCCTTTGCATTTTTCATCAAACCTCATCCAAGGGCAGGATGGAATTTCCTGTTAAGGGAAAAAAAAATATCTGGGGACGGCATTTTTATGAGATGTGCTTTCAGGTGCTTGATTATGATGTATAGACATTTTTCTTTGCTGCTTTTTACACCCTTATTTCATTATTTGTAGGCCTGCAGCTGTCAGCCTTCAGGGAGCCCTCTCACAGCACTCACCCATGCCCGCAGTGATATTATCACCCACCCCCACCCTGGCAGTGCTGAGCTTTTCAGTGCACGTTTCACGCTGGCTGACTGTTAATTGGTCAGCCAGTGTGAAATTGCAGTCTGGGGCCGATCGCTGTCAGCGGTCCGTTTCCCGGCCACTCCCAGGCTTGCTGATCCAGTGCACCCGCCAAGGGTAAAATTCAGGTCTGTATCTTCCTCATAATGTAAAAACTTTCATGTTGCCAATATTGTCAGTAACCTTTGGGTAAAATAAACACACTTCTTAGTCTTGTTTATCTGGCTAGTTGTAAACAGACTAGCATCCCTTTGAAATGCAACAGTCCCTTCATTTATCTAAAAATGCAAATTCCCTTTGCGCCTTGCATGCTAAGCCAGCATCCATGTTTACTCATTAGCATATCAAGCACATTTCTACACATAGCTTCTTTTGATGATTTCCAGATTGCAGTCTACTTGACTCCAAATATAATTAAATCACATAGACAAAACCACCTATACTTACCCCCATAAACCTTCTCCACAATAATCCAGAAAAATATTTTGAAAATTATTATACTTTTGTCACAATGAGTCACAGATGATCAAGTGGTGTACTTCCACCTTGGTTTCAATCTTATTGGAACAATGGTCATGCCATCACCTGGCTGATATCCTTGGGCTTTTGTTCATGTTACCTTCAGGGGTAAAGGACAAACTGAATCATTTTCTCTAGGTGTACAAGTTTGCTGTTATTTCTCTCATGCAAGAGATTCAGTGAACTTTGATAATGCAAACATAAGTAAATAAAAGGGAGTCAGACCCCAGTGGGACAGGATCAAAGCTTCAGCATGTTGGTTTTAATTAACCCATACATTGTTTTACAGAAACAATATTTAGATTCATTCAAACTAATGTTCAAAAGGGAATATCATGGATAGCATAATGAGATGAGCAGCAAAAAGAGATTATGTAGCAAGACAATGTGCATCTGACGCTTCCTTTTAAATAGAGTCTGAAGTTTATGTTTGTAGCGATTGCTGTTTCAAGCACTGGGGATATGGAAAATCAAACTGAGCCAGGAGACGGCAGGCTCCTGTGCAGTAAGAAGCAGGTAGTATGTATTTGACATATAACTTCTGAAAACAGTGTCTGAAGTTTAATCTTATGGTCATTTGTACCATTTCCTGTTTGTATTTCATTAATTGTTTGAAATGTTTATTTCTGTTGCTTGTCGTAAAATAATAGCATATTGTTCTTCGAAAAAACGCAGCACGTAAGCCAGTACTACAGTATTTTGTTGTGTGATAATTTAAACCGAAGGGTAATGCAACTAATTTGAGCATTTGCCTCACGGCTGAAAGGTTGAAACTTTGACTTATGGTCAACAGACATTAAACTATTACTGACCCCATTCGGCCCGTGAGGTTGATTAACAGTTAGATCTAGAGTAACATCTATCATCTGATGGGGTGCCCTCACCCTGCAATGCACCTGTCACTGATCAATAATTGGAACTACATGAAAGATCTTAGTTCAAGTGTGCAAGTGACGAAGGCAGCAAAAATAATAAAGTAGCCTACAGAAAAATTAATGGAAGTTCAATTCACAGGAGCTTTAAAGGTGAGCAAAATTTTGAAAAGTTTGTTGATGCAAAACAAAATAAGAACCAGACAGGCATGGTACATGCAAACTAACAGCTATTTTGCAGCATTACTAAAATGCAGTACAGTCACAGAGGGCAGAATTTTCCCAATCTTACCGCCGTGGGCTTCGTGGGAATGGAGAATCCAGCGGCAGGCAAAAAGTCAGGAACCCGCTGGTGTAAAAGTAGTTTGTGATTCTGCCGATGGTGGGTTAATGACAGGTCGGTTATCCCACTGCCTAGTGGCATGAATTCCATTTGCATTCATTACCATTTCATGAATACTCATTAAAAAAGCTGCTCACCGGAATCTCATAATGCCTTCCAATCTTGCATCACACCCATGGGAAATTATGTCAGCCCGAAACCCATTTGCAAAGGAATGGTGTGCACACGCCGGACCTCAGTTCGCTCATGACCGTGAGGTGAGTGCAACATACATAGCCTACCTACCATAGTGCTGTGCCTGTCTTGTTGCGATGAACGCCACTGTGCTGGGGCTGTAGGGTTGATCTGCTCCTGTTCCTTGCCTACGTTGTCCAGAAGGACACCACTGTGCTGTGGTACTCATGCAGGCATCCACTTACATACCCTGACCAGTACTGCGGTCAGTGTTGGGGAGTGCAGGCATCTTCTGCTCCCAGTGGCTGACACCATTGTCCACAAGGACATCACTGTACAGTGGTACTCAGGTAGAACTCAACTTTCAGAATCGAGCATTTTGACTGTGGTTAGGGTGTGAGAGGAGGGTATGGATGACGAACACAAGGGGGCAATGGGGAAGGAAGGCTATGCAAGGGCTTTGCAGGAGGAAAGACGACATGATAGAAGGCAGGGGGCAAAGATATGGAGGAGGATAAGAACAATGGAAGGTAGAGGGTGGGAAGCTGGAGCCCGAAAAGGGTACATGAAATGCTGATATTCAAGGGGGTCAAAGGTAAAACACGTGCTTGACTGGAAATAGATTTACACAGGCTCTGGAATAGGAAGAGGGGGATTTTAGTGTGGCACAAGAGAGATGTGTCGCATGGAGACTCAGAAGTTAGGGGGTGATTTGGGAGGGGACACTGTAGTCGTCAGTCATCAGGGCAATGGGAAACTCTGTGAAAGTCCAAGTCCTTGGTCTGGGGCTTGCAGTAAGGAGTCACAGGGTACAGACACTCCTGTGCCAATGTGGAAAGGAGTTGGAGAGTACAGGCAGTCCAGGGGCTACATGGACCTCATAATCAGAAGTCAGAGATGGGAAACAGTGGGTGTAGCGGGCATATAGCAGGATGAATGATTGGGAGCACAGTGTACTTCAGCTGCAAGGAAGGGCAAGGGCTGTGTGCTCCAGAGGAAAAAAAGCACAGCTTGGTGTGCGGGATTTTCTCACAGTCGCTGTCCTTGCGCTTGACTGTCTCTGTACTGAGCTGCAGATGGAATGGTGATGGTAACTGGAGGCATCTGCTGCTGGTAGATTGGAAACACATAATAAAGGGTTGGGTATGTGAAGCTCTCATAGGTATGGAGGGTGGGGGGGGTTTACCTCGGTAGGTGACAGTGCACACAGCCCCTCGATGGCGTGGGTAGAGGTCCACATGAGGTATAGGCACATCACAAGTGATGGGCTCGGGGAGGAGGTTAGGAATGTCCGCCAGAACAACTATGGGACCCTGTAATTTTGGGGAAGGCTGAAGAACAGGAGGGAGCTCTACCTTCACATCGTGAGGTTCCAGGTATATATCATGTACACAAACAGTGTGAGAAGGAGCGTCAAATTGCATTTTGAAGTAATAGTGGAGAGCCACTATCTTCCTGTACCACAGTAATGGCACTGTCTCAATTCGAAAGTACCAGCGAATGTTTTTGGGAGGGGTCTGAGTCAGTGTGGGAGGAGTGCACTGCTGGGCTAAGGGTCCCTTTCTGGGGGCGCCCTCTATCTTGTTGGTGTTGCAAGACTGAACATGAGTCTGCTTAGTGAGAAAGGAGGGAAGACCTCCTTGAGAAGAAAGCCGATGCCTTCATTAAGCTGTTAAAGGGGTACTCAGAGCTCAGTGGCTTCACATCACTGTTGCTGCATCACAGGAGCAACACGTAAAAATTTGGGAATGCAGGCAATAGTGAAGGAGGCACAGCTGCATCATATATGGCATTCCATCAATGAAGGGCAGTAACATGTTCACCAGAATTGGCATTCATAACAGGCCAAGGGGCATCCATTCATTGACCATGAGCAACTGACTGGTCATTACTATGCCACATTAGAGATTGGAGCAGAGAGTTAGGTTGGGTCACTCATCTCATTTACACCTTATCATCCCATGCATGGCTCCAGATGTTCCATATCTGGGATGCCATCTTGGACACCTCGATGTATGTGCTAGCATCTCAGGGACAAGGCTGCATCAGCCACCATGCAAGGAGGGCAGGAAAAACTATAGACCTCTACAGTTGCCATGTGTTTCATATTCTGAGCTTCACTTTCCTGACCCTTTAATCATTAATGTCGTCAATGTTTCATTTCACAGAGAAGGCAAAATCACAAATGTTTCCAGGGCTCAATGTTGCCTTTTATCAGGGTCCTAATGCAATGGAGGAGGCGAAGGAGGGAGAGACCCAGACAACAGAGGCGAATCGCCAGACCTCGGGTGTAGCGTAGAATAGTCTGACGCCATGACGCCATGTGGGGTTGGAGGCTATCCCCTGCCAGTGGCTTTGAAGGTGACCGCAGCACTCAATTTCTTTGCCTGTGGGTCTTTCCAGGGATCAGCAGGGGACCTGTGCGGCATCTCTCAGTCCGCAACACACAGATGCATAAAGGAGGTCAAAGATACCCTTTACAGGAAGCCACATCATTATGTCAGGTTTGCTCTGGATGAAGATAGCCAGGCTGTGAGATTCATTGGCTTTGCTGCCATCTTAGGCTTCCCAAGAATGCAGGGTGCAATAGACTGCACCCATGTGGCATTACGGGCTCCATGGCAGCAGCCCCTAATGTTTATAAACCACAAAGACCACCATTCCTTCAATGTACAACTGGTGTGTGATCATCAGATGCACACATGCATTTTTGTGCTAGGTACTCTGGGAGTTGCCATGGTTCCTACATCCCGAGTCACTCCCATGTGCCTGAGATTTTCAAGGGGCCTGTATGTCTGCAGGGGTGGCTACTTGCAAATAAGGGCTACCCACTGAAACGCTAGCTGACGACACCGTTGTGTTGCCCTCAGAATCATTCCAAGGAAAGGTACAATGCTGCACACAGCTCCACACACTCCCTTGTAGAGCTTCTGAAGATGCGCTTCAGATTCTTGGACCGCTCAGGTGGATCACTGAAGTGTGATACTTTCACGCATCATCACAGTGTGTTGTGCCCTTCACAATCTGGCAATGCATAGAGGTGATCTCTTGCCAAAGGGTGGAATGGAGGAGAATGAGAGCTCATCGGAGGATGAAAATCCAGAGGTGTAGGAGCCTAGGTAGGATGCTAATGGTCAGTATTAACACGATGACACCATGGGGGAAGCAAGACATGGGAGACGTGCCCGTGACACTTGAATTGCTGACAGGTTCCAGGAAGAGTAAACTTAAAGGCGGGCATATGGCCGCATCTCTCCTAGCCCTCAATGCCATTCCCTTTCATCTCAGGGGATGTCCAACCACTCGCAGCAAGAACGAGTCCAGCATTCACACTTGCATGTTCTGGCCTCATGAATCGCCAAGCCATAATCTCTGCATTGGTCCGTGGAGTCCTATGAATGTGTTCACTCTGGGAACTGAGAGTCTACTGAGAGCAATGTGAGAGAAATCTTGAAGTTTTCTCCGCCATATAATGATGCAAACACTGCTGCCACTGAGATGAAGACATGGCTAGGGATTTCCTCCCCCCGTGCCTGTCTTATCTTCTGCCACTACCGCTGAGGAGACACAAATGCTGCTAGAATATCAATACTGATGAACTGCCCTCACTCAATGGTGTTCCTTGAGGAAGAAGGGTTAGAAATGCTTACATCACACACTTCAAATAAAGATTTAAGCACATCTCCCTGACACCACACAAGGGTGCAGAGACTAGTTCAAGTGAGGTTGACATCACAGGAATGTAAATCTCACAGTGGGACACTATCACTGAGTGGGAAGATGGCTAAACCTCGACATATGAGAATTCCAATGTACAAACTCACAGTGCCTTCAGTTGACCAAAACATTCACATAACCAACAAATGTATTGACAAAAGTGCAATTTCTTTACAGTTATAGCACACCTGTGACCCAAAAGTGACATCAAAATTTCTTAACTTTCCTAACCCAACCGCTACACCTGGGTGCAGCCCTGACATCCGCAGCAGAAGTAGAGGCAGCCTGCTGACTGCTACGTCCTGATGTCTGTAATGACCTTGGCGAATGTCTTCTGGTAGTCCAAGGCCTGGAGGGCCCCGGCTTGATAAGGGTCTCCTGCTTGGGGGCAAATGAACCCTTGACGTCCTGAGCAGCTGGAGTGGATTGGGCCACAGGCAGAGGGGGCTGTGAGCGACTGCAGACCCTTGGAGTATCCTAAGAGGAGGCCCCCGGGGTGTCCATCTGATGCTCATTTTCCCTGTGAGTGCATGAAGGCCTTGCCCTGACTCCTTGAAGTCATGTTGCACCTGGAAGGAGGTCAAGGTGCCTCATCCCCATGTAGCCTACAGCTTGATGGTGCCCACAAGGGCATGTAGCCATGGAGTGCAGGGCCGAGCACAAATCCAGTAAGACTCACTGGACCCAGGTCTCCATGGTGGTCACCAACCTTCACATGGTAACCTCGAGGCATTTGCATGTCGGAGCCACAATATCAGACAGAAAGCGGGCGGACTCCTCCATTGTTCACTGTAATCTTCTGAGTGACTGTCAGTTCGCTGCCTGATGCTCCACTGCCTGTCATTGTATCTCCAGCATTGAGTTGGCAGCTGCTTCCAGAGGGTCATTATCTGACTCGGACAGAATGGGTGGCTATTCTCCAACTGTCCTCTGAGTGCTGGAGACCTGAGCCGTCCCTACCTCGATCACTGCAGTGAGGTTTTCTCCAGAAAGTGACCCCAAGCCTAATCTAGAGCTGTGTCCCACCGAGGTGTGTGTCTCTGTGCTGGTCAAGGGTTTTTCCAGAGCTTCCTCTTCGGACCTGGTCTGGGGGCTCAGACTTATGCTGGGCTGCCTTGTGGGCCTCGATCTGCTGTTGCCTAGAAAATAGAGAATAGAGTTTCAACTGATGAGCGTAAGCAATGTAATGTGATGGAGCTGTGATCCGTACTAGGTTGGTGGGACAAACCGATTTCGCCTTTGCCACAGGAGCGATCCCTGTCCTCCCCAGCCAGCTCGGCTGAAGCCTCCTCGAACTCAGTGAGGGCAATGATGTCGGCCATCCTTCTGCTGGTCTGCGGTCTTTCCCTTCTGTTGTGTGCCAGCTTGCCCTGGATGAAGACAAAAGGAAGGCATGTGTGAGAAGGGATGAAGCAGAGGCTGGGTGAGATGCATGTTCCCTGTATGCGATGAGCCCTCCCCATCAGGGGAAGAGGATAGATTGTGAGCAACATGATAGATGGGATTGTGGTGATGTGAAAATTTCCATGAGAAAATGAGTGATGATATGTGTCCCTCGCTAATGGTTGTGTGAGATCCCTGAAGAGAGTAGCTGTTAAGAGTGCATGATGCCATGATGAGAGTTTGACATTGGAGGGAGTTGAAGGATGACTTACCCTGGTGGAGCGAATTAGATCATTCATCCTCTTCCTGAACTGGATGGCGTTTCGGGTGTGGTTGCTAGCCACGATAATCTCCCAGGCTGGATAGGTTAGGCTAGTGCGCTTCCTGGAGCCATCCCTGGGGTACAGGATATGCCTGTGCGCCCGAACTCCTCTGATGAGGGCCTGGTGTGTGAAGTGGGGTGCTGTTGCTTTCTTGAGGCTTACGGCATTCTTTTTGTGTGTGGAAGGCATCTGTAATGGCTTCCTGGAGACAGATGGGCTGGAGAGAATGAGATGTAAGTGCTCGACTGGCGTTTAAATATGGCACCCGGACCTTCCACCCCACCAGCTGATGGAGGGCGGATGAATCAGCTCCCGACCTGCCAGGTGATTCTGTCCCATACTTGCCTGTGCATAATTAATGACCTTCCAAGTGCGGAATCGGGCTTGAGTTCCCACCATTCCGAGCAGCATGGTGGGTGCTGCCGAAATTCTTGGCCACTGCACTTAGTCTTATAAATGGAAAATTCTACCCAGAGGCCCTGACAACTGCAAAATCAAAGGAAGAGCATTCATGGCATCAAACTGAGAGGTCCATGTAATGCCAGAGGCTGTCAAGGTTACCACTGCCCTCAAATTTTACACCTGAGGATGAATTGTTCCAGCCTGCTCTTGGAAACATCGAAAGGATCTCACAGTTGGCTATCCACAAGTGCTTCAAACAAGTCACCAATATACTATTTATTTAGGTGAGCAAATATATCAACTTCTCTAGGATTCACAGAAATGGCAGTCTCTCCTCAAAGCACAAAGTAGTTTGTTGAAATAGGTGCAGAGAAGGAGAAACATTGCTTGGTTGACAGCTCAAGCTTTCTTTTCTTAGATCTATTATGTCAATGGCTCAACGTTTATTTACAAAAGATAATGAAGTGCTTATAGCTTTTACTATTGATAATTTAAAGGCCTGGTTGATTGACACTTTTATAGTGTTGAAGTAATAGCAGTTTTTGTTGTGAAAGTTATGGATGGCTGTTTTTTTAAGTATTTCCGCACATGCCATTGTTTCTATCGGGTTCATTGCTTCCGCACAGAGTGTAAACTGTGGGAGTGCAATGAGTTGGCATGCAGTGCTTGAGGGGCCTATGGGGATGGATGGGGGCATAGTTTGGCATGGAGGGTATGAGGTGCCATTGGGGGCAGGTCTCGGAACATGGATTGTCATGGTGGGTATGAGGTGGCATTGGGGATAGGTGGGGGGGCATGGGTTGGCATGGATAGGACATGGAGAGTGGTTGGGGGGGGTGAGAGCTAGAGGGCCTAATACTTAACAAAACAACTAAGACAAAGTCCCAGAGAAGGGGGCCTTTTAACCAGACCGCCTCGGCACTTGACTGCCCCTCTGGCCACCTCTGATCTGCAACTGAGGGTGGTGGGCCTAACTCTGTTCCGTACCCATCATGCCCCTGAATGAAAATCAGGCTGTTTGGGAAACTTTATCCTGAGGTGGGTGCACTAAGCTCAGAAATTTCCTGACTCAAGCTATCTACCTCTAAGATAAAAATCTGGCCCAAAGTGTCACATAAAATGTTAGCACACAAGATCAGGGCACATGGAGTTGAGGGTAATATATTAGCATGGATAGAGAATTAGTTAATGGAGAGGGAGCAGAGAGTAGGAATAAATGGGATATTTTCAAGTTGGCAAGCTGTAACTAGTGGAGTTCTGCAAGGATCAATGCTGGGGCTCAGCTATTTACAAGTCATATAAGTTATATTAATGACTTAGACCCCTGGACCTGACAAAGACACTGAGAGCAACATATTCAAGTTTATCAATGATACAAAGCCAAGTGAGAATGTGAGCTCTGGGGAGAGAAAGAGAGATAGACACTGGGTAACAAGGTGGCCGATGGAATGTAATGTGGGGAAGTTTGAGGTTATTCACACTTTGGTAGTAAGAATAGAAAAGCAGAATATTTTTTAAATGGTGTGGAACTTAAATACTGATGTTCAGAAAGATTTGGGTGTGCTCATACAAGGAGCACAGAAAGTTAGCATGCAGATACAGCTAGCAGTTAGGAAGGAAATGACATGTTGGCCTTTATTGCAAGGGGACTGGAGTAGAGGAATAAGAAACTCATGCTACAATTATACAGTAAGTCCTTGTTTAACATTGCCCTGGTTAGCATTGTTTTGCTTTAATGTGGGTAAGTTAATGGAGCCTGCAATCTCGTTGATCGTAGCAAGATTCGTTTTAACATCATTTTCCGCATGACCCAATTGGCGCCATTTTGGACTCTCCCCGCTCCTTAACCTCTGAGTTGCAGCCTCTCCCCCTCCCCGACCTCCAAGTTGCAACCTCTCCCCATCCCTAACCTCTGAGTTGTGGCCTCTCCCCTCCCCAAACCACCTTCTGACTAAATCTCCCACTCCATGGCTCACACTCTCACTGCTTCCCTCTGCTGGCCTGCATTCCCTTTGAAGATCTAGATCTGATCTAAAGCCAGAGCTCCAGTGTCATGGAAGTGCAGATCCCGATTGTGCAGAAGTCCCAAGCTGGGGCCGTAATGGCATAGCAAATTCCTACAAAAGTAATACCACTTATGAACAAATTTTTAGTGATGTTTATTGAAGGATGAAAATTAGCCAAGGGTAATTCCCCTGCTCTTCTTTGAAATAGTGGGCCACATGGGTCTCTGGATTGTTGGGAGGCAGGACGTATAACTGAAGATGTGCATCAGGACTGCATGGAAGCCCTGACACGTGGGCCTATGTGGGAATTTCAAGGGAAGTTTAAACTTGCGATGAGCAATTCCCTTGCTTCCCAGGACCCTTCGTGAATGCCTTCAACTCTAAGTTAGAGTTGGAGACTTGGGACAGTTCCACGGTACTTACCCAGGAAATATTAGACAGATTAAAACCTAGTCTAACATTTGAGTAACTACACAACTGGCTTCCCATCAACCCTCCAATGCCCTGACTATCCGCCAGATCACCTGACCTGACTCAGCTACCCACTTGATCCGACCCGACAACCCCTGGACCTGACTAACCCCACCTCCCCACGCCCAAAGCCAACCCAACTACCCCACAACCGGCCGACTAACCTCATGACTACCTGACTAACCTCCTGACCACTACACTAACCCCTGACCACCTGACTAATCTCTGACTACCCGACTAACCCCCCAACTAGCTGATTAAATCCGCCCCCCAATCAGCCGACTAACCTCCCAGCCACCCGACTAACCTCATGACCACCCAGCTACTCTTACAACCAGACCCGAATACCCCCTAACTCAACCAGACCGACCTCCAGACCTGACTAGCCCTCCCCCAACCTGACTGCCTCCCTGACCACCCGACCGACACTGAATGTCAAATATGAGCACTCTTCCACAGCTGAGACCATCTAGCTTGAGCTCAATTGACATGCTTAATTGTGCCCACTCAAGCAACACTAGAGAGTGCCAATGATTGCTCCCTTACTTTTAACCCCTCACGCGGAAACTTCAAAATCAAATTAGTGCTATGGTGCTGCAGAACCATTAGGCTACTGGGCAAGTTTGAGGATCCCCTTGGAAAAGGTGGCCATGGACGTCTGATGGAGGGGTGCACTCCTAATCCCTTGCATTATGTTTAAGTAGACATTGAAAAATCACCCTCATTGTCCAAGCAAACTGCGAAGCCTTGGAGTACAGCTTAGGAGAATGCCTGCACCTGAGATGAGAGTTCAGGATGCAGTTGAGTGGCTGAAGCTGTTGCTACTTGGTCATGTGGTATGAGGCGGTGGTGGGTGGGGTTTTGACCAACCATCATGCGCAGTAAAGACTGGCATCCATATGGTGGCCAGGACTTTCCGGCATGCAGCCACAGGCGATGATTTGACCAAGAGTGGTGCTTAGGAGATAATTATTGACCCTCGTGTCTCTCTCTCTGATACTGCTGTGAGGAGGCCATCAGGAAAATGGAGCCTGATGATCTTGCTGTCTGCCTCATTGCTTATAGGCAGGAGCGAAGACGGAGAACAGCTGGCTCACTAAAGGGAGGAGCAGAACCCTCAAGACCAAGGGGTGGCAGGGCCCCCTCCACACGGAGCAAATGAAGCCCAAGGAGCCGCCATTTCTAGGCGCCTCACGAGACCCAGGGTCTATAAATGCACATGTGCTACCTGCACGTAAGCGAGAACCAGTGTGGCCGACGACTGTGCATGTCAAGGGAACTGGTCACTCACATATGCCACCTTCTGCAGGATTTGGTGCCATGGGTACTCGGAGGGCATCGACTGCCAGTGGCAGTGAAGGTGACTGCCGCACACAATTTCCACAGCAGTGGCCCCTTCCAGCGGACCTGTGTAGCATCTCGCAAGTCTCCAACTACAAATGTACCCGAAAGTCACGGATGCCATTTTTGCCAAAGCACACAGCTTTGTCAACTTCGACAGAGATCAGGCAAGTCAGGAATCAAGAGCACTGGGATTTGCTACGATTTCCAGATAACCACAGGTTCAGGGTGCCATCAAGTGCACTCAGGTGGCTCGTAAATCTCCCTGTCAACAAGCAGTCCAATATGTAAACTGCAAAGGCTTCCACTCTCTCAATGTTCAGCTGGTCTGCAACTATAACAAATGGGTCATGCAGGTTTGTGCAAGATACCCCGGAAGCATCCATGATTCATACATCCTCAGCAGTTCTCAGATCCCTGACATCTTCCAGGGGCAACACAGGCTGTAGGATTGGCTCCTGGAGGACCAGGGCTACCCGCAAAGGACGTGGCTGATGACGCCCGTGCGGCGGCCTTAGACCAAGAGTGATACTTAGGAGACAATTATTGACCCTCGTGTCTCTCTCTCTGATACTGCTGTGAGGAGGCCATCAGGAAAATGGAGCCTGATGATCTTGCTGAGAGAAGGTACAATGAGGTTCATGCTGCAAACCGGAGTTTGGTGGACCATAGGGATCCTAAAAATGAGTTTCCGGTGCCTCGACAGATCTGGCGGAGCACTCCAGTACACTCCCAAGAGGATGTCGCGCATCATCATGGCTTGCTGCGCGCTACACAAACTGGCGATGCAAAGGGGGGAGGACCTGGATGATGAGGAGATGGAGGAGCTGCACATCTCCTCTGACGAGGAGGAAGTCGAAGGGAATGAGGGTGATGAGGCCCTGGAAGCTGAGGATGCAGGTGATGAGGCCATTGCACTAGCTAAATGAGGCCCTCATTGCCACAAGATTCCAGGAGGATGATGACAAGATGCAGTGAGGGCACTCCTGAGATGTTCACATTGCATCTGGGAAGATCTGACACCTGTCTGGCTGAGGGCAGCACTCATATGCTCTGTGAAGAGGCTCATATCATGGTGGTATTGCTGAGATACAGCGGGAGCTTGATGCTTTGACAGGCTTCATCGTCTGTTCCCTTCAGCACCACACCTTCACCTGTCAGGAATGGTGACAAGATTGGCGAGGCAGCCCCACCTCGAAGGTGGTGAGAGCACACAGAGAACATCAAGGAACCCTGTGATGCTTGGGTATGAGATTCTTGCAGCAAACACAAGCCACATCGAGATACAGGTATCACTGCTCTGGAGATTGACTTTGAAGCTAGACATTCACTGTGCTCAGAAGGTTACAAACTGCACAGGGGAGAGGCCCTGGATTGCGACACTTGCCTTTATTTTGTGCAGGAACCAAAGCTTCACATCTGATTGACGCAAATACTGCTCATCATAACAAAGCCATAGACGAGGAGACATTTTTGGGAGTGTATTTACAATGGTCAATGTTACGTACAAGTGATTAACACCCATGCCCATATTGTGCAACTCCATCTTCTTGACCTTTCTAACCCTGCCACTATGTCTTGGTGCTTCCCCGACCCGACATCCACAGCAGAGGTAGAGGTGGCCCGCCGACTGCCATACCCTGTTGTCTGTGATGACCTTGGGGGGTGTCATCTGGAGGGCCAAGAACTGGAAGGCCCCGCCTGCTTTCAGGGTCCTGTTGTGTGGCAGTGCCACCCTCCTCGGCCTGTGGAACTGGAGCTGCAGGGGTCATAGGAAAAAGGGATTCGAATAGGCCGGTCATTCGCAGAGTCAGCTGGATGGATAGTCCCGGGTTGTGCACCTGCTGATCTTCCTCCCTATGTATGCCCGAGGGCCCCTGGTTGACTCCTTGAGAGGAAGGGGCAGCTGGAGTGAGCACATTGAAATTGATGGTTGCCAGCAAGTGCCTCAGTGATTGAGTGCATCTCCTGCAGCAGTGCTGGACCAATGTCCTGGGCCAAGGCCTCCATGGTGGCCACCACCCTACCAGTGTTGACCTCGGTGCATTGGCTATCACCTTGGTCTGAAGGCGAATGTAATCCTCCATCATGCCTTGGAATCTGAGGAGATCCCAAGCTTGCCTTTGCAGTTCCAGCAACTGAGGTATGACTGAGCCCGGAGGCTCCTCATCTGACCCAGACTCAGCAGATTCCTGGCCTTCAGTAATCCTCCTGATCTTCCGAGTGATAGCATCCTGGCTGTCCCTGCCTCCACCTGCTGTGGATAAGACAGTGCGATGTGTTCATCAGATTGTGACCCCGAGGCTACTCTGGAACTAAGTCCCACCGAGGTGTGTATCTCTGCACTGGTGGAGGGTATGGATGAGCGCTGTGACGGGTCTTCAATGTCGGTGTCTGCGGATTCCTCTTCTGTGGTGTCCTTGGGCCTGGAGTCGAGGACCTGGCTCATGGACCCCCTTGTCTGCTCCCCAGATATGCCTGAGAAAGAAAGGAGAGATAATTAGTGCATGGCAGGGGACTGTGAAACAGGAGACATCACTCACAGCATGGTTGTCTGATGGATGTTGCAGTGCTAGATCCTCACTTGGTTGAGCGCCACCTACCTTACTGTCAGCACACGAATGGTCCACATCCTCGATGGCCAGCTGAATTGCTCTATTTTCAAAGCCTGTGAGGACCTTGAGGTCGGGCATTCTTCCACCAGTCTGAGACCTCTCCCTTTTGTTGTGTGCCAGCTTGTTCTGCATGAAGACAGATTGAGAGAGTGTAAGCAGGATGCCTGCCAGGTCAGATAACAAGGATGCCTGGCACGTGTGGGTGGTGCCATGGACAGGATGAGGACATGATCCACAGGGCAAATGAAGGCATGTGTGAGATTGTGAGTGATGATTTCCCTTGAGCTGGCAGTGAGTGAGATCCCGGTGGATGTGTGATGGGTTTGTGAGTGTTTGAGTTGAGAGTGATGGGAAACATTAGAAACATAGAAAGTAGGAGCAGGAGTAGGCCATTCAGCCCTTCGAGCCTGCTCTGCCATTCGTCATGATCATGGCTGATCATCCAACTCAATAGCCTGCTCCCACTTTCTCCCCATATCCTTTGATCCCTTTCGCCCCAAGAGCTATATCTAACTCCTTCTTGAAAACATACAATGTTTTGGCCTCAACTACATTCTGCGGTAGTGAATTCCACAGCCTCACCATTCTCTGGGTGAAGAAATTTCTTCTCATCTCAGTCCTAAATGGTCTACCCCGTATCCTCAGACTGTGACCCCTGTTTCTGGACTCCCCCACCATTGGGAACATCCTTCCTGCATCTACCCTATCTAGTCCTGTTAGAATTTTATAGGTTTCTATGAGATCCCCCCCTCATTCTTCTGAACTCCAGCGAATATAATCCTAACTGACTCAATCTCTCCTCATATGTCAGTCCCGCCATCCCAGGAATCAGTCTGAGAAGAGTGATTTACCCCCGCAGAACAGAGGAGACCATTCATCCTCTTTCAGCACTGCGTGGCTGTCCTCTTTTGCAGTGCATTGGCATTGACCACCGCTGCCACTGCCTCCCATGCTGAATTGGTTACCTTGCTTGCTGGTCTTCACCCAGAGCCAGGGTAGAGGACATCACGGCGGGCCTCCATTGCACCTAGTAGGCGTTCAAGGGAGGCGGTTGCTAAATTTGGGGGCAGCATGTTTCCCAGCTGCTTCCTATTCTTTGGAGAGTGCAAGCTCTGTACAGGGGCGGCCTTTAAATATGGCACCTGGATTACTGAAGCTCTGAGGTCACGGCAGGGCAGGCGAAACTGAGGCCATCCCACCAGCAATCCATTGTGAAACCCATGCCTCTGATTCATGGGTTGTGGGCATCGCTGACTAGGCCAGCATTTATTACCCATCATTAATTGCCCCTTTTCAGAGGACATTTAAGAGCCAACCACATTGCTGTGGGTCTGGAGTCACATGTAGGCCAGACCAGGTAAGGACAGCAGATTTCCTTCCCTAAAGTACATTAGTGAACCAGATGGGTTTTTACAACAACCGACAATGGTTTCAGGGTCATCATTAGACTTTTAATTCCAGATTTTTACTAAATTCAAATTCCACCATCTGCCATGGTGGGATTCGAACCCGGGTCCCCAGAGCATTACCCTGGGTCTCTGGATTACTAGTATGTAGATAAACTATGTAGATAAAAAAGACGATTCTTAATAATGTTAGAGAATAATTTGAAGTAACATAGAACCACAAAGACACCTAGTAAAATGTGACATTGCTTCACATTTGTTAGACTTTTCTTTAAAAAATGAAGACAATAAGCCAGGTGGGTTGTAAAGCGAGGACACATGGAAATGTTCGGGCTTCATAAATGTGATTTTTGAGAGAACTAACTGACTGTTAGAAATGATTGACAGCAAAAGGGGTAAACATTTCTGACACAAGTTTTTATTCGTGTTGGTCAGTTAAAATGCAAGATGCTTCCTTTTGAAATTATCACTTAAGCCTGCTCCACCATTCAGTCAGATCATGGCTGACCTTCTACCTCAATGCCATTTTCCCCACGCTATCCCAATATCTCTTTATGTCTTTACTATCTAGAAATCGATAGGTTTCTGTCTTGAACACACTCAATGACTGAGCCTCCAAAGCCCTGCGGGGTACAGAATTACAATTTTCTCTATTTACCACTCTCTACATGAAGAAACTCCTCCTCATCTCAGTCCTAAATGGCCTGCCCCTTATTCTGAGTCTGTGTCCCCTGATTCTAGACCCCCCAGCCAGAGGAAACATCCTTCCTATATCTACTTTGTCGAGCCCTGTCAGAATTTTGTATGTTTCAATGAGATCGCCTCTCATCCTTCAAAACTCTAGAGAATACAGGGCCAGTCTCCTCAATCTCTCCTTCGTAGGACAATCTCGCCATCCCAGGAATCGGCCTGGTGAACCTTTGTTGCACTCCCTCTATGGCAAGTATATCCTTCCTTAGGTAAAAAGACCAAAACTATATGCAATACTCACCAAGGTTTTATACAATTGCAGCAAGACATCTTTAGTCCTGCACTCAAATCCTCTTGAATGAAGGCTAACATACCATTTGCCTTCCTAATTGCATGTTACGCCTGTATGTTAGTTTTTATTGACTTATGAACAAGGACACTCAGATCCCTTTGAACATCAACACCTCATAATCTCACCATTTAAAAAATATTCTGCATTTCTGTTTTTCCTACCAAAGTGGATAACTTCACATTTTTTTCAATTTAAATTCCATCTGCCATGTTTTTGCCCACTCACTTAGCCTATCTAAATCCCCTTGAAGCCTCTTTGCTTCCTCCTCACAACTCACATTTCCACCTAGTTTTGTGTCATCAGAAAACTTGGAAATATTACATTTGGTTCCCACATCTAACTCATTGATATAGATTGTGAATGGCTGGGGCCCAAGCACTGATCCTTGTGGTACCCCACTAGTCACGGTATGCCAGCCTGAGAATGACCCATTTATTCCTACTTGAGTAAATCAAATAAGCTCCTCTTGTTAACTTTTCCTTTTATTGCTAATATTTTGATCTCTTCCTCTGCTATGAAAACAGACAAAATGGGCAGAATTTTCTGCCTGTCGGCCGGGCGGGCCCAACCCAATCTCTGGCAGGCGGGGAGCCGATCCCTGCCGGAGAAGCGGGCCACACCGCCATTTTACGTGGGCGGGCCAATTAAGGCCCACCCAGCATGACGTCTGGTGGGAAGCGCTATGCGCTTCCTGTGCGGGTGGGGGGGATTCCCCAAAAGCGAGAGTGCGCACTTTCGCGCATGCGCACGAAAGAGCGCACATCTCCCTGGGAGATCGCTTCCACTTTGAAAAAGATTAAAAATAGAAAAAGAAAAATTCCCTAACATTTCCCTCTCATGTGACAATGTCACAATGTTGGACGGGCAGGTCCTTTAATTGTTTAAATGGTCCTGTCAATGGTCTCAATTGGCCATTGACAGGTCGGCGGGCCCGCAGCTGATTTTGCTGCGCCCCCGCCTTCCTGAAAATTTAAATGGGGCGGGATGATATCGGTGGTTCCGCGTCATTTTATGCGTCGGCGAGCAAGCCCTGCCCCCTGCTCTCCGACGGCAAAATTCTGCCCAATGTGTTATTTTAAATTAAGTCTGCCATTTCCTTTTATGTTATCATCTATCTCAACCTATAATAAGCCCGTATTCTCCTTTACCACTCTCCCTTAATATATTTGCCATTAACTTTGATATCAATCATATTATGGTCACTATTTGCAAACTGTTCCCTTAGAGTCAGGTTATTAACTAATTCTGGTTGAGTTAGGTCAAGTTATGTGTGCTCTGTCCAAAGGCAGATCCTTGGCTCATTGTTTCATCCTGAACAATTTTCTTGGCAGTTTTTGTAGTGGTGGTTTGCCATTTCCTTCCATTCTTAGGGGCAGGGCAAGGAGGTAGGTCCACATCTACCTCAGCTGGAACAGGAATCAAACCTGCACTGTAGTCGTTATTCTGAATGGCACACTAGCCATTTAGCCAACTGAACTTACCAAACCCCTCTGGTTTGTTGCTCATCACTAAATCTAGTATGGCCTTATGTCTTGTCAATCCTAAAACGTATTGTTCAAGAAAACGGTCTCAAATACATTCTAGAAATCTAGTACTTTAAGTACATATTTGATTCTCAGTCTATGCTGAGAAAGCTAGAGGGGAAATGAAAGATCTTTGATTGGTATCGGCATCCATGGGCTATGGAGAAGCCTGTATCCAGATTCTTTTCTATCTGCATGTATATACCCCCCTCCCCAATATGGTGCAAGAAGCAAATTTAGATAGTTTTGTTTCTGTCTGCTGCTCGAATGATTCATATACAGTGGGAATAGCAATGGGTGTAGCAATGATTCCTGTGGTACCCCACTCTTAATCCATTTCAATAGGTGAATATAATAGATTACATAGTGACTTTAACATAAAGAAACATCGCAAGTGCTTGATGAATTAAGGCCCAAAAAAGCAGGCACAGAGCCATAAAGGACAGTGACCAATAATTGGTCAGAGAGATGGGTTTTGAAAAGCTTTTTAAAGATAGGTTGGATTTTAAAGACGGGAAAGGAATTCCAAAGAGTGGAACAGGATAATGTAATCGCCTTGCTGGCAAGAATGAGGCAAGTGCAGATGTAATACACAATACAAACTCAGAGAGACAAAACATTAAGGAGAGAACATAAGGCTGGAGTGGATCTCAAATTTAAGACAGGGTGAGATAATGGAGGAATCTATAGATGATGGCAAGAATTTCTAAATGTAATGTATTGGGAAATAGTGCCAATCAAGAAGCATCACAGGCAAGAATTAACACAAGACAGAATGTGAACAATGATGTTTTGCTTCAGTTGGAATTTTGATGAATGGAAGTCCAGCATGGAGAACATTGAAATTGTCAAATTTTGGGATAACAAGCACATGTATAAGGGTTTCAGCGGGAGAGGCTGAAATACGGGCTAAGGTAGAAGCTAAGGCAGGTGATGTTTCAGAGGCTAAAGTGTGCAGGCTTGCTCAATTACTCAACTTTTTTTTCTGATTCATCAGTATTCTCCTATCAGGATACAGAAAATTAGAAGGTGACTCTGAAAGAAGAAGCAAAGGTTAAAAGGTTTACAGCACAGGAATTTGGCAACGTTAAAAGGCATTTATTTAAATGCAAGAAGTATAGTAAACAAAGCCGATGAGTTGAGGGCACAGATAGGCACATTGCAGCATGATATCATTGCTATAATGGAAACTTGGCTTAAAGGAGGGGCAAAAATGGCAGTTCAACATCCCTGGATAGGGTTTTCAGGCTGGATAGAGAGGGGGCTATAAAAGGTGGTGGTGAGGCATTATTGGTTAAAGAATCAATTACAGCTGTGAGGAGAGACGGTATACTAAATGAATCATCAAATGAGACCATATGGGTTGAGCTCAGGAATAAAAAGGGGGCAGCCACACCACTAGGAGTGTACTATAGACCCCAAATAGTGAGAGGGAGATAAAGGAGCAAATATGTCGGCCAATTTCTGAGTGCAAAAATAATAGGGCAAAAATAGTTGGGGACTTCAACCACCCTAATGTCAACTGGGATACGAACAGTGTAATAGGCACAGAGGGCACAAAATTCTTGAACTGCATTCAAGAGAACAATTTTAGCTAGCATGTAACAAGCCCAATGAGAGGGGGAGAAATTCTAGATTTAGTCTTAGGAAATGAAGCTGGGCAAGGGGATTAAGTAGCAGTGGGGGATCATTTTGGAGATAGTGACCATAATACAGTTAGATGTAATATAATTATGGAAAAGAATAAAGGTAGAACAGGAGTAAAAGTTCTAAAATGGGGAAAGACAAACTTTACAAAGCTGAGAGGTGATCTGGTGAAAGTGAACTAGTTACAGCTACTTGAAGGGAAATCAGTGATAGACCAGGGGAGGCATTCAAAGGCGAAATTCTACGGGTACAGTGTATACATGTCCCCACAAAGGAAAAGGGCAGTACTGCCAAATCTAGAGCCCCCCTGGTTATCTAGAAGTGTACAATGTAAGGTAAAGCAGAAAAAGAAAGCTTATGACAGTCTCAAAAAACTTAATACTGTAGAAAGCCTAGAGGATTATAGAAAGTACAGGGGTGAAGTAAAAAAGGTAATTAGGAAAGCAAAGAGAGGATATGAAAAAATATTGGCAAGTAAAATCAAAGAAAACACAAAGATGTTTTACCAGTACATTAAGAGTAAGAGAATAACTAAGGAAAGGGTAGGGCCGATCAGAGATGTACATGGTAACTTGTGCTCTGATGCTGAAGATGTGGACAGGGTTCTCAATGAGTGCTTAGTCTCTTTCTTCACTAAGGAGAGGGATGAAGCAGATATTCTAGTTAAAGGGGAGGAGTGTGAAATATTAGATACAATAAGCATAGTGAGAGAGGATGTACTGGAAGGACTGACATCCTTGAAGGTGGATAAGTCACCAGGGCCAAATGGATTGTATCCTAGGCTGTTAAAGGAAGCCAGGGAGGAAATAGCAGATGCTCTGAGGATCATTTCTGATCCTCACTAGATACAGGTGAGCTACCAGAGGATTGGAGGTCTGTGAACATTGTGCCATTATTTAAAAAGACTGCAAGGGATAGACCAAATAATTATAGGATTGTCAGCCTGACTTCAGTGGTGGGCAAATTATTAGATCAATTCTGAGAGACTGGATAAACTGTAACTTCGAAAGGAATGGATTAATCAGGGATCGCCAACATGGTTTTGTTAGGGGAAGATCGTGTCTTACTAATTTAAAGTCGGATGGGTTACATCTGAACAGGAACAGGACCAACATCCTCGCAGGGAGGTTTGCTAATGCTGTTGGGGTGGATTTAAACTAAATTGGCAGGGGGATGGGATCCTGAAAAGTATTTCAGAGGCGAGAGAAACTGAGATGGAATTAAAAGTTAAAATGCTAGTAAGTGAGTCTGGAGGGCAGAGGAAACATAGGCTAGATAAGAAAGAAGGGAGTTTAGCACGGTTAAATGGAATATATTTTAATGCAAGGAGCCTGAGGAATAAGACAGACGAGCTGAGGGCACAGATAGTCACATTGGAGTATGATATCGTAGCTATGACTGAGACTAGGCTAAAGAAAGGGCAGGATTGATAGCTCAACGTTCCTGGTTATAGGGTATTCAGACAAGATAGAGAGGGGAATAGAAGAGGGAGTGGTGTCGCAATATTGATCAAGGAATCAATTATAGCAATGAGGAGGGATGATATCTTGGAAGGATCGTCAAAGGGAGAGATAGAGGATCAAATATGTTATCAGATTTCAGAGCAGTTTGAGAATAATAAGGCAGTAATAGTAGGAGATTTTAACTACCCAAATATTAACTGGGACAGTTTTAGTTTGCAAGGCAGGGAGGGAGCAAAATTCTTAAGTTGCATCCAGGAGAACTTTTTTAGCCATATATATATAAATATATAGATATGCACAGAGCAAGAGAATAACTAGGGAAAGAGTAGGCCCAATTAGAGACCATAGAGGTAATCTTTGTGTGGACCCGAAAGACGTGGGTACAGTCCTCAGTGAATACTCTGCGTCGGTGGAAGAGAACGATGCAGGTATAGATATCAGGGTGAAGGACTGTGAAACATTAGAGGAAATTAACATAGAGGGAGAGGAGGTACTAGCGGGTTTAGCGGCCTTAAAAGTGGATAAATCCACAGGCCCGAATGAGCTGTTGAGGGAGGCAAAGGCAGAGATACCAAGGGCTTTGGCAGTAATTTTCAAATCCTCTCTGGCCACAGGTGAGGTGCCAGATGACTGGAGGACTGCTAACGTTGCCCCATTATTAAAAAAGGGAGGAAGGTATAGACCAGGAAATTACAGGTCTGTCAGTCTAACCTCGGTGGTGGGGAAGTTACTAGAAAGAATTCTGAGGGACAGAATATATCTGCACTTAGTGAGATATGGATTAATCATCGATAGCATGGATTTGTTAAGGGAAAGCCGTGTTTGACAAATTTGATTGAATTTTTTGAGGAGGTAACCACGAGTGTTGATGAGGGTAATGCATTTGATGTGGTCTACTTGGATTTTAGCAAGGCTTTTGCTAGGGTCCCTCATGGCAAACTGGTCAAGAAAGTAAGAGCCCATGGGATCCAAGGCAAAGTGGTATGCTGGATCCAAAATTGGCTGAGAGGCAGGAAGCAGAGGGTGATGGTAGAGGGATGTTTCTGTGACTGGAAGTCTGTTTCCAGTGGGGTTCCATAGGTCTCGGTGCTGGGGCCCTTGCTGTTTGTGGTGTACATAAATAATTTGGACTTAAATGTTAGGGGTATGATCAAGAAGTTCTCAGATGACACAAAAATTGGTAGGGTGGTAAATAGTGAGGAGGATATCCATAATCTGCAGGAGGATATCAATGGATATGTGGTCATGTGGGCAGAGCAGTGGCAAATTGAATTCAACCCGGAAAAGTGTGAGGTAATGCACTTGGGGAGGGCTAACAAGGCAAGGGATTACAATATGAATGGTAGGACCCTGAAAAGTACTGAAGATCAGAGGCGACCTTGGTGTGCACATCCACAGATCCCTGAAGGTAGCAGGGCAGGTAGATAAGGTAGGATACTTGCCTATATTAACCGAGGCGTAGAATACAAGAGCAGGAAGGTTATGCTGGAACTGTATAAAATGCTGGTTAGGCCACAACTGGAGTATTGTGTGCAGTTTCTGGTCACCACATTTTAGGAAGGATGTGATTGTACTGGAGAGGGTGCAGAGGAGATTTACCAGGATGCTGCCTGGTCTGGAGGATCTGAGCTATGAGGAAAGATTGGATAGGCTGGGGTTGTTTCCCTTCGAGCAGTGAAAGTTGAGAGGGGACCTGATAGAGGTGTATAAGATTATGCGGGGCATAGATAGGGTGGTTAGGAAGGCACTTTTTCCATTAGTAGAGTGGTCAATAACCAGCATAGATTTAAGTTAAGAGGTAGAAGGCTAAGAGGGAAGTTGAAAATAAATTTTTTTCACCCAGAGGGTGGAGGGAGTCTGGAACTCACTGCTCAAAAGGGTGAGAGTCAGAAACTCTCGTAACATTTAAGAAGTATTTAGATATTTACTTGCATTGCCATAGCTTCCAGGGCTATGGGCCAAGTGCTGGAAAATGGGATTAGTGTAATCAGATCTTTGTTGACTGGCGCGGACATGATGGGCTGAATGGCCTCCTTCTGTGCTGTAAACGTCTATGAGTCTATGAGAATTTTTTGAGGAAATAACAAGGAGGATTGATGAGGGTAGTGCAGTGGATGTTGTCAACATGAGTTTTAGTAAGGCATTTGACAAGGTCCCATATGGCAGATTGGTCAGAAAAGCAAAAGCCCATGGGATACAGGGGAATGTGGTGGATTCAAAATTGACTCAGTGACAGGAAACAAAGGGTAATAATTGATGGACGTTGTTGCGAATGGAAAACAGTTTCCAGTGGCGTTCCACAGCGCTCAGTGTTGGGTCCCTTGCTATTTGCTGTATATATTACTGATTTAATAACGTGATTGGGAAATTTGCAGATGACACAAAAAATGGCTGTGTAGTTGATGGTGAAAAGGATAGCTGTTGCCACCAGAATAATATCAATGGTTTGGTGAGTAGGCGGAAAAGTGGCAGATGGAATTCAATCCAGAGAAGTGTGAGGTAGTGCATTTGGGGAGGGCAAACAAAGCTAGGGAATACATAATAAATAGGCGGATATTGAGAGGGATAGAGGAAGCGAGGGACCTTGGTGTGTATGTCCACAGGTACCTGAAGGTGGCAGGACAGGTGGATAAGGTGGTAAAGAAAGCATATGAAATGTTTTCCTTTGTTGGACAAAGTATAGAATGCAAAAGCAAGGATGTAATGATGGAACTGTATAAAACGCTGATTAGACCACAGCTGGAATTTTGTGTACAGTTCTGGACGCCACATTACAGGAAGAACATAATTGCTTTGGAGAGACTACAGAGGAGATTTAGAAGAATGTTGCCAGGGCTTGAAAATTGCAGCTATGAGGAAAGATTGGATAGGCTGGGGCTGTTTTCCTTGAAGCTGAGGAGGCTGAGGGGTGACCTGATTGAGTTGTACAAGATTATGAGGGACCTAGATAGAGTAGACATGGATGCCCTGTTTCCCCTAGCAGAGAGGTCAAGAGGGGGCATAGATTTAAGATGATTGCTAGAAGGATTAGAAAGGACATGGGGAAAAACCTCTTAACCCAGAGGGTGGTGGGTTCTTGAAATTCCCTACCTGGTTTGGCGGTGGAGGCAGAAACCCTCAACTCATTTAAAAGGCACCTGGATCTGCACCTAAAATGCCATAATCTGCAAGGCTACAGACCAGTTGCTGGAAGGTAGGATTAAAATGGGCAGAAGGCACAGACATGACGGGATGAATGGCTTCGTTCTGTTCTGTAACTTTTCAATGGTTCTTCTATGGTTCTATGTCACTGTATTAAAGGTTCTATATGGGTGTAGCTCATGGGAGGGCAAGTTGTGAAATTTCTTCCTCATATGGAGTGTCTTGGTAACCGTGTGCCACTGAAAAGCAATAAATAATGAAAAGATATAATGTTATAACTTAAGATAATGAAAGACAAAATTTATTTGTCTTTTTTTCTCAGCAGTATCACATGAACATTGCTTTGTCTAACAGTTTAGCTCTGAATGTTCTCTCTCTTTCGTTGTTTGCTACCTCTGTAGTTTTAATTCCCTCTATTCTATGTGAGTTGCTGACTATGAACCATCCAAAATATTCAGAAATGGCAAAACCAGTGTGCAAAACATAGGTAACTGAAAGTAAAATTGTGCTGGTAAAAATGGCTATGTTCAAAAAGGAAAGGAATGAGGAGTTTATTATCACCTAGCAAACCTTAATTCTTAGGATTTTTACCACAAAGTTGTATTTTTCAGTTGCCTCATTATTGTGCCCTCAAGGGGAGTGTTACTGTCAGAATTCATCTGACTTCTCTTATACCTTGCACAACCCTCCAATTAATTTTTCATTGAAAGATTTCTCAAATTAATTATCTCTTTTGAGGAGAGGAGGAGTGGGCAAAAGTAGATAATGTTTAAAAACCATCAAAGCTCAATTTATACAGATTGCAGGAACAAAGGTCCTGTCATTGGAGACATAAAGATGATTGCCGAGTATGTTTCAAAACCCTGAATTGGATTTTTGCTCCTGGGTCAGGTGTGCAGAGTCAGGACAATTCCTGGCTCCATGAACCCGACCCGGGAAAAAGGCCAGTAAGGTCGGATTTTCGTTCCAGGAGAGGGCAAGCTAGATTAAAAGCAGGCCCGCCAATCCCAGAACCAGTGCGGAGGTTGCCAGGTGCAGAGGCGGGCTGGCTGATAGATTGGGAAATGTTGACGTACAAAGGGACATGGGTGTCCTTGTACACCAATCACTGAAAGCAAGCATGCAGATGCAGCAAGCAGTTAAGAAGGCAAATGGCATGTTGGCCTTCATTGCAAAAGGTCTTGAGTACAGGAGCAAAGATGTCTTCCTGCAACTATACAGGGCTTTGGTGAGACCACACCTGGACTATTGTGTGCAGTTTTAGTCTCCGTATCTAAGAAAGGATATACTTGCCATAGAGGGAGTGCAACGAAGGTTTACCAGACTGATTCCTGGGATGTCAGGGTTGTCGTATGAGGAGAGATTGGGCCAACTAGGCCTAGATTCACTGGAGTTTAGAAGAATGAGAGGGGATCTCATCGAAACAAATAAAATGCTGACAGGGCTGGACAGACTGGATGCAGGGATGATGTTTTCTCTGGCTGGGGGTTGGGAGGGGGGTGGGGGGTCTCGAACAAGGGGTCACAATCTCAAACCATTTAGGACAGAGATGAGGAGAGACGAGGAAACATCTTCACTCAGAGGGTGGTGAACCTGTGGACTTCTTTACCACAGAGGGCTGTGGAGGCCAAGTCATTGAATATATTTAAGAAGGAAATAGACAGATTTCTCAACTCTTAAAGGTGTCAAGGGGTATGGAGAGAGAACAGGAGTATGGCATTGAGATAGAGGATCAGCCATGATCATATTGAATGGCGGAGCAGGCTTGAAGGGCCAAATGACCTACTCCTGCTTCTATTTTCTAGTTTCTGTGAGACCACATGTGGGATATTATGTACAGTACTGCTCTCCTTATTTAAAGAAAGATGTAAATGCATTAGAAGTAGTTGAGAGAAGGTTTACTATACTAAAACCAGGAATGGGCTTGTTGTCTTATGAGGAAAGGCTGGACAGGTTAGGCAGTATCCACTGGAATTTAGAAGAGTAAAAGGCGAATTGTTTGAATTTTTTGAGGAGGTGACCAGGTGTGTAGATGAGGGTAGTGCAGTTGATGTAGTTTATATGGATTTCAGCAAAGCCTTTGACAAGGTCCTACATGGGAGACTTATAAAGAAGGCAAATGCACATGGGATACAGGGTAATTTGATAAGGTGGATTCAAAATCGGCTTAGTTGTAGGAGGCAGAGGGTGATGACAGAAGGATGCTTTAGTGACTGGAAGCCAGTGTCCAGCGGCGTACCACAGGGATCTGTGCTCGGTCCCCTATTATTTGTCATTTATATAAACGACATAGATGACTATGTGGGGGGTAGGATTAGTAAGTTTGCAGATGACAGAAAGATTGGCCGGGTGGTTAACAGTGAGGTTGAGTGCCTTGGGCTACAGGAAGATATAGACAGGATGGTCAAATGGGCAGATAAATGGCAGATGGAATTTAACCCTGAAAAGTGTGAGGTGATACATTTTGGAAGGAGTAATTTGACAAGGAAGTATTCAATGAACGGCATGACACTAGGAAGTTCTGAGGAACAAAGGGACCTTGGCGTGTGTGTCCATAGATCACTGAAGGCAGAGGGGCATGTTAGTGGGGTGGTGAAAAAGGCATATGGGACACTTGCCTTTATCAGTCGAGGCATAGATTACAAAAGTAGGGGGGTCATGTTGGAGTTGTATAGAACCTTAGTGAGGCCACAGCTAGAGTACTGTGTGCAGTTCTGGTCACCACATTATAGGAAGGGTGTGATTGCACTGGAGGGGATGCAGAGGAGATTCACCAGGATGTTGCCTGGGATGAAACATTTAAGTTATGAAGAGAGGTTGGATAGACTTGGGTTGTTTTCGTTGGAGCAGAGAAGACTGAGGGGCGACCTGATCGAGGTGTACAAGATTATGAGGGGTATGGACAGGGTGGATAGGGAGCAGCTGTTCCCCTTAATTGAAGGGTCAGTCACAAGGGGGCATAAGTTCAAGGAGAGGGGCAGGAGGTTTCGGGGGGATGTGAGGAAAACTTTTTTACCCAGAAGGTGGTGACGGTCTGGAATGCACTGCCTGGGAGGAGGCAGGTTGCCTCACATCCTTTAAAAAGTACCTGGATGAGCACTTGGCACGTCATAATATTCAAGGCTATGGGCCAAGTGCTGGTAAATGGGATTAGGTAGGTAAGTCAGGTGTTTCTCACGTGTCGGTGCAGATGGGCCGAAGGGCCTCTTCTGCACTGTGATTCTGTGATGGAGTGGGGATAGGCTGGGGGGATGCTGAGGATGGAGTGGAGATGGGCTAGAAGTGACACTGAGCTTAGAGTGGTGATGGGCTGGGGGCTGGTTACTGTGACACTGAAGATAAAGTAAATGAAAGTTCATTCTTTCATCTTTCCCATTGTGCCTTTCCAGTCGATATCATTCAGTGCTATAACAGGCAATGCCCAACAAGGCAAATGAGGAATCATTTTACTCTCCAGGAAATTTTATACAATCAAGCAAGGTAACAAACACTTAGGGCACTGTATATCATGCAGTCTTACTTCCATGCTTGTTTGTCACAATAGTATGGTGTGGCTACCACTGTAGAGTGATATGAAATTGAATGGATCTATGTCACTATCAGGATGAAGGTTGATCATGGAACATGAGAAGGAGCTGGAGTAGGCCATTTGACCCTTAAAGTATGCTTCATCATTCAGTAAGATCTTAGCTGATCTGGTTGTGGTGTCATCTCCACTTTCTTGTCTGTATCCCATAATCCTTGACTCCTTTGTCTAACAAAAATCTATCTAACTCAGCCTCGAAACAATTTAAAGGCCCAGCCTCCACTACCTTCTGGGCATGAGAATTCCATGCTCTAATGGCCCTCAGAGAAAAAAATTATCCTCGAATCTGTCTTAGAAGAGAGACCTCTTATTCTTAAACCGTATTCCTGAGTCCTAGTTTCCCCCACAAGAGGAAACATCCGGTATCAATCCTATCCAATCGCCTCAGGTTCTTAAATGTTTCAATAAGGTCATCTTTCATTCTGTTAAACTCCAATGAGCCTAACCTGTTCAATCTTTCTTCATAAGACAACCCCCTCATCCCAGGAATGAGTTGAGTGAACCTTCTCTGAACTGCTTCTAAAGCAATGATATATTTTTTTAAATAAGGAGACCAAAACTGTACACAGTACTCCAGATGTGGTCTCACCAAGGCCCTGTACAGCTGCAGTAAAACTTCCCTACTTTTATATTACATTCCTCTTGCATTACATGCCCACATTCTATTTGCTCTCCTCATCACTTGCTGTACCTACATGCTAACTTTGTGATTTATGTACGAGGACACCCAGACCCCTCTGTGCCACCAAGTTCTGCAATGTCTCTCCATTTAAATAGTATATTGCTTTTCTATTCTTTCTGCCAAAATGGCCATGCTCACACTTTCCCACATTACAGTCCAAATTTCAATTTTTTGCCCACTCACTTAACCTGTCTATATCCCTTTGCAAACTCTCTAACTCTTCTTGACAACTTACTTTCCTACCTATCTTGGTGTCATGAAGATTGACTGACATCTATCATGAGATAATTGGTTCTTAACAATAAATGACAGCTGTTGGATAGCAAGCACAGTTTATATCCCAAACTGCTCAATGTCAGAAATGCAGCTTTAATGGATTCGAGTTGATTGATATGAGCTGGATCAAACTTTAAGTGTGCATATGGAATGAGGATAGAGCATCACAAGTCACCCTCTTGAATTCAATCCTCCATCATTAAAGACATGCACTGATCTGTTTTGTAACTAGAGTACTTATATGGCAACACAGACTATACAATGAAAATTCAGTCGTGCAGAATTAATGCAGGAGGTGCAATCTCAGGATCAGACTAGTAAAGTAAAACAAGTAAGAATCTCATAATGAATACCTGTGCTTAGATCAGATATTCAATACACTGTCTTTTTTTTTATTCATTCATGGGAAATGGGTGTCACTGGCTAGGCCAGCATTTATTGCCCATATCTAATTGCCCTTGAGAATGTGGTGGTGAGCTGCCTTCTTGAACTGCCACAGTCCATGTGTTGTAGGTATACCCACAGTGCTGTTAGGGAGGGAGTTCCAGGATTTTGACCCAGCAACAGTGAAGGAACGGCAATATAGTTCTAAATAAGGATTGTGAGTGGCTTGGAGGGGAACATCCAGGTGGTGGTGTTCCCATGTGCCTGCTTGCCCTTTTCCTTCTAGATGGTAGTGTTTGTGGGTTTGGAAGGTGCTGTCTAAGGAGCCTTGGTGAGTTCCTGCAGTGCAACTTGTAGATGGTACACACTGCTGCCACTGTGCATCGATGGTGGAGGTAGTGACTATTTGCGGATGGGGCGCTAATCGAGTGGGCTGCTTTGTCCTGGATAGTATCAAGCTCCTTGAGCGTTATTGGAGCTGCACTCATCCAGGCAAGTGGAGAGTATTCCATCATACTCCTCACTTGTGCCTTATAAATGGTGGACAGACTTTGGGGAGTCAGAAGAAGAACAGGATTCCTAGCCTCTGACTTTGAATTCAGTCCACCATCATTAAAGACATCTACTGATCTGTTTTGTAACTCAAATTCTTTTATGACAACACAGACTACACAATGAAAATTCAGTTGAGTAGAGTTAATGCAAGAAGTGTAATATCAGGGCCAGGCTAGTGAAGTAAAGCAAATAAGAATGTCATAATGAATATCTGTGCTTAGATCAGACATTCAATACGCTATCTTTTCTATTCATTCGTGGGATCTGGGCATCGCTGGCTAGGCCAGCATTTAGTGCCCATCCCTAATTGCCTTTGTTATTACTTCCAGTAATTCTCAAAATAAACTGTCAATGCAAATGTTATATTTGAACCCACACGCCCATAGCTGATACTAAAGATGAAACTTTTCTATGAGGCAGTTGATAAACTATTTAGAAATGAATCAGCTGTATGTGCCTTCAGATAATGTTACATGACTGAGAAAATAATTAACCTCTGTTCTTGACCTGCATATGTTAGAGTTCAGGACTATCAAAACTGAATCTTCTCAATAAGCATTTAAGTGCTTAACATTCTGAAAACATCTTCTGTAATCAGGGCCTGAGTATTTTAATGTAATTTTTAATGGACTTCAATCAAAGTGTTAACGCATTCATTACAGACCATCTCATTGAGAAAGCATTCGTCAATTGTGCAAATTTAATAAAGTTCAATCAGCATGACTATCACCTATTCCAGTGGTTCTTAAAACTTGCTGCTTGGAGGACCCCTTGTCAAATGGATTAGTAATCATGGACCCACATTTAAACTGTAATACAACATAATATTCATTATATGAAAGTTCTGTTTGGAAAAAGTAGTTACTTATGGACATCAATGAGATGGATGTACCTGCTTCTTCCTGCCGAGTCATTTTTTTTTGGCGGGAGCATGGAGAGAACAGGAGCCCAAGGAGAGCAGAACACAGAGAAAACACTAGGGAGAAGGGAGCAGAGCACAGGGAAGGAGGAGCCCCGGGGACACAGGAAGGGGGACTAGAGGTTGCAGAGGGAGAACAGGAGCACAGGGATAGATGATGAGCATACCTCTAGCTCATTTACTGACTCTTGACCACAGCATCCTTGGCATTCGTCCCCACAATGTCCACCCATGAGCCAACCCTGCATTGTAGTTCCCCTGCAAGATCTCCACGGACCCCATTTTGAGAACCACTGGCCTAAATAGTAGGAAACCCTTTTGTTGAAGATTTGGGGGAAACAATTTTCCAATATATGCGCCAGATCTTGCAGTCAGCAGTGAAGCAACAGTGCTCACTGCTGACCTCAAAGATTGCTCCCACAAAGATCTAGTAATCTTTCCCAACAGCAGGTTAAATCTGCTACCAAGTCAAAGGAAAGTCTTGGCATGCAGCAACAGTGATATTAGCAAACAGGCAACCAATCAAATTAAAGTATTCACACAGAGCAAACCAGGAGGTGAAAAGCACTTAAAATCTTTCAATTTTAATTTAAAATTTTCACATTGCGAAATAAGTATATGACTGTCTCAAAATGGAAGCTAAAAAAAGAGATAAACAGACACTTTTAAAAAAGGAAATTTGTTTTCCATATTTTAAAAAATGTATGGAATTGTTTTATCATTGTGGAGATATTTGACATTCCACAGATATAAAATGACCTTTTCAGGGCCAGTAAGGATATATAATAGTAATTCTGAAGTTTGTACACTGTTAAAAACCTCATACAGCCAGCTGTGACCTTTTCAAGGGTTTTTTACAATGAGACTAACAGTATTGAAGTTGAAGTTTTTGTCAAATCATGATTGCAAGAGGGATTGCAGCCTGTGTGAACCTCTTACAGTGCAACCTCTAGAAAAGCATAGACACATGGCAACTTCTGAATTTCTACGCACATCTGAACTTCTGAAGTTGCTGTCAGTTTCAGTAGAGTAATAATGTTGAACACTGGCAGTTTCACTATTGTTAGCACAACATAATCAGGGCCAATATGTTTTAAAACATGTCAGCATTCTAGTACGGCACTGCAGACATCTGGCAAATTTCTGTATCGTATAAAAATTTCTGAATCCCATTCATAATGGAGCCATAAATGTCACAGTTTCGTAAGTGGTACTCCCACAAGCAAAACAAAGGTTTCAGTCCATAGCCTGACCCGTAAATGATCCAAGCACACATTTCTGGAATGAAGAGCAATTACATTTTTATATATAAATGAACACACAATTATACTTTTGCAGGGGAGTTACACATTAATGCTAACCTTTGCGTACTAGTGCAAGACAGTAATAAATGATTAAGAACTGCTGCACATCTTACCAGAATGGTAATGTGCTAATAGCACTCAGTTCTCTGAAGCCAACCTCTTTGTACAATTATTCACAATTCCAGTTGCATATTTGGACAGCAGTAGGTAAAATTTTACAAGATCAGACAATTGAAAAGAAGTGCAGAAGAGGAGGACATAAATTCTCACACCTTTTAGAAAAAGATATCACAACCTATATAGTCCAGGGTGATGGGAAATGAGGCAAATTAGTGATGGTCAAAAATGAAGTGTAGGGAAACCTGGAGTGCAAGCATGACTCTGCAACCACATGACTGAACAATCCAGTACATAAATCACCTTCAATTCATTTCTCAAGTGAGTTGATATTACATGAGGTAGTTACAAGAAAGGGTAGCCTTATTTGCTATTCATTGCACCCATAACTCAGTATTGCAACATGCCTGTGAGGAGGTGGAAGCAAGCTTAAAGCAACAGCTGATTGGTACTATGCCTGGCTCTGCCACTCTGCATGATCTGCACCTGACCCTTTACTGATCTGGATGCAATGAAGACAGACCCCACCATGTTAGTTGTTCGGTAAATGTGGCCTGTGCCATCTTGGTACGTGTAGCTAATCAGGCATTACTAGCTAAAAATCATCTTACGATCCTTTCTTTCATACAGTGCCACTGAAAGCATAATACACTGTGATTAGGGATTAGCAAAGAACCATCAACATATCTATTAAAGGCATTCCTATATTGAACCTCTGCTGTCAAATTTGCTGTTGCATGCTGCTCACGACCAATAGATACAGGTGTGTTGGGTGCCAGTTGGTGCACACAGAATACTTCTGGTGCAGCCTGTCCTGACTCACATCCCTCCATCAGCCTTCTTTCTCTTCCTGAAACAAGCTGAGATGAGAGATTTCCATTAGGTTGTCCATTGATGGTATGAGTGAGGTGAGAAGGAAAGAAAACTGAAGCAAGTATCACAAAGACTCCTGAAAGCCTAAGTGACAGCAAATTAATTGAAAACTAAAGGTGCTTAGATTTGCAAAGCTCAGATCATTAATGGATGAACTCTAGCCTTTCTACTAATTGTCCTGATGAGGTAAGGCAAAAAGCTTCGACAAAATGTCTTTTGTCAGCAATACTCAAATTCTGTCTACCAACCAGCTATTTTCTACTAATGTTCAATAGTAGCTTTTCTTGCAAAGATTTTCAGTTCAAGCTTTATTATGGGGCAGACGAATAGTTTTGAAGACTTTGTTCATGTGTGTTGAATGGTCACCATTGAAACTTTTGAAATTAAATGGGGGTGGAATTTTCCATTCTGGAGACTAAGTGTAGTGGCGGGCGGGAAAGTCGTGGTGATTCCCGCTGAGTGGCGGGGCAGATTCTTGAGCCAAATTGTCTGCTTTTCAACTTATTATTTATGCATCAGCGAGGAGCTTGTTGAATCTCGTGGCGAGGTAGGCAGGGATTTATCCACCCAGCGTTACATCACCAGGAGCCATATTTAAATGGGACCCAGTCACACATTCACTCTCTGCAGCCCAGATGTGTGGGGGAACCTGTTGGAAATAATAGAATGAAGATCAAAACCATCTGCCCCCAAGTTAAGCAATGCCTCCCTGGAGAGACTCCTCCAGGCAGTCCAGCACTGGTGGGAGATCCTCTTTCTGAGGGATGGAAGCCAACCTGATCACAGTGCCCTGAGAGCAGGTCACCAGGGAGATCAGCACATGGGGACCCTAGAAGAGGACTGCACTGCAGTGTAGGAAGAGGATGAATGATCTCATACACTGTGCCAGGGTAAGTCAACCTTCTCCTCACTCCAAACTCTCACTTTCATAAGGGCATCAGGCATTCGAAGGGTTACAGTCCACAGGGATCTCACATACTACCAGCAGAAGGAACATCTGCACTGATTGTCTGACAGACACTTTAACATCACCATCTCATGTAAGATCCTCCACAAATGGCGTCTTCATCCCTTATTGGGGAGGACTCAGCACATGCACCAGGCATGCATGCTTCTGATCTTCTCTTTCACCCATGGTGCTCACAGTCAATCCATTGGTCTTTATGCAGGACAAGACCTCCCACAACAAAAAGAAGAGATCGGTAACCAGAAGGGTGATACCAGAGTTGAGTCACTCTTCCCTTATGAGGAACAGGCGGCGGAGTTGGCTGGTGAGGACAGAGACCATTCCCTTTGCAGAAGGCGAGATCACCATCCCCCAACAGACATCAGCCACACACTGGCAATGACTTTGAGTGACCTATAATGTAGGTGCCTGTCTAGCCAATGAATAATTATCTCTTTTCTCTACTCCACCCACCAGCAAGAGAAGGTGGAGAGAGACAGCCAGCCAGCACGTCAGCCCCAGCCCACAGAGCACCTCGAATAATGATCCTGAGGAAGCAGCCGAAGAAGACCCATCACTACGTTCACCTGCACTCTTCACCAGCACAGATACACACACCTTGGTGGATCTTGTTCTAGAGTAGGCTCAGGGTCTCTTTCTGGTGAGGATATCACACACAAGGACCCAGAGCAGGCAAGACAGTGACAGCCGAGGTCTCTGACACTCAGGGGACTGCTAGAAACTAGGCGCCTGCTGAGTTTGAGTCTGATGACGGACCTCTGGAATCGGCCCTCAGAGAAATGTTGAAGCTGCAAAAGACAGGCAGGGAACATCGGGCAGGGTTGCCAGAGGCTGTCAGCTGATTAGAACGAAGGATGGAGGAATCCCTCCATGTTCATTCTGATGTTGTGGCTTCAGCATGCGAGCGCAACAAGGTCACCATTGGAATGGTGGGAACTGCCTTGGAGACCCTGGTCCTGCTGTTTCGGCCAGATATGCAGTTGGACCTGCACACCATCACTTTAGCCATGAGTGCGTTCCAGCAGTGGCTAGGCGAGAGGGGGACAGGGCACCTCAACCTCCCTCCAGGAGTCCCTTCTCTTCAAGGAGTCAGGGAGGGGCCCTCGGGTACCCACAGGGAGGAGAAGAGTCAGCTGGACAACCCAAGGCCATCCACACAGGAGTCTCCAAGGGTGTCCAGCCGCTTCAAATCCCCTCTGCCTGTGACCCCGTCTAGCACGTCAGACTGAGGAAGGTGCACCTGCCCAAAGCAGGAGACCCTTATCAGGCTGGGGCCCTGCAGGCCTCGGGGCTCCAGCAGACACACACCAAGGTCATCTCAGACAATGCGGCTTACCAGTCAGCAGGCTGTATCCACTTCTGCGGCAGGTGTCGGGGCTGCACCTAAACTTAGCAGTAGGGTAAGAAAAACTAAGAAGTTCTGAAAGCACAATGGTGGCGCAGGTGTTCAATCACTCTATACTATGTACCTTTGTAAATATATTTTGCTTCTCTCCATGAAAGTCTCAGATACTGCATGGCTCTTCCATGTGATGCAATGTTCTGGGGTCATCCAAGGGTAACAGATGACCCCACCCCCACCCCCATCCCCACCGGATTCTTGATTAACTCCCATCGTGCCCCTCAGTTCACTATTGTCTTACTCAATACTGACTGGGCCACGTGTCTCTCAGATGCCAAGGCAAAGCTGGATGTGAACTTGGGAAGCTCCAAACGAAGGAAGTGTCATGAATGTTTGTTAATGATCACATGATGGTCCTGCGGAAGCACTGTCTGCGCTCACAAAGGTAACCTAACTTGCTGGTTCACTTCCATGCTGTAGAGTGACAGATCAGAAGAGCAATGTCATCTTGGGGGCTCAGTATCAAGTTGAGGCCGCACCATTAATCATGTATGAGAGATGCTGCTGTCCGAATTTAGTTCTGTCCCCAGACGATCAAGCGATAACCAGTGACTAATGATTTCCCTCCTTGAGGTGCCTTACTATGCTCTGGCATACTGCCATGAGTGCATTAATGTTTGCAGTGGAGTTCCTGCCTCTTGAAGCTTGCCATGGCCAGTGAAATGTTGGCACAATGCTTGCAAGGATAACACCATGTCTACATGCTTCAAATTGAACGCTGGTGGAGTTCTTATTGAATTACAGAACAGCCACATGCTCCATAGGGTGTTTAGCCTTACAAGGATGAGGCCATCGGTATGCACAATTGTGACAATTTATTCTGAGAATGGTGCCCTTCATTGAGATGTTGAGGATTAAAAGGAAGGTCTTAGTGTCTACCCTGCATCAAAGAGACAGGAGAAATGTGCTCGTATGAGCTAGTCTTAACCTTAATTGCCCTGGAATCTGGTCGCGATGAGGGTCCCACGGGCACATCTACCAGGCTGTGCCCGTGGAATTGCCTTTTCCTGTGGGGTGTCATCATCCTTGCCCTCTTCAATTTCATCCCTTTCTGCATCCTCCTTGTCCAAGGAGATGTACACATCTCTATGTGCCAACTCATCCCCCCTTGCAGAGCCAGTTATATGGGGCCCAGCAAACCACGATGATGTGGGACACCCCCTGTGGAGATACTATGAGTGCCACCTGATCATTCCAGATGTAAGAAACGCATTTTCAACTTGCTAATGGTCTGCTCAATTATGGACTGTGTTGCAGAATGTGCTGCATTGCACCTCACCTCAGAAGCAGTTTGTGACCAAATGGACATCATTAGCCACATCTTTAGGGGGTACTCCTTATCACCAAGGAGCTAACCCTGAATGCGCTGACGGCCCTCAAAGATCATTGGCACCTGTGAGTGAATCAAGATGTAGGAGTCGTGCAAGCTTACTGGGTACCTCGCACAAACCTGCATTATCTGCTTTCGGTGATCGCAGACTGGCTGCATGTTGAGAGGGTGGGGTCCTTTTCTGTTGATAAATCCTACCAGGCAGCTCTTAAAGCCACATGTGTTGCAGTTGATGGTGCACTGCACTTGTGGGAAGCTGGAGACCTCTGCAAATCCCACTGCTCTGACAGTTTGGCTGGCTCCTTCCATGGAGAACTGGACATAATTGTGCGCCTTATTGATAAGGACATCAGGAACTCATCAAGTCTCCTTAGACAGCACCTTCCAAACCCACGGCCGCTACCATCTAGAAAGACAAGGACAGCAGACATATGGGAACATCTCCACCTGAAAGTTCCCCTCCAAGCCCCTCACCATTCTGACTTGGAACTATATCATCATTCTTTCATAGCTGCTGGGTCAAAATCCTGGAACTCCCTCCCTAACAGCACTGTGGGTGTACCTACACCACATGGACTGTGGCGGCTCAAGAAAACAGCTCACCACCACCTTCTCAAGGGCAATTAGGGATGGGCAATAAATGCTGGCCCAGCCAACGATGCCTACATCCCATGAATCAATAAGAAAAAGTCACCTCCCTTATACATTTATGAGTGGACAATTGCAGTGCTTCACAGAGGTCCCCAGTGGAGCCCTGGAATGATCCGCTGGAAAAAAAGCAGTTACCTTCAGCGTGACTGGCATTGGATGGCCTCCCAGTTCGTGCAGAGTATGATCCATCAGATCCCTTGACAAACGAAGGCGTCTGCAGCACAGTCTCTCGCTCATCCTCATGTATGATAGGGGTCTTCAATAGACCCTTGATCGCACCAAATGCCTCCGTGGATGTGGTCCCTCGTCATCAGCATCAGGGTTTTTCTTGGCCCCTGCTGACATGTGGTCAAATCAATCCAAATGCTTTCCTTGCTGACATGTGGTCAATCAATCCAAATCAAATATTTTTCCAAGTATTAATGGATTATTGCATGAATGCACTCCATGAGTTAAGGTGCCAAACTGCTTCAATTGGCATTTGACACATGTTAACAGATCATAGCTGAGCCATGATCTGCACGACTTGAACTGAAATTTAGGGTGCAGCTTCAATCAGCCCAAAATTGCAGCCGTTGATTCCTCTCACACACCCACAGACGCCTCCCCAGACAATTTTTTTAAAACTTAATTTTTCCAATGCGTCATTCGAGATCCGAGCCAAGATGGTGGTGCTGCAGTCTATGTTTGACACCAGCTTCCAGCCGCCCCCTCTTATCCTCCAAGTTTCTCCTATCCTCCTCCACCCTCACCACATCAAACTCCCCTTCCTCTGGTCACTCTCCTGTTTCAGCTCAGCCCCAGGACTGTCTTTTGAATCTGCCCCCGACAGTGTGGCCTCAGTCCCAGGACTGTCTTCTGTATATTTGACAAACCTTTCCCCCAGCCTCGCCCCATCCCCCCCGTCATGCGTCTGTGTTCCAGTCTTTCTTCCCGTGCTCCACCCATTCCCCCGCCCTCAGTCATGCCTGTGCTTTCTCCCCCTTGCCTCCTTTGCTCTACTCAATACCCCTGAGTCATGCCTGTCCCTTCCCTCCCCACTTGCCTCCCTTGCTGTACTCACTTCCCCCAGTCCCCTTGCCTTCCTTGCTCCACTCACTCTCCACCCCTCCACCTCCCCCCCCCCCCCGCCCCAAAGTCATACCTCTGCCTTCCCACTCCCCGCTGGTATTGCCTCCCACGCAGCAGTCTTGGCTCTACTTCATAGAAGAACCGAGATCTCAGCAGCACTGTGAAAGGTAGGTAAAAGAAGCACCTACGTACCTCGAAGTTGCTAGTGAAGTGAAGATCACACCACTACACCACTTATAAATGGCCGTGAAACAGACCATTCTAAAAACACCTTTGATCACAAGTCCATCAAGCAGTGGTCAGCACATGATGTCCCAAGGCCCTGTGGTTTGCACAGGAGTGCTGTGTTTGGCTGCAATAGAGAGCGTCAGTTGGAGATTGGTGACAGAGGGAGTTTAAGGGTTAAATTGAGGGTTAAATTCTATCTAAAGTCTAGTCTTTCTTTAATTTAGCAATTATCTAACAGTTGCTGTGAGGGTCGGAAGAACGTGAGTTTTAGACTGGAAAGGAGAGGCCAGCGAGAGCGGTATAAAAGGGCGTGAAAAACAAAGGCTGAGACCAAAGAGGAGAGGCCAGCGAGAGAGGTATAAAAGGGCGCGAAAAACAGAGACCAAGATCAGAGAGGAACTTCAGGACCTTCAGGTGGTGGAATTCAAAGTGACATCACAATTCAAAAAGTGACGCGACGCAGGGGAGGCAGCTGATTGGTAAGTAGGGTCAGGTGAGTACTTCTACTTTTTCTACTAATTAAACTGCTGCAGTCCATTAGCTTAAACAAAATAAGGTGAGGACTTTGGACTGTAGTAGGAGTGTTTGGAATGGACTAAGGCCCCTAGCATAGTTAGTATTCTTTAAAGGGAGTAACTAACGAGCTTAATCTAAAGGGAAGCCATGGCAGCAGAGCACGCACCTGTGATATGCTCCTCCTGCGCTATGTGGGAAGTCATGGACATTTCCAGTGTCCCTGGCGACCACGCGTGCAGGAAGTATGTGCAGCTGCAGCTACTGGCTAACTGCATTTCGGAGCTGGAGCTGTGGGTGGACTCACTGTTGAGCATCAGCAATGCTGAGATTGTCATGGACAGCACATTCAGTGAGGTGGTCACACTGCAGGCAAAGACTGAACAGGCAGAAAGGGGATGACCACCAGGCAGAGTAGAAGAAGGCAGGTAGTGCAGGAGTCCCCTGTGGCCATTCCTCTGTCTAACAGATATATCGTTTTGGATACTGTTGAGGGAGATGACTTCTCAGGGAAAAGCAGCAGGAGCGAAGTCCATGGCACCACGTGTGGCTCTGCTGCATAAGAGGGGAGGAAGAAGAGTGGCAGGGCTATAGTGATGGGGGATTCAATAGTAAGGGGAACAAGCAGGCGTTTCTGCGGACGCAAGAGAGACCCCAGGATGGTATGTTGCCTCCCTGGTGCCAGTGTCAAGGATGTCTCGGAGAGGCTGCAAGGCATTCTGAAGGATGAGCAGCCAGTGGTCGTGGTACATCTTGGTACCAACGACATAGGTAAAAAAAGGATGAGGTCCTACAAGCCTAATGTGAGGAGTTAGGATGTAAATTAAAAAGTAGGACCTCAAAGGTAGTAATCTCAGGATTACTACCAGTGCCACATGGTAGCGAGAGTAGAAAAAACAGGATATATCGGATGAATACGTGGCTGAAGAAATGGTGTAGAAGGGAGGGATTCAGATTCCTGAGGCATTGGGAATGGTTCTAGGGAAGGTGGGACCAGTACAAACAAGACAGGTTGCATCTGGGCAGGACCGGGACCAATGTCCTGGGGGGGGTGGGGGGGCGGCGTGATGGTGGTGTTTGCTGGTGCTGTTGGGGAGGGTTTAAACTGGAATGGCAGAGAGATGGGAACCTGAGCAGGGAGACAGAGGAGGGGAAAACAAAGATTAGAAACGAAAGACAGAAAAATAAGAAGCAAAAATGGAAAGCAGAAAAAGCAAGGGCGAGAAACAACTGGGGTCATAGTGCAAATTAAAGCTAAGATGACTAACAAGGTTAAAAAGGCAAGTCTAAAGACATTGTATCTTAATGCGTGGAGCATTCACAATAAGGTAGATGAATTAACAGCGCAAATAGATATAAACAGTTATGATATAGTTGCAATTTCGGAGACATGGCTGCAGGGTGACCAAGCATGGGAATTGAACATCCAGGGGTATTCAATATTTAGGAAGGACAGACCAATACATTAATGCTAAAAGGTTAGTTAAGGAAAAAGTGGGGCCTATCAGAGATGAAGATGGAAACTTGTGTGTACTTGCAAAGGCTGTGGGAAGGGTTTTGAATGAATATTTTGTCTCCATGTTTACAAAGGAAAGGGAGGATGTAGATATAGTAGTCCAGGAGGAACACTGTGAGATATTGGACGGGATAGTCATAAAGAGAGAGGAAGTACTCGAAGGGTTGAAATCCTTGAAAGTTGATGAGTCACCAGGGCCAGATGGATTGTTTCCGAGGCTGTTGAAGGAAGTCAGGGAGGAGATAGCAGATGCTCTGAGGATGATTTTCCAATCTTCACTAGATACAGGGGAGGTACCAGAGGACTGGAGAAATGCAAATGTAATTCCATTGTTTAAAAAGGGATCAAAGGAAATGCCAAACAATTATAGGCCAGTTAGTCTTACATCGGTGGTGAGCAAATTAGTAGAATCAATCCTGAGAGATAGGATTAACTGTCATGTGGAAAGGCATGGACTAGTCAGGGATGGTCAGCATTGATTTGTTAAAGGAAGGTCTTGCCTCACAAATTTGATTGAATTCTTTGAGGAAATGACAAGAAGGGTTGATGAAGGTAGTGCAGTGGATGTTGTGTACATGGATTTTAGCGAGGCATTTGACAAGGTCCCACATGGCAGATTGGTCAGGAAAGTAAAAGCCCATCCGATTCAGGGTAATGTGGCAAACTGGATAAAAGGTTGGCTTTGTAACAGGAAAGAAAGGGTAATGGTCGATGGATGCCCTTGCGAATGGAAAGTTGTCTCAAGTGGTGTTCCACAGGGCTTGGTGTTGGGACCCTTGCTGTTTGTGTTATATATTAACGATTTGGACATGAACCTGGAGGGCACGATTGGGAAATTTGCAGATGACGCAAAGATTGGCTGAGAAGTGGATAGTGTAGAGGATAGCCATAATCTCCAAAACGATATAGATGGGTAGGTGGAGTGGGCGGTAAAGTGGCAGATGGATTTTAACGTAGAGAAGTGTGATGCCATACATTTAGGGAGCTCAAATAGTTACAGGAATTACATAATAAATGGGAATATACTAAGAGGGGTAGATGAAGTGAGAGATCTTGGTGTACAAGTTAACAGGTACCTGAAGGCAGCAGTTCAAGTAGACGAGGTTGTAAAGAAGGCATATGGAATGCTCTCCTTCATTGGTAGAGGTATAGAACATAAAAGTAAGGATATAATGTTGGAATTGTATAAAACACTGGTGAGGCCACAACTGGAGTATTGTGTGCAGTTCTGGTCACCACATTACAGGAAGGACGTAATAGCTCTGGAAAGAGTGCAGAGGAGGTTTACAAGAATGTTGCCAGGGTTAGAAAAGTGTAGCTACGAGGGGAGATTGGATAGGTTGGGGTTGTTTTCCTCAGAACAAAGAAGGCTGAGAGGTGACTTGATTGAGGTGTACAAAATTATGAGGGGAATAGATAGAGTGGACAGGATAAAATTGTTTCCCTTGATGGAGAATTCTAGAACCAGGGGACATAGATTGAAGATAAGTGGCAGAGGGTGTAGGGGGGACATGAGGAAGAACTTTTTTATGTAGAGGGTAGTGGGTGTCTGGAATTCGCTGCCCAAGTTGGTGGTAGAGGCAGAAACTTTAAGCTCTTTTAAAAAGTACCTGGATCTGCACCTTAAGTGCTGTAAGCTGCAGGGCTATGGGCCGGGTGCAGGAAGGTGGGATTAGAAAGGGCAACTGGGTGTCCTCGGGCTGGCATGGACAAGATGGGCCAAATGGCCTCCTTCTGTGCTGTAAATTTTCTATGGTTCTATAGGGAAAGGAGGTGGGGTAGCACTGTTAGTAAAGGAGGAAATCAATGCAATAATGAAGAAGAATATTAGCTCAGAAAATCATGATGTGAAATCTGTTTGGGTGGAGATTAGAAACACCAAAGGGCAGAAAACCTTGGTGGGGGTTGTCTATAGGCCCCCAAACAGTAACGGAGATGTGAGGGAAGGCATTAAGCAGGAAATTAGAGACGCATGCAATAAGGGTACAACTGTAATGATGGGTGACTTTAATCTACATATAGATTGGACAAACCAAACCAGCAATAATACTGTGAAGGAAGATTTCCTGGAATGTGTTCATGATAGTTTTTTAGACCAATACATTGAGGAACCAACTAGAGAGCAGGCTACCTGAGACTGTGTATTGTGCAATGAGAAAGGATTAATTAACAATCTTGCTGTGCAGGGTCTCTTGAAGAAAAGCGACCATAAAATGATAGAATTGTCCATTAAGATGGAGAGTGAAGAAGTTGAATCCGAAACTAGGGTCCTGAATCTAAATAAAGGGAACTAAAAGGGTATGAGGCGCGAGTTGGCAATGATGGATTGTGGAACCTTACTAAAAGGGTTGACAGTGGATAGGCAATGGCTAATATTTAAGGAATGTATGCATGAATTACAACAATTTTTCATTCCTGTCTGACGCAAAAATAAAACAGAAAAGGCGGCTCAACCATGGGCTACAAAAGAAATTGGGGTTAGTATAAGATCCAAAGAGGAGACATATAAAATTGCCAGAAAAAGCAGCAAGCCTGAGCATTGGGAGCAGTTTATAATTCAGCAAAAGTGGACAAAAAGATTGATCAAGAAGGGGAAAATGGAGTATGAGAGCAAACTTGCAGGGAACATAAAAACTGACTGTAAAAGCTTCTATAAATATGTGAAGAGAAAAAGATTAGCAAAGACAAATGTAGGTCCCTTACAGTCAGAAACGGGGGAAATTGTAACGGGGAACAAAGAAATGGCAGAAGAATTGAACATTTTTTTGTTCTGTCTTCACAAAAGAGGACACAAATAATTTTCCAGAAATGTTAGGGAGCCAGGGGTCTAGTGTGAGGGAGGAATTGAAGAAAATCAGTATTAGGAAAAAAATGGTGCTATAGAAATTAATGGGGTTAAAGGCCGAAAAATCCCCAGGGCCTGATAATCAACATCCCAGAGTACGAAAGGAAGTGTCCCTGCAAATATTGGATGCATTGGTGGGCATCTTCTAAAATTCTATAGACTCTGGAGCAGTTCCTACAGATTGGAGGGTGGCAAATGTAACCCCACTATTTAAAAAAGGAGAGAGAGGAAAAACAGAGAACTACAGACCAGTTAGCCTAACATCAGTAGTGGGGAAAATGCTAGAGTCTATTATAAAAGATGTGGTAATAGAACACTTGGAAAGCATTAACAGGACTGGACAAAGTCAACATGGGTTTATGAAAGGGAAATCATGCTTAATTAATCTACTGGAGTTTTTTGATGATGTAACTAGTAGAATAGATAAGGGAGAACCAGTGGATGTGGTGTATTTAGATTTCAAGAAAGCTTTTGGTAAGATCCCACATAAGAGGCTAATGGGCAAAATTAAAGCACATGGGATCGGGGGTAATTTACTGGCATGGATTAAGAATTTGTCGACAGACCAGAAACAGAGAGTGGGAATAAATGGGTCTTTTTCCGGATGGCAGGCAGTGACTAGTGGTGTACTGTAGGGATCAGTGCTTGGGCCCCAGCTATTCACGATATATATAAATGACTTGGATGAGGAATCCAAATGCAATATTTCCAAGTTTACTGATGACACAAAACTAGGCGGGGTTGTGAGGAGGATGCAAGGAGGCTTCAGGGTGAGTTAGACAGGTTGTGTGTGTGAGGAAACACATGGCAGATGCAGTATAACGTGGATAAATGTGAAGTTATACGTTTTGGTATGAAAAACAGAAAGGCAGAGTATTATTTAAATGGTGATATATTGGGAAATGTGGATGTACAAAAGGATCTGGGTGTCCTTGTACACCAGTAAATGAAAGTAAACAGGCAAGTGCAGCAAGCAATTAGGAAGGCAAATGATATGTTTGCCTTCATTGCCAGAGGATTTGAGTTCAGAAGTAGGGTTGTCTTACTGCAGTTATACAAGGCCTTGGTGAGACCACACCTGGAGTATTGCATGCAATTTTGGTCTCCCTACCTAAGAAGGGATATACTTGCCGTAAGGGGAGTGCAGTGAAGGTTCTCTAGGCTGATACTGGGGATGGCAGGATAGTATGAGGAGAGATTGTTTCGACTGGGCCTGTAATCACTTGAGTTTAGAAGAATGAGAGGGCATCTGATTGAAACATATAAAATTCTAACACGGCCAGACAAAATAGATGCAGGGAGGATGTTTCCCCTGGTTGGGAAGTCTAGAACCAGGGGCCACAGCCTCAGGATAAGGGGCAGGCCATTTAGGACTGAGATGAGGAAAAGTTTCTTCACTCAGAGGGTGGACAACCTGTGGAATTCTCTACCACAGGAGGCTGTGGAGGCCAGGTCACTGAGTATATTCAAGAAAGAAATTGATAATTTTTTGGATATTAGGGGTATCAAAGGGTATGGAGAGAAACCGGGAATATGGCATTCAGGTAGAGGATCGGCCATGATCATGTTGAATGGCGGAGCAGGCTCGAAGGGCTGATTGGCCTACCCCTGCTCTTAGTTTCTATGTTTCAATGTAAAAGGAGATGGTGGATCCTGTCGGAAGGTTCCCCAAGCAGACTCAAAGTCATTTGCCAGAATGCCTCATCTCCAGAACTTTCCAACAAGCACCAAGACATAGCTTGGCTAGTGGTGAGAAAGGCCCTCCCCATCAAAACCTTTCTACACACTAGGAGTCTCACCCCCTCCGCACATTGCCCTCGAGGTGGCTGTGGCGGAGAAAAGACCGTTGTCCACCTCCTTGTGGAATGTTCCTTTGCAAAGAAGGTCTGTCGAGAGATGCAGTGGTTTTTGTTGAGGTTCATCCCGAGCAGTTCTGTTACACAGGACTCTGCGCTATACGGGCTGTTCCCAGGGACACACACCATGACAAACATTAACTGCAGTTAGAGGATCATCGACTCAGTGAAGACGCTCTTTGGTCTGCTCGAAACTTGTTGGCCTACCAGTGCAAAGAGTTGTCCCCAACCAAGTGTTGCAGACTGGCACATTCCAAGGTCCAAGACTACATGCTGAGGAATGCAATAAAGCTTGGGCCAGCCGCCGCAAAGGCGCAATGGGGCCATAGTGCACTGAGGGGCTGGGAATTGTATAGACCCCTCGGGCTGTATGACTCACATTGAATGTATGCAGTGAATATTACATGAGGTATTGAAGCACCTCAGAGTGCAACAGGATCTATGTAGACAATTCAAATACCATTGCACTGTCTGAATGTCTAGTATGACCATTTTGAAATGTCTATAATGTTCCTTGATTGTATTGAAGCACCTCGGGTGCAACATGATCTATGTGGAAAACTTGAATATGATTGCACTTTTTGTGATGACCATTTTGAAATGTTTGGTCATGTTCTTTCAGATATTTTATGAATAAAGTATATTTTTGCAAAAAAAAAAGAAACAGGCCGTTCTAATTATCCGCTGGCAAGGTGTTTAAATTTGGAGGGAAAATGTGATTCCAGGCACGTTGCATTTTTAATGAGTACTCATGAGATGCAAATTGTTGCAAATGTGTTTCCCAACATGGATCAGCAGGAAACTCAACCCACCATGAAAATCGGGAGAACAAAATTCCAAACTAATTGCCCCCCAGCAGGAAACTGACTTTTGCCATCACGCCAAATTTTGTGCTCGCATCTGCCATGAGTCACACCTCTAGTGGGAGCAGAAAATTCTGCCCAGGGGCTTTTAAGGGCTTGGCACTTCATTGAAACTCAATGGTGGCTGAAGTGGGGATTATGGACACACCATTTATTGTTGAGCCTCAGGGGTAGTGGAAAATCTGAGCTTCTTGATATATGTGGTTTCTATGTTTGTCAACCTTTGTTAGGTCAGGGCAAGCCAGCATATGTTGTTCAACCCCTTACCATCCCTCAGAAGCTGTTGTCTCAGCAGCGTCTGCAGCTGATGCAATCCATATTTTGCCAGTGAATGGACAGAGTTCTTAGCCAAGCCTTACCAGGATTTAAGCGTTCATGACTTGAGTCATGTGCCACCTCCTTCCAAGTCAGAAGTGTGAGGCTTTGATGGGACCATGCGGTTTCGGGCTTGAAGGTAGGTCTGAAGGGAGTGTGCCAGATGTGGTGGCACTTCCATTACTTGAGGCGGAAATCAAGAGATCCTACAGGGTCTGCTCTCTGGCTGAAACCGGGATGCAGTAAAGCTCTCATGGGCTTGTCTGGCATGTCACCCCATCGCCCTGGCATCTGCAGCTGGAACAGCACCATGCATCACTTCGGGGTTATGTAGAGCGCAGCAGACCACAATGATCCAAGAGTCTGTCTGTGGTGCACACTGCAGCGCACCATATATTATTCATTTTAAATGAACTTTATATTTTACCCCAGGAATCTTGATTGTCTTTTAAATCAGCCTGTCAGGAATCCAAATGAGTCCGCTGCACAGGTTACTAACTGCGCTGCACCAGAAGTACCTCCATGTTAACAAAGCAACAATTCAAAGTAACTTTCCTGGGAGAGAACAGTGGATAGAGACTTGGAACTGTTAGCCCCCTATATGGTCAGGATGCAGTTCTTTGTTCGTCAGAGAGTGAAATGAATAGAAAGGAAAAATGGACAGATGGAGAGAGAGATGGGTACTGAGAATGTAATGGTTATGTTACTGAACTAGAAATCCAGAGGTTTGCACTGTTAATCCAGTGAATATGAGGGCAAACCCCACCATGACAGTTTGATACTATGAATTAGGTTAAAATATACCAGGAAATAATAAGCTGGTAAAAATAAAAGGTGACCATGATACTGTCGGATTGTAGTAAAAAGTCACCAGTAAGTTAATGCCTTTGAGAGAAGGCACCCATCTGTTCTTACCTCATCTGGCCTACATGTGACCAGTTCCACACCAGCACGGTTTACTCTTAATTGTCCTTGAAAATGGCCTAGAAAGCCATTACAAACATAGATGGACAACATGTGATTTGGGTAGCTGTGATCATGTGTTAGAACTTGTGTAGGATGGAGCTGGGAAGGCCAGTGATGGAAATATTGGATAAGTCAAACTATAGGATATAGGCATGGAGCACAGTTTCAATGGCAGTGAATTTCATGTAAGTATAGAGATGAGCGATATTTCAGATGTCAAAAAATATGTGGTCTAGCTGATGGACTAAATGTAGATTCAACCACAGCTCAGGGTCAAACTGGGCACTAAGGTTGTCAGGTTCAATAAGGAAGGTAACAAAAAAGCTGCAATGGTCCAGCAGACAAATAGTAGTTAACTCCATGTGCTAAATGTTAACTCACTGTAAATTATGTCATAAGACTGAGAATGCCCAGCAGGGATTGTGGTGATTGTAATGGTAGAAATTCTAGAGAGAACAGCTGAAATTATGTTGAGGAGATCTTAGTCATTCTGCTAAGGTGGTTAAATCACCCGGACGGTAAACTTTAAGAAGCTCCATTGCTCAGTTTAAATTTCTTAGTGAAATAGCGCACACTCGATCACTCAAATGACAGATTTGCAATGTTATACTTCTGTTGGATCCAGTGCCCTTAGTTGTTGGGGCTAAAGGGTCCGGTTTATACACTTGTTTTGGGGTGACCGAGTTGGTACAGAGACAGAGAACATCAGTAGATTGTTGTTAGAATAAACACGTGCTGTTTATTTACAAACTAAACTTAGCAGCGACACGTGTGTGCTTACAACTCAAAACTCTGTCTTCACTCTTCAGTGTCTAACTCAAGATTCTCACAGAGGTAGCCCGCACTACTCTGCTATTTTTCTCTCCTACACTAAACGTTCTGTCCTGACTGTGACAGTCATGTCCAATGTTCTGACTTTCCTGCCTTCTTTCTACCTTTCCCCCCAAGTTTGGCATGATTAGGCTCAGTCTCGATCGGAGCTTCATCAACAACTCCGCAGGTGTGACACCTGTTGTCGTATGAGGGGTGGTTCTATAATGGAAAAGAAGTCGTGCTAATTTAGTCGCTATAAACTCTCCAGCTAATTTCTGAACTGCTCTCTTGGTGAGTCCATTTAAAAAAAGGTGGTATGGAGATGTTTTCATATGAACAAGACCATTGAGGCTTGTAAATTGGTTAAATTCAGCACTCATGAATACTGTTCCATAGTCTGATACTAGCACTTCAGGTAGTCCATTTATAGTGAAACTTTGCCATAGCTTGTCTATTGTAGCGGAAGATGTGGGTGACCTCACTTTGTACATGCCCATCCATTTTGAATGAGCATCTACGATAAATAGAAACATTTTTCCCATAAAAGATCCCACATAGTCGATGTATACTCTTACCCATGGCCTTCCTGGCCACTCCCAGGGGTGTAACAGAGCTGTTGCAGGTAATTTTTGTACTTGTTGACACTGCATACAACTTTTCACTAAGTTTTCTATTTCTCCATCCATTCCTGGCCGCCAAATATAGCTGCGTGCTATTGCCTTCATTTTAGAAGTTCTGGGATGTGCTCTGTGAAGTTCAGATAACAATGGTTTTCGTCCTTCTGGAGGAACAATCATTCAGGCTCCACACAATAAGATACCTCCTTGGCTGGTTATCACATACAGGGCGTCACAGTCAGCAGGCTGCCTCCACCTCCACTGTGGATGTCCAGGGAACACCAATACATAGCGGCAGGGTTAGGACAGTTAAGGAGAATTAGTTGCATGGCCTGGGCACGGGTGTTAATCACTTGTACATAATGTTCACTATTGTCAATAAACTCCCTAGAATGTCTCCCTGCCTATGGCTCCTTGTTCTGATGAGCAGGTTCTTGTCACTCAGATGTGAAACCTTCCTGCACAAGATAAAAGGCAGGTGTCTCAGTCCAGGGCCTTTTCCCTGTGCTCTGTGCGGCCTTCAGACCACAGTGATGGTCCAACCTCACACTCCCTGAAAACATTACTGATGCCTGCACCTTGGCAATGCTGGTCATTGCTGCCAGAATGCAGCGGGCAGGCTCCAGAGAGTATTCTCATACTCTCTGTGTGCTCTCAACGCCTTTAAGGTGGGGCTGACCCCCATCACACCAGCATCTGCGACCAGTGATGCTGTACACCAGCTCCTGAAGGGCTGAGGTGCTGAAGGCAGACACAGCAACAGATGCATCTGAAGTTACATGGCTGCATCTCTGTGATGGCTCTGATCATCAAGCGAGCGAGCTGCCTTCGGCCAGACAGGAGTCAGACATCCTCGGAGGCCATGTGAAGATCTATAGAGTATCCTCTCTGCATGTTGTCATCATCCTTCTGCGATCGAGGGACTATTAGAGCCTCCACTGCATCTCCATGACAGGAGCATTCTCTCAGAGGGTAGTAGCGCTGTGATAAGCCAGACTGGAGTCAAATGTTCACAACTGCGATGTGAGGATCTACAGGGCACCTCACTGCATGTTGCCATTATCCTCCACACATTTGGCAGCTATGAGGGCCTCCCGCGTGCGCCTGCCTTGTCTAGCCAGTGTGAGAGCCTCATCCCCGTCATCATCACCACCGAGGACCCCCTCACTCTCATCCCTGTCAATGTCCTCCTCACCAGAGGAGACATGCAGCTCCTCCATCTCCTCCTCAGCCAGCTCCTCACCCCGTTGCAGCGCCAGGTTGTCAAGGGCACAGCAGACGACAACGATGATGCGTGACATCCTCTGTGGACTGTATTGCAGGGCTCCACCAGACCGGTCCAAGCACCGGAACTCCATCTTCAGCATCCCGATGGACTGCTCCACCAAGTTGCGAGCTGCTGCATGAGCCTCATTATAGCTGACTCTGCTGCAGTCTGAGGCCACTGCATGGGTGTCATCAGCCACGGCCTCTGCAGGTAGCCCTTGTTCCCAAGGAGCTAACCCTGCAGCCTCTGTGGACCCTGGAAGACTGCAGAGATCTGCAAGTGACTCAGGATGTAGGCGTCGTGTATATTCCCTGGAAACCGTGCGCATACCTGCAGGATGCGTTTCTGGTGGTCTCATACCAGCTGCACGTTCAGTGAGTGGAAGCCCTTGCAGTTGATGAAGTCCACTGAGTGTAGCAATGGAGATCTGAGTGCCACATGAGTACAGTCAATCGCACCCTGCACCTGTGGGAATCTCGAGATCAGGGCAAACCCAATGGCCCTTGCGACCTGGCTGTCCCGGTCCCGGGCGAAATTCACAACGTTGTGTGCCATGGAGAAGATGGCATCTGTGACCTCATGGATGCATTTGTGGGTGGCGGATTGTGAAATCCCACAGAGGTCACCTGTGGAGCCCTGAAAGGAACCACTGGCATAGAAATTAAGCGCCACAGTCACTTTCACAGCCACTGGCAGTGGATGCCCTCCATGTCCCCTTGGCGCCAAGTTCTGCAGTAAGTGAGCCACCAGGTCCCTAGACATGCGCAGTCATCGGCGACACTGTTTCTCAGTCATCTGCAGGTGTCTATAGACCCTGGGTGTCGCTAGTCGCCGACCAGCCATGGCTCGCTTTTGCTCCTGGGCAGCGTGTGCGGGAGCCCCTGCTGCCCGCCGTTCCTCATGAGGTTGCTGCTCCTGCCTTTGCACGGCCAGGTGCCTCAGTCGCGCACTTCTCCGTCTTTTACAGTCTCTACAGGCCATCAGGCATACAGCTAGGTCACCAGGATCCATGATCCTGACGTGGTCCTCTGGCAGCATGAAAGAGAGAGAGAGAGAGAGAGACGTGGTTATCATGGCTGTACTTAGAACCTTGCCTGGGCCTGTGTGACCACCCCTTAATGCTTCCCGGAGAGTTCTGGTCACCCTTCGGATGGCCAAAGATGAGTGCGCTGCATGTCTGCCCTGTTAACCTGCGACTTGAAGGACACTAGTCCAAACCAGGATGCTGAGATTGCAAGGGGCTGCGAGTGCCTCCAGCAGTGACTGATACATGGTCAGTGTTGGCGAGGAGATTGTACAACGTGTGCAGTCTAACTGCTCTGCGGTCCAATAAAGTGGTGGTGGACTCGAAGTCTGTGCTGGGTGAGGGTAAATTATCGAACGCCTGCTGGCCCTTTGGTGCCTCCGCAATGCTTGCATGGGTGGGCAGACTAGGAGCCTGACCCCAATCATATCGCTGTGGCTGAGCCTGATCTGTCTTAGTTGCAGAGGCATGGTCAGTTTAAACAGGTGTCCCTAATGCATGGCCATTTTTCTCGCTTACCCTGCCCCCCACCTCGATTGCCTGTGCGCGGGATGCAGCACCAGGGAATACTCAATCACCCCAGCCCCCCCCAGCAGTTGCCTCCAAGGCTGGCCAGCACTTGCCCCCAGACACCCCCCACCCCTCAGCAGTCACCTCCGAGGCTGGCCAGCACTTCCCCCCCAGACACCCTCCACCCCTCAGCAGTCACCTCCGAGGCTGGCCAGCACTTGCCTCCGGAAACCCCCATCCCTCATTAGTCACCTCCGAGGCTGGCCAGCACTTGCCCCCAGACACCCCCCAGCAGTTGCCTGCGGGGCCAGGCATCAGTTTCTCAGCCCTCCCTGGTGCCCCTGAGGCCAGCACTTGTAAACAACACGCAAGCTGTGGAGAACACTGCTGCTCACTCACCTCAGTTCCCCAAAGTGAAGGCTGCCAAGTTCACGTCGCCTGCTTGCTGTTGTGAAACACGTTGGCGTGCTTTCCTGCCGACGTGGACAGGCGATACGGCAGGGTTCCAAGAGCCTGGCGGGATGGCTTTTTAATTATATGCTAATGTATTACAGTTATCTCCCCGCTGACCAATGGCGGAACATCGCGACCTACCTTCATAACATCGTGAAATGGGTTCCGCCATATTTTCTGTACACACCACCTATCACGCCCACCACCAGCGGGCTCGGAAAGTTCCGTTCAATGTCTCATGAGGTGTCCATTTCAATGGCAGAAGAAACATTTGCTCTTTTTAAACTGTGATTCATTACAAGGTTGTCTGCTTCCACCTCTGTTACTATTATGCCATTTTTTTGCTGTTAAGTTATCCCTTTTAATTTGTCTGCTGGTAGTGGCTGTTTTCCTCTTCTGAATGATGCTCTGCACTTTCATAATCTTTTTGGTTGAGGCTCCCTGCCCAACATGGAGGACAGGGCCATTTTGTACTCCTCGTGTGGCTTTTGAGTCTCGCACTGCACCTTCCATTGCTAGAGCGATTTCCAATGCCTTCTGAAAATCTAAATTTGTTTCAGCCAGTAATCTCTTCTGAATCGCGTTTTTGTTTATACCGCATACTGAACAATCTCTAAGGATATCATTGATCGATGTACCAAACTCGCATATTCAGTTAATTGCTTCAGACTTGCCACATAACAAGCAACTGTCTCCCCCGAAGCTCTATTTCTTGGGTTAAATATAAACCATTGTATCGTCCTCGATGGCTTGGGCTGGCAATGATTCTTTGCAAGTTTCACTAAGTCATCAAAACTTTACGAGTCTGGGGCACTGGGCGCCAACAGATTTTGAATGAATCCATATGTCTTGCTCCCACACATGGACAGAAGGATTGCGCGCCTCTTTTCCTCACCCGCAATTTCATTCGCCTGGAAGAAGAACGCAAGGCTTTCAACATCGTGAGACCATTCGTCCGAGGTTGGATCAAAAGACTCCGCTCTTCCAAATTACAGCATGCTCTGAGGGGATTACTTCAACGATCAAGAAGGAAGATCTCTTTTACTTGCAACCATTGTGCGATTTTGGTTTTTCTGATTTCATTGCTTCTTCCTTGCTCTTTACCTCGTTTTTTTCCATGGCTTTATGTGCTTTTACTTTCGTCGCCAGTTTGTTGGATCCATTGCCCTTGGCTTGTTGAAGCTAAAGGATCCAGGTTGCATGCTTGTTTCGGGGTGACCAAGTTGGTACTGAGACAGAGAACATCAGTAGATCGTTGTTAGAATAAACACATGCTGTGTATTTACAAACTAAACTCAGCAGCAACACTGTGTTCTTACAACTCAAAACTCTGTCTTTACTCTTCAGTGTCTAACTCAAGACTCTCTCAGAGAGGTAGCCCGCGCTACTCTGCTATTGGGTATTAAGATCATGTGATGTTACATTCCAACACTTGTCGTAAAGGTATGTTACACATCAGATCACTACAACTTCTTACTGCTGGTTTTCTCCTCTGCCAAGGTAAGTTCTAAAGAAGCCAACAGTATAAAAGAAATGCTTGGGCTACAGGGGCTGGCTGAGAGTTAAGCCATGACAAAATGGCAGCATTTTATCCCTGAATGCAGGAAATAAAGCTGCCAGTGTTTCTTGTCTCTGGATGTGGAATTCAATTATATTGCAGTGATGTCACCAGCATTGCAATATTAATGGGGTACATGAGAGCTGTTAAAATTATCAGATTTACAGAAACTTAACTACTTTTGTAAATATAAGAGAGAATGTTAAACTGAATTTGGAATCTTATTTAATGAGCCAACTCTACTGCCGCTTATCTATACCGGTGCATATTCCCTGATTTTTATTTACTCCAACTGCAAACTCTTGATTACAAATTTCAGAAATATATAATGCAAAGACTCAAAGGAAGCTGCTAAATTACATCTCTTAAAAATATAGTTTAACATTTGACCAAGCTTACCAAAATTGGTTAATTGGCTTCCCATAAAGATTAAGGTCCTTTCTGTGTAGCTCTAAGCCATAAAAACCAAAAGCTGCCGGGTTTGTACTGAGTTAGCTGAACTTAGTTAATCTCTTGCTGTTCCACAATTTGCCTGGTTTGGGTGCGAGAAATCAGCTGGAGTCTTTGCTCCTGATCACACTCCAATGACTTCTGCTGGAAAACTAACTTGGGCACAAGGTGAAGGCACATTGGTGTTAACTTTGAAGAGTTCTTATGGAAGAACATACTAACACTCATTGTCTCGGCTCACACATACAGTGACCACTCGGGCATATTAGAGGAGGCTTCTCACACCCGTGCAGCCATGATCCAGCATTAGTCAGCATCTTCAGGAGAAAATTGGAAATTAAATTATATACAATATTTTTGAAGTAATGAACGCACTTTAAACATTGCTATAAAACAACAACAAATTATATTTATCTGGCATCTTTAACATAATGAAACTTCACAGGAGCGCTATAATATAAAGTATGAAGGAGATATTGGCCCAGATCATTGGAGACTGGATGTACAACTTGAGATGCGAGTCGGGACACCTGCACTGATCTCCGGGGGAATTGCCCAGTAAGCTGGAACTTGCGATGGGCAATTCTCCTGCATCTCGGGACCCTCCGTGAATGTCTACGACTCTGAGTTAGAGTCAGAGACTTCAGTCAGTTCTGTGGGACTTATCTGAATAGTTCCCCAGGAAATATCAGACAGAAAACTGCTAGTCTAATTTCTTCGGTGACGACAGAATTGACCCCCCCCAACACTACCAATCAATCACACTGATACTCCTGACCCTACCCAACTAACTCTCCCAATGAGATCTGATTACTCCCCACCACCCGACTAACCACCCGACTGATCTGAGTAGCTCTCGACTGACTACCCACCTGACCCAACCTGACTGTCCACTAATCCACCTACCACCCTTCCCACCTGCCAGCCTATCCACTTGGCACCCTACTCACCTACCACCTCATCCAACTGTCACCCTACACACCTGCCATCTCAACCTCCTGCCACACTACCCACCCACCATCCATTCCACCTGACACCCTACTCACCTGCCCACTCGCCTCATCCACCTAACCACCCTACCCATTCATCCATTGTTGAAAATTCATCCATTCACCTGTTCACTAACATCCACACTGAACATTTAAACTTATAATACGACAGCTAGTGCTATAAAAAGGGGAGTGTCTTGCCTTCCTCTCCGATGCTACACCACTGCACTGGAGCTCTCCAATGGATGCTGCACTCCGCAATTCTGGTAAAGCCAGGCTCAAAAGACCCAGCAAGAAATGCAGAGCAGTATCAAGGCATGGAGAAGTTCAAAGGGAGCAGCAATCTAATGATGATTGCTGCTCCGTGAAAGATCTAGACCATTAGGTCAGATAACCAAAGGCTTGGTCAAAGGGATAAGTTTTCAGGAGTACCCTAAGGGAGGAAAGTGAGGTAGAGAGGTTAAAATAACCATAATCATAATGATGTTGCTTTCCTATTAGGGTTGTTGTGGTCACTTTGACAAATGGACCACAGGAGTCTCAGGTACAGGTCACAATCTTTTATTCGAGCAATTGCAAGGAGAGAACCATCCCAATGCAGCTTGAGATAGCACTCTGCTAAACAAATGTTCACCATATTTATACATTATTGATCACGTACAAGAACGGTTTCCAGATTCCGATCTCGTCAACATATAGGTTTACATTAAACAGACATCTCTCTAGTAACAAAGGTACCAAGGTACAGGCATCATCTGTCCCTACTTTCACCCCCGGTGGAGACCTTCCCTCCCATCTCAACTAGGACCATCTGTTCTTTCCCTATCTGCTATAAACAGACCCAATCATGGTTGTTTTTCAACCTAAGGCTCCGGCTGACTCCTAATACACCCAATCTATCATATTTGCATCCCTCTCTGTTCGGCCTGGCCTTGCTGATGGTCACAGGCTCTGAGGGTGTGCAAGGTTCAGACTCCTCTCTGTCCAGCCTGGCCTTTATCAGTACTTGCAGGCACTGGCTGCTTGGATATTTTAAGTAGTCCATTCCCTTTCAATAAATTCTTAATGTACCCCATATATTCCCCCCTAACAGGGTGAATAAGCTTAATTACAAAACAAATTACTCCCACGTTTTGTGCTTGGGATGAGTTTTAATGCGAAAGTGGCTGGCACTTTCTACCCACCTGTTCTGTGTTTTCATAGGTTGGCAACACTCCTGGTATGATGTTGCGAAAAATACCTTGGTTTTCAATCAGATGGTATTAAACCACACTGGCAATTTACATGCCAGTTGCTGCTAGTTACCTGAATGATAAAAATGCAGTGCCAGAGCAGAATAATGAGAAAATAGATGGCTCTGTATATTATATATACCATGACATGACATGTTGGGCATGTGTTAATATACTACAATAAATTTGCAAGGTTTCAATATAGTCACACCTTACTGTTACAATACATATAGGTTCCCAAACATACAGCCGGACATATTTCAATTTGTGTTTTGAAATTATTGCCATTTTCTAGTTTGAGATTTTACCATTTAGCTTCTTATATCGTGAAGATTTTTATCTCACATTTAAGTCTTGCATTTATACAGTCTATCATGCTGAAACATCTCAAAGCTCTTCACAGAATGAAATAATTTTGAATGCAGAGACTGTAGAAAAGCGCAGCCATTCTGCAGCAGCAATGTTCCACAAACAGCTTTAACATGAATGACCAGGTACCTTGTTTCAGCAGTGCTGGTTGAGAGATACTGTAGCAGGATATTATGATTTTAAATCTGTCATCCTTGCTTTCATATCCCTCCATGCCTTCAACTCTCTATAATCTCCTCCAGCCCTACAACCCTCTGTGATCGCTGTGCTTGTCCAACTGGCCTCTTGTCCAACAGCCAGTAGCCTCCACCTCCCACCTGCCAGCAACCTCCACCCACAAAAGCCAGCAACTTGCGACTCCCCAATTGCCAGTAGCGTGCAACCAACCCCTAACAGCCGGCAGGGTCATCAACCTGAAACATTGTCCGCGATTTTCCTCTCCCGTTTATGGTGGGCGGGAGCGGAAAATATTGCGTGAAGGCCAAAAATCAGTTTTAGTGTGTTGTAAAACCAGGTCGCGATTGTGTATTCCAGCCGTCAGCAGCAAGCTGCGTTTCCCACCGCAACACTTCAGGAATGTCATTTCAATATTTTTGCATGTCTCCTTGCCGGAACCATCCCCCCACCCTAGATCATCTGGGCACATCAGCGTGCAATTAGAATGACATGTTTCACAACAGTACATAAGTGATGTGAACCTGGCGGCCTGTACTTCGCTCCTCACTTCGAGGTTAGTTCGCCTACCTTGCATCACACAGAGCTTGCAGGAATCAGAGCTAGGCTTTCCAGGCAGCACCACATCACTTTCAAGGGGTTGTCACAGGCAAGTCTCCACCTACCAGATCAGCAGTAAGGCAGTGGTGGCTTTTCATGTGTCGCAGGGCTCTGCCTGTACTGGGGAAGGGGGCAGATGGCCACAGGCAGGAGAAGGGGCTGCTGTGCTAGGCCTGTACTGGAGATCACGAATGGGGCCTTCAATGTGACAAGGCTCCTCAAGGAGGTCCATCTCAAGCAAGGGAACTACGCACTACGCACATTGATGGTGAATGAGATAAGTCACACATGGGACAAGGAAGCCAATGACATCCCACTGCTGTGAATCCATTTAGAGATGACTCATTCATCTGTGGTGCACTCTTCCAAATCGTACTAACATCCAGTACTCTCAGATGTGAGGGTGTGTGCGAGTGGCAATGTCCTTTGAGCTGGCAGTGAGTGAGGTGCCAGTGAATGTGTGATGGACTTGTGAGTGTGCGAGTTGAGCGTGATGAGATGGTTGACTCAACCTGGTGAAATGGGTAAGATCATTCGTCCTGTTCCTGCACTAGGGGGCTGACCTCTTCTCCACGGCGTTGGCACTGACCACCGCTGCCACCACCTCCCAAGCCAGCTTGGTGACCTTGCTGGATTCCTGTGGCCAGAGCGGAAGTAGAGGACATTGGCGGGTTTCGACTGCATCCAACAGGCACTCCAGTGAGACGCCACTGAATTTTGGAGCAGCATGCTTCTTCCCTTTGGGAGCCAGGTCTTCCATGGAGCAGTCCTGGGCTGCAGACATTGGCAAAGTTGTCCAGGGTGCCATTTAAATATGGTACCAGGAGTGAGGAAGCACTGAGCTGATGGCAGGGTGGGTGAATCAGATGCTGCCTGCCAGCAATCCAGTGTGTTTCATGTGTGTGCATAATTAATGAGGTAGGGAGCAGAAGATACATCGTGAAAACCCACCATTGCAGCTGGGGGGGTGGGGGGTGTGGGGGTTGGAGGAGGGGTGGTAAAATGCTGTTTTTCATGCCCGTTTCTGCACTTAGTGCAATTGGGGGAAAATCTCACCCAGTAATTCTGTTTCTCTCAATGCTGCCTGACCTACTGCATATTTCCAGCATTTTCTGTTTTTTATTTCAGATTTTCAGGATCTGCAGTATTTTGCTTTTGTACGCACCGTTGGAGTCAGCTGTGAAACAGCAGGTGCTCGAGCTACAGTGTGAGGTGCATGAGGTTCTAGTGGAGTTTCCACATGGTATCCACACCCTGGCTCAGACAATGGAGGACTCCATCCAGGCCATGAATGCTGCCACTTCCCTCTCACCTGTTTGCATGGCCTCCTCCATCAAGAGATTGGTGACTCTCATGGAGAGCCAGATCCAACAGGCCAGTCAGTGGACGCCAGGGATGCGTGCAGACGTGCACGCCATCACCTTGTCCATGAGCGCAAGGGAGCAGTGGCAAGGCGAGAGGGCGATGGCGCACCTATAGTCTCTGCCAGGTCCTTCTGCTCCTCAAGTCAGCATGGAGGTATAAATGACCCCTACAATTGAGAAGGAGGGAATTCCTCTTCCATCTGGGGCCTCCTCTCAAGGCACTCCAGGTGTGGATAGTGACTCCTTGGTCCCTCTGCCAGTGACACCAGTGCCTCAAGTTGCCACTACGACAAAGGATTCTCCTGTACTGGTGCAGGAGCCCCTCAGCATGCTGGTACCCGCCAGGCTTCAGGCAGCAGGGGGACAAGTGCCAAGCCACAGAGCAGCAATGTTAGCAGCCTGCCTCCACCTCAGCTAGCAGCAAAGGGGGAGTATTACATAGGAACTTATGTAAAAGAATTTTAAAAATAATACTAGGCCTGAATTTTACCTTTGGCAGGTGGGCCTGGGAGTGGTTGGGAAATGGACCACCAACCACAATTGGCCCCCGACTGCGATTACACGCTGGCTGGCCAATTAACGGCTAGTCGGCATGAAATGCGCACTGAAATGCTCAGCGCCGCCAGGGTGAGGGCGGGGATGACGTCACCACGGGCGCAAGTGAGCACTGCAAAAAAGCTCCCTGAAGGCAGACAGCTGCGTCAGGGAGCTGCAGACCTGAAAATCATCAAATAAAGGTTTTAAGAGCTGAAAAAAAATGTCTATGCATCACAATAAATCACCTGAAAATATAGTTGATAAAAATGCTGCCCACAGATATTTATTTTTATTTTATTTCAGAACGGAAATTTCATCCCGCCCTGGGATGAGGTTTGATGAAAAATGCAAAGTCCACCTGGCCAATTCGCTCATCTGCCAACCGTGTGGTTGGATGGGCCACAAAAAATCGGAGACAGTTGCGCCTCTAATGGGCTTAATTGCCTTCTTAATTGTCAGCAGGCGCGCTTTCGACTTCTGCGTGCACCCGCCGAGCGAAATACCATACGAGTGTGCAATGACGTCAGGACACTTGCCTGAAGTCATCTCGCGCGATTTTACGCCTGATCAGGTAGGGCATGCGCCTGCCCGCGGGACGTAAATTCAGCCCTGAATAAACTTGGGACTTACGGGTGATTAGACAGCTGATGATTCTCTGCTTGAGAATTCTAATTAGTGTGATAAATGTCTCATTTGATTTATGAAATCTTTCATCCAGTGTTGGTGGCCCTCTGACGCTACAAGAATGGGTGTGTTGACTTAAGAACTGGTGTAAGGGTGACAATGCTGTGTGCTCATTATTTACACATTGCAGGAGTAACAGGTGCTAGTGGGCAAGTGGTCTATGATTACAGCAGAGGTGAATGGCTTTTGTGTGCTTGGAGTGTGGATTTGGATGGATAGCTGAAGTGGTGTCAGCTGAAACATATGAGTATAAGTATCTCCAGAGACCCCCCCCGCCCCCCCAACCTTGCACCTTTATCTCAGCATCCTCCAAGCTGCCCCTCATGTTTGACAGGATGCTTTAACTCCTCTTTGGCTTTCTTATCTTCCTTGTCGTCTGAGGATATGAGGGGATATTTGTGGGGAGGTGATGACATAGTGCTATTGTTGCTGGACTAGTAACCCAGAGTCCCTCGGAAACTGCTCTAGGGACCCAGGTTCGAATCTGCCAAGGCAGATGGTGGAATTTGAACTCAGTAAAAATCTGGTTTACAACAATCTGCCGATTGTTGTAAAAACCCATCTGGTTCACTAATGCACTTTAGGGAAGGAAATCTGTCCTTAACTGGTCTGGCTTTTAATGTGGTTGACTCTTAAGTGCCCTCTGAAATGGCCTAGCAAACCGCTACAAAGTCACAAAAAAGGAATGAAACTGGACAGATCACCCGGCAATGACCTAGGCACCAGAAACGACAATGGCAAACTCAGCCCTGTCGACCCTGCAAAGTCCTCCTTACTAACATCTGGGGGCTAGTGCTAAATTTGGGAGATCTATCTCACAGTCAAGTAATAGCCTGACATAGTCATACTCATGGAATCATATCTTATAGATAATGTCCCAGACACCACCACCAATATCCCTGGGTATGTCCCGTCCCATTGGCAGGACAGACCCAGCAGAGGTGCTGGCACAGTGGTACACAGTCAGAAGGGAGATTACCACGTGCCTCCCTCCCTCAGCTGATGAATCAGTGCTCCTCCATGTTGAACACTACTTGGAGGAAGGACTGAGGGTGGCAAAGATGCAGAATGTACTCTGGGTGGGGAACTTCAATGTCTATCACCAAGCTGACCGAGCTGGCCGAATCTTAAAGGACGTAGCTGCTAGACTAGGCCTGTGGCAGGTGGTGAGGAGCCAAGAGAGAAAAACATACTTGACCTCATCCTTACCAACCTGCCTGCTGCAGTTGCATCTATCCATACAGTATCGGTAGAAATGACCACTGCACGGTCGTTGTGGAGACAAAGTCCCGCGTTCACATTGAGGATACTTTCCATCGTGTCGTGTGGCACTACTACCATGCTAAATGGAATAGATTTTGAACAGATCTAGCAACTCAAGACTGGGCATTCATGAGACGCTGTGGGCCATCTGCAGCAGCAGAATTGTACTCAAACACAATCTGTAACCTCATTGACTGGCATATCCCCCACTCTACCATTACCATCAAGCCAGGGGATCAACCCTGGTTCATTGAAGAGTGCAGGAGGGCATGCCAGAAGCAGCACCAGGCATACCTAAAAATGAGGTGTCAACCTGGTGAAGCTATAACACAGGACCACTTGCATGCCAAGCAGCATAAGCAGCAAATGATAGACAGAGCGAAGCGATCCCACAACCAATGGATCAAATCTAAGCTCTGCAGTCCTGCCCTATCCAACCGTGAATGGTGGTGAACAATTACACAATTCACTGGAGGATGAGGCTCCACAAATATCCCCATCAATGATGGAGGAGCCCAGCATAGCATTGCAAAAGTAAGGCTGAAGCATTCGCAAGAATTTTCAGCCAGAAATGCCGAGTGGATGATCCATCCCGGCCTCCTCCGAAGCTCCACAGCATCACATGTGCCAGTCTTCAGCCAATTCGATTCACTCCACGTGATGCCAAGAAACGGCCGAAGGCACTGGATACTTCAAAGGCTATGGGCCCTGACAATATTCTGGCAATAGTACTGAAGACTTGTGCTCCAGAACTTGCTGCGCCCCTAGCCAAACTGTTTCAGTACAGCTACAATACTAGCATCTACCCGGCTATGTGGAAAATGTCCTAGGTATGTCTACGCAAAAAGCAGGACAAATCCAACCGGCTATCTACCTCCCCATCAGCCTACTCTCAGTCATCAGTAAAGTAATAGAAGAGGTCATCAACAGTGTTATCAAGCGGCACCTACTTTGCAATAACCTGCTCACTGGTGCCCAGTTTGGGTTTTGCCAAGGCCACTCGGCTCCTGACCTCATTACAGCCTTGGTTCAAACATGGACAAAAGAGCTGAACCCTCGAGGTGAGGTGAGAGTGACTACTATTGACATCAAGGCCACATTTGACCGAGTGTGGCATCAAGAAGGCCTAGCAAAACTGAAGTTAATGGGAATCATGGGGAAAACTCTCCGCTAGCTGGAGTCATACCTAGCACAAAGGAAGATGGTTGTGGTTGTTGGAGGTCAGTGATCTCAGCTCCAGGACATCACTGCAAGAGTGCCCCTGGGTAGTGTCCTAGGTCTAACCATCTTCATCAATTACCTTCCTTCCATCATAAGGTTAGATGTGGGAATGTTTGTTGATGATTGCACAATGTTCAACACCATTCGTGACTCCTCAGATACTAAAGCAGTCCATGTCCAAATACAGCAAGATCTGGACAATATCCAGGCTTAGGCTGACAAGTGGCAAGCAACATTTGCGCCACACAAGTGCCAGGCAATGACCACCTCCAACAAGAGAGAATCTAACTATCATCCCTTGATGTTCAATGGCATTACCATCATTGAATCTCCCACTGTCAACATCATAGGGGTTACCTTGACCAGAAACTGAACTGGACCAGCCATATGAATACTGTGGTTCCAACAGCAGGTCAGAGGCTAGGAATCATGCGATGAGTAACTCACCTCCTGACTCCCCAAAGCCTGTTCACCATCTACAAGGCACAAGTCAGGAATATGATGGAATACTCCCCATTTACCTAGATGAGTGCAGTTCCCACAACATTGAAGAAGCTGGACTCCGTCCAGGACCAAGCAGCCTGCTTGATTGGCACCACATCCACAAACATTCACTCCCTCCACCACTAACACACAGTAGCAGCAATGCGTACCATCTACAAGATGCACTGCAGAATTCACCAAGGATCCTGAGACAGCACCTTCCAAACTCATGACCACTACCATCTAGAAAGACTAGGGCAGCAGATAGATGGGAATGCCACCATCTGGAAGTTCTCCACCAAGTCACTCACCATCCTGACTTGGAAATATATTGCCGCTCCTTCACTGTCACTGGGTCAAAATCTGGAACTCCCTTTCTAACAGCACTGTGGGTGTACCTACACCACATGGACTGCAGTGGTTCAAGGCGGCAGCTCACCACCTGTTATAACCAATGCAGTTGGTAAAGCGGAGTTATTTAAAAATCCCTGAAGGAAGCTTTAAACAACCTATAATTTTAAGTGTTATGTTTGAGATGCGACTCTAAATTCAGGAATCGGACCACCAGTTCTCGAGGTTTTACATTAAACTAAATGAAACATTTTATTAATTTACACAGGTTAAAATAGATATACTTATGACTTCAAATTACTACTATCATAACTTTTAACAAATTTCCAAACTAATCTCCATTAAGGCAACAGCAACCCATAGACTTAACCAAACACCAGGCAAGGCATTTTCACCTTACGAATTCAAAATGAGATTCTTTTCACTTTGGCTCCTGTGGAGACAGTTGGAGGCTTGCAGCTGCCTTTTGATCTTACATTGCCTCTGCCCTGCACACACAAACTGCTGAAGTTATACCTACCACCCCTATTGAATGTAAATTCTCATTGTATAACCAAGCTCTGAACTAAGCCTCTCTAACAATAAAACTCCTTTCACAGTACCAATTTTATTAGTAACATAAACATATTGCTTGGTATCTGCTAGATAGGTGTCAGTTCACCCCACTTCTTAGAAACATTGAAAATAGGAGCAGGAGTAGGTCATTCGGCCCTTCGAGCCTACTCCGCCATTCATTATGATCATGGCTGATCATCCAACTCAATAGCCTGCTCCCGCTTTCTCCCCATATCCTTTGATCCCTTTCGCCCCAAGAGCTATATCTAACTCCTTCTTGGAAACATACAATGCTTTGGCCTCAACTACTTTCTATGGTAGCGAATTTCACAGGCTCACCACTCTCTGGGTGAAGAAATTTCTCCTCATCTCAGTCCTAAATGGTCTACCCCGTATCCTCAGACTGTGACCCCTGGTTCTGGACTCCCCCACCATCGGGAACATCCTTCCTGCATCTACCCTGTCTAGTCCTGTTAGAATTTTCTGAGGTCCCTCCTCATTCTTCTGAACTCCAGCGAATATAATCCTAACCGACTCAAACTCTCCTCATATGTCAGTCCCGCCACCCTAGGAATCAGTCTGGTAAACCTTCGCTGCACTCCCTCAAAAGCAAGTACATCCTTCCTCAGATAAGGAGACCAAAACTGCACACAATATTCCAAGTGTGGTCTCACCAAGGCCCTGTACAATTGCAGCAAGACATCCCTGTTCCTGTACTCGAATCCTCTCGATATGAAAGCCAACATACATTTTGCCTTCTTTACCGCCTGCTGCACCTGCATGCTTAACTTCAAGGACTGGTGTACGAGGACACCCAGGTCTTGTTACACACTCCCCTCTCTCAATTTATAGCCAATCAGATAATAATCTGTCTTCCTGTTTTTGCTACCAAAGTGGATAGCCTCACATTTATCCACATAATTTTGCATCTGCCATGTATTTGCCCACTCACTCAGCTTGTCCAAATCACCCTGAAGCACCTCTGCATCCTCCTCACAGCTCACCATCCCACCCAGCTTTGTGTCATCTGCAAATTTGGAGATATTACATTTAATTCCCTCATCTAAATCATTAATATATATTGTGAATAGCTGGGGTCTCAGCACCAATCCCTGCGGTACCCCCCTAGTCACTGCCGGCCATTCGGAAAAAGACTTGTTCATTCCTACTCTTTGTTTACTGTCTGTCAACCAGTTTTCTATCCATCTCAATACACTACCCCCAATCCCATGAGCATTAATTCTACATGCTAATCTCTTACGTGGTACTCTGTCGAAAGCCTTCTGAAAGTCCAAATAAACCACATCCACTGGCTCCCCCTCATCAACTCTACTCGTTACATCCTCGAAAAATTCCAGTAGATTTGTCAAGCATGATTTCCCTTTCATAAATCCATCCTGACTCTGTCCGATTCTCTCACTGTTTTCCAAGTGCTCAGCTATTAAATCTTTTGTAATGGACTCTAGAATTTTCCCATTACTGCCGCCAGGCTGACTGGTCTATAAATCCCTGTTTTCTCTCTACCTTCCTTTTTAAATAGTGGGGTTACATTAGCTACCCTCAAATCTGTAGGAACTGTTCCAGAGTCTATAGAATCTCAGAAGATGACCACCAATGCATCCACTATTTCTAGATGTAGATTATAAGGCCCTGAGGATTTATCAGCCTTCAATCCCATCAACTTCCCCAACACCATTTCCCTACTAATATTGATTTCCTTCAGTTCCTCCCTCTCACTAAACCTTGTGTTCCCCAACACTTCTGGTATGTTATTTGTGTCCTCCTTTTTGAAGACAGAACCAAAGTATGTATTTAGTTGGCCAGCCATTTCTTTGTTCCCCATTATAAATTCCCCTATTTCAGACTGTAAGGGACCTACATTTGTCTTCACCAATCTTTTTCTCTTCACATGCCTATAGAAACTTTTACAGTCAGTTTTTATGTTCCCCGACTCTATTTTCCCCTGCTTAATCATTCCCTTGGTCCTCCTTTGCTGAATTCTAAAGTGCTCCCAATCCTCAGGTCTCTTGTTTTTTCTGGCCAATTTGTATGCCTCTTCCTTGGATCTAATACTATCTCTAATTTCCCTTGTAAGCCATGGTTTGGCTACCTTTCCTATTTTCTTTTGCGCCAGACGGGAATAAACAATTGTTGCAGTTCACCCATGTGGTCTTTGAACGCTTGCCATTGCCTATCCACCATCATCCCTTTAAGTAAGGTTTCCCAAACCATCATAGCCAACTTGCGTCCCATCCCATCATAGTTTCCTTTATTAAGATTCAGGACCCTAGTCTCAGAATCAACTACGTCACTCTCCATCTTGATGAAGAAGTCTATCATATTATGGTCGCTCATCCCCAAGGGGCCTCGCACAACTAGATTGCCAATTATTCCTTTCTTATTACACAATACCCAGTCTAGGATGGCCTGTTCTCTAGTTGGTTCCTCAACGTATTGATCTAGAAAACCATCCAGTTTTCATTCCAGGAATTCCTCCTCAACGGTATTGTTACTAATTTGATTTGCCCAATCTATATGCAGATTAAAGTCACCCATAATTACAATAAAGATGTTCCTTTATTGCACGCGTCTCTAATTTTCTGTTTAATGCCATTCCCAACATCACCACTACAGTTTGGGGGGTCTATATACAACCCCCACTCATGTTTTTTGCCCCTTAGTGTTTCTTAGTTCTACCCATACAGATTCCACATCGTCGGAGCTAATACCTTTCTTCACTATTGCGTTAATTTCCTATTTAACCAGCAATGCAACTCCACTGCCTTTTCCTTTTTGTCTGTCCTTCCTAAATACTGAATACCCCTGGATGTTCAGTTCCCATCCCTGGTCACCCTGCAGCTATGTCTCCGTAATCCCGACTATATCATACCTGTTTACATCAATTTGCGTGGTTAATTCATCCATTTTATTATGAATGCTCCTTGCATTAAGGCACAAAACTTTAAGGTTTGTCTTTTCAACATTACTTGTCCCGTACCCACTATTTTTCACTGAGGACCTGTTTAATTCTTGCCCTTGATTTCTCTGCCTATCACTTTTCTTAATCCCCTTTCTATCTTTTGTTCTTGTCCTTGATTCCCCCTCCTCTGACTCCTTGCATAGGTTCCCATACCCCTGCCATTTTAGTTTAAACCCTCCCCAACCACTCTAGCAAATATTCTCCCTAGGACATCAGTCCCAGTCCTGCCCAGGTGTAACCCGTCCAGTTTGCACTGGACTCACCTCCCCTAGAACCGGTCCCAATGTCCCAGGAATCTGAAATCCTCCCCCTCACACCATCTCTTCAGCCACGTATTCATCCGATATATCCTGCTATTTCTACTCTGACTAGCACGTGGCACTGGTAGTAATCCTGAGATCACTACGTTTGAGGTCCTACTTTTCAACTTACTTCCTAACTCCCTATATTCTGCTTTTAGGACCTCATCCCTTTTTTTACCTATGTCGTTTGTACCAATGTGTACCCCAACCATTGGCTGTTCACCCTCCCTCTTCAGAATGTCCTGTAGCCGCTCTGAGACATCCTTGACCCTAGCTCCAGGGAGGCAACATACCATCCTGGAGTCTCATTTGCGGCCACAGAAACACCTATCTATTCCCCTTGCAATTGAATCCGCTATAACTATTGCATTCCCACACTTTTTACTCCTCTCCTGTGCAGCAGAGCCAACTGTGGTGCAACAAATTTGGCTGTTGCTGCTTTCCCCTAAGAGGCCATTCCCCCCAACAGTATCCAAAGCAATATATCTGTTTTGCAGGGGAATAGCCACAGGAGATTCCTGCACTGCCTGCCTAGTCCTCTTGCTCTGCCTGGTGGTCACCCATTCCCTTCCTGCCTGTGGATTCTTAGCCTGCGGTGTGACCACCTCTCTATACGTGCTATCAACGATACTCTCCACCTCACGGATACTCCACAGTGTCCCCAGCCGCCGCTCCAACTCTGAAACCCGGGCTTCCAGGAGCTGCAGCTGGAGACCTTTCCTGCACACACGCCGGCCCCAGGCACTGGAAATGTTCCCGGCTTCCCACATAGAGCCGGAGGAGCACACCACGGCTTTGAGCTCTCCTGCCATGACTTACCCCTTTAAATTAAATTAAACCTTTTGGAAGATACTTAATATCAAATAATATCAATTACTCTAGGGTCCTTCTTCCCTGCTCCTCATTGTTACAGAATATAGCCGTTACAAACAATGAACCACAAAATAAGACCTTAAACACTATAAGCGATAAAATTAGTAAATACTTGACTGACCATACTCACAGGATCACTTTGTTTCATCCTTACCGAACTCCCTCAATCACCTCTGCTCTCCCAGCTCCTATTTAACTCCCAGCTCCTCTTGTGCTCCTCTTCAACTCCTGGCTCCTCTCACGCTTCTCTTCAACTCCCGGCTCCTCTTCAACTCCTGACTCCTCTCACGCTTCTCTTCAACTCCTGGCTCCTCTTGTGCTTCTCTTCAACTCTCTTGAATGCTCTATTCAAAAAATGCAAATGCACTCGATCTCTGTTTACATCTCAAAACTCGTACATATCAAACACCCCGACTAGCTGGATTTAATCCAATTAAGATACACCGACAGACTAAACCTCTATTTTAAAAGAAAAATATTTTCCAAAATATTATATACATTAATAGCTGCATGACACCACCACCTTCTCAGGGGCAACTAGGGGTGGGCAATAAATGCTGGCCCAGCCAGCGAAGTCCACATCCCATGAATGAATTTTTAAAAATACCTCGTGCTCCACTGTGTCTTCAGCAGCCAGTGCCTCCCCACTCTTTGGTGCCAGGTTGTATAGAGTGCAGCATCGCACCACTATCTGGGAGACCCTCGCTGGGGCATATTGAAGTGCCCCACCCAGGTAAGCACCTGAATTTGAGGAGACCAATGGTCTGATCAATGAACACTCTGGTCGCAGAGTGGCTCATGTGATAGTTTTCCCCTGCCTCAATCCTTGGGATCCTTACAGTGTCAGCAGCCATTTCTTCACTGGGTATCCCTTGTCAGCAAGTCTCCGTCCTTTCAGCGCAAGTGAAAACCTTCAATATCTGGGGAGTGGCGGAGAGCCTAAGATTTGTGGCTACTCCCAGGAAAACAAGCACACACCTGCAGGATCCACTGATGGTGGTCACAAATAAGTTGGATATTTAGGGAATGAAAACCCTTCCAGTTAATGGAGACATGGACTGGCCTATGGGAGTTTTGATGGCCACATCTGTTCAACCTATGAGATCTTGCACCTGGGGGAATCCAGCAATGGTGCCAAAATGTCTGGCTCTCTTGGCCTCGTTGTCTGCATCGGTTTAGAAATTGATTTATAGATTGGCCGTCCTGATCGTAAAGAGGGCATTTGTCACTACCTTAATGCAGTTATGTGCAGCTGATTAGAAGACACTGCACATGTGTCCAGTGGGCCCTGGAATGCACCTGAGGCATAGAAATTCATGGCCCCAGTGACATTGAGAGCTTCTGGCATCAAATGATCGCCAAAACAACTGAGCCTCACCACCTTCACCATCATGGCACACAGATCGGTCACGGCCTCTCGGGACAGGTGTTCAACATCTGGACGTTGCTCATCCTTTGAATGTAAACCCTGACCACAGGGTACCCTTGTCTCCAGGCTGGCACCTGCTCAAGGTGCTCTCTGCAACCTTCAGCTGCTTCCCCATCACCAACTATCCCTGTAGATGGCTAGGAATTTGCTGCTGTCCTGATGCCCATATGTACGCACCTCCCCCCTCTCAGCTGCTCATCCTTGCTGGAGGACACACCTCCAAAATGAATGATGCCCATGCCACCTGGGCACTGCTGGTCAGACTAAGGTACTTTTCCAGTAGGTGTTGCAACGCTGCCCAGCCCACCCTACTCTCAGACTCCCTTCCAGTGAGCCACATGCCAGGAGCACAGTTTCCTCAATGGCTGCCCTACTCCTGTTTGAGAAAGAAAGTAAAAATCCTAACTGCATGGCTGCCGGTTGTATAATACAAACAGCTGCCACCCCCTTGCTGTGCTTTAAAAGCTGCCAAGACTCCAACCAACCCATGGCCCCAAATGCTCACTGAAAAGTTCAGAGGTGCCTGTAAAATCAGCTTCCTTTGGCTCCTTAACCATTTCAATTGCTTCTTTACTGTCATTTTTAAATCACAAGTGCAGCCCCCACATGGCTTGCCATACGCTGCTTGTAAAGTTGCGTCCCGGCATTTCAGGGGCCCGACCCGATGCCATCCCTTGCAATTTTACAGGCCTCCCCCACCTCCATCGCCATCCTTCTCTGCATATAAAATCCTAGCCTAATTTTTGATTTCAGATTTATTTAATTAATTGTGTTTAATTTCCCCAGATACCATCATCAGAATTGAACTCAGATATCCAGATCATTAGTCAGGGCCTCAGATTACTGGTCCAGTAACATAACCGCTATGTTACCATCCTTTCCTTATTCATCCTTTGGGGTGGGAATGGCCATATTCATCATCTGGGGTGTTTGGTAGGGTTCCAGTGGGTACGTCGGTGACTGCTAAGACTGATCTGCACCCAGAAGGTTCTGCTGCAAATAGAATATAGCAGGTGGTTGAGTTTTGGACGAGTTGCTGGCTCAGGATTCCTCTTCTTGCATTTTCTCTTTGCCTCTGTGCTTGCTTTTGAAGGAAGCTGCACCAATTTTTATTTGGTTGCATCGGGTGAGTTACTCCCAGGACTCAAAGTCGAAATCAAAACTCCTAAGTGAATCCTTCAGAGTGCCCTTGTAACGTTTTCTATGACCACCATGAGGGCACATCCCAGACTCGAGCTCTGCATTAAAGATTCGCTTTGATAAGCAAGTGTTAGACATTCTGGCTACGTGATCAGCCCAACTATGTTGTGACTGTCTCAATATGGTGTGGGTGCTTGGCATGCCAGCTTGGGTGAACATCTCAGTGTCTGGTATTTTTTCCTGCCATCCCATCTTCAGAAGCTTCCAAAGGCAGCTCAATTGAAAGTGGTTGAGCTTCTTGGCATGATGCTGGTACGCAGTCCAAGTCTTGCATGAGTAGAGCAGAGTGGGCAGGACTATTGCTCCATGGACTTTCAATTTGGTAGGCAGATTTACTCCTCTTTGTTCCCAGACTGATGTTTGAAGTCTGCCAGAGGCGGCACTTGCTTTGGCAAATCTTACACGTGTCTCATCGTTAATATAGACAACTTGAGAGTCTGTGCTGCCAAAATAAGTGAACGTATCCAATGCTGACAGATTCTGGTCATAGATTAAACTTTTGGATCAAGGCTGGGCTTTCCTGGAGCAGGCTTGTACATTACTTCAGTGTTCCTCATCCTGATCGTAAGGCCAAAGTTGTCACATGCATTGGAGAACAAGTCCCTGCTGCATTGCATGTCCACTTCTGAACCAACAGCCAGTGCACAGTCATTGGCAAACAGGAAATTGCAAAGTATGTCCTTGGAGAACTTGGTTTTTGGTTTTTAATATAACCACCATGCCACACGACCTCCATATAAAAGCACTATATAAATGTATGTTGTTGTTGTTGCTGCTGCAGCATCAGAACAGACAAGCAGGACTTCTAGATGGTTTTGAGAGCAATGTCAACCCAGAGGTTTCCTGCAGAATTAATTTTTAGTCCTGGGTATTAAATGTCACCAGTTGACTCCCTGTCAGGAACAAGTGTGAAGAGGGCACCAAGTGGCTGCCAACAGGTAAAGATCATTGTGAAGAAGGGTACTACACAAAATGTTCTTTCTCCACCTTTGTGTATTTCTACCACATTTTGGTGAATCTCAGAACCTGATTAAATTGCAGCTGCCATTTCTCTGCCTACTGATTGAACTTGTAAAGATCATTTTGCATGTATGCATATTAATATTTTTTGCCACTGCTAATTTGACAATGTCTGCTATTTTAGACACAATTCCTTCATCTACATCATTTATAAAAAAAATATAAACAATAGCAGCCCAAACACTGAACCGTGTGGCCCTCAGCTGGTAACTGACTACCAACCAGAAAACTGCCCATGCACCACTCTTCTTATCTACTAAAGAGCCATTTTCTCATCTATTCCATGTTGCTGCTTTTTAAGGGAATTTAGATATATTTTATTTATGTCAGGTCAGAGCCCAATAATTTACGTCACATGTTTCAGTCAAGAAAAGCTCTAGCTGCTTCTGAGAAACAATCTCTGGGGCAGAATCTTGCCCTTGGTGGGCAGGCGCAGCGGGCGGGCGCGAAGTCGACCACCGCCTGCAATCGGGCCCTGACATGGATTTCACACTGGCTGACCGTTAATTGGCCAGCCAGCGTGAAATGCGTGCTGCAGCGCTCAGCGTTGCCGAAATGGGTGCGGGAGGAGTGCAAGCACTGATGTTCGTGCAGGTGCGTGCAGTAAAAGCTCCCTGAAGCACAGAGCTGAAGATTTTTATCAATGTAAATTAAGAATTTTAAAATAATGAAAACATGTCCCCTCATGTGACTCTGTCACATGAGCAGGGACATGTAAAATATGAGTGCAAAAAGTTTTTATTTTTTTAAATCATTGGATGAAACCTCATCCCACCCATGGATGAGGTTTCACCAAAAATGCAAAGGTTACTTGACCTTTTAGCCTGTCCGCCAACTGAACAGTTGGACGGGCATCGAAACATTCCATACAATTAGTTGGTTAACAGCTTTAATAGGCTTCTTAATTGTCGGCGAGCACCCTGCCGACTCCACGCGCCTGCCGACCGAAATATCGCGCAAGTGCGCGATGATGTCAGGATGCTTGCCCGACGTCATCGTGCGTCATTTTACGTTCGTTCGGGTCAGGCGTGCACCCACCTGACTAGCACAATATTCTGCCCCTGCTTTAAGTTTCCTAAAATATGGTGATTCTATCCTGCCAGTCAATTTAAGATTTATTTATGCAAACCGAACCTGATCCACTACTGTGCCTATGGCTGAGGGCAAAATTGGATCCCACTGAGTTAGCAACGCTTACCTCAGACCTGTAGTGATTTTGCAGAATGTTATTTGTACTCCCTAATTTGCTGACAACAAAGGAAGACAGCCAGATTGTTTCAAATGCAAAAAACACCAGAGATGTGGATTCAGTCTATTGAACTACAGCAGCCTGTTGCTTGTAGTTTGTCAATCTCCTGAGCTTTTCTGCTAAACTATCCCTGGAATATAGAATTCAAGAAAGCTTCCCAAAGGCACTTTCACATTGATAGTGGGTCATTAGCAACAATAGCATTGTATTCCCATCAGCGTATAAACTTGACTCAGTTGATAGCATTCTTGCCTGAGTCAGAAGGTCGTGGGTTCAAGTCTCATTCAAGGCTTGTGCATATAATCTAATTTGACTCTTCAATGTAACACAGAGGTAGTACTGCAAATTCAGGGATTTAACTGAGGCCCTGTCTGCATGTGGTACTATACAAAGTCTTGGCCAACATTCCTCCAACAAACAATACCATAAAAATAGAACTCTGGTCTTCTATCTCTTTGTTGTTTGTGGGACCTCACTATGCACAAATTGGCTACTAAATTTACCTATATAACAGAAGTGACTGCACTTAAGGAATTTATTGAGAAAATGGGCTTTAGAACATCCTGAGAACATAAAGACTTCAATCGCTTTCTTTCAGGTAGACTTCAGAGGGTCAGCCATTACAAGCATAGGCTTCAGAGGATCAGCCAGTCCCCATGCTCCATTTAACATTAAGCATTTAACAGAGGGTCAGCCAGTCTCCATGCTCCACCTAACATTTCAAGAGATTGCAAGAGGTTGGAGATGCAGAAAACAAGACAAGTTCTGTTGGCGGTTGACCTATGACGGGCAATATAAAGGGGAGGTCAAAGATAACAAGCCTTGTTTGGGAGATGTTCTCTGACCCTCAGCAACAATGTCAAAGTTGTTCAGAAGAATAATAGAAACAGTTTCATGTCCAATCATCAGGTCAGTATAACAAAGTTTGATGTGAAGACAATGGCGGCCACAGCGACTTAGCCACTGGTTAGGCAATTTTCACATGAATGAAAATTTAGCATCAATTCCTAGTGATAATTTAATGACATATTTTATGGCAACATATGTTTCCATCTGGTGCAGAACTGCACCCTTTTTAGAGAATAGTTTTAAGGAGAATCATTGTTTGTTAAAATATTTTACAAGATACTTCATGGATGTGAAGTAGATGCATGCGAAAGAGTATAGTTCTTTGTCATAACCTCAGATCATCATGAGGCACTTCAAAACAAATAAATTATCTTTAGAATGCATCCATTGCAAGCAAACACAGTACTCAGTTGCACACAGCAAAGTCCCACAGCCAGCAAGTCAGATTAACAACCAGTAAAATGTTTTAAAATGATCTTTGATGGGAAGGAATGGTTGCCAGGTCCCCAGGCTGCCTCTGTTATTCTTTGAATGATACCTTGCTTTTATGTTTTCATGAACCAATGCAACAGGCAAAAAGAATCACAGAAATAGTGAAAATAACTTTTCAGCGGATAGCATTGCAGCTGGTATATGGGTATATTTTCTTTCATTCATTAATACTGTATATTGAAAAAGTCAATGTACATATAAAACACATTCCACATGAAAAACATACTGCATGGTGTCTACAAATCAGAAGTACTCCAGCGGCCAATGCTCACTTCAGAACTGAGCTCTCAAACAGAAGCTGGATATTTCCCCTCTGCTTTATTCCATTCCCATTTCCCTAGCTCCCATTGTTCTCCAGCACCTTCATTCTGTCTAGCTCGAAAATAAAAAAAACAGAAAATGCTGGAATACTCAGCAGCATCTGTGCAGAGTTAACCTTTCAGTCATTGATGACCTTTCATTAGAAGGACATTTTATGCGGGGTGTAGACAGCTCGGCCATGAACCCCTCCGCCGCACTCCCAGAAGGAAAGTTGGCTGGAAGCCGACTCACTCGGTGCAAGCCTGCCTTGCAACCATAATGCACTGCGGGCAGGCTAACTTGGCTAACAGTGGGACTTGCAATCCTCACTGGAGAGGAAACCTTGTCCTTGGGAGCTGCCAGCCAATTGGATTGGCCACCAGTCCAGGCAATGCCAAGAGCTGAGTAGTGGGTGCTGCCAGGACTGCAGCCAGTCCCATGAAGTAGGCCCAATGGATCCCGGAGTGAGGTAAGTCCGGGGTAATGGGTGGGGAGAGTTTGGCCAACTTAGGGAGGGGAGCGGGGATTTGGTTTTGGAGAGCAAGCAGGTAGGAAGAAAGGGGTGTACTATCTTTGGGAGGTGCCACTAATACGCAGAGGTCACTCCCCCCCACCCCGAGTATTGTACCCGCCCATCCTTCACACCATTTAAAAAAAACTTTTTAAAATTGGCTTGCCCACTCCCGCCCACCTGCCCACACTAACTGCAGTATGGTGTGGGCAGTGTAGTATCAGGGTCAAATGGCTTGTTAGGACGCTCAATTGACCCTTAATTCTTTTTTTAAATATGGCAGTTTTGGTGCTCGCCCACCTACTGTGTTCTGGGGGTGAGCTTGGGAGTGGGTGGGAAGATGGTGGGCTGGGCACCTTCCCTATTTTACATACCCTCACACCAAAAACACGCCTGGTGGGAGCACATAAAATCGAGTCCAGACTTACCGCTGCTCCAATTTTAACTCCTGACTAGTTGAAATAAATTAGCAAAATACTGTGGATGCTGGAAATCTGATATAGAAACAGAAAATGCTGGAAACTTGAAGCAGGCCAGGCACCATCTGTGGAGAGAGAAATAAAGTTACATTTCAGGTTGATAACCTTTCATCAGAACAAAGAAATATGAGAGATGTAATAGGTTTTGGTGATGGGGGGAATATTCTGGCAATAGTACTGAAGACTTGTGCTCCAGAACTTGCCGTGCCCCTAGCCAAGCTGTTCCAGCACAGCTGCAACACTGGTATCTACCGGGCTATGTGGAAAATTGCCCAGGTATGTCCTGTACACAAAAAGCAGGACAAATCCAACCCAGCCAATAACTGCCCCATCAGTCTACTCTCGACCATCAGTAAAGTAATGGAAGGGGTCATCAACAGTGCTATCAAGCAGCACTTGCTTAGCAATAACATGCTCACTGATGCCCTGTTTGGGTTCCGCCAAGGCCACTCAGCTCCTGACCTCATTACAGTCTTGGTTCAAACATGGACAAACGAGCTGAACTCCCGAAGTGAGGTGACAGTGACTGCCCTTGACATCAAGGCAGTGTTTCATCGAGTGTGGCATCAAGGAGCCCAAGCAAAACTGAAGTCAATGGGAATCAGGGGAAAAACTCTCCGCTGGTTGGAGTCATACCTAGCACAAAGGAAGATGGTTGTGGTTGTTGGAGGTCAGTCATCTTAGCTCCAGGACATCACTGCAGGAGTTCCTCAGGGTTGTGTCCTGGGCCCAACTATCTTCAGCTGCTTCATAATGACCTTCCTTCTATCATAAGGTCAGAAGTGGGGATGTTCGCTGATGATTGCACAATGTTCAACACCATTCGCGACTCCTCAGATACTGAAGCAGTCCATATCCAAATGCAGCAAGACCTGGACAATACCCAAGCTTGAGCTGATAAGTGGCAAGTAACATTCGAGCCACACAAGTACCAGGCAATGACCGTCTCCAACAAAAGAGAATTCAACCATCTCCCCTTGATGATCAATGGCATTACCATCATTGAATCCCCCACTATCAACATCCTGGGGGTTACCATTGACCAGAAACTGAACTGGACTAGCCATATAAATACTGTGACTACAAGAGCAGGTCACATGTTTCTCCCTTTTTAATGTAAATTCCAATGTTCTCATATGTTTTTGAAACTTTACTTTTCTCATAATATAAATCTTACATAGTACTAATTTTATCAGTAACCTTTGGGAAAAATAAACACACTGTTTGGCTTAGCTTCTTCTGGCTAGGTGTAACATCTTACCATCTCTCTGAAATTCAAACTTCTCTAATTTATCTAAAAATGAAAATTTTCCTCACACCTCACATTCTAAAACTTCAGCCATGTTTACATATTTAGCATTTCAAACCTAGCTTCTTGTAGATAACTCGAAGCTTCCAGACCAGCTGTCTCCAATTCAATTAAATCCCACACATGCGTACACATACACACAGGGAAACTAATCCAAACCCCACTATTAACCCACTTCTACAATAAATTACAATAATATTATGAAAGTTATTATATTTTCATGACAGCCTTTTCCACACATCCGTTACCAAGCCTTTTCCATGCCTCTGCTACCGAGCCTCTTCTATACCTCCGCTACCAAGCCTTTCCTATGCCTCTGCTCTGAGCCTTTTCCACGCCTCTGCTACCGAGCCTGTTCCACACCTCCCCAATAAGATTAACTGAGTTTGATAGTCTCTGGGGAAGCCATGTGTTTAATAATCCATATAAACTGTTGTCATGACATTGTTAATAGGTAATTCCGCATGTAGCCTTCTACTCTGTCATTTAATAACCCTGGAACTGTATCATTATCACAGCTTGTTTTATCACTAGCTAAAGGTTCTTTGTTTCTCACACCAAACTTAATATAACTGAGCCTTTCCCACACCTCTGCTACTGAGTCTTTTTGACGCCTCTGCTACCGAGCCTTTTCCACAGCTCCGCTGCTGAGCCTTACCCACACCTCTGCCACTGGGCCTTTTGCTCCTTTTTTTTCAGTTTCAGTGTAACATTTTCCTGTGTAGATTATTTTTATAATGTGATTTCTTTGTTCTGCATTCTGGGCAACTGTAAGAATAACTGAGCTTGATAGTGTTGGGGTAGCCATGTGTTTAATAATCCATATAAACTGCTATCATGACATTGTTAATAGGTAATTCCGCATGTAGCCTTCTACTCTCAGTCATTTAATGTCCTTGGAACCGTGGAACAGCTTGTTTTATCACTAGCTGAAGTGTCTTTGTTTTTCACATCAAACTCCTTGTAACCAAAAGATCTTGGACAAAATCTCCTGTCTCTTCATAGGATAAATTTAGATAGATTTAGGTAATCATTCTGCTGTTTAATTTAGCCTGTTTAGGGTTTTTTGCATTTCATTTCCAGATTTCCAAGGAGTCTAAGATTACCCAGCCAACGCCAGCCAATGAACTTACAGAAAATATCACAGTAGAACAAGTATACAAGAGAAATAAAAATGATGCTGCTTAAGTTGTGCATTAACACCTCTGCTCAGTTGAAAACCATCTAGAAAACAAGTCAAGGAGACAAAAGTAAATAAGAGTAGTAATGCTGTCAGGAAGATATAATTTTTATAATGCCATTGGAATTTATTGTAAAGTAAAATAATAGTGGGGTCTGTGTCTATGAGTGTGTGAGTGGGGGGAGGACTTAATTGAATTAAAGGCAGCTGGCCTGAAGACTTTGATGTATCAGAAGATAAGCTAGATTTGAAATGTTAAGTAGGTAAACATGGGGGAAGCTTTAGAATGTAAGGTGTAAAGGGAGCATTTGCATTTTTAAATAAACCAGACTAGATTGAAATCAAAGGAGGGGGGCGAAATGTTACACCTAGCCAGGAGAAGTTAAGAAACAGTGTGTTTATTTTTCTCAAAGATTACTGGTAAAATTGGTACTTTGATGGATTTTTATTATTACAGAGGTAAAAGTCCAAAGACATAGTCAAACAATGGGAATTTGCATCAAAGGGGAAAAAATGTATTAAGGAGAGAAGACTGTGTGTAAGGGCAGACATTCTAAGAGCTAACACAAGTGTGATAAACCTCCAGCATCTAAGCATCAAGCTGCTGTCTACAAGGAACCGAAGTGGAGAAAAACTCACTTTGAATTCGACTGTTCAAGGCATTGTGTGTTACTTTGCCTGGGTCTTTTAAAATCTATGTGTCTCACTGTTGCCTTAACGGTGGTGTAACTGAGGTTTAGATAAATTAGGGGATTTAGAAGTTATCACAGTAGTAATTTATAGATTTATGTATGTGCTTAAAATAATTTCTTCTATTAATAAAGATTTAATTTAGTTTTGTAAGAAACCTGTGAGTCTTGGTGGCCTTTTTACTGAATTCAAAGCCTGCATCTCAAAATAAGTACAAATTGCAATAATTGTGGCAGCTGCTTCAAATTTCCCTCTGGGGTTTTGGCAGCTTGGCATTTACCATCCGCCTGCCGTAGCAGAAATTGAGAGCTCGTCTGGGAATATTTGAGATTCCTAGATTGGCGTTGGTGAACCTTAGGATTACAAGTACGAGAAGTTGGTGTGAGGGATTTTAAGTGGTGAGACTGCAATATTGCTTTGGCAGTTTTTAATACTTGTCTGGGAGTTGAAGTTATAACTTTGGCTGGTTTATAAAAGGTAAATAAAGTTAAGTTAAAGTAATTGGCAGAGAAGTTACAATTGGGATTATCTGTGGGGCAAAGAAAGCAGACACAATTGAAGGTATAGCACATCATTTAAAGTTGGAAGTGTTACCTGATACTAGTGAGTCACAGCTGGAGGTACTGAGACTTCAGTTAGAAATGAAGAAGCAAATGAAATGAAAACATTGGAACTATATGCATCAGAAAAATAAAGAGCAGAAAAAGAAAGGGCATTTCAAAGGGAGCAAGCAGAAAGGCAGGAGAAAGAAAGGAGGCTAGAACTGGAATTCCAGGCAAGAGAGAAGGATAAAAAAAAGAGAGGCAAGGGAAAGAGAGAAGGAACAAGAAAGGGAATACCAAGTGAAAAGGCTGGGAGTTAAAAAAGAGATCTCAGATTCTGAGGAAAGTTCAGGTAATGAAAAAACCTTTAACTTAAAATCAAGTGGGGAGATGTTTAAGTTTGTACAATCCTTACAATATTTGAAGAAAGAGATGTTGAAGCATTCTTTATTTAATTTGAGAAGATAGCTAAACAGATGAAATGGCCACAGGAACATTAGACATTGTTGTTACAATCCAGGTTGGTGGGTAGAGCACATGAGGTTCATGCTTCATTATCAGAAGGAATGTCGGTGAACTATGATGTGGTAAAAAAAGGCTATTTTGAGTGCATATGTGTTGGTTCCTGAGGCATACAGACAGACATTTAGGAATATGAGAAAACAGCCTGGGCAAAGTTATATTGAGTTTGAGTAAAATGAAGTAATTTTGACTGGTGAATATGGGCATTAAAGATAAAGATGATAAAGAAGTAATTCTTTTGGAAGAATTTAAAGATTCAATTCCTTCGGTAGTGAGAACTCATGTGGAGGAACAGAGGGTTCAAATGGCAAGATAAGCAGCAGAGATAGCTGATGATTATGAGTTAGTTCATAGAGCTAAACCTTTTTTGTCACTTTTAAATCAGAAAAGGATTGAAAGTGGGAAGGTGAAGGGAAGGAGGGTAGTCAGGGAAGAGGAGTAAGTGGAAATTCCCAGGAAGTTTTTTTTTCAAAATAAAAAGGAGGGCGCTGAGGGTAGAAGTGACACTCAAAAATTGAGATCTTTTCATTGTAATAAAGTTGGACACATGAAGTCAGTATGTTGGAAATTGCTGTGGAGTCAGATAGGTTAAGCTGTTGCTAATTGCAACTATCATAACCATTACATTAAGCATGTTTCAATGTAGTGATTTATCAAAGGGCTCTATCCTTAAAAGGTAAGAGACCATTAAATTGATCAGCACTGTGTTGGGGGTCAGATGCATTAGAGTACATTATCCAGTGGATAAAGTCCTCTTTTCCATTCTGCTACATGGATAATCAGATATGAATGTATGTAGGGGACACTGTGATTTTATTTTCACATTGATTTAATGTCCTGACATCTGCTGAGCCTTTGAGGCACTCTTCCAGTCTGTACCAGGTACAATAGCAATGAAAGATACAATAATACTGGCAAGACTTTGAAATGCTCTTGAAATAAAAAAGCAGCCCTTCAAAAATCCCCTTAAAAATTTCCCCCCTCACATTCTTATAAAATGTCAAACACATGGAGTGAAAGTCCTATTAAATAAATCTTTAATCCACTTACCATCTCCTAATTTTATCCAAATAAACAAAGAGGCATTGAAAAACTACTTCAAAGAAAGATAAAGTTATTACAAGCTCATAAAACTAACACATCTAGCACTATCCTTCACTCTGTGGAAACAACCCTCCACAGGGATGAATGCATTAGTCAATCTTGGAGCTCAGCCAAGTATTCATAGGCCATTTGGCAAAACAGATGCCTGGCCATCTGTTCGGACTGCTTATGTTGATACATTTGCCAGGCCTTCTGATCTGCCAGCCTTGCCAATCACCTGCCTCCATTGCCGCCTTAGGCCTGCTGCAAGAGGCTGCAGCCCACATGCAATTCCCAGAGACCAAAATATCAGATGAATGCGGCTGCCTTTTATGAGCCAGGAATGTAATTTTGGGAAATGGTTCCTGAACTGAAGACAAAAATCCAGTTCAGTGTCTTCAGTTGATGTCAGAGACTCACTGTTGTTGTGCAACACCCAATACTAAGAATCACTTCTGCACCCTAATGCCAAAGGATCATAAAAAAAAATCAGCAGCACTCAAAATTGAACTTAAACCACATCCTCCAAGGAAGTAACATGTGACTGCCCTCAGTTGGTACCTCAGCAGAGACCCTAATGAAGACCCTAAAGACCCTGTCATCATAATACATCTGAAGTACCTGGTATTAATTGCTTATATTCTTCCGGGATAGTTTAAAAAGCTGTAAATATTGCCCAGACAATTTGGCTAAGCGACTGATATCTTTCTTAGACCCAAAAGATGCATAATTGCATATTGTCATAAGAGAACACTACTGGAAATCCCTCAGATTTATTTTCAAGGAACAAAATTGTCTATCACATACAAGTATTGAGCATACATTGGCGTCAGGTTGTTGCAAAGGAAATACTGGCACCACATAATTCCAGTGACTTGATGGGTTGAGCTCCTCTTACTCACACCTTGACAAACAGGCTATTAAGGAAGTGCCTGGTTGAAGCACATCTCTGGATGGAACACCTCAACATGCATGTATGTCTGGATAATGAGCTTATTAGAGCTTCATGTCTAAGGTCTGCCATCACACCAATGCATCAGTTACTCAATACATTCCAAAAGCTTTGAAATATATTTGGATATATACATATAAAATTACAACCCAAGGAGGAGATAGTATTCTTATCAGTGTTGTCCTGAACAACCAAAGAGAAGTTTTTTTCTGAAATTAAAAAAAAACATAAAATCCTGGAAATAGCCAATCAGGCAGCACTTGTGGAGAGAAAATCAGAGTTAACATTCCAATTTAATTATCTTTATTCAGAACTGGAAAAAGTTAGAGATGTACCAATTTTTAAGCAAGTTCAGAGGCAGAGAAAGGGGGGAGGGGAGGAAAGAACAACATGGAAGGTGCTTTGTAGTACAGAAGGTAGGATTGATTAAATGGTAAAATGGAGGATGGTGCAAGGCAAAAGGGTTGGTAGGTGGAGGATTGTTTTGAGTGTTTTAGGTCCTATTTGTGGAGTCACTTCAGCTGAACCTGCTTAATCAATGCCCCCATCTTCAACACAGAGCCCCTCTTTCCCAATCAGTTAAGATGGCCTGGACTTTGTTTTGAGTCAACAATTTCAGACTGTAGCCTCTGCTTCCATTTTGTTTTCTTTTTCTCACTAGTTTTGTTTTTTCTCTTTTTATACTTTCAGATGGCAGCTATTCAGAATGCTGCCATTTGCTGCACTTGTCCTTCTGGGTAGTAGAGGTCGTGGGTTTGGAAGGTGCTGTTGAAGGAGTTTTGGTAAGGTGAAGTGCCTTGCAACTTTTTATTAAGGTGAAGGGGCTAATGGTTGTGTAATTGCTACCCCCAGAGGTTGGCCACTTGCTAGCAAAGAAAATCTTCCAGACATCCAATCTACCCGTTCCCTCAATTTCTTTGGATTGTTCCTAGTTCCAGCTGTCCTTATTGTTTCAATTTCTCTGACTATTATCATGTTCCTGCCTTTAATAATAAATACTTAAGTCTCTGGCTGTCCGGCGACTAAAAACCCAAGGCATCAAGTCTCTCTTCATAGTTCAGTGTCCCAAGATAGGGATCATCCTTGTTGTTTTTCTCTGCAAATAATGTCCTTCCTGAAGTGAGGAGACAAAGGCTGGACAAAGTAATGTCATAGCAAACCTATTTTGACTTGACATATATTTTTTTCATACCTCTGTGAAGCAACTCAGGCAATTTATTATGCTAAGACTTCTATATAAATGCTGGTAATTGTTACTGTATAACCCTTTGGGATTAGCCCTTCCATTCCCAGTGGTAAATAACTTGATTCATTCATGCAAGACATCCGCTGAGGAGCTTTCCCAAAAAAACATAAACCGTTTGTGAAATAGTGTGCTACTGAATCGATTGGCCTTGTGTCTCATATTTTACAGTACATCTGACATCTGTTCGACTTTGGTTTATGATTGATATGCCCACTTAGTCCTTCACAGATTCTCAACTGGGACTTTGAATTAGCTCTTCACAAGTTAATGCACCATTGTTTGAACTTCTTCAAGCATGTGTGTAAATTTTTTAATGGAAAGCTGCTCTGTTATTGGTGTTAGTTTTGGCTTCCATTTAGTAAGCCCTTATTGTGTTCATTTGAATTTTGATAAGTCTATTCTTCAGGACCCACCAAATATTTGTGTTTTATCTTGTGTATTAGATGCTAACAGAGATCTCTCTTGTAACTCCCTGTTTGAATCCCTCTAATCGGATGTCCATCCACCTTACACCCCTGCATTGACTCTCACCAAAGTTAAATAGAAGAAAGCCTGGCCAAGCAAGTAGACTAACCTTATGAAAGGTATCTAGGTGAAGGCACCAACTAACTACCATTGTCACAAGTAATCAAACCACGTTTACCCATGCTTTACATACATCGTGAGGAGGTGGAAGTACTGTGATGTGTGTGGAGATTTTATCTACTCATGTATTCTACACCATACTAAATTACTGAAGTAATGTAGTAAATCACATACGTATGAAGAGCCTTACTTGTGACAGTTGATCTTGAAAGAGAACCATCAAAGTGAGTAATTGAATGTATGAAATATTGAAGCTGTTGTGGTGTATCTAAAAGACACTGAACACAGAATCGACTGTAGGTAGATTCAGCAGTAGTTCTTTGTTTAGTACAAGTGTGAACACATGGGAAATGCTCTTTCAGAATACTCTAAAAGGCAATTTGAAGTTACACTGTTTCTGTCAGTTATATATACCATCTTTTAAGGTAACTTATTATTAACTCAGTGTTCTTATCTCCTATGTCCAATTATTACATCCTTAATTACAAATGAGTTGTTCATCCATAGTTCTGCAGGAATTTGTTAAACAATCACAGAATGACTTGACCCTTCGCACAAACGATGTTCCAAAACATGTACTTGGCTTATCTATCCTGATAGTTCATTGCAGTGCCTACCATTCTGCACATCTTGAACCTGAGGTCAAGCTATCAGTTTCTTACAGTATAACTCATGGACCATTCATCAACTTCCTGGCCTGGCCAGAAGGTCATATTCATTTTAGCTTTTTTTTTACTGCAAGCACTTTTAAAACATATATCCTCAACTTGGCCAAGCCTGGGTAATCCCATGATGCATCCTGATATGCCTCTTCAAAGCATAAGATCTCCTTTAGGAGGATTTGTAACCACTCAAGCAGGTTAATATTCATCTCCTGTATCAAACATATGTAAGTGCAGCTTGAAAGATCAACTGAAATTATGCAAAACAGTTGTGTGTTCCCCCCGATTGGAACTTCTTCCAAATGTTCAGTCTGGAAATAGTCTATAGGGAGGCAGAAAGGATACATTGATTTTATCCCCCAATTATATAGCAACCTTGCATTCAAGGCAATGCTGTAACATGAATGAAGCAGACTACATGTTTTCAGAGGCACTGAGAACCACCTAAAAGGGGATTTCGCTATCTTCCTCTACTAACAATTGGTGTTGGGTCTGTCATTTTTTGTAACTAATATAAGTTACAGTCTGTTTTTGACATATATAGAACTGCTCCAGACATCAGAGAAAGTCACCTACAGCCAATTGACATCAAGGAAGGCCTGTGTGCAGAATGGTGAATTACGTTCGTAACAAGTATGCAAATGCAAGATCTCACTTAAGGGATTCTTTTATTGTCTTGTTTGTGACATTGGAGCAAATATTGCTCATCTGCAATTGTTCTCATTGTGCGATCTGCTCCTCGGTACAGATTTGTGTGTGTGGAACAATTTAAAGGAAAAGGAAGGCTACCAATCAAATGCTCCTCTCTGAGGTTGGAAGGCGCAAAACCAATTGGAGTGAAACCTGAAGTCAAGGTTGATGTAAATTTACGTATTGTAGATGGAGAAGCCACCTAACTATTTGAAGAGCATATTTTTACATCTGTTTGGAAAAGGCACTGGTTCTGCCTTCTGTTAGTTTGATAACTGCACCATTTTAATCAATGATGTATGAATACCAGGAATTTCTTTATCTCAATAATGCCTCTTTCTCTAAGCCTATTGTGAAATTCAAACTCTGAAATTCTACAGCCCTCTTGTGCTACAGTTTTTAAACAGTATATGAAAGATATCTGGATCTGGTTCAGCAATTTGGATGAAGTCCAACAATGTTACAGGAATCAGCCAAGATTTAAAGGACCACATCTAATATGATTAGAATCTGAAATTGTTACAATTATTATGCATTTTACTAATTATGTTTCCTTTAATTTGACAGCACTTGTCCAGTAGACACAGCATACAGCAAAGTACTGCACAGGTATGTCACAGGAAACCCATTAAGATTATCACTGATGTTTATTACTGGTGATTATACTTTAAGAAAATTGATGCAGACAATTTAATATCGTAAAAAAAATCTAAAATGTATGCATTGTTTTATTAGAGATTAAATACTGAAGGTATCTTAAGAATAGCATTTTGACTGTTAAGCTCTTGTCTTTCATTTATAAATTGAACGTCTAAAATGATTATCTTACAAAATCTCCTCCATCAAGCCATAAAGATAAGCCATGGGGGTGAGGGAGAAAAGTCTGGATGATAGAATCCATATTCTAACGCACTGTATCACTGGGACCTAAGTGTGAATCCACCCCATATTGATCTGCTGCTAATTCAGCACCAACTGGCAATCCAACTGGAAAGTGGCTGACATGGGAAATGGAGAAATATTATAATGGTGTTGGTAGGTGGAATGTTTCTCAGGTTCTGGCAAAGTAGAAAGAGTGCTATACTTGACCTGTAAGTGCTTGATGCCGATAATGACTAGGAAATTGACATCCCTTGCCTTGATGAACACAAAGTTTAAAAGAAAGGTAAGCATTAGACTATGTAAAAAAAAAATGAAAGACATATCAGCTAAGTGGAGATCTACAGAATACTTTCCAACATTGTTGTAATATTTGCCCAAATTCTAGACTGATCTGAAGCAACAAAAATATTTTGGGGCAATGCTTTAAAAGTACATAAAATAAGGAACATGTTTAGAGGTAATTACTTAATGTTGAAAATGCTTTGCACCCAACTGTCACAATGACTTAGTGGATAAATGTGCCCCTAGTATGGCTCTGTCTATACAGCCTAGGAAGCCCCAGATGGATTTTGTTGGTCTGTGCTAACATACTTAGCTGAAGCAATAATCAGAATGCTGGAGTTGCCTTCTGCATCTTTGGGCTAATGAGGGAAAAGTAAGCTGTTTAGCTCATGATCACTACCCAGGGATTCCTGCTGGAATTTTTATTTATTCGCTCATGGGATGTGGACGTCACTGGCTAGGCAAGCATTTATTGCCCATCCTTAATTGTCCTTGAGAAAGTGGCAGTGAGCTGCCTTCTTGAACCGCTGTGGTCCATGTGACATTACACCCACAGTGCTGTTAGGGAGGGAGTTCCAGGATTTTGACCCAGTCACAGTGAAGGAATGATGACATAGTTCCAAGTCAGGATGGTTTGTGGCTTGGAGGGGAACTTGCAGGTGGTGGTGTTTTCATGCATCTGCTGCCCTTGTCCTCCTTCATGGTAGAGGGCATGAGTTTGGAAGGTGCTGTCGAAGGAGCTGTGGTGAATTGTTGCATTGCATCTTGTAGATGATACACACTGCAGCCACTGTGAGTTGGTGGTGGAGGGAGTGAATGTTTAAGGTAGTAGATGGGTTGCCAATCAAGTGGGCTGCTTTGTCCTGGATGGTGTTGAGTTCTTGAGTGTTGTTGGAGCTGCACTCATCCAGACCAGTGGAGAGTATTCCATCACACTCCTGACTTGTACCTTGTAGATGGTGTGTGTCCGTGCCATAAGTGAATTTTATTGGGCTCAGCTGTGGTGACCCCCACCCCATGGTGTCTGACAACACTCAATTATTTAGGCTCACTTATGAAGAAAGATCACTTAGGTGAGGTATCAGAGGGCAACTGGTCCACATGGAATTGTATCAGGGTGTCTTGAGCAGAGAATAGGGTAGAAATATGTTAATAATAAAAGCATTACATATCCCTAGAGTTACTTTGTGGTGTTGGTAGATATGAGTAAAGATTCCAGTCATCTATACCTTCCTTCTAGAGCCCCTTTATTTTACACCCACATAGGAAATCTGTCCAAACCCAGTTTTGTAGCACACAGCCAAAGGATTTTCAATTACATTCTATAGAAACTATTTGATTACTTCAGTTTTTGATCCTTTGTAAACTAAGTGTTCAGCATGAAATCATGAAACACTAAAATACCAAAACTAGTCCGGTTTAAAAAGTATGTTTTCTACAACAGGTCATTCTTTTTGTTCAAGATCAGATTGGTGTCACTGGTCGACCAGTAATTGGCCACAGTAGACATGCATTTGTACTAATACCGATAATATTTAAATCTCTACTGCTGCCTTGGTCTAAGTGCTTTTCTTTTTTTACATTTGTTACTTCCTCTCCAGAACCCTTGTGTTATGCTGGGGTATAGATTCCTAGAGATCCTCTGGCATCTTTATTAGAAACTGGACACACTATTTAGCTGTGGCGTCGTCATATAAGAGCTAGACCGTGTCCTCATATTGAATGTCCCTATAAGCACTTTCAAACTAGGAATCAGGAGCATGAAATTTAGCTGATTTCCCACTCCACTCAAACTTGAGTGCTGCTGAGGCCATTTTGCAGCATATCTAACCGCTACATCTGCTGAAATTGGCAATCACCAGTGCAGACCAAGAATTGAACTTCTGGACTGTGTACCTCAATTATAGAAATACTTTACCAACTGAGTCACTTAGGGAGCACCTTGCAAGAAGTTTAATTCCATTATAAAATTTACTTGTATGAATGGAATATGATTTTTAGCACTGATATTTTTAAAAAGAAATAAAAACAGAAAATGCTGGAAATACTCAGCATGCCTGGCAGAGCAGAGACCAATCAGGGACTTGAACTCTGGACACTCAAGTAGAAAGTCTGACACTTCATCGATTTGAGTTATCTAGAGTGAAAAATGCTCCCATCATATTGTGTCAGATGATATAAGGAGAGGAGCATTATAGCATATAATGCATATTTGGCCCAGATTTTCACTCCTAGGTTGGGTGCACAGGTACAGGAGAACTCCATGCTCTGTGATCCAGACCTTTACAAATGCGCCCCATCCACCCACCCACGCCCTCGGTCAGATTTTCACTCTGGAACAGGTAAGGGCTGGATTGGAAGTTGGGCCCGCCGCCCCCGCAATGGGAGGGAGGGTGGGCGGAAAGCCTGCCTCTGTGCTCCGTCACTGTGTTGAATTAAATGAAAAAGAATAAAATGAAAAAGAAACAAAAAAGCAGCCCTCAACCCCACACACTCTCCATGCCCCATCCATGCCAACCTATCCCACACCCCCATAGCCCCTCATACCAATTATGCAAACCCATGCCCCTCTTCCCACCCTCCATGTACGCTCATTCTCCCTATGCCAACCCGTGTCCCTCTATTCACCCACAAGCCACTCATACCCCAATGACTTTATGCACGTTTTATACACAATTATGTTTACTTTTAACAATCCCAAAGGGTACCTTACCTTCCCAGAGGTATCCCGGGACCAGATCCAAAGGAGTACCTTACCTCTCCAAAAGGGGTACCCTGGCTATCTAAACAAATCCACCAAGTTCAGACTTCCTCTTACCTCATCTAATCTGCACATTCCGGGTTTCAAACTCCTGGCCTACCAAAATCCCACTTCAGTGGAGGCAGCTGGCCATTTAAATGGCCAGCAGCCTGAAAACTGCATGCGTGAACCCCAGCCCGACTTCACTCCCACTACTGCCCCCAAAAATAGGAAGTGCCGTGTTCAGGTTCAGGACTTCGAATTTCCAGCCATTTCCCGGATTTTCGCCATGAAAGAGAGGCTTTCCATTATGGTGAAAGCCTGGGCCTTTGTGTTCCACTAAATGAAGTCGCACTTATTTAAATGCGCAAAGACTAGTTGCTGTGAAATCAAAATTGGTGTGATACCTAGGGTATGAGAAACACAGGTACATGCTAGACATAGTGGGCAGGATTTAGTATCTCCCCCATGGCAAGTTTGGTCGTGGGGGGCATTTAATCTGACAGTGGTAACCCCATTGCCCTCCACCCTCTCAGTCAAAGGCACTCAGTGCCTGCTCTAGGGACCCAGCAGTGTGAATGGGAAACCCACTGAGCCGTCCTGCATCCTTACTTATGACCCCTTTCCCCTGACCTCGCCCATGACCCCCACCCTGTGAATTCCTTCCCACCATCATTCACCTATGGTCTGGGATCCAGCGACAATACTAGCCTCAGGTGGGTGTTTAACTGGCAACAAACACTGCCCCCCTGACGGCGGTGCCATTCAATACAGCTGCTAGTTTCTGTTCAGTAACTCAGTGGGTGGACTTCTGTCCCTGGGGCCGTTGATCCCGGGAAAGGCCCACAACTGACCAGTTAAGTGCTGAGTGGCATCTAACATGGCGGGCCTTCCCTAAAGGAGGTGATGCGTGGCTCTCACGCCAGTTGGTGAGACCTGCATTGCCTCCATTAAATTCTGCTCAGTGTTTTTGTTATATTAATTGATAAATATGTGCATGAAATTTGAAGAATTGATGGAGTTGTTTATTAGGGTTTTTAATTTTCCTCTGTTGAGATTTGCTCATCTGTTGACGGGCTTGTGATTGTTATGGCCATTGACCAGAAAATAGCTGTCAACACATTTTAAGAACAAATGGTCTAGTTTATTATTTGAAGTGTAGATAGATTGGCCATGGTAAAAAATAAACTAGAACATTTGAAGTCAAAAATGGTAATGTTATTATTGGGCTTCCTTGAAAATCATACAGGACCATTCAGCCCATTTACCTGTGCTGGCTATTTGAAAGAGTTATCCAGTCAGTCCACTCCTCTGCTTTTTCCCTAACACCCTGCAAAATTTTCCTTTTCAAATATATATCCAAATTTGTGTGCAATAATGTTGTTCTGTTATATTTTTGAGAAACGTAACCATTTTCCTTCTTTTTGAAACAGACAGATACCACAAGGCACCGACATGGTGACACATGCCGCATCCCTGTTCCCCACCATCTCTTCCTGAATATGAAGAGCTTTACCTACCACACCATTGGAGAGGATACAGATATCTTCTTTTCTCTTTACGACATGCGAGAGGGCAAACAGATCAGGTAGGAACCCGAAAGATGATGAATTCAGCTAATAATTGTGGGCTGTTCAACAAAACACTTTGCACACTTCAGGTTTCACAATTACTAGGCTACCAAAATCCAACTAGAGCAGAGGCAGCTACTGATTTAAATGGCTGGCTGCCTCCATAAAACGTGGCCTGCCTCCAGTCCCACCCCTGCGAAAATGATAAGTGCCGCGTTCGGGGGCAGTATTACGCTAACCCTAACCTGCTGAGTATTTTCAACATTTTCTGTATTTATTTCAGAGTTTCAGCATTTGCTTTTGGAGTAAGTTTTAAGGAGAGTTTTAAAGGAAGAGAGAAAGGTAGAGAGGGGGAAAATTTAGGGAAGAAATTCCATAACTTAACACCTAGGCAGTTGAAGGCACAGCTGCCAACGTTGGGTGATGAAAATCAGGAAATAATAGAGCTCAATGCAAAGCTTTCTTTGCCACATGTACACAAAACTTTTGATACAGCACATAACACCCATATACCATCACGCAACATCCATTTATCCAGCTCACAACACTCATTGGTTTGGCATGCAACACCCCCATTGGTCCAGCAGGCAACATCCATTTACTCAGTATGTAATGCCCATTCATTCAGAACAAAACCCATTGATTCACCTGCACAAAACTGAAAATAGATGTATGAACACAACACCAGCTGATCACTACTTTAGAAAAAGAGGTCATTGGGGAGCTTGGTTTGACATTTGTAACACATTCAGTGACCCACTGACACCAAATGTGGAGCTATTAGTACAACATCCGTAAAACCATCTCATAGTGCCCATTATCTTTTTTACTAGAGTTTTTTTAAGGTCGTATTCTGGATGATTAAACTCTAGTTTAGAATCTACACTCTAAATTGAGCTACCTTACCACAGAAGCAGACCCTACAACCCACAGAAGCAGGATTTACAAGTCTACCAAAATAAGGAAGCTGTATTCATAAACAGCAGAAACTGGCCCTTGGGCACCAGTCTCCCAGAATTCTTAGGTGAACACCAATAGAAATTAAGTTTTTGTTAGATCACATCATGTTTGCACTTGATTAACCAAAATTCCTTTAGTGAGAGTTGAACATGTTTCTGGCTGTGAAAGAGAGTACCATGTATGACCTTTCAGCTTTGATTAGAGCCAGAGTGATCTCCTGGTCAAGTTTTGATCACTTAAGGGGTTGTAGAGGAATTTTTCTGATTTTGTGTCCCCAAATTGGCCTGGACTATTATTTTTTTCCTATTCCAAGAGATTACATGGCTCTAGGTGGGAGTGTTTATATTCCAATGCACCAGATATGGCGCAAGTTGAATGTACCTTTGTTTTTTTTCTCCTATCCTATTGTTCTTTTGTAGGCTTATAAAATAAGACGAGGGCTCTCTCGGTGGCTAAGCGGAGTTGGACACGGAGTATCAGAACCATGCAGATCAGACAGGTCCCCTATTCAATTCCAAGGGCAGAATTTTTCACCCTGCGGAAGGGCGCACGCCCGACCCGATCAAGAGTAAAATATCGTGCGATGACATCGGGTGAGTGTCCTGATGTCATCACGCACTTGTACGATATTTCGTCCTCAGCGTGCAGGTGTCGGAGCGGCACCCGCCATTAATTAACTGGCCACTTAAGGCCCTTAGCAGTCCAACTGACTGATTTTACTTGCCCGTGCGATTTCCTGCTCTTCGCATGGGCAAAATGGGCAGGCGTCCAGCCAACAAGCCACATCCAAGGGTGGGATAAAAAAGGTCAGCAGCATTACCAGTGTGAGTAATGAGCAGTTTTGGAAATAGTTTGCAGCTGGTTTCTCATTACTACTTGGCAGCTTCATTTCTGTTCGGGTCTTCTTTCTTAGAATTTTCAGGCCTCATTTAAGGACTCATTGCTGACTGCCAGGTCCCCGGAGGATTCAGACCGTGTGGATCCTCCCAGGTATCAGGCAGCCTGCCCTTACCCTTGTAATGGGGATTGTGGTCTCTGCTGGTGTCGCCTCCTCTGAGGAGGAAGAGACGGGCAGAAGGGAGAGGAGGCCAGATATTCCAATGCAGCTTCCAGAGGAGGGACCTGTGGAGGAAAGGCGCAGGCACAAGGGACACAGGGCCAGCAGGTAGTCCAAGTGGAGGGGACCGCAGAAGACACCACTATCCTGCTGCCAGTGTTTGCAAGTGGCGATGTAGCTACCTCAATATGTCCGTGGTGCAATGCTGAAGGAGGCTCCGCTTCTCAAGGGAGAGAGTGACCTCCATTTGTAAGATGATTAGGCCTGAGATCAGCTCCAACTGTGTGGGTGGACACCCCATGGCAGTGGCTCTGAAGGTCACAGTGGCCCTCAACCTCTATGCCGCCAGCTCTTTCCAGGGCTCAGTGGGGGATCTTTGTGGAGTCTCCCAATCAGCTGTCCATAGTTGCGTCAAGCTGGTGTCAGAAGCTTTGTTCAGGTGGGTACTGACCTTTATTCTTTACCATACGGACGAGGCCAGCCAGGCTGAGCGAGCCAGAGGCTTTGCAGTGATTGCTGGGTTCCCCCGCATCCAGGATGCCATCAACTGCACACATGTGGCCATCAAGGCGCCAGCAGGTCAGCCAGGTGCCTTCGTCAACAGGAAGGGATTCCACTCCATGAATGTGCAGATAGTGTGTGACCACAGGGTGCAGATTCTACAAGTCTGTGCAAGGTACCCGGCAGCTCCCATGATGCGTACATCCTGAGACACTCCCAGGTGCCAAGGCTCTTCAGTGTTCCAGCCCAACTAGGTGGATGGCTGCTGGGTGACGAGGGCTATCCGTTGAAGCGGTGGCTCATGATGCCTCTCCGCCACCCAAGAACGGAGGCAAAGAAGTGTTACAATATGAGACATGCCTCCACAAGGGCAGTGTTAGAGAGGATCATAGGTCTTTTCAAGATGCGCTTCCAATGCCTGGGCCATTCAATGGGAGCACTACAATGCCCAGAACAGGTATCATTGATCGTAGTTGCATGCTGCACTCTCCACAATCTGGCACTGGCAAAGGGGGACTCACTGGAGGAAGGGGATCTTGATGCAGCTGCACAGGCCACAGATGATGAGTCTATTAGTGAGTCCAAAGACTAGGACTGTGAGGAGAATGCTGAGGGCATGGAGCCAGACCTCGTTAACCTCCAAGGAGGGAGGGACTCAGGGACGCCTTGATCCAACGCTTGGGTGCAGAGGAGATTCACCAGGATGTTGCCTGGGATGAAACATTTAAGTTATGAAGAGAGGTTGGATAGACTTGGGTTGTTTTCGTTGGAGCAGAGAAGACTGAGGGGTGACCTGACCGAGGTGCACAAGAATATGAGGGGCATGGACAGGGTGGATAGGGAGCAGCTGTTCCCCTTAGTTGAAGGGTCAGTCACGAGGGAACATAAGTTCAAGGTGAAGGACAGGAGGTTTAGGGGGGATGTGAGGAAAAACTTTTTTACCCAGAGGGTGGTGATGGTCTGGAATGCACTGCCTGGGAGGGTGGTGGAGGCGGGTTGCCTCACATCCTTTAAAAAGAACCTGGATGAGCACTTGGCATGACATAACATTCAAGGCTATGGGCCAAGTGCTGGTAAATGGGATTAGGTAGGTAGGTCAGGTGTTTCTCACATGTCGGTGCAGACTCGATGGGCCGAAGGGCCTTTTCTGCACTGAGAAATTGTGCGATCCTTCAGCTAGGCTACCAAAGATCAGCTTCAAGCATATGCCAGGGCTGCCTTCTCCATCCCAGATGTCTGAAAGGACGCCTTCATTTGAACACAAAGAACACTCAGTGCCTGCACAATAAAGTTCAGAGGCACTTGCGTCCAGCATTACATACTGGCGTACCCCGCAGCAATAAGATAAAAAGGTGAAGCATACACAGACCATGACAACAAAAACAAAATTTATCTCATTGTGACAATTCCAAATTATTTACATAAACATTTCTGGTCTTCAATCCCAGACCAGCATAGATAGAGTAAACAGAAATGAACATAAAATCACCCGTGACCTGTCCTTCTTGTGCTCATGGTGCCTTTAACTTACGTTTGAGTGTGCTACGTCTGGATGCTCCCCCCTCACTGGCACCAGCATTGGAGACAGCCTGCTGACTCTGCTGTCTTGATGACCTTGGTAGTCGTCCTCTGGCCAGTAGAGCCTGCGCTGGCCCCGCCTGGGAGGGAATAGCCAGTGCCACGGCTGGCATCTCCCCAGTCGCTGCAACCTCAGATGCCACGGTCACTGGCAGAGGGATGGAGGAGCTGCTGCTGTCATCCAGAACGCCCGCAGAGATGACAGGCAGTTAATGCGCCGACGTGAGGTCGCTCTGGACAGGCACAGCTGAGAGATCCAGGGCTGAATAATACACTCTTAAAATGGGACAGCTCTGCTCTCACGGCAACGTAACATCTGGTGCAATGGCGTTGCTTTGTGTTCCCGACATCATCACACCAGAAAGCACTAATACGGTCAGCAGGTGGCCCTAGGAATTGGGAGCCCACCCACCCATTCGAATAGTCTATTAACCGGTACTTAAACTCATTAGCAGTCCAATCGACTGCAATAATAAGAGCTGAATGCAATAAAACGGTCAGAGTGTGGGAAAAACACCAGGTAGGAAACTCATTTTTTCCTTGGTTGCATGTCAGGGAGGATTTAAACGCTGCAGTTGGGTTAAGTGTTTGACTTTAACAGTCCAGCCTGATGTGAGTTATTTGCATACTTATTCTTAGAAAGTGTATATCCAATGTCATCCATAGGTGTTTCAGTCCTGAAAGTTGAGTACAGACTTGTGTTCCGAGTGCCTCATCTGCCCTGCAGCCTTTGTGCTGTGATCACCATGGGGGATAGTGGTCTCCATGGGAGACACATTCTCCAGTAAGGAGGAGATTGAGAAAGAGAGGAAGAAGGCCAGATGGTCAGCGGCAGGAGGCACTGCAGGTGCATGAGTGTGCCAGACCTGCACAGAAGCAAGGGGCTGCTGAAGGCAGGATGCTGCAACCACAGAGGCATGGGACAAGGCATTGTCCTCCCAGTCGAATACACAGGGTGAGAATGAGTTACCTTGAAATGTCAGAGACAGTGCCAGTGGAGACTCAGGGACTCAGGCTGTCAAGAGCCACAGTAATTTCTCAATGTGAGATGCTGGCTGGGGACATCGCTTCCAACGACATGGGTGGTCATCCAATGCCAGCCACTGTGAAGATCACTGTGGCACTGAATTTTTTTGCAACTGGATCCTTTTAGGCTGTTTATGGAGAGCTCTGAAATAACACAGCCTGCTGCCCACCAGTGCATAAAGATCTTCACTGATGCAATGGTCTGAAGGGCAGGTCAGTATATTCCATTCTCCATGGACCACCGCAGTCAATTTGAATGAGCCAGAGGGTTCGTGACCAAGGCAAGTTTCCCCAGTGTTCAGAGAGTTATAGATTGCACATATATTTCCATAAAAGCTCCAGCAGGCCAGCCCTGCACATTTGTAAACAGGAAAGGCTATCACTCTGTAAATGTAGAATAAGTATGTGACCACCATCGGAGAATTATGCAGCTCTGTGCTAGGTACCAGACAGCATCCACAACTCTTACATTCTCTTGAACTCTCAGGTTAGACTTGTTCACTGGGCCTGATACCTTGCATGGATGACTGCTGGGTGACAAGGACTACCCCTTGAAGAAATGTCTCTTGATGCCTTTGAGGGTTCCTAGGACAGACAGAGAGGAGGTACAATGACAGATTCTCAGTGCAGAAGAGGCCCTTCAGCCCATTGAGTCTGCACCGACACGTGAGAAACACCTGACCTACCTACCTAATCCCATTTACCAGCACTTGGCCCATATCCTTGAATGTTATGACGTGCCAAGTACTCATCCAGGTACTTTTTAAAAGGATATGAGGTAACCAGTCTCCACCACCCTCCCAGGCAGCGCATTCCAGACTGTCACCACCCTCTGGGTAAAAAAGTTTTTCCTCACATCCCCCCTAAACCTCCTGCCCCTCACCTTGAACTTATGTCCCCTCATGACTGACCCTTCAACTAAGGGCAACAGCTGCTCCCTATCCACCCTGTCCATGCCCCTCATAACCTTGTACACCTCGATCAGATCGCCCCTCAGTCTTCTCTGCTCCAACGAAAACAACCCATGTCTATCCAACTTCTCTTCGTAACTTAAATGTTTCATCCCAGGCAACATCCTGGTGAATCTCCTCTGCACCCCTTCGAATGCAATCACATCCTTCCTATAATGTGGCGACCAGAATTTCACACAGTACTCCAGCTGCGGCCTCGCCAAGATTCTATACAAATCCAACATGATCTCCCTATTTTTGTAATCTATGCCTCGATTGATAAAGGCAATTGTCCCATATGCCTTTTTCACCACCCCACTAACATGCCCCTCCTCCTTCAGAGATCTATGGACACACACGCCAAGGTCCCTTTGTTTCTCAGAACTTCCTAATGTCATGCCGTTCATTGAATACTTCCTTGTCAAATTACTCCTCCCAAAGTGTATCACCTCACTTTTCAGGATTAAATTTCATCTGCCACTTATCTGCCCATTTGACCATCCCGTCTATATCTTCCTGTAGCCCAAGAAACTCAACCTCACTGTTAACCACCCGGCCAATCCTTGTCATCTGCAAACTTATTAATCCTACACCCCACATTGTCATCTATGTCATCTATATAAATGACGAATAATAGGCAACCCAGTACAGATCCCTGTGGTACACCACTGGACACTATCTTCCAGTCATGAAAGCAGCCTTCTGTCATCACCCTCTGTCTCCTACAACTAAGCCAATTTTGAATCCACCTTATCAAATTACCCTGTATCCCATGTGCATTTGCCTTCTTTATAAGTCTCCCTTGTGGGACCTTGTCAAAGGCTTTGCTGAAATCCATATAAACTACATCAACTGCACTATCCTCATCTACACACCTGGTCACCTCCTCAAAAGATTCAATCGAATTTGTTAGGCATGACCTCCCTCTGACAAAGCCATGCTGACTATCCCTGATCAAACCTTGCCTCTCCAAGTGGAGATAGATTCTCTCCTTCAGAATTTTATCCAGTAGTTTCCCAACCACTGTCGTGAGACTTACTGACCTGTAGTTCCCTGGCTTATCTCTACAACCCTTCTTAAATAGCAGAACCACATTAGCTGTTCTCCAGTCCTCTGGCACCTCCCCGGTGGCCAGAGAGGAATTAAAAATTTGGGTCAGAGCCCCTGCGATCTCCTCCCTTGCCTCCCTCAGCAGTTTGGGACACAAATCATCCGGACCTGGATATTTGTCCACTTTTAACCCTGCCAACACCTCCAATACTTTGTCACTCCCTATATCAATTTGCTCAATAACCTCGCAGTCTCTCTCCGAGTTCCATATCTTCATCCTCATTCTCTTGGGTGAAGACAGATGTGAGGTATTTGACCAACACTATACCGATGTCCTCTTGCTCCACCCATAGATTCCCCCCTTGGTCCCTAATGGGCCCTACTCTTTCCCTAGTTATCCTCTTCCCATTGATATACTTTTGGATATCTTGGGATTTTCCCTACTTTTACCAGCCAGAGCTTTCTCATAGCCCCTCTTTGCTCTCCGAATTGCTTTCTTAAGCTCCACCCTGCACTTTCTGTACTCCACTAATGCCTCCGCTGATTTGTTCCCCTTGTACCTGCTAAAAGCCTCTCTTTTCCTTCTCATTGTATCCTGAATATCTCTGGTCATCCATGGTTCTCTGGGCTTGTTACTCCTTCCTATCACCCTAGAGGGGACATGTTGAGCCTGTACCCACCCATTTCCTTTTTGAACGCCCCCCCCACTGCTCCTCAAGTAGCTGTTCCCAGTCTACCTTGTCCAGATCCTGCCTTAATTTACTAAAATCCGCTCTCCCCCAATCCAAAACATTTTTTTGCAACTTCTCTATTTCTTTGTCCATAACAAGCTTAAATTGTACCATGTTGTGGTCGCTATCACTAAAATGCTCCCCCACCACCTCCTCAGCCACCTGTCCAGCTTCATTCCCCAGAATTAGGGCCAGCACTGCGTCATCCCATGTTGGACCCTCTACATAAAAAGTTCTCCTGTACACATTTCAAGAAATCCACTCCATCCAAGCCCTTAACACTATGTCTATCCCAATTAATGTTGGGAAAGTTGAAATCACCTAATATAATTAACTTATTGTTATTGTTTTTACACACCTCCAATAATTGTGCACATATTTGCTCCTCAATTTCCTACTGACTATCTGGGGATCTATAATAAACACCTAACAATGTGGCTGCCCCTTTTTTATTCCTAAACTCTACCCACAAAGCGTCATTCAATGCCCCCTCCAAGATATCATCTCTCCTTACTGCAGTAACTGACCTGACTCCTTAACTAATAATGCAATGCCTCCTCCTCTTTTACTCCCTCCCCTGTCTCGCCTGAAGATTCTATATCCCGGAATGTTGAGCTGCCAATCCTGTCCCTCCCTCAACCACATCTCTGTGATGGCTACTATATCACAATTCCACGTGTCAAACCTCACCCTTAACTTATCCATTTTACCTGTAATACTCCTGGCATTAAAGTAGAGGCCATCCAGCCTTGCCTTACTCCCTTGAAGCTTAATGCAGCTGTACTCCCTCTGACTTGATTATTTTACTGTATTATGATGTGTCCCTATTCTGCTAACATTCTGTGTCTCCTCCCCCTGCCTAATTAGTTTAAACTCTTCCCAACAGCACTAGCAAACCCGCCCGCAAGGATGTTAGTGCCGCTCTGGTTCAGATGTAGACCGTCCAGCTTGTACAAGTCCCACCTTCCCCAGAAACGGTCCCAGTGATCCAGGAATCTAAAATCCTCCCTCCTGCACCAGCTCTTAAGCCACGTATTCATCTGCACTATTCTCCTATTTCTGAGGTCACTAGCACGTAGCACTGGGAGTAATTCAGAGATTACAAACAGAGAGGTCCTGCTTTTTAGTCTACTGCCTAACTCCCTGAATTCTTGATGCAACACCTGATCCTTCTTTCTACCTATGTCATTGCTACCAACATGTACCATGACCTCTGCCTTATCACCCTCCTCCTTCAGGATGCCCTGCAGCCAGAGACATCCCAGACCCTGGCACCAGGGAGGACACCATCCTGGAGTCACATTGACGGCCACAGTAGCGCCTATCTGTTCCCCTGACTCTAGAATCCCCTATTACTATTGCTCTTCCTCCCCTCATGTACAGACAGGCTGCTTGTGGTGCCGGAAGCTTGGCTCTGTCTGCGCTCCCTGGAGGAACCAGCACCCTCATCAGCCTCCAAAATGGAATACCAATTTGCAAGCAGGACCCCAGGGGACTCCTGAACTACCTGCCTGTTTCTCTTGGACTGCCTGGTGGTCACCCATTCCCTTCCTTCCTCAAGTCCCTTCAGCTGCGGTGTGACCACCTCTCTAAATGTGCTATCCACGATGCTGCCAGACTCTCGGATGCTGCACAGTGCCACCAGCTGCTGTTCCATCTCTGAAACCCGAGCTTCCAGGAGCTACAGCTGAACACACTTCCTGCACACATGCTGGTCCCGGGCACTGGAAATGTTCCCGACTTCCCACATGGAGCACGAGGAACACACCACAGCTTTGAGCTCTCCTGCCATGACTTATCCCCTTAAATTAAACCTTTTAAATCAATTACTCTAGTGCCCTTCTTTCCTGATCCTAGTTACTACAGAATATACAAACTATAAACCACAAAAAGACCTTAAACTATAAGCGATAAAAGTAGTAAATACTTACCTGACCTTACCCACTACTTACCAGCCATTCCTTTTCTTTGTAGCCTCTACTGCTGCAGCAGGGCAAGACCACTCTCTAAAGATTTAAGAAGTTGGATAGCAAAGAAAAAATGCAAAGAGCACCTCTTCCCCTCTGCACCGAATTCCCACTGTGCACCAAATTGCCAATACCCACACTCACTCTGGCTGTGTCTCACTCAGGATGAGGTCTCTCCCCTGTTCGTGTGCAAGCACACTGATACAGGGTGAGAATGATTTACCTTGAAATGTCACAGCACAACCAGAGCCATCATAGAGCAGACAATTGAGGTCCTAAAGATGAGGTTCTGACGCCTGTTTAGATCAGTAGGAATACTGTAGTGTGCTCCATCCAGAGTGTCACTGATGGTCGTTGTGTGCTATGCTTTGCACAACCTAGCGCTTCAGAGAGGGGATGCCCTGGAGGAAGAGGAGCCACAAGAAACCAATCAATTATCTGATGATAGGATCGATGAGAATGTAGGCGACCACTGGATGAAAAAGTGCAAGGGCCTGCATGGATGGCCGTGATACACGAGGCCTTAATAATGTAGATAATGCAGCCATGGCCTCTGGACTGCCTATACTCCAGCACATTTCTTTCATCCCACCTCCACAGAAAACCGCAAAAGTCATTTCAGCATAACCATCATAGCCATCCATTAACCATTGTTGCAACTTGACACCCCTTCACATAATATTCTGCAAGAACCACAGCTCCCGTCATTTTCTTAAACTGGAAATAATCCACTCGACCTCCACATGATGGCTATGAATCACAGTGAGCCATAACTTCCAGAGGGTGACAATTACCCTGCACTGGCATCAGTCGAATTGCCACTCCGCTCCTCTTTAGTTACACTAAAATGCAGCCGTACCTTTCTCGCTCAACCTTCCGACTCGGGCCAGGTGAGAAAAGTACAGTGCAGCTGTCCAGGAATCCTCTGTCGAGTGCAGGAGAATTGGATGAAATGACGACATGCCCCCTTTTCTATGGCTGTAAAGCAGGTTAGTTTAAAGGTCCAGCCACTTTAAGAATCCAGGGAGAAATTAACTGCGTAAGGTAACTGGGCAGGTTTCAGTTGCGGGGAGTGGTGGTCGGGTTGTCAGTGGGGTGGAGCGGGGTGTTGGGTGGTCAGGAGATTTGGTCGGTGAGGGTGTTGGGTGTAGTTGTGGGGTGTGGGGGTGATCAGAGGGTGTTGGGGTAGTCGGGAGGGTGGGGGGTCCTGTGGGAGTCAGGAGGGTAGGGAGGTAGTCGGGTGCATCAGGGGGTTAGTTGGGGTGCCCCATGGGAGGTCAATACTATAGTTATAGTGGTTTTAATTCTTCTAACTTTTCCTGAATAACTATTCCTGTAAGACAGTAGGAACATCTGAAGACGGTGATGTAAATTGGAATATCGGATGGTTCCCAGTGCAGGGTTGTTGCCCATCAGAAGCTTTAACTTTTTGGGCAATTGCCATGCAATCCTTACATGGGGACTTCTGGGGGGGAATCCCTGAGGCTCCCCCCCCACCCCACCCCCACCACCCTCCCCACCAGTTGTGGCCCCGTTTATTTACATATGGCCAATGGGCCCTTGTCAAGGACACAAAATGTAAACACACCCATATGAACCAATGTGTGTCTCCTTTGAAGTCTTTCTCAATCTATTCCATGTGCTGTGGCGTGGTAATCTCAGTGAAGAGATGTTGCTGATGTATTTGCATTGGAGAGAGGCTGCTGATCTGTGTTCCCCCTTTCCCTGGATGACTTTCGCAGGTGCCCTCTGTGCAGGTGAGGCCCTGAGTGCCCTGCCGTCTTAGAAGTCTCCTGCAGAGCGGCAGCAAGCCTTTCTATCACCGTGGTACTCAAGGGTGACTGTGAAAATGGTGGAAGAGAGGCTGCCCCCATCAGAAGTGCCCCGAGAGGTGCTTCCAGATGGTAATTATGCTTAGAATGCAAGCCATGGCTGTGTCTCTGCTGCCAAAGGTCCTTAATTCTGCACCTCTGAAAATAGTCAACATGAATTAGAAGTTCAAACTCACCTGTGCCAATAGTTGCAAATACTTATATACTGCATGAAAACCTTCTTCCTTCTGATAAACTCCTACTCCTGGTGCACCTGGCAGAGTCCTGTGCCAGGTGTCTCTTTAAATTAGTGGCCGTGACCTTCTTCTGGGTCACAGCCTGCCATCTCAGTGTCTGGATTTCCCAGCTGCTAAGCCCCATGGGCGGAAAAGCCGGAGATGTTGTGAGCCGGCAACCGCCTGGCCGCTGTTAATTGGTGGACTGCCATATTATCCAGTGCCCTGGAATGACGGGGGCAGGAATCAGCAAGCCACTCACCTCCAGGTCCCACTCCCACCCACTGCCACGGACAATATTATTCAGCTCCCAGTGTCTGCTGATGCTCTCTAACACCTGAAAAATATATACTTTGGTAGCATACTGGAGGGTGACCAAAACTCTGCAACACACATCTCAACCAGAGCACCTTCAGGAGTAGGGACAGAAAATTGATAGAATAAACAAAATCAGATGGTCATTTTTCAGTGTAATTTGTGACAAAAGAAATAATTTTAACTAATTTACTGCAGTGGAAACTAGCAAAATTGAAGAACTACATTGAATTTATAACCAGTACAATGAAGGAAGGGCACATAAATGCAATTAGCTGGCATTGTAATTCAGAAGGTTTACTATTGTGTAAAAAGCCTGAAAGCAATACGTGAAATAGTGACTCTAAATGGGGTCTAGATCACTAACCATTTTTAACCACTAAGTAAATATTTTGTGCACGCTATTCATTTTGCATGCATATTACTCAAAATGGCAATGACATAATATGTAGCATAAACAGGCTTCTCTCATAATCAACACCCAGCAGCTGGTGCAGTCAAACAAAGATGGGATTGAGAGAGTAAGCCAGTGACGATTGTTATTCTAACTGTGTACCCTGTTGTGGATCATTAGTGTTTTAGAATTGCTGGCAGAGATTTGAAATGGAGGGAAAATAGCAACTTCTCTGACAGGGAGCACACAAATCAGCTGACTCATACTGATGCAATCTGATCTTCACCAGCCTCATCAGCAGCTTTAGAGCCTGCAAAGGATGTGTAGGAGAGAAACCTGACTATATTCCATTATCTGCAGTGGTAGTGTTACTAAATATCTTGCTAATCAAATGCAGAACTGGCAATGTACTCCCAATTGATGCACGTGATTCAGACATGGAACACTCAAATATAAATACGGAGGCATTAAAAAGATTCAATAAAAGGAAACTAACATGATTTCAGGATTTGGATCATTGAACAGTAAACAGAGACTTAGACAGCCAAATCTATTCATACTAGAAAAAGGAAGTCTGTGGGGGAGGCAATCACATGAACCAAGTTCTAGAAAAAAACAAATGGAATTGGTAGTATGGATGCCTATTGAGCTAATAAATGCTGAGCTGAGTTTGAGGAATTACTTATTTCCCCTTAAATTTGTTGACTATTGAACAGGCTAATTTATATTGTGCAGTAAATTAATGACTATTCCTTATTTATTGTGACATGCTGGCAGAAATGGAGGATAGTATTTCTACAGTTTTGTAAGCTTGAGGAGATAGAGCTGGGGGGATGGGACTGGGATGTTGGAGGGAGAGAGACCAGGACTCTCAATGTCGCAGTATGTTGCCAAAGGCATAAGCAGAGTCAGGAGGGTAAACTGCTCTCCAATATGTGGCACGCAGCTTTGAGGCTGAGGGATTGAGATTAATGGCAGAGGTTGGATCTATAACAGGGGCAACTAGAGTCTTTATACAACAGAAGAGTATCTAATAACTTTCCTCCTGTCACCATTAACAGGTCCTGTATGGGATGAGGGTCTCACCCCTACAGACTGGGTAACAAGGGGCAACAAGGCCATTTGTTTTGGGTAAAGGTCTGACCATCTCCTACCCCAGGGTAACCAGGATATGTATGGGGAGAGGCTCTGATCCCCATCCCAAAGTAAATAGGGCCTATATGGAGAGAGGCTCTGATTCCTGGTGTGCATGTGTTTGTACATGCTGTTTGTTCTCTTCAAATCTGAGTATCCCTTTCTCAGACTCTGTTTAACAACAGACTTATTGATGCAGTCTTGTTTTTGTTAAGATGTAGGCTGGAGTTATATTACATGCAGTAAAAATCCACTGCGGCCTCTGCTAAAGGATGTCAAATTGAGTAATCACTACTGCAATGAAAGCTCCGAATGCTGAAATGATTTATGTCGTATTCGCATCCACCACTGTTAACAATACCCCAGTCCTGTATAGCTGTTTTTAAAAACAGTAAACTGTTGTCAAAAGATTTATCTCTCTTGAAACCATTATACAATGTGAAAAAATGTATTTGTCACTGCTTTGCTTGTGTTAATCTTCTTCAGATTACACCCACTGCCAGTGACAGTCCTACTTATACAGTTTCTGATGTGAAGAAATGTCCCACATTTTACTGTATAAATTATAAATGGTCGTTTGGTAGTACAGAACTTGAGTATTGCTGAAAAAAGAGACTCGTCTAAGCGTTTTTTCTTGCACTCATCGGGACACTCGCAAGAATACCAATATAAGGGGAAAACAACAATTTATACTGTATGTGAAGAGAGTGCTGATTTGTTGGCAAGTGGCATTGCCATGGAGAATGCACCAATGATGGTGACTGACAGTTAACTGCCAGGCATTGTTTGAAATTTAAAGCAGACAGCTTGACCCTGATTGTGGTAAAAACACATTACCCTGAGGAATGAATCAGCAAATGGCTGTCACTTATTTTGTTTAGCTGAAACTGGCACAATGTTTGCACATGTTCTTTCTGTCTGCATAGGGCCCTGTGTGTTGATATATGTAGCCTCCAGTACACGCAAATGTGCCACACTGTAAGCCTGTCTGGCAATCTTAAATTGGTTGTCAGCATAATTCTTAGCACATTGAAGATTATTTAGCAAATGTTGTCCAATACAAACAGGCCTAAGGCTGTCACTTTCGGCCCTGAAAAATGCCCAGTCTACCTCAGATTACCCTGGAAGGGCAAGGCATTTCAAAAATTTGAGCAACAGGCTAGCTGTTTTATGCTGCTACAATGCAGTAGCAACAAGAGTGGTATTCGTCACTAACAGGATGCTGCCGTCAAGCCAAAAAGGCATTCTGCCTATCACACAAATGAGTAATGTGATATATGAATTTCAGTGCCAGTGTGATTCTAGGTACGTAGGCCATACGTCCCAAAGATTTGCGGATCATATCAAACAGCATGTCCCAGCCACTGTTCGCAACAGGGATGGTGTGACCATACCCAACCAGCTTGTGCTTGCAAAACTCAAAACAGAGTCCAACATTAGATGTGATTCTGCGTTTGAACAACATTTGCTAAATCATACTCAACATGTTAAGAATTACACTGACAACCAATTTAAGATTGTCAGTCAGGCTTGCAGTGTGGAGCATGTGTGTGTACTGGAAGCTACATATATCAATACACAGGGCCCCTGTTCTTTGCAGACAGAAAGAAATGGCAACACCACTTGCCAACCAATCAGCACTCTCTTCACATACAGTATAAATTGCTGTTTTCCCCTTATATTGGTGTTCTTGCGAGAGTCCTGATGAGTGCAATACGAGAAGCTTAGACGTGTCCCTTTTTTCAGCAATATAAATTATAAGGCATAAAAACACGAATAGAAATGGCAGATTTGCAGGTGTTGGCAATGTTGCTGATCTGTTCTTCACCCTCTGTGTAATATAGCTCTAAATTACTTCTCCAGGCAAACATAAGTTTGTAAGGTCAGAATCAATAACCATACTGCTGAATGACTTTTACAGTTAGTGGACGGAGCATGAAAACTTAAAAATTTCATCCACAGGTACACTTTACTGAAATTCTAGGCTGATTTACATTCACTACCACAAGGAGCAGTTGAGGCAAATTGCTTAAGAGTAAGCTAGGTGAGAGAGAAAGGAGCAGAAGGTTATTTTAGTATATTTAGATGAAGAAGGACGAGAGGAGATTTGTATGGAGCATGAACAATGGCATAGACTAGTTGGGTCAAATGGCTGTTGCTGTTTCTGTGCTGTACATCCCATGGTAATCCTGTATAATAAGTATTTGTATCTGTACCTTAAGATGAGAAATTGCCACTCACATTTGAATTTCATGTTGTACCTGTACAAAGAATAAGAATGCAAACAGTTTCAAGTTATCAAACCTGCTGTATAATTGTGTATCTGACCTACATTACTAGTAAGCAAGTTTTACACATTAGTAATGGAAACCACATCTTGCATCATGGCAAGTGGCTTTCCCTCTCCTTCTCAATCAGTTTAACATATCACATCTCGTTTGCAATGTAACACCAAGGAAGCAGACAGAGATGCTATTAATGTGACTCTTGTATTTTCATTACATTTCAGCACATTTTGTAAAACAACAAAAAATATAAAAGCCTATGCCAAGTTTTAGAATTTTAGACTATGCCATCATAGGGAATCTTGTTGTAAAATATGTTTAAAAATTCTACTACTGGGCTAGACTCACTCAGTGGTTTAAATTTCCCTTCCCAACAGCACTGTGGGTATACCTACACCACATGGACTGCAGTGGTTCAAGGCAGCTTGACCGCCACCTTTTCAAGGGCAGTTAGGGATGCGCAATAAATGCTGGTCTAGCCAGTGACACGCACATCCCATGAAATAATTTTTTTTTTAAATTACAGCGTAACAGGGATCAATTATATCTCGGATGAGGAATCTGAGCCAGTATACTGTGGACAATAAAAGTCAGTTTAACATTCCAGTGATCTTTTGCATCCATTGCTGGTTTGACAACTTTAACACCTGCCAGTCAGATGGATATTGCCACGGTCGACTAGTGGATTCTACTCTTTATAGTAGTTAGTTTCACTAGAAACTGAAACTGGAGTCATTCTGAGCAGCAAAAGCAGGGCAGCAGAGAATGGATGTTCCATCCAGTGTTATAAAGCAAAGGATTTGTGAAGGTTAGAATCCATTCTATTCAACTCATATGTGATGACCAACTGATTTGAAGCTGTAAGATTGCAATGAGTAGTGTTGTTTTGGATGTTAATTGATAGTGAACAAACCAGCTTAATGATTTAAAATCAACCTTTGTCTCACCAAATGCTTCCTCAATTTTCAAAAAAACTGAAGACATGTACATATGAAAGTCATGGATATCCAAGGCAATTCTATTTTTATAGGTCATGCTATTGTACAAATAAATATAAGACAGCTCCCAGAAGATAAGTTGCTCAGCCTACTTATGGAAGTAACTGAGGACATGGAACCTGAGAAGATACCCATGGCTGATCAAAATTTGGAGCAATCGGAGGGTGGAATTTTTCACTCCTGCCAGCAGCAGGAATCGTGATGGGTGGGGGCACAAAATTTGGTGTGATGGAAAAAGTCAATTTCCCACTGGCAGGAAATTAGTTTGGAATTTTGTTCTACTGACTTTGAGGCAGGTTTAAGGTGGGTCGAGTTTCTCACCGATCTATGTTGGGAACCATATTTGCATTAACTTTCATCTTATGAATGCTCATTGAGATGCCAACTCGCCAGAATTAAGTCCCCCCTCCAAATTAAAATGCCCTGCCAGCAGATAATTAGAATGGTCTATTTCCCGATGGTATATAAGTGGCATGCACCTGGAAAGTTTCAGTTCATCTATGACTTTGAGGTACATAGACGCTGCTTTTGCCTACCTTTAAAAGTGTTGCTGATTTCAGGTGCTTGTATCAGAAGCTGCGCCAAGGCTGGGCACGGGAGGCAATACCAGCTGGGAATGAGGAGACAGAGGCAGGACGACAGGGGGTTATGGTGGAACACGGGTGAGAAGGGTGAAGACAGAGGCAGGACTGGGTGGGCTGGAGGAACATGGGAGGGAAGGGGGAAGACAGAGGCAGGACTAGGTGGAATGGTGGAACACGGAAGAGAAGGGTGAAGAAAGGTTAGGACTGGATGGAGTGGTGGAACACGGGTGGGAATGAGAAAGATGGAGGCCAAGGAGCAGAGTGTAATAGTGAAAGATTGTGCTGGGGCAAGAGTTATAAGACTGTCTAAGGAGCAGTCGGAGACTGTTCTGGGGCTGAGGTCACAATGTCGGGGGCATATTGAACAGACTATCCTGGGGCTGAGGCCATGCTGTCAGGGGCATGTTGAACAGACTATCCTAGGGCTGAGGCCACACTGTCAGGAACATATTGAACAGACTGTCCTGCAGCTTTGTGGGCCATTTAGAGGGTTGTGCAGGGCATGTTTAGTCACCTAACGAATTTGGTCCTACAGGTTAGAGACATGGTACTGTAAGGCAGGTGGCACAGTCATGATTGGGGAGGCATCTGCATCCTGTAAGTTGGGAGCTGAACATTCATGGGGTGTACTGGATGGTCTCATGGTGGATGGAGGTGGGGTGGGGGGGACAGAAAGTCAGGCTGCATGTGGCCTCAAGAAGGAGAGGGGTCAGATCGACAAAGGGCATGGGGACATCAACATTAAAGTGTTTAGGGGGAGGGGAGGAATATCAACATGGATAATGGTTCAAGGGTAACGGGGGAGGCCGGATAGTGAGGAGGAAGGGGAATTAAGAGGCGATGAGGATGGGAGGAACTTGGTGGGTGATAGTAGGAGATTGGAAGCTGGTCTTCCACATGAATGTTAGCAGCACCATTTCTGACTTTACCTTTCAATGATGATAGATCAGAAATCAAGCTAAATCAAAATCGGTCAGGGAGGGGTCTCAAGGCCTATGGGAGGAGTTCAGCAGAGCAAATCTCAGCCAATTAAAGGGGCACCCTTTAACTATCTTGCTCAGACCATGGAGAGCATGGCTCAGCTGGACTTGAGGATCTCATGCATAATGAATGGGCTTGGCTCCTTTTCTAATAGTACACATTCAAAGAACAATCTATTAAGTTTAGGTGCTGTGCTGCATTTGGTCTTAATTGGCATCTGATCCTCACAGAGGCATGTCAGAATGAATGCAGGCTCCCAAGAACCAAAGGCCACGTCTGCTGCACAGAGGCAGCATGGTCTCTACAAGCCTTTATCTTCCCAGAGCATTGGCCACAGCATTCAAGGCACCATGCTTGCAGTCAAGACAGAAGTGCAAGGACCAGGTATCCATAGTTGTTGTAAAGGCCACTGGAGGACAACCAACCCAAGGCTGACTGTGGCTCTGAGGATTTGGGTCTTTTGACCCGAATGAACACCCTCATCATAAGTGTGCATTCACATCAAAGGGGAAAGATCAGCCACCTGTCACCCTCCAGGATGATATCATCTTGCAAGGGGTGGCCTTGGTGGTCCACCTGCAACATGCATGCTAAGGGCTGGATTTTGTTGGGGCTGGGTGGCACCAACGATGGGCCAGAAAGCCAGGGGCAACTCTAGCTCGACTGTTTGGGAGAGCCCCCCTCACCCAAATTTTATTGCCATCTTGCAGTGAGTTGTCTGCCATTGGGTCTCCCATTCCTTTAAGGGAAAGAACCCACCTCCAATAGCTGCAAGAACTGGCAGCAATGGCTACTTGCTGGAACTGCATCCAGCTGAGAGACTCATCGATGGACGGTGGCCTCGCAGCAACATAAGTGAGGTTAGGAGTCACCAGGCCCACTAAGGGAGGCCACTGCAAGGGTGGAGTGTTGGTGGTTGGTGAGGGCAGTAACGGGGGTTTCCATGAGGGTGGCCATTGCCACCAAGGGGCCCCTCTATGGGCCATTGAGTGCCCAATCAGGTGAGCCTCCCCAAACCCACAGAAAGGCTGCCAGAGTTTACCAGACAGTGTCACTGCATGGTGGAGCGCCTACCAGTTGTTAAATGCCAGCAACAGCAGGAAAAGGTCCTTAATTAGCTACTCTGGGTGGGAGGGCCGTCCTCCATCTTCCCCACCGCTGTCAAAATGCCATGGTTCCAGGAAGGTAATAGACATCCCACCCCACTGCCCTCTTTCCTAATTTTCTGCCTCCTACCCCAAACCTGCAAGCCCTTCAAAATTCTAAGTGTGCTAAATGTTGCTTCCAGTTTTTTTACAAGACGCTGTCCACATGTTCCACAAAGGTGAAGAAAAACAACACAGGAGTGACTACTGCACTGATTTTCCCACTCACTGAAGGGAAGCAATCATGTCCAGTAGTAGCATGGCTGAGATTGCAATTGAGTGCAAGGTGGGGGTTGGGAGTAATTGTGACTTTAAATCAGCCACCCAGCTTTCCCCACCATGCCAGTTCCCAATACTATCCCACCATAATGTGATAGCTAGTGTCCCATCATACTGTGACATTTGCTGCCCCTAAATACTGAGGCATCAGACTGACATACCATGGCAAATACTATTCCAATATACAGTGATAAATGTTGTCCCAACATGGAGTGGCACTTGCTATTCCACCATAATTTGGGATCCAGTGTCCCAACATATGGTGACATCTGCCCAGAGGTACTGTGACGCCTGGGGCTTGATTTTCAATTTATATTCAGGACCTTATATTGCTGTAGAAAATTCTCCTGAACACAATCTAGGTACTTTTGCTCCTCTCCGCCCTTTTACTTTTTGGTAACAATCAGCCTCGTCATGAACCTGCACTCTTAACCTCTCCTTAAACTTTGATTTTTAATATTTCAATGCAACTGAACCCTCCCCCCAACTATTTAGTTTAAAGCTCTATCTTCAACCCTAGTTATGCAATTCGCCAGGACACTGATCTCAGCCTGATTCAAGTGGAGCCCGTCCGAACAGAATAGCTCCCTCTTTCCTTTGTACTGGTGCCAATGTCTCATGAATTCGAACCCATTTCTCCCACACCAATCTTTGAGCCACACATTTAACTCTTTAATCTTATTGACCCTGTGCCAATTAGCTCATGCCTCGGTAGTAATCCGGAGATTATTACCTTTTTGGTTCTGTTTTTTAATTTAGCCCCTAGCTGCTCGTATTCCCTCAGCAGAACCTCCTTCCCCGTTTTACCTATATTGTTAGTACCTACGTTAACCACGACAACTGGATCTTTCCCCTCCCACTCCAAGTTCCTCTGCAGCCCAGACAAGATATCCTTAACCCTGGCACCAGGTAGGCAACACAGCCTTTAGGACTCTTGATCCTGGCTACAGAGAACAGTATCTATTCCCCTAACTATAATCTCAGTCATGGTGTCCCAATGTACTATGGCATCTAGCCCAACATACTTTTACATTTGATGCCCTGACATTCTGTGGCAGTCCCAATATACTGAGGCATTTGCTGCCACAAAATACTACAGCACTTTTTATCCGGAAATACTATGCAACCTGTTGTCAAAATGTAGTTTTCACTGTAGTTTTTTTCTTTAAGATCAGCTGAAGGCTAATATCATGACTATTTTGCAACAGAACCCAGTTACTTTTAGAAGTGGAATATCTATAAAGCTTTCTTAAGTTTAAAATATAAACAGTTTGTGTTTGTAACAAGGTATTTTAAAAGGAACACTTAGCAGCCCCAATGACTATTGGATAAAGCGACTTCCCATGGCAGCACAGAGCCATTTAGACCAGAAGTCCTCATATTGGAACCTTCATCCAATTTGAATTACCTGGTCTCAGACATGGAGCAGTTGTTCACTACAATTGGACCAAGGAGGAGGAGGGAAAAAACAGCCAGAGTTCCAAGTCCTAATTGCTATTCAGTGATCCTTGATGAAATATGTGCATGTGTAGCCATCAATGAGAGGATATGAGGGAGAAAATAAGCATTGAAAAAAATCAGGAATAAAATCTTGCTGACTTTTTTTTTAATGGCTTAATTATTCCTAATCTTCTGCTCAGATGCCCATTATTGAACATTGCTCTTGTGTTGATTTAAATCTATCATATAATTTACCAGTGCTTGAGGGAAACAGTTTGAAATCAAAAACTAATTAATGCATACTTCCAACCATATTTAATAATATATTTATACTGCTCTGTCAGAAAAGGGATTGCCACCTATGTTAGCTGTGCAAACATTTCTATAGTCATGCCATGTATAACCATCAGCTTCAGTTCAGTAGTGCATTTAAAATGTAACAATTAAAACATTACCCTTTGGAATTAAAAGAACATTAAACATTTAGCAGTTCAGTTGACTGATAGCTCTATCAAATGGCAGGCAGAATCACTAATTCATGACTACTGCATGTGAGCTCTGGTAGGAAACCTTAGACAGTGATGTATCTGCAATACTGAGCTGCCACTGTGTGAGAAATTTTTTGTGATTGTTGCCAAGCTCCAAGTATTCCTTGGCATCTTTACAACATTTGTTCAAAATTACCTGATCCTGTCAAAAGCCTGTATTTCAGAGCTCAGTGCATTTGCCAAGGCCATGGAGAAAAGCGTTAAAAAATGAAAATAACTGGATTAAATTAAAAAGAAATGGGGAACTTTTCCAATAAAACCAAAACACAAGCATTTGTCATTATCTCTCATTTTCTATGATGTCTTCTTACATGGTTTTTTAAAAAGGAAAGAAAGAATTAACTGCAGCTCTATAATTTCCTGCAGTCTCAAAAGCTTCCAAGAGCACCGCATCTGTCTCATTCAAGTTTCTAGTGGTTCTAGAAATCCCTGATTTCCTTTGCCCATCATTTGCAGCCATGCCTTCTACTGTCTTGGCCCTAAGCTCTTAATTCCTTCCCTAAACCTCCCCACCTCTATCTTCTTCTATAAGACAATGCTTAAAACATAATTCTTTGACCAAGCTTTTGGTCACCTGTCCTATAACCTCCTTAAAAAAACCAAAATACTGTGGATGCTGGAAATCTGAAATAAAAACAGAAATTGTGAAAATACTAAGCAGATCTGGAAGCATCTGTGGAGAGAGAAGCAAAGTTAACATTTAAGGTCTATGAACTTTCATCAGAACTGGGAAAGGTTAGAAATGTAATAGGTTTTAAGCTAGTGAAAGAGGAAGGGTGGGAAAGAACAAAAGGGAAGGTCTGTGTTAGGGTGGAGAACATGAGAGAATAAATGACAAAAGGTTTCATGGTGCAAGGCAAAAGGGAGTAGTAATGGGGCAAGTAAAGAAATAAAAGATGTGAGTGGAAAGGTATGAATGGCAGGATTCTGCTGTTTGAAATCAAAAAGAAAATAAGAGAGGAAAAAACAAACCAGCAAACAAAAACAAAACAACGGGCAGAATTTTACATTCGGCATGTGGGTATTCGCCCGACATGCTGGAACGTAAAATGACGTGATGACGTCGGTGGTGCGTCCTGCTGTCATCGTGAACTCGGGCAATATTTTGTTTGGTGGGCCAAGCTGCACACCCGCCAATAATTGAAAGGTCTATTAAGGCTACTAACTAGGTAACTAAACTGAATTTTACGCTGCCCGTCCAACCTTACAGTTGGCGGGCAGGCGAAAAAGCCAAGCGGCCTTTACGTTTTTTAGTAAATCTCATCCACAAGTGGGATGAGGTTTCCTAAAGCTAACACTAATGAAATAAAAACTTTATTTTGAAAATAAAAACATGTCCCATCTCATGTGACCCAGTCACATGAGATGGGACATGTTTCATTAAATTTTTAATGTCCTTATCTATTTTTTTTAAAAGTGCCTCAGGGAGATTGAAGCGCTCTTTCACACAAGGCCCGGCGCTCCCTTCTCCCCCCGCCCACACAGGTAGCGCTGAGTGCTACCGCTCATAATCCATGCTAGGCGGGCCTTAATTGACTCCTCCTTGTGAAATCGCGATGCAAAGCCGATTGCGGGTGGCAGTCGGCTCCCCCCCGACCCCCCCCCCCCCCCCCCCCCCCTCCACCACCACCACCACCACCACTCCTACCGAGCCTGCCCGACTGGAAACTCCTGGCCAAAATAGGGGCAAAGGTTACAATCTAAAATTATTGAACTCAGTGTTGAGTCCAGAAAGTTGTGAAGTGCTCATTGAAAGGTGCTGTTTCTCAAGCTTGTGTTGAGCTTCCTTGGAACACTGCAGGAGGCCAAGGACAGAAAGGTCAGAATGGGAACGGGGTGACTGGGAGCTTGGGATCATGCTTGCAGACTAAATGGAGATGTTCAGCAAAGCAATGACCAATGTGCATTTGGTCTCAATGTGGTGGAGACTATGTTGTGAGCAGCAATTACAATATGTTAAATAATATTTCTTTATGTGGTTTGGTATCAAATTTTGTTTGATAACTCCCCTGTGAAGTGCTTTGGGATGCTTTATGATATTAGAGGTGCTGTATAAATGCAAGTTAGTGTTATTGTGCTCAGTACATTGAATGATACATTCCCCATTGTTACCTTTATTGTAAAATGCCACAGCAGGATCTGACATCACCATAATATGTCATTAGTTGTATACATGCAGTACTCCTGTCACTGCCAACAGCCTCCAAAATCATACTCTCTTTCTCTAGCAGTATCCCTTCTGTGATTTATGAGCACTGATGGCAAATGAGACAAAATATGAAGCTTTATTCCATTGGTTCGCAATTAGAACTGGCAACAAACTGCAAAGTATTTTGGACACAATAGTATCCAGAAATTCTGAGCCTTTACTTCAGCATTGCTTTTTCACTGATCTGCCATCAACATTAAAGTTTTGTTGCAGCGACTGGAAAAGTATACTGCTGTTTCCCCAGCTGAAGAATTAACGTTAGTTTAACATTAGTCAAACAATCTTTAAGACGTTTATTAATGGACCAAGAAAGTTGCTTTATGGCATGAACTGGCAATGATGTTAAGCAAATGGAGATACCATAGAACACATCATAAGGTGTATACTGCAGGCCCAAGCCTATGCTTGATGTCTCTCCGCATCTCCCACCACCTCAGACCCAAATCTGGAGGTCCTACTGTGGGATCTGAGAGACTGAACTGAGGTGATGGGACAAAGAGGCCAGCCTCTCAGTACAAGCAGGCTTGGGTGAAAGTGGCCAAGGAAATAAGCAGCAGGTGTGTGTGTCCCTGAACCTACAGACAGTGCCGCAAGAAGTTCTAGGACTTCACGAGGGCAGGAAAAGTGAGTGGCGCAAGACTTTCAGGTACCAAACCCCACACTCTGACTTTCCTAGCGTTGTCCTGCAAAACACTGCTCATACTAACACACCTTGCAGCTCTATTCATTCCACACTCTCCAGGCATCTCCTCACATCCTCCTCTGAACAGCCTGACAGCCGCCCGCATCTTTGTGCCATTTCACAGCCATGCCTCACAATCACCCTTCACAAATATTGTCCTACCCTCCTTAGATCTCTGCTTTCTCTCCTTACAGAAAAGAGTGCAGATCTTTAGGGAGAGCCAGCAAACCAGGGGGGCCTCCAGTGATAGCCATGTTGATGGGCAATGGCAATGCATGCTCTCATGGCCCAGTAGGAAGAAATCTTCTTCCAGAAAGCTACAGATTTCAGTAGCAAAGTACCACGAAAACTGAAGCCTCCTGAAGCACTGGTGCTCAGATGTGTCATGAGAGGTGACCCTCTTCCTGTAGACCCTGCAATAGTGGTCTCTCCTCCTCCTTTGAGTTGGAACTCTGTGTCCAACTCCTCTGTCCTGTGAATGGGATGTAGCTGAGGAGAAGGCAGTTGGTGCTGCTGCTGCTGGTGTTGTTCCTGATGCTCCTGGTCCTGTCAGTGTTGGTGTTGCTGCTCCTCTTGTTCCTCATCAGAGGTGCAAGGTAGTGCTGCATAAGCTGCTCCCATGCTGCAGTGAAGTCCAAGGGAGATAAACTATCTTCCAAAAAGTTGGCAATCACCTGTCAAGCAGTGAAAGCACACTCTGAGAAGAAGGGCTGTGAGCAGCAGTCTCTCATGTAGGCAAGACTGCAGCCAATCATTTGTTTGTAGTTTGCCCAGCCTGTTCGTTTCATTGAAGAAATATTCCGTGTTCCCTCCTGCTTGACCCTGACAAATTGTAGGCAGTTCAGGAGGCCTGTGCGCTGCCCGCAGAATGCTGGGTAATATCCTGAGATAACTGCCTCTTTGAATATTTCAATTACTTACCTGGCAGCTCCATCAAGGTTCCCCTCTCGCCTGCAAACCTGCCTGGGAGTGAGCAGAATCATATCAGGTTCCTGACCCAATGCCACACGTCAGGCTTTAATCCCAGCCCACACCCGAGATCACCTCCACATGGCAGTTAAAGTTCTGCCTGTTGCCTTGAATCAGTAAATCATACTCAAATGTTATTCTAAGATTGGAATCTATACAATTAGTGTTAATAGGAAGTAGCTTGATCAATTTTTACATTAATTGACTATATAAAATTGGATAGAAATTACAACTCAGAAACAGGCCATTTGGCCCAACTAGCCCATGTTTGTGTTTATCCTCTACCTATGCTTGTTTTTGGGTCTTTTCTACGTTTAATTGAGATTATTTTGACTCTCATATTCTGAATCACTCGTGTGCATTACAACTCGCCATACCTCCTGAAGTGTCTATCTTAGCCTTGTAATCTAGGTTAGCTTTTGGTAATGAAACAGAAAAACCTATCTATTAATTGCTATTAGTTATTGGATTTTATAGGCTCTCGCTGGTCTTTGATGAACAAATTACACCTTTAGACCTGATTTCGAGTTTAAAAGCATTAAGTAAATTTATTTAACATGACAAAAAGGCAAATAAATAACTAATATACAATAGTTATATATCTGCAGTAGAAATCTTTCCATAAGCTCGTTCAGTGGAAGACAATAAAAGGTTCTCAATCTATACTTTGTAGATTGATTTTGTATTACACAATATTTCTTGTCTCATAGTGCCAATTTTTATTACTCAGGATATTGTTACAACCCACTCCCAGGTGAGGTTCCCCAAATTTGTTGACCCTGGCGAAACCCCTCAATTTGTTACCACCTGGCTGGGGTATCCCCAAATTGTTATGCCCTGGATGAGGAGGGATGAACTGGCTCCCTGTCTTTATTCAACGGTTCCTCCACCCCACCCCACTCTCTGTTGGTCGCAACAGGATCTAATCTGAAAAGGGCCCCTTTCACGGAAACCTTTTTCCAGACCCTATCGTTCTGGTTTTGAAGGAGCCAATTTGATCAGACTTTCTTGAGTTAAAGGTAAAAGTAAGTTTATTAACTACTGAAGGCAAGAAAAGATAAAACACATGCATATACGGTTATACAGGTTAAAAGTAAGAAACAGCTTGAAGTAAGTGAATATATATTAAAAAAAGGTATACAGAACAGTCCTTGACACGTGGGGAGTAGGTGATTGAGCATTGCGGTTGTTGCGATTCGAGATTCCAATGGAATTGACTTCGGTAGGCAAATGGTCAGCTTTGAGTTCCAGTAGAGTTGATTCTGGTAGACGAATAGTCGATTTCGAGGTTCTAGTAGTGTTGACTTCGGTAGAGTGGGAGAGAGATCAGGATACCTGCAAAATGGCAATTTGAAGGGATACTGTGTATGGCTGTTACTTCTGAGTCAAACTTCCACCACTTGGTCTCTCAGAACACCCGTCAGCAGACAGATACTGGAGCAGCTTTTCAGCTCACTTTTAACCCCTTCTTTGTATATTTCAAGTTGGAAGTGAATCCACAAATCTGCTTGGGCATTGTTCACAGGATTTCTTGATGAGGTGATACTCATCTTCCATTATGTCCCATTGTCTCTACCAGAGAGAGCAATTAATTTCTGGATGTCTTTAGGAGTACCTTGTCTGGCAACAGGGTGGGGTTCCATTACCTCTTAGGGAGTCACCCAGCAGCATTCCAGCCAGTGGCTTGTGTGCATTTTAAAAAAAAACTCAGGTCATATTTTTAAAGCCCAGTGTTTCCCGACACAATTCGGTGTTTTTCTTTCATTATCATAACAATATCTTTCTCAGAAGTTTCAAACTGATCAGTTTCTTCTCTGGCTCAATTAATTTGATTCTGGAAGCGAAATTTCCTGTGGAGCATTATCTGGAAGCTCCACTGGAAGTTACACCAAATTCTGCTCCCATTTTGCCAATGCCTTATTCGTACCAAATTATCTGCCAATCTCACTTGCACACAATAGTAGGTAAAATGGGCGTAATGAAGCAGAAATCTGCAGAAATAATCAGGCATGAGGGAAGTGGTAAACTCATACCATGGGTGGAATTTTTACGACAGCAGGATTTTACAGTCCCACTGAAGTCAATGGAGTTTAGAATGGTTTGCTGCATTTTACGGCCCCGTCCCCGCCACAATGGGGCCGTAAAATTCTGGCCCATATGTTCCTCCTTTAATTGTGTAAATAAAAGAATCAAGTCATCACTGAAGTGCTGCTTTCAGCTGCAGTAGTGTGCTTAAGTTGGAGTTTGGTGACTGAGGAAGTTCAGTGAGGAGGAAACGAGGTGATCCTTTGAGTACCATGTATCATTCAGGTACATTAGACAAAACAATTTTGAGGAGATGCAATTGTGGAAAGTTTTCAATTTTTAACGTGAGGGTTATACTGTTGTCATTCAAAGAAAATAAAAATACAGCAGTGGTCTCAGAATTCTTTTTTTACATTTGCATCTGATTTTGCTATTCTAAGAGAAGTCAGGACAAAGAAACAGTGCAGTTTATAAGACATCCAACAGCTTTAATGCTGAAATTCTCCATCATCAGCAGCCCAGGGTGTTATCATTGACCAAAGTTAACTGGCAGAGCCACATAAAGATTACAACAGCAAGTCAGAGGCTGGATAATATGAGATGAATGACTCATGTCTGACTCCCTGAAGCCTTTCCACTATCTCCAAGGCACAAGTTAAGAGTATAATGGAATACTTTCCACTTCCCTGAATAGGTACAGCTTCACAATACTCAAGAAGCCCAATGTCATCCAGGACAAAGCAGCTTACTTGATTGGCACCCCATCAGTCTGCCAGCACATTATGTCTGCATTGTTTACCATCAACAAGGTGCACTGCAGAAACTCGCCAAGGCTTCTTTGATAACAGCCCCTAAACCCAAGACTTCGACCAACAAGGGCAGCCACCACTTCCAAGTTCGCCTCCAAGTCCTGACTTGAAACTATATCACTATTCCTTCATTGTTACTGGGTCAAAATTCTGGAACTACCTACCCAACAGCACTCCGGACCACAAGGACTTGATTAGCCCAAGAAGGCGGCTCAGCATCCTTTCAAAGGGCAATTAGAGATTGACAATAAATGCTAATGTTGCCAACGATACCCACATCCAGTGAATGAATTATTTTTATACAGTCTGTGTATCCAGTTATTCCACAAATACCAGTGAACAGTGGACACTGTTTTTTTCCACTTGACAACTACAACTTTCAAACCGCAGTTGCTCATTTTGTTTTCATAGAACACTAATTTGGAGCCAATGCACTTGCCCTCAAGTGTCAGGTTACCACGTTAAAGATTTTAACTGCAGTCTGTTGTGAAATGGACACAAAACCGGACACAATGAAAACGTTTAGTAGTTCATTCGTTTCACGCAGTGCTTTCAGCAGAAACATCGGATTAGCTACAGGACCTTGATTAAATTCACTGGACAGCACAGATTGCAATCAAAAAATCTCCTCACTGCTTCTGCACCAGGCATGTTGAGATTCTGTCACATCAATTATTGAGATTGCAGTTGGGCTGCGAAGCTCTTTCATTGAGCAGGGTACAGTGTGTTTTTTAGTACATTGCTTTTTAAAGCAATATTCAAAACTAGAGTAGTTTGACCTGGTGTTTAATACATCTGCTACACTATAGATTAAGAATGGTGGTTATTGAGTTAAATCATGGTAATACAATCAAGAAATCTGCACCAGGAGAGTCTCTCTTGCATGTTAACTGAAGCTTCAAGCTTATGTCATTGTCTTTAATTCTCCTATCTATGTTACTATGCTATAGCCCTACCATCTGAGGTATCACTGAAATATAAATCAGATGCGCTCCTATCTCTAGGGCTAAGTGTCAGCAAAGATAAGTAAACGGCTGCCATCTTGGTCTTCCACTTTGATTTAGAGAGAGGTCGTGGCATAGTGGTATTATCACTGGGCTATTAATCCAGAGGCCCAGGGTTCAAATCCTGCCACAGCAGATGGTGGAATTTGAATCCAATGAAAATCTGGAATTAAAGGTCGAATGACGACCTTGAAACCATTGTAGTAAAAATCCATCTGGCTCACTAATATCCTTTAGGGAAGGAAAGCTGCCATCATTACCTGGTCTGGCCTACTTGTGACTCCAGACCCACAGCAATGTGGTTGACTCTTGAATGCCTTCTGAAATGGCCCAGCAAACCACACAGTTGTTTCAAACTGCTAAACAGCCTAAAAGGAATGAAACCGAATGGACCATCTGACAACAACCTAGGGGCCAGAAATGACAATGGCAAACTCAGCCCTATCGACCCTGCAAAGTCCTTCTCCCTAACATCTGGGGGCTAGTGGCAAAATTGGGAGAGCTGTCTCAAGACTAGTCAAACAACAGCCTGACTCATGGCATCATACCTTACAGGTAATGTCCCAGACACCACCATCACCATCCAGCAGAGGTGGCGGCACTGTGGGATACAGTCAGGGCGGAGTTGTCCTAGGAGTCCTCAACATTGATTCCAGATGCCATGAAGTCTCATGGCATCAGGTCAAACATGGGCAAGGAAACCTCCTGCTGATTTCCATGTACTGTTCCCCCTCAGCTGATGAATCAGTACTCCTCCATGTTGAACACCACTTGGAGGATGCACTGAGGGTAGCAAGGGCACAGAATGTACTCTGGGTGGGGGACTTTAACGCCCATCACCAAGAGTGGCTACAGACCAAGCTGGCCGAGTCCTAAAGGACATAGCTGCTAGACTGCATCTGTGGTGAGGGAACCAACAGGAGGGAAAACATGCATGACCTCATCTGTCCATGACAGTATCAGCAGGAGTGACCACCGCACAGTCCTTGCGGAGACGAAGTCCCGTCTTCACATTGAGGGTACCCTCCATTGATGTATGTGGCACTACCACCATGCTGGGTGGGATAGATTTTGAACAGACTTAGCAATCGAGACTGGGCAACCAGTTCTGCAGCAGCAGAATTGTACTCAACAAGAATCTGTAACCTCATTGCCCATGTAATTCCCCTCTACCATTATCGCTAAGCCAGGGGATCAACTCTAATTTAGTGAATAGTGCAGGAGGGCATGCCAGCCATACCTAAAATTGAGGTGTCAACCTGGTGAAGCTACAACACAGGGCAGAGCTAAGCGATTCCATAACTAACGGATCAGATCTAAGCTCTGCAGTCCTGCCACATCCAGTCGTGAATGCTGGTGGACAATTAAACAACTCACAGGGGGAAGGAGGATCCACAAATATCCCCACCCTCAATGATGGGGGAGCCCAGCACATCAGTGCAAAAGATAAGGCTGAAGCATTTGCACAATCTTCAGCCAGAAGTGCCGAGTGGATGATCCCTCTCGGCCTCCTCCGGAGGTCCCCAGCATCACAGATGCCAGTATTCAGCCAATTCGATTCACTCCACATGATATTAAGAAATGGTTGAAGGCACTGAATACTGCAAAGGCCATAGGCCCTGACAGCATTCTGGCAATAGTACTGAAGACTTGCGCTCCAGAACTTGCCAGGCCCTTAACCAAGCAGTTCCGTTACAGCTACAACACTGGCATCTACCTGACAATATGGAAAATTGCCCAAATATGTACTGTACACCAAAAACAAGAAAAATCCAACCCAGTCAATAACCCCACCCCGCCCCCCCAATCAGTCTACTCTCAATCATCAATAAAGTGATGGAAGATGTCGTCAACGGTGCTATTTAGCGGCACTTGCTTAGCAATAATCTGCTCACTGATGTTCAGTTTAGGTTCTGCCAGGACCACTTAGCTCCTGACCTCATTACTGCCTTGGTTCAAACATGGACAGAAGAGCTGAACTCCAGAAGTGAGGTGAGAGCTACTGCACTTGACATCAAGGCAGCATTGACTGACAATAGCATCAAGGAGCCCTGGCAAAAGTGGAGTTAATGGGAATCGGGGGGAAATTCTCTGCTGGTTGGAGTCATACCTAGCATAAAGGAAATGGTTGTGTTTGTTGGAGGTTAATCATCTCAGTTCCAGAATGTCACTGCACGAGTTCCTCAGGGTAGTGTCTTTGGCTCAACCATCTTCAGTTGCTTCACCAATGACCTTCCTTCCATCATAAAGTCAGAAGTGGGGATGTTCGCTGAAGATTGCTCAATGTTCAGCACCATTCATGACTCCTCAGATACTGAAGCAGTCCATGTCCAAATGCAGCAAGACCTGGACAATATCCAGGCTTGGGCTGACAAGTGGCAAGTAACATTCGTGCCACACAAGTGCCAGGCAATGACCATCTTCAACAAGAGAGAATCTAACCATTGTCCTTTGAGATTCAATGTCATTACCATCGCTGAATCCCCCACTATCAACCTTCTGGAGGTTACCATTGACCAGAAACTGAACTGGACCAGCCACATAAATACCGTGGCTACAAGAAGAGGTCAGAGGCTGGGAATTCTGCAGGGAGTAACTCACCTCCTGACTCCCCAAAGCCTGTTCACCATCTACAAGGCATGTCAGACTTGTGATGGAATACTCTCCACTTGCCTGGATGAATGCAGCTCCAACAACACTCAAGAAGCTTGACACCATACAGGACAAAGCAGTCTGCTTGATTGGCACTCCATCCACAAACATTCATTCCTTCCACCACTGACGCAAAGTGGCAGCAGTGTGTACCATCTAAAAGATGCACTGCAGGAACTCACCAAGCCTCCTTAGACAGTACCTTCTAAACCCACAACCACTACCATCTAGAAGGACAAAGGCAGCAGATAGATAGGAACACCACTACCTGGAAGTTCCCCTCCAAGCCACTCACCATTCTGACTTGGAGAAAATTGCCGTTCCTTCACTGTTGTTGGGTCAAAATTCTGGAACTCCCTTCCTAACAGCACTGGGTGGACCTATGCCACATGGACTGCAGTGGTTAAAGAAGGCAGCTCACTACCATCTTCTCGAGGGCTATTAGGGATGGGCAATAAATGCTGACTTAGCCAGCGACACCCACATCCCATGAATGGATAAAAAAAATGTAACCATGAACAGGCTGACTTCTCGAGGCACTCAGACAGCTTTCATTCTGTGAAATTTGAGGAGGTAGTGACGTAGCGGTATTGTCGCTGGACTGGTAATCCAGAGACCTACTGTAATGCTCTGTGGACCTGGGTTTGAATCCCACCATGGCAGATGGTGGAATTTGAATTCAATTTTAAAAAAATCTGGAATTAAATTAGAATCTGGAATCTGATGATGACCGTGAAACCATTGTTGATTGTCGTAAAAGCCCATCTGGTTCACTAATGTCCTTTAGGGAAGGAAGTCTGCCATCCTTACCTGGTCTGACCTACATGTGACTCCAGACCCACAGCAATGTGTTTGACACTTAAGCACCCCCTGAACAGGGCAATTAGGGATGGGCAATAAATGCTGGCCTAATCAGTGATGCCTACATCCCATGAATGAATTTTTTTTTAAAATAAGGCACAGTCCTTAATGGGAAGGATATGGAACAGAATGGAAAAGTCACTAATATACAGCAGCTGCATATGCAAATTTTTCACTGGAAGTGGTTCTAAAATATAATTGGGGTAATCGGCTTGAATACAATTCCTAGCTGTTTTGAGCCTGTATGGCTCATTCCTTCTAACCAGCAGATCTTAATATTCAGATGCAGTGTACATATCAAGGAGCCAAGTCCATCAGAGCTCAATAGTTGGGGTGTAATATACTTTTTGAGCAAACCTCTGGGTGCAGTTATGTATCAAATGGCCATCAAATCTCGATTTTTAGTCTTTGCATTGAGGAATCGGCACTAATGGACATTGATGTTTGGGTTGCATGACTGCTCATGATCTGACACCAGCAAACCTTAATGGTTGGATACAGTTACATATCAAGGAGCCAGTAGACTCAGTGTTGGTATACAGTATACATATTGAAGAACCTGTACCAACAGACCTTGATGGTTTGATACAGTATAGCAATTGAGGAGCCAGAACAGTAGACATTGATGGTTGGGTGTATTATAATTTATTAATGTACCATAATCTACAATACAGTCTAGCACATTGGCCTATTCATCAAAATATCAAGAGTTCTCCCTCCCAAGGATATTGACGCCATTGAACTGCTGCTCCAGGAGAGACAGTTCAGAGTGCATATGGGTGACAAGACTAGTGCCTGGTGGAAGAAGACAAATAGACTACCACAGGGGTCCATCTTAATTCTAGCCCTGTTAACCTGGTACACCAATGACCTACCCCCCCACCGACAACGTGGTCCCAGAAGTTTATCTATGCAGACGACATCTGCTGTGACATACAGTCTCAGACTTCCCTGGAGCTGGAAGTCACATTGAACAACGATATTGCAAATCTGGCCAACTACTGCAAGACATGGCACTTAAAATCGAGTACCAGTAAACAGTCCCTAGCACATTCCACCTTCACAATGCAAGCACTAAGAGGGAACCGAACATCACCCTGGATGCCCAGAGACTGACACACAACCCCACCCTGTTTATCTAACTGTCACTCTTGACAGAACCCTCATGTACAGACACCACCTCATCAAGGCTATAGGGGAAAACCCACAACAACCTTCTCAGTAAACTGGCTGGTACCTTATGGGGATCACAGGACAAGACCCTAAGGACCTCTGCTCTTGCCCTCTCATACTGAACTGCAGAACACTGTGTAAGATTTTAAGGTTTGAAAGTCTCAGATTACCTAAGATAGGCGGTGGAGAACTCAAATTATTTTAAGGTAGCTTATTAAGAAGCAAGTGTTTAAACATTATGGGTAAGCTAAATAGACAGGAAAAGAGTGATACTTAATCTCAATGAGCAGAGGAGATATACAACCTGTAACAGGTGAGAATGTTTTACTGGTCCCTATTCGGAATAATGGATGGGGGAAGTAGAGGGATGCTGATCTCCAATGCTGATGGTGGCAGTCTCCTCAGAATGATTCACTGGTCCTGGATCATACAAATAGATTGATGAAGCTGACCTCCATGGCTAGAAGTGGCAGTCTCTTGTCTATTTGCTAGCAGCAGTCTTCTTCTCTCTTTGTTCTTTCCCTCCTCAAGTCAGTCAAGATATCAGGAAACTCTTCATCTTTTCCTAGGCAAGGGTTGAAAGTGGAAGTTTCTTCTGTTTTCCTCAGTCTTCTTGAGCTAACCGAGGTGTTAGGCTGAAGTCAACATCGGTCCACTTTGGGATATTCTCTTCCATCCGAAGTGTGTTTTTTCCCTTTCGAGAGTCCATTTATATATCTTATTTCAGAGAGGTTTGTGCCAATCATCTCCTCAGTTGTCCATTAGCAAAGAACATATATTCAAGGTAGTCTGTCCTATTTCTGTCAGAAGTTTATTAAGTCATCTTGTGGCTCATCACTTCCTAGGTCGCCCTGTTTAATCTTCAGAAAGTTGGTTCACTTATGGCTCATGAGGTCAACTCATACCCCACCCATCAGGATTACCAATGTCTTGTTTTTGTTTGTCTGTGCCAGGGTCCTTGGCAGAGATAACAGCCTTTACAGCCTTACATTTGTCAGCCCAGGAAGCTGTTATGAGAGCTTTCCTTAAAGGAAAAGAGAGAAAGCTATTCCTGTAATATTCAACAAGTTTCTTAGAATTTTATAAAATTATCATACAGTGATTTCTTACAACTGTGCCCCAGTAGGCACCAATCTGTCCACACCAAACTTATCCATGTGCAACTCAACTCAACAATGCAGAGAGATGGAGGAGCTGCCTCCGTCATCTGGAGCACCCTGAGAGGAGCCCACAGAGACGGCAGGCAGCTCGTGTGCCAACATGAGGTCACATTGGACCTCCCTGCTCACCATTGATGGCCAGGCATCTAGCTGGGACACTGGGTGCCCAATCCATCTCCCACTGACCAGCTGAAGTCATTGCTGATGTGTGGGCTTGCAGGTCTGAGTGCATCCCCTGATTGAGTCCCTGAAGCAGAGAGTTGCCACTTTCTCCATGGAGGAGGCATTGTGCTCAGCCATGAGGGTCAACGCAGTGGTCATGCTCCACACAGACTACTCCACAGTGGACACCATGGCACGCATTCCCTCATGTATCTCCGCCAGATCGTCCCGCACACCCCGCTAAACTTCCAGCATCTGTTACCTAATGGTCGACTCCAGAGGCCCATTATCAGCCATTGACTGAGCATTGTCCTGGTCCCCAACAGTCCTCCGACTGCCGGTGCCCTGGGTACTCTCTGCCTCCGCCTGCACCTCAAGCGAGTGTGAAGTGCCCTCATTAATGTGCACCAAGATACTAGACGATGATCTTATGCCCACCAAGGTACTGGTATCTGCGCTGGTGCCTGCTTGACAGAGAGGGTGTAACGCATGTGCGTGCTCAGCATGGTGGTGGCTGCGCGACTACCTGCTGGTGATCCTAAAAGGGACAAGAAGGACATGTCATTAGTTTAAGTCATGACACTGTCACTGTGCATGCCAGGCACTCTGGTGAGATAGAGATATGCATCATGGCACCCTCATCTTTTCATTATCAATGGGGACTCCAGGTTCGAGGCTCACATCAATATAGAGACTACATTAGAATGATTGCAATAGCCGACATTCTCACCTCAGTGCACTGCACCCTTACCTTTGTCTGGCACCCCAACCTCACTGCGGCCACTTGACCGAGGTGCATGCTGCCTCTTGAGCTCCAGGGCCTCCTGCTCGTAATGCATGAGGACTAGGAGGTATGATGTCGCCAGTCCGCAACCTCTCAATATTGTTATGGGATGTCCTGACCTGAAAGGATAGAGGAGCATTGATTAGTCCACTCTCTACTTGCAGCGCCATTGTACCATGGCCAACTCCACCTGTGGAACATCTCGCGGGGCTCAGTTGATTCGTGACCCTGGAGCCGCAAGGCACTCAGTCCAAGCAGCCAGGCCTCACCCCCTTGGCCAGCTCCTGCCTCATTGACATTTGCCACTCAGACTCTAACACACTCACACCCTAAGACCTCTGAGGTCCACGGGGGGATGACCAGCTCTTAACTGTTCTGCATGCCAACACGGTATTCACCCTTCCCAATCGCAGATCGTTGAAGCGCTTCCGGCACTGCACCCATGTCACCTCACCACGTTGTGGCTGCTGACCCTGGATGCCACCTCCCCCCAGGCCTTTTTGGTGAGGTGTGGGGGCTCCTCCTCCCGTAGGGTTTCCCTCCTGGCTGCAGCCTCCTCCAGGAGGGCTGCAAGGCACTCATCCAAGAAACATAGGGCCGACGGCTCTGCCTTCCTGCCCCCCACCACCCCCCGTATCCAACCGCAACAGGATCCATAGAGACTTCAGCATCCTTCCATGGCAGCCTTCCAGGGGCTGCCTGGGCCAGTTTTGAATCACCCGCCGGGTCGCCATTGGACCCAGCGGACATCATGCCCCCTCGCCCCTTCTCACTGATTCCCCAACCGCCTTTCACGCTAGGCGGGCCTTAGTTGGCCCACCAGCATGAAATTGCAGTGCACTGCCGATCGTGGGTGGCAGTCGACTTCCCGACCGCTGCTGCCTGCCCTCACCTAGCCCGCACACCAAGGGTAAAATTCTGCCCCTGGAGTGGGATTTGAACCCAGAACTTATGACTCGGAGGCAGGCACACTACGCAATGCGTCATAAGACTTAATTTAATTGTGTAAACGTGAGTTGCAATTTTACGGCCCCATCGCGGCGGGGACAGGGCTATAAAATGCAACAAGCCATTCTGAACTCCATTGACTTCGGCGGGACCATAAAATCCGGCTGTCGAAAAATTCCACCTTTGGAATCTGAGATAAAATAGCTACAATCTGAAATATCTAAATATCAAAAGATGTTTGGGGCCAGTGTGGACTGTGAGAAACAGTACTATTTTACACTTTAAAACAAGCATCACAACAGTGAAACTGTTTGAAATTTGTCAACGGGCTGGAAGATATGAAGGTGTGAGCAGGTATTGATCACTTTAAAGGCTTAGCTGTTCAAGTTTAAGATGGTTTCACTTTAAAGTAGAAAGTGTAATTTGTTTCCTCCCCAGACTGAAGCCTACTGTGAGTAATGAATCTGGGTGAAAAGGGTCATATTGCATCAAACTAAACCAATTTAATTGAGGAATTGTGTAAATTTTATTCCAAATTTATTGGAAGTTCCTTACTTAAGTGAATTTTATACCTCATTTACAATTAATGTTCTTGTGCAAACTCCCACATGACAAAATGATTGAATTCAGCTCTTCCTGTGGAAAAAATTGTGCTGTTTATATGATGGATGATCAACCAAGTCTTATGCAATGGATCAAATACTTAACCCACCAGAAATAGAATCACTGGTAAATATTGTAAAAATGATTGAACAGAGGGAAAAGGTGAGGTTTGAAATGATCAAAATATGTGGTTATGGCAGCAGCTTAGGAGAGTAATTCAACGTCAGCAATATCACTGTAGAGTAATGGACTGGTTCTGTAAATCAGAACTTGTAAAACCTCCCCTCATCATAATCCTGTGTCTTTACATCACCGTAATCAAGAAAAGGGATTAAGGAGATTAGAACATTTTAATCTGCACTAAGATGATTATGGTATATATATGGAATAGAATGAATAGTTTGGCAGCAGTACTAGAAGGACATTGAAAGCAAGCAGCTTCTGGGTGAAAGGGTTGATAGAAAACTAACTGTAAAATCATTGGTTATGTACGCTGTGATTTAGTAACTGACCAAATCCCTTTTAGCTCTTGTAAATATACTATTTAAACTTCATTCACAGAAGCATGCTTTCAAAAATAGAGGGTGGAATTTTACATTGCACATTGCATTGCACTCCTGCTGGCATAAATTTCACGAGCAGACCTTCTCCTGAATTCAGTGGCATGTCCCACAGCAATTTAACTGTCGGCGGACTGTTCAGTGGCTCGAGGCGAGACTTCCACCATATCCAGGGTGAAAGTCCTGATTCCAACAGCTGTCAGCCAATCAAATGCCCAGCAGCTCTCTGGCCCCAGCAGCACCCCGGGAGCAATGGCTACTGCTGGGACTACATCTAGTACCCAACAGAGATCATTGCTGGAGCCAGACGCCTAGGTGAGGGGAGGGGTGTTGGGGGGGCTGCTGGGTGGGTGGTGTTATTGCTAGTGTCAGAAAAGGCATGGAGGGCCAAGCTGGACAGGCCAGGGGGCACAGTGAACCGGGTCGGGGGTACCTTTGGGAGCCCTCTGATGGGCTAGGGTGTCCGTGAAGAAGGTACGACCCCCTCCCTTGCCCTCCACTGGCCGGCGGAGTGAAAGCAGCCAGGCTTCCCACATGACAGTGCTCTCCGCCTGCCACAGGAAAAATTGCAGCGGAGGAGAGAAGAGGCCTTTAAATGGCCATTAATTGGCCACTTAAGAGCCTCAGTTGGCCCATGGATGGTGGACCGCCCAATGCCTTCCCTGCCACATGTAAAATTATAGTGGGCACAGGATGGTAGGCGCCAGGAACCCTGGCATCATGCCCAATTTTATTGCTCCCGCCCACCTGCCAACCCACCTCCAGGGGAACATAAAATACAGTCCTTAAACCTCTGTAGAGTGAAACAGAGAATGCATGTTACTGTGGAAGCATTGTGACGAAAGCAAAGCTTGGTAATACAGAGGGCCGAGGGGTGTTACAAAGTATCTCATGGAGAGATAAAGCAGCATTCATTCAAAGAATGTAAAACCTGGATGAGTGCACCTCCAACAGTACTCAAAAAGCTTGAAATCATTCAGGACAAAGCAGCCCATCCACTGACTTCCTCCACTTCCACCGCACAGTGGCAGCAGTGTGTAACCATCTACAAGATGCACTGCAGGAACTCATATCAAGGCTTCTTCAACAGCACCTTCCAAACCCATGACCGCTACCATCTAGAAGGACAACGGCAGCAGACACATGGGGACCCACCACCTGGAAGTTCCCCTCCAAGCCACTCACCACCCTGACTTGGAAATATGTCGCTGTTCCTTCACTGGGAAAGGAGACAAGATGGGCGTGGGCAGTGCCCCAGGGACAGAGGAGAGGCATGGGCTCAGTTGGTGCAGGGACAGCAGGGAGGCGAAGGCGGGATGGTATGCCGAAGACGCCACTACCCAGCATCAAGAGTGTTCAGACAGCGCTCCATCCTCTAGATATCCAAGGTCCAATGCTGCAGGAGACTCTGCCTCTCCAGGGACAGAGTGACAGCAATATGTCACATGATAGGTCCGGAAATCGCCTTCAACTGTGTGGGCTGACACCCCATGCCGGTGGCTTTGAAGGTCACAGTGGTCCTCAACTTCCATGCCTCCGGTACTTTTCAGGGCTCAGTGGGGGCTCTGTGCGGCATTTCTCAATCAGCTGCACACAGTTGCATCAAGCTTGTGACTGATGCTATCTTTAGACATGTCCGCATGTTCATCTACTTTCGGACAGACAAGGCGAACCAGGTGGAGCGAGCACAAGGCTTTGCTGTGATGGCTGGGTTCCCCCACATGCAGGGTGTAATAGATTGCACTCACATGGCCATCAAGGCACCAGTATGTGAGCCTGGAGCTTTCATAAACAGAAACTCAATGAATGTTCAGATCATCTGTGACCACATGACACAGATTCTCCAAGTTTGTGCTCGTTACCCTGGGAGCTCACACGATGCTTACTTCTTGCAGCATTCACAGGTACTAAGGCTGTTCATGGCTCCTACACGAGTGGATGGATGGCTCCTTGGTGACAAGGGCTATCCCTTTAAGAGGTAGCTAATGACCACACTCCGTTACCCAAAAGCTGAGGCCGAGGAGAGATACAACAGGGCAGTGGTGGAGAGGACCATCAGGCTGCTAAAGATGCGCTTCAGATGCATGTCTCCCTCAAAGTCATCGCATTCTACGCCCTGCACTACTTGGCTCAGGCAAGGGGGATCCACTGGAGGCTGAAGAAAGTGAGGCAGCTCCACAAGCCACGGAGGATGACTCAAGTGATGGCTCAGAGGAGATGGGGAGGTGCAGGGTCAGGACCTCGAGGCAGAGGACAGGAACCTTCATGGAGGCAGGGGCACCAGGGATGCTTAGATCCTGCAAACCTTCAGCTAGGCATCCACGACATCGATGCCCCATCAAGCCAATGTCACTGTCTTCTTTGTTAACAATCAATAAATGAGAACCCAGCCCAGTACTCCAGCACCACACAACACCATACTTTTATAAGCCTGTGCTGCATCTGGCATCTATTCATACCATCCAGCCAACTCAGCCCATTTAAGTCAAATAAATGTTTATGTTACTTCACATGAACGTACAAAGAACAAATAAAGTGTCCATCCTTAATACAAGAGTCAAAATAATTAACACAAAAAATGTCACCTGTGACACGCCCCTGCTCTGCTCAAGTTGCCTTCAACTTGTGTCTGTGGGTGCTGCGTCTTGTTACCTCCCCCCCTTCCCCGCCTCGCTGACAGTGGTGTTGGAGGCAGCCTGCTGACTCTGCTGTCCTGGTGGCCCTGATGACCTTGGTGGTCATCCTCTGCTCGCCAGAGCCTGAGTAGGCTCCACCTCGAAGGGTGCATCCAGCCCCATGGCTGGGCACTCCTCAGTCATGGCATCATCAGATGCAGCAGACACTGGCGGAGGGGTGGAGGAGCTCATGCTCTCGTCCAGAGAGAAGCCCATTCAGACAACAGGCAGCGTTTGCACCTCCATGCTCACCATTCATGGATGGCGACCTAGCATGGAGACTAGGTGCCTCATCCATCTCTCACACTGCCAGTTCTCCCCACGCATCCCGCTGGACATCCAGTATCTGCTGTCTGATGGGTGACTCCAAAGGCTTATCATCTGCCTCGAATGCAGCATGGTCTTGGTTTCCAGCTGTGCTCCTACTGTCGGCTCCCTGGGACCTCTGCTTCTGCCAGCTCCTTATGCAAGTGTGATGTGCCCTCACCATTGTGCATGACCCGCAGACCCGAATAACTAATGCCACTGACATGTGAGTATCTGCGCTGGTGCCTGGTTCAGAGAGATGGTGTGACACTGGTGTTGGGGTGATGTCTTCCTTGGAGCTCAATGGGGGGTCCTCGGAGTCGCTGTCAGCTCCTGCGGATGGCGCATCTATGGAAGGAAGACAAAAGATCAATACATTCAATCATCAAAGTCACTATGCACACTGGGCGGGCTGAGGAGACAGTGGAGACCTGCTGCATGGTGTCATCCGCATTGGAACTTCAATGGGCTCTCTGGCTATGACAGTTCAGTTTCTGATGAGAGGAGCCCGTTATGATTCCAGTACCCATCACACATGCACCTGTCACCTTCATCCGAGAACCCCCCTACCGTGACCGGAGGAGCGAGCTGGTCGGTGGCATTCATCGCTTTCAGAGTTAATGTTACAATCAAACACAATGTGGCTCACTTACGCTTGTTCGAAGCTACATATGCAGGGACTTGTCCTCTGCAGGAAAAAGAAACATGTTCAGGCCTTGCACCTTTTTGAATTAAACAAAAATGTGGACGTAATAGTTCCCTGGTGCTTTCTCCATAACAACACCTCAACCAATCAGAGTCGACTTGCCAATCAATCAGCATGCTTTTCTCAGGCAGTATAAATTGTTGCTCCCTTTGAAATTTGACATTCTCGCATTATTTGATATAGTTAAGAGTGGTTCTTTGATGCAGTTCAATTAATACAGCTAGAAATGGGTTTATCTAAAAAAAAATAAGTATTTTTAATTAACAGTGTCAATCCACCGCCTGTGTGTAACCTGATTTTAAATGACTTTCAAAATGGCTTTAAATGACTTTTAAAAAATATACCAAACCATTTGAAGCCAACCTCTTTAGTATGCTTTTTGACATCTACCATATATCTCCTTATGAGGCTCAGTGTCAAATTTTTATTTGATAACACTCTTGTGAAATATTTGGGGTGTTTTATTACATTAAAAACACTTTGTAAATACATATTGTTAAACTGGAGTACAGTAGTCAATTTCTTAGTACATTAAAAAAAATTATATTCAAATTATTTTAAAATGTGCTAATTAGTTGTCATTTTGCCCAAACAAACCAGCATAAATTTTGGAGCTTTCATGAAGGCCTCTAAATGAGTGCAATTATCAGAAATGATTAATTCATCCAGGAGCATGACTAGTTTTGTGGGCAGCGTTGAGCATGATGATTTTTATAGCAGCACAAAAGATCGCAAAATATTGATTTGTGCTGAATGTAATAGGCACTTAAAGTTCTGAAATCTTTTGCACAAGTTACATCTGTTCTACTCCAGAAAGTCAGTTGGTGAAGGATAGAACTGGAGCCAATCTTTACACACTTCTATATTTATCTGTGGAATTATACATTACAGGCATGCACCTCCAAACGCAACAACCACAGTTTTAGTCTTTGACTATTTATAGGGGGCTCAAGTGAATGCCCAGTTAATAATCACTGCCTCCCTATAATTAAACACAATTGATATACAATTAACAATGCTGATTACAAGCAAATCACACTGGAAAAAACAAGCATACATATGAACGTACGAGTTAGGAACAGAAGTAGGTCACTCGGCCCTTCGAGCCTGCTCCAGCATTTAATAAGATAATGGCTGATCTGACTGAAACATCCCGTCTATTTATCTACCTCTGCCTTGAAAACATTCAAAGACTCTGCTTCCACAGCCTTTTGAGAGAACTCCAAAGGCTCACTACCCTCTGAGAGAAAAAAACTTCTTCTCATCTCTGTCTTAAATGAGCAACCCCTTATTTTTAAACAGTGACCCTTAGTTCTAGATTCTCCCACAAGAGGAAACATCCTCTTCACATCCACCCTGTCAAGACCCCTCAGGATTTTATGTTTCAATCAAGTTACCTCTTACTCTTCTAAACCCCGGTGGATACAAACCTAACCTGTCCAACCTTTCCTCATAAGACAACCCGCCCATTCCTGGGGCAGGATTTTCTGGTTGTCGGGCGGGCGTGGCAGGTGGGCCCAGGAGTGGCTGGGAAAGGGTCTGCCACCCGCGATCGGCCCCCGACCACGATTGCACACTGGCTGGCCAATTAACAGCCAACCAGCATGAAAGGCATGCTGAGGAACTCAGCGCTGCCTGGATGGGGGCGGAAGGAGGGCGAGCGCTGAAGTCTGCATATGCGCAGGGGAGCGCACACTGACAGCTCCCTGAGGGCACAGGGAGCTGAAGAATTGTGGATACAAAAATATAGATTTTAAAAATGAGAGAAACATGTCCCCACATGTGACTCAGTCACATGAACAGGGACATATTAAAAATGATGTGTAAACATTTTTATATATTTTTAATTACTGCTGGAAACCTCATCCCGCCAGTGGAAGAGGTTTCATAAAAAATCCAAAGGCCGCCTGGTTGATTCACCCGCCAACCATAAGATTGGACGGGCAGCAAAAAATAGCTTTCAATTATTTGATTAAGGGCCTTAATAGGCCTCTTAACTGTCAATGAGCGCACTGCCAACTCTCGCACGTGCCCGCCATCCGAACTATTACGCAAGTGCGTGATGACGTTGGGATGCTCGCCCGATGTCATCACATGCGATTTTACGCCCTATTGGGTCGGGCGCGCGCCTACCCGTGGGACGTAAAATCCTGCCCCTGGTATTAGTTGAGTAAACTTTCTCTGAACTGCTTCTTACACATTTACATCCTTCCTTAAATAAGGAGACCAATACTGTCCACAGCGCTCCAGATGTGGCCTCACCAGTGCCCTAAACAAACGAAGCACAACCTCCCTACTTTTATATTCAATTTGTCTCGCAATAAACGATAACATTCTATTAGCTTCCCTAATTACTTGCAGTACCTGCATACTTGCGTTTTGTGATTCATGCACTAGGATATCCAGATCCCTCTGCAATCTCTCACCATTTAGACAATATGCTTCTTTTTTATTTTTCCTGCCAAAATGGCCAATTTCACATTTTCTCACATTATGCTCCACTTGCCAGATCTTTGCCCACTCATTTAACCTATCTATGTCCCTTTGTAGCTTCCTTATGTCCTCTTCACAACTTAGTTTCCTAGCTATCTTTGTCTCATCAGCAAAAACTCTACCTCCAGTGCTTTAAGTCACACAGCTCAAAATGTTCTCTGCACAAGCAATGCAAGTATATGGACAAAACCTTGAATTGTACAGTTCGATACTTCTCACAGTTCAAGTGGAAGTAGCCTTGCTACAATCTCAGTGTAGAACTGGAACAGGTGCCTGAGCAAACCTTCCCTTTAAGAAAACTTGCTAAGTGGAATCCATATTCTGACCAATGATGCTTTCTCAAAAATGTTCAATTGTATTTTCTTCTCTTCCACAGTGAGAGGTTTATGGTGAGGTTGAACAAGAATGGAATGCCAAGAAACCCTGAGAAAATAGAGCGGCTGTGTGCCTTATTTACGGTAATTTGGAGTCCCTTTCTACTGTATTCACTGCTTTATTCTAAAAGAAAGTTTAACGCCTCTGCGCTTGAAGATAATTGTAATGAAAGAATTTTGATGAATCTTGCATAACGTTTTAGTTCCAGGACAAAAAGAGCTGCTTCTGCCTCGACCATGTTTTCTCTCCTTTTTTTTATTCATTTACGGGGCATATGCATCACTGACTAGGCCATCCCTAAATGCCCTTGAGAAACTGGCTTCCTAGGCCATTTAAGAGTCAACCACATTGCTGTGGATCTGGAATCGCATGTAGGCCAGACCAGGTAATGACAGCAGATTTCCTTCCCTAAAGAACCAGATGGGTTTTCACAACAATCATTTCATGGTCATCGTTAGACTTGTAATTTCAGATTTTATTGAATTCAAATTGCACCATCTGCCATGGTGGGATTCAAACCCAGATCCCCAGAGCATTACCCTGGGTCTGGGTCTCTGGATTACTAGTCCAGTGACAATACCACTAGGCCATTGCCTCCTCTCTGGATGAAAATGTTAATGAGAAAGGAGAAAAAATAGAAAGAAAGATCATCAAAATTAAACAATGTGAAGTGTGTTGGTAGCAATGCACAATGCACAGGTGAGTTACTTAACAAAAAAAACACTTTTCTCCCCTTCATCTTTCTCACAGTCATTATTCCTACTAGGTATGTTGCTAGGTTAGGCAATGTGTATGATTACGATATCAGCTACAACAGTCGCATCTACCAGGCAAAGTGGAAAATTGCCCAGGTATGCCCTGTCAGTAGTATTTAATTGTTCAATTGTTCTGTTTTTAAATATTTGAGTCTAGTAACTGACCTATGCTCACTGTGCTTGATTGATTAAGCCTGGTTGTGGACTCAGAACTTGAGTAAGCAGCGAAGCTGCTAGAAGCTGAACTGTAAGCATGAATACAGACATTTTGTGATTGCAGAGATATTTTAAAACCCTTGTAAATAAAAGCTGTTGCACACTTAGAAACTAGTGTTATCTCTGCATTGCTCTGAGATATATAAGATATACAACAAACTGGTGTATATACAACACTGTCCACAGAAACCAGGACAATTTTAATATGGCCAGTTACCATTCCATCAGTTTACACTCAATCGTCTGCAAAGTAATGGAAAATGTCATCGACAATGTTATCAAGCTGCACTTATACAGCAGTAACCTGCTCATTGAGGCTCAGTTTGGGTTCTGCCAGGGTCACTCTGCTCCTGACCTCATTACATACAGCTTTAGTCCAAATATGGACAAAAGAGCTGAATTCAAGTGGTGAGGCGAGGGTGACTGCCCTTGATGTCAAGGCAGCATTTGACTGAGAGTGGCATCAAGGAGCCCTGGCAAAATTGAAGTCAATGCTCATTGGGGGAAAAACTCTCCACTGGTTGGATTCATACCGAGTACAAAAGAAGATGGTTGTGGTTTTCGGAAGCCAATCATCTCAGCCCTGGGACATTGCTGCAGGAGTTCCTCAGGGTGGTGTCCTAAGTCCAACAATCTTCAGCTGCTTCATCAATGACCTTCCCTCTATCATAAGGTCAGAAGTGGGGATGTTCGGTAATGATTGAACTTCAGAGCTTCAGCTCTGGAGGAGGGTCATACAGACTCGAAACGTTAACTTTGTTTCTCTCTCCACAGATGCTGTCAGACCTGCTAAGTTTTTTCAGCATTTTCTGTTTTTACTTCCAATGGCAACCTCCATGCATGCACATGTGAGCATCACTTCATGAGAGAGCAGGTGGACACACTCCTCCAACTCGCATGCCACTCTGTTGAGGGCTTCCAACATCTCTACAGGATGTTCCCCACCTTCCGCTGACTCTCCACAATGAGTTGGAAAGCCAAATTCAGAGGCTTTTCATCTGACTCGGACCTCTTCCCCAGCAGTCCTCCCAGTACCAGGGAGCTTGGCTGAACCTGCTTCCTCCTTGCTGCGGACACTTGTCTGTGCAGTGACCACCAGATTGTGAACCTGAGCCTGCTCTAGATTTAGGTCTCACCAAGGTGTGTGTCTCTGCACTGGTGGAGGGTGTGGTCTTTCAGGCTGCTTATTTCCAGCTCTTCAATGGAGGTGTCCTCATCGCTGGAGGTGAGGACCTGGATGGAGCTGAGGGACTGGCTGGCTGAGGGTGTTGGTCAGTTGGCAGAGCTCCCTGTGAACCAAAGCTGAGATAATTAGTGCATGCCAACAGTGTCAAAAACAGGAGACAGGGCACTCACAGTTGCGTTGAGAGAAGGATGATCTGGTGCAGGATCCTCACGGTGGTGTTCGCCGCCGACCTCACCGGCGCAGGCATGGTCCACGGCAGCGTGATGACCTCTAAGGGGCCTAATGTTGGCTACTCAACCCCTGGTCTCCCTGCTGTTCTGAGCAGGCTTCTCCTGCATGAAAACAAATGGAGAGAGTGTGAGCGGGATGCATGGAATGTTTGTGTGGTGGGCAGAGTCATGGACGGGGTGAGGACCCGAGCTCCAGAGGATTTGAGCCTGATGCGAATGTGAGGGGGTGTGTGACAGTTAGTGGTGTTGCCTCTTGAGGTGTGAGATCCCTGTGGATGTGTGATGGGTTTGGGGGTGTATATTGAGAGTGACAAGATGGTTCATTTATCCTGGCGGAATGGATGAAATCATTCATCCTCTTCCAGCACTGGATGGTTGACCTCCTCCGTGCTCCGTTGGTGCTGACCACTGCTGTCACTTCCTCCCAGGCTGGATTGGTGACTCTGGTGACTCCTGCAGACAGAGCAGGGGTAGAGGAGCTCATGCAGCTTTCCACTGCATCCAGCAGGTGCCCCAGAGAGGCGTCACTAAAGCTGAGGGCCATCTGTCACCTGGAGCAGTCCTGGTCTGTAGATATGAAGTAGGCTGTGCTCTGGTGCGCTTAAATATGATACCCGGAGCGAGAAAGCGCTGAGGTGATGGGCAAATCCGAGCCTGTCCACCAGCAATCCAGCGTGTTTCCCATGAATGCATTATTAATGAGGTGGGATGCACTGGGAAGCCAATGATATGGCGTGAAAACCCGCCATTGCGGCCTGTGGGTAAAACATTGTTTTTCACACCCACTACCGCACTTAGTGCAATTCTGGGAAGATTCCGCCCTATGAGTGAAGGGCAGGTTTTAACTTCCTAATTGTTGCTTTTAAAAGATTAATGTTTTCCCATGTTTTTAAAAAAGATGTAGCTGCCATTCATCAGTAAATTAATACATGAACCCTTTGCTGACTTTATTACTGCAGTCTTCTTCATTCACTGACATAGATTATTACCGAGACTTTAACAGCTCTTAGATGGTGGGACATTTCAGAAGCTGATATTTGCAATTGCTTAATAGTTTGGGATCATTTGGGATGACACACAGAATACCACAGTGTGTGGTGCTTAAATGATAAAGAACAAAGGAATTCTCTTCATTTCAACTTACAGTTCTTTTCTCGCACCCTTGGCCAGTTGTTACCATTTGGGAGAAGGAGGTACTTGAAGACTGAGGCCTTCAAGTAAAAATTTAAATGATGTTATTAAACTCACAAATATATTCAATTAGTGCACTTGATCATGTTATAGCAAAATATGTAATATATTATTTTCTTTAAAACATCTTTTGAACATTAGAAATTTGAGATAGGACAAACAGTTGTAGCCAAATTCATTTTTCCATAAAACATTTTAAGTGTTTCATAGAGCTCAGCAGCAAAGCATGCAGGTGAAAATTTTGACATACAATTTCCCATTATAAAATGTTTGCATACAGAACACAAGTATAATGTGTACATAGGAGTTTTTTAAATGATCAGTTTTGGTGTGAACGGTGTTATAGGAAGTTATGTTTGTGGACATGTTGGTGGGACAACAATACACCTGAGTAGCATTGTTAAGTACATTGCAACTAACAGTGGGAGAAAGTAATGCCTAATTGGGTTGCAACTCCCCACTGATCTGATTACTTGACACTAATCTCAGCAAAAAAGTTGATTTTTCATGTGAAATGTTGACACTCAGTTTAAAAAATGCTGACTGTGGTATTGCTAATAATAGTGATTTTAATTAATATACTGATAGAATTAATTATTAACCTGCAGCATTCACCTCAAGCTATGCTATTAACTGTAGTTTTGTCTGTAATGCTCACTGTCATTTACCTGACACAACTATGCTTTTTATGTTTGGACTTTCAGGATCTCAGTAACAAGGATCTGAAGCGAGATCTCTACATAGTTGCTCATGTAATACGAATAGGTAAACGCCTTGATATTTACAACAGTCTACTTTTGAGAGCTTTAATGTGAAATCATTGACAAGTCACCAGAATGGAAGGACTAGATATTTTCAATCAACCTGGGGACAAGGTCAGATGCAGGTGCACTTTGAAAATAGCACTCTCGGATGACATGTCAGTCTTCCAACGCCTCCGTGACATGCTGCAATTGTCAAAGGGAGGGCGGGGAGTGAAAGCTGGCATTTGCATGCCTCCAATTAACTTGCTGTTAAACTTATTGAAGAGTGTATTAACAGGCTGGGAAGGGACAGAATGAAATTTTCAAAGATACGAACAGGAAGAGCGAATATTCTGGGGCACGTTAGTGTACAGCTGTTGGCAGCTCAGTGGGGAGTCATTATTTATTGTGACTACTGACTTAAAATCTTGAAACAAAAAGGAAAGTCAAACAAAGGTGCTCATATTGCCATCAAGTTGCAAAAGTTGCCATCTCTTGAGCAGAGTAGATTAATTACCTGTTGAATGAGCTTTTGGACTTGTTCAGACTGTGAGGCTGCTAGCCCTCTGCTCCCCTGCCTGCTCCATCCCCCAAAGCAATGGCAAGTCCAATCATGGCTGCCATTTGACTTTTAAACTCACTCCCAAGAAGTAGTTCCTGCCTCCAGGCAGTGCCCATCACCACATATTGGGGGTCAAACATGCCTCCAGCCCAATTAAAGCAGTTGCATGTAAAAATAACATTGTGTCAGTGATGCTGACGTATTGTGGGGTTGTGACCTAGAAATGATCATGGCATTGGGATCCAACCCCAGATTGAAAATCCAGGCCAATGATGTAACTTGATTATTATTTTGAAGTAATATATTCTGAATATTATTGCATGGTATTGTACATTATACTTGGTGAGGATCTGTAAAATATCAATGAGATACCAGGTAAAGGGCCAAGGTTCATGGGTGCACGATATGGAGCTGGATGTGTTAATGGGGCACTAAGGGCCTCAAAATGGGGTCACTAGACTTACCGTGTGACCATGTCCTAGCCATTGACATTTTGAAAAGTGCCTGCCCAGGGTAACTGCAGTGTTCAGGAAGTAGAGCCCTTGCACATGTCATTGATGTCCTAATGATGTAATTGCAATTTTAAGGGGCGCATTACATAAGAACATAAGAAATAGGAGCAGGAGTAAGTCATTTGGCCCCTCAAGCCTGCCCCGCCATTCAATAAGATCATAGCTGATCTGCCCCAGGCCTCAACTCTTCTTTTGTGCCAGCTCCTCATAGCCCTCAACTCCCTGATATTTCAAAAATCTATCTACCTCCTCTTTAAATACCTTCAGCGATCCAGCTTCCACAACTCATTCCAGACATTCACTACCCTCTGAGAGAAGAATTTCCTTCACATCTCAGTTTTAAATGAGTGTCCCCTTATTCTGTAACTATGTCCCCTAGTTCGAGAATCCCCCACTAGTGGAAACATCTTCTCAACATCTACCCTGTCAAGCCCCCGCAGAATATTATACATTCCAGTAAGATCACTCCTCATTCTTCTAAACTCTAATGAATAAAGGCCTAACCTGTTTAGTCGTTCTTGATAGGTCAACCCCTTTATCCCAGGAATCAGCCTCGTGAATCTCTTTTGAACTACCCCCAATGCCAGTATATCCTTTCTTAAATATAGGGACCAAAACTATACACAGTACTCCAGGTGCAGCCTCACCAACATCCTGCAGTTGTAACAAGACTTCCCTATTTTTAAACTCCAACCCCCTAGCAATACAGGCCAAAATTCCATTTGTCTTCTTAGTTACTTGCTGCACCTACACGCTAACCTTTTGTGTTTCATGCACAAGAACACCCAGATCCCTCTGTGCTGCACTTTTTTGAAGTTTCTCTCCATTTAAATAATAGCCTGCCTTTTAATTCTTCCTACCAAAGTGTCTGACCTCGCACTTTCCAACATTAAACTCCATCTGCCAAGTTTTTGCCCACTCACTCAACCTATCTATACCCCCTTGCAGATTCCTTATGTCCTTATCACAACATGCCTTCCCACCTATTTTTGTATTGTCAGCAAATTTGGATACATTACACTCTGCCCCCTCCTCTAAGTTATTAATGTAGATAGTAAATAATTGAGGCCCTAGGACTGATCCTTGTGGCACTCCACTAGTTACATCTTTCCAAACTGAAAAAAAAACCATTAATCCCGACTCTCTGCCTTCTGTGTGTTAACCAATCCTCAATCCATGCTAATACATTACCCCCAATACCATGAGCTCCTATCTTCTGCAAAAACCTTTTATGTGGCACCTTATCGAATGCCTTCTGGAAATCCAAATACAATATATCTACCGGTTATCCTTTATCAACTCTGCTTGTTATATCCTCAAAGAACTCTAGCAAATTTGTCAAACATGATTTCCCTTTCACAAAACCATGATGATTCTGTTTGATTGTGTTAAGCTTTTCTAAATGTCCTAATATTTGTTCCTTAATAATGGCATTTTCCCAACGACAAATGTTAGGCCGACTGGCCTATAGTTTCCGGTTTTTTGTCTCTCTCCCTTCTTCAACAGGGGCGTCACATTAGCGGTTTTTCAATCTGCTGGGACCCTCCAGGAACCCAGTGAGCTCTGGAATATTTCGAACAATGTCTCCACTATCTCTGCAGCCACTTTCATTAAAACCTTTGGATGCAGGCCATCAGGTCTTGTCTGCCTTTAGTTCCATTAGTTTGTCAAATACTTTGTCCCTCATGATAGAGACTGTTACAAGATCTTTCCTCCCATTAGCTCTTTGCTTATCTGATATCTTTGGGATGTTTATAGTGTCCTCCACTGTGAAGACTGATGCAAAATACTGGTTTAAATTATCTGCCATTTCCCTGTTCCCTGTTATCAATTCTCCAGTCACATTCTCCAAGGGTCCCACGCTCACTTTAGCTACTCTCTTTCTTTTTATATACTTGTAGAAGCTCTTGCTGTTTGTTTTTATATTTCTTGCCAATTTACTTTCAGAATCAATTTTCTCCCTCTTTATTAGCTTTTTAGTTACCCGCTGCTGGTTCCTAAAAACTTATTTTCCTTTTTATATACCTGTAGGAGCTTCTACTGTCTGTTTTATATTTCTTGCTAAATTTCTCTCGTACTCTTGTTTCTCCCTCTTACTTATTATTTTAGTCATTGGCTGACCATTCTCCTCAATAACTCTGCCCATTCATACAGGCAACAAGCAGCCTAAATGGAAGCACTTAAAGGAAATCACTCGTGAAATGGCCGCAAAATTTGCCACAATTGTTTTTTTTGTGAAGCTTGAAGGTCCACTACATGAGCACCTCAGTTTGACTTTCCTTTTTATTTTAAGATTTTAAATCAGTAGTCACAATAAGTAATGACTCCCCAATTTGCTGCCAACAGCTGCGTACTAATGTGCCCCAGACCATTCACTCTTCCTGTTCTTAACTTTGAAAAAGTCATTTTGTCCCTTTTCCAGCCTGTTAACATGCTTTACAATGTGTTTAACAGCAAATTAATTGGAGGTATGCGGTTGCCAGTTTTCACCCCCACGCCACCCCTTTGAAAATTGCAGTGCGTCACAGAGCTGTCTGAAGACTGACACACCATCTGAGTGTGCTATTTTTAAAGCATGTTGGCCCCTTGTCCCCATGAGTGATTGAAAACCTAATCCATCCATTCTAGAATGGTCCTTCTGGCTCCACAAAAGCACAGTGGGCTGGTGCGGGCTCTGCCTCAGACCCCATCCCTCCACACCCTTCCCTCTCCACTTATTCCAACTTCAAGGTTAAAATTTCAGAACTTAAGTCATTCTATATTGAAGAATAGGGGTTTCCCTGCGCTCGCATTTCAAATGCCAGAATCTCAGTCGTGGGTTTGCAGAATTAGCCTTTCCAACAAAGCTTGTTGCTACCAGGCAGTGAACATCAGGAGTTCTGAGAAAAGTGTGTTTTATAGTGAACCAACCTTTCACATTAGAATTTACATTTTAGAATTTCACATTCAGTTTGAGTGAGAAATGTGGACCCATAACTAGTATCTAACCCTTGTAATTACCTTTAAGTTTATGAAGACAGAATTGGGTAAAATGGACTGGGTAAAAGGTAAGATGGTAGAGAAGCAGTAGAAGACATTTAAGGAGTTATTTCATTACTCTCAACAAAGATATATTCCATTGAAAAAGAAAAACTCTATCAGAAGAATGCACCATGCATGGCTAACTACGGATGTTAAGGGCGGTATTGAATTGAAAGAAAAGGTGTACAATGCTGTGAAGATTAGTGGTAGGCCAGAAGATCGGGAAAGTTTTAGCAACCGGGAAAGTTTTAGCAACCAGCAAAGGATGACTAAAAAATTAAGTAAGAGGGAGAAACAAGAGTATGAGAGAAATTTAGCAAGAAATATAAAAACAGACAGTCAAAGCTTCTACAAGTATATAAAAAGGTAAAGAATAGCTAAAGTGAGCATTGGTACCTTAGAGGGTGGGACTGGGGAATCAATAATGGGAAAATAGGAACAGGCAGAGGCGTTGAACAAATATTTTGTATCCACCATCATGGTAAAAGACACACCAACCCAAGGACAGTGGAAAATCATGAGGCAAAAGGTAAGGAGGAATTTAAAATAATCACTATCATTAGTGAAAAGATAATGGTATAACTAATGGAACTTAAGGCTGACAAGTCCCAGGACCTGATGCCCTGCATCCTAGGGTCTTAAAAGAAGTGGCTGCGCAGATTGTGGATGCATTGGTTGTACTCTTCCAAAATTCCCGAGGTCGTGGAAAAGCCCCAGAGGATTGGAAAACCGCAAATGTAACACCTCTATTCAAGAAAAGAGGAAGACAGAATGCAGGAAACTATAGGCCATTTAGCTGAATGTCATTGGGAAAATGCTAGAACCCATTATTAATGTGATAGTAGCAGGTCATATAGAAAATCATTCTACTATCAGGCAGAGTCAACATGACTTTGTGAAAGGGAAATCATGTTTGACAAGTTTACTAGAGTTCTTTAAGAATGTAACAAACAGGGTGGATAAAGGGGAACCAGTAAATCTAGCATATTTGGAGTTCTAAAAAGCATTCAATAAGGTGCCACATAAAAGGTTAGCATACAAGATAAGAGCCTATGATTTTGGGGGGTGATATATTAGCATGGATACCAGACTGGCTAAATAACAGGAAACAGAGTTTTCAGGATGGCAAACTGTAACGAGCGGCATGCCGCAGAGATCAGTGCTGGGACGTCAACCATTTGTGATCTATATTAATGACTTAGATGAAGCGACCAATTGTATTGTGGCCAAATTTGCTGATGATACCAAGATGGAAAGGAAAGCAAGTTGTGAAGAATATAGAGTCTGCATAGGGCTATAGATAGGTTAAGTGAGTGGGAAAAAAATTGGCAGATAGATATACTGTGGGAAAATGTGAGGTTGTCCACTTTGGCAGGAAGAATAGAAAAGCAGAATATTATTTAAATGGAGAGAGATGACAGAATGCTGCAGAGAGATCTGGGTATCCCTGTACATGAATCACAAAAAGCCAGCATACAGGTACAGTAAGTAATTAGGAAGGCAAATGGAAAGTTGGCCATTATTGCAAGGAGGATGAAGTATAAAAGTAGGGAAGTCTTGCAATTGTACAGGGCATTGATGAGACCATACCTAGAGTAGTATTGTATACAGTTTTGGTCACCTCACTTAAAGAGGGGCATACTTGTATTGGAACCAATTCAGAGAAGGTTCACTAGGCCAATTCCTGGGATGAGGAGTTGGTCTTATGAGGAAAAGGTGAGCAGGTTAAGCTTATCTTCATTGAAGTTTAGAAGAATAAGAGGTGATCTTTTTGAAACATGTAAGATTTTGAGGGGACTTGACAGGGCTGGAGGTTGAGAGGATGTTTCCTCTCATAGAAAAATCTAAAACCAGGGATCACAGTTTCAAGGTAAGGGGGTTTCCCATTTAAAGATGAGAAGGAATTTCTTCTCTCAGAGGATGGTTAATGTTTGGAATTTTCTTCCCCAGTGAGCAGTGGAGGCTGGGTCATTGAATATATTAAAGGCTGAGTTAGACAGAATTTTGATTGACAAGGGAGTTGAGGGTTATGGGGTAGGCAGGAAAGTGGAATTAAGGCCAGAATCAGATCAGCTGTGAATGGCAGAGCAGGCTCGAGGGGCCAAATGTCCTACTCCTGCTTCTATTTCTTAAGTTCTTATGTTCTTACATTCACCTATCCCCATGTTCTTGTAAGGTCGGATGTTATCCAATGATTCGAAGAAAGGCCCTCCTCACGTGCATTACCGACGCCCATATGGTTGTGCAGTGCTGAGTATGATGGACGTTCTGCCGTCGATTGCCGAACTCCGAGAGGAAAAGGATTTTGTGTTGAAAGTTTACACGTAAGTGAAGTATGTTTGGTATTTCTGAGAGCTTGACTTAAAGACTGCACTCTCCCAGGAAATCACAAAGTCCTGGGTGCAGTAAGGAATGTGTATATTGTGCTGCACAAGGCATCATAATTGTGTGGGTCAGATTAGATGGATCAGAAGGTATTTTCCTGTCTGTAATTATTAGTATGTTTGTTTACAACCAGATATAATTCTTCTGAGTCATTTAACATGTTGTTATTCAATTTTTATTAAATGTTTATCATTAATAGGGGAGGCAGTGGCATAGCGGTATTATCACTAGACCAGTATTCCAGAGACCCAGGGTAATGCTCTGGGGACCAAGGTTCAAATCCCACCATGGCAGATGGTGAAATTTGAATCCAACAAAAATCTGGAATTATAAGTCTAATGATGACCGTAAAACCATTGTCATAAAGCCAATTGTCATAAAAACCCATCTGGTTCACTAATGTCCTTTAGGGAAGGAAATCTGCCATCCTTACTTGGTCTGCCCTACAGGTGACTCCAGACCCACACAGTAATGTGGTTGACTCTTAAAAAAAAATGCCCTCTGGGGCATTTAGGCAATAAATGCTGGCCTAGCCAGCGATGCCCACATCCCATGAACAAACAAAAAAAAAATAATTATTAGAGAATATAAAGCATAACGTTTTTTCTTATTTGTTTATGGGAAGTGGGCATCCCTGTTCAGTCCAGCCTAATTGCCCTTGAGAAAGCAATGGTAAACCACCTTCTTGAACTGCTGCAGCCAATGTGTTGTAGATACACCCACTGTGCTGTTTGGGAAGGAGTTTCAGGATTTTGAAGTAACACAGACGATAAAGGAACACATGAAATAAGAGCTGGAGTGGTCCATTTGGCCCCTTAAGCCTGCTCTAACATTCAACTAGATCATGGCTGATCTTCTACCTCAACACTATTTTCCTGTACTATTCCCATATCCCTTGATATCTTTAATATCTAGAAGTCTATCAATCTCTGTCTTGAATATATTCAATGATTGAACCTCCACAGCCCTCTGGGGTAGAGAATTCCAAAGATGCACCACCCTCTGAGTGAAGAAATTCCTCTTCATCTCAGTCCTAAATGGCCTGCCCCTTATTCTGAGACTGTGTCCTCTGATCCTAGACCTACCAGGCAGGGGAAACATCCTTCTTGCATCTAACCTGTCGAGCCCTATAAGAATGTTGGATGTTTCAATGAGATCACCTCTCATTCTTCTAAACTTTAAAGAATACAGGTCCAGTCTCCTCGATATTTCATGGGACAACCCTGCCATTCCGGGGATCAGTCCGGTGAACCTGCATTGCACTCCCTCCAAAGCAAGTATATTCTTCCTTAGGTAAAGAGGCCAACACTGTACACAAGTGCGGTCTCACCAAGGCTCTATACAATTGCAGCAAGACTTCTTTATTTCTGTATTCAAATCCAATAAAGCCAACATACCATTTGCCTTCCTAAATGCTTGCTGCACCTACATGTTAGCTTTCAGTGATTTATGAACAAGGAATCCCAGGTTCCTTTGGAGATTAACACTTTCCAATCTCTCAACATTTAAGAAATACTGTGCTACATTTCTGGTTTTCCTACCAAAATGGATAACTTCACATTTTTCCACATTATATTCCATCTGCTATTACTTGCCCACTCACTTATCCTGTCTAAATCTGCTTGAAGCGTCTGCATCCTCGTTAAAATTCACATTCACACTTAGTTTTGTGTCGTCAGCATAAGGAATGGCAATATATGCTTCCAAGTTGGGTGGTGTGTGGCTTGGAGGGGAACTTGCAGGTGGTGGTGTTCCCATGAGCCTGCTGCCATTGTTCTTCTGGGTGGTAGAGGTCAGACATTATGGAAAGTGCTATTAAAGGATGGTTGGTGAGTTTCTGCAGTGCATGTTGTATCTGGTACACAATCTAAGCGTAGGAACCAAGTGGAATTTTAGTGCTAAAATATTGGATTTTCAGATAAATTAAATTAACATTAATTAAGCTTATTAGGCTTTACCATATGCTGATAGTTTATTTGTTTAGAAAAATTCACTAACATCACAAAACATATACTCTCCAAAATTCTGGTAGACAGTGACTACCTCTAAAAAGGGTAAGGTTATATCTCATAACTGTTGTTATTCCAGAAATGTAAATCGAGGCTACATTATTCATGTGGTGCATGGCCAGTCAAAGTAGCTATGTGGTGACAATTTGAAGGTTGGTAGACGAGTCAAAAGTTGCTGCCATGCTTTGTGAAGTCACTTCAGCGCTGGGCTGGTACCAGTGTGGCTCATATTATGCAGTGGTGCAAATACACAGAAAAGATTCACAAAGCTGGGCACTAGGACTCTCTTCCTTATTAGGCGGAACGTATGAGTGGCTTGTGTGGCGAATGCTGGTTCACCATGTACCTTTTAGAGAGAGCTGGTTGGTTTCTACTTCATTGGCCAGAATCTTATGCTCTCCCCCACCCCCACCCCCAAACCCAAGAACAGATTGGCAAAATCTGCTTGGTACCCTGTGCTCAGTGGAGGCTCTCCCCAATGGTGATCACTACCCCCATTTGACCCCCACTGCCTTCTGATTGCAGCTCCCCACCCACCTTGCTAGGGCCTGCCTGTCTGGCCCCAGTGAAACCGCCCCATTTATCTTGCAGTCTGGCGTACATGCTGCTCCATTATAGGGACTGACTGCAGTGGCTACTGCTCTTGGTGCTACTGAGACTGGAGAGTTGCCGACCATCTGACTGGCCAGCAGCTCTCAAAGACAGGATATCCTCCCAGATGGGGGTGGAAGCCATGATCTGAACCACTTAACAGCCTGCTGGCCATAAAATCAGCTCATGGCCTCCCGGCCCTCTGGAGGCAAACATTTTCCTTTCCAGTTGTGGCCTGGCCTCTCGCCTCCATGAAAAGTTTCGACCCATAGAAGAAGTAGACACCGAATAATATTTCACAGTCAGTGGTGTCTCCTGAATTAGTTTCCATCACTAAGAACGATCAGAGATAAATTTTCCTTATGTTTTTGATCTTTTTTTTGCCTTTCCCAGGAGACTACATGGCAGCTAATGGGGAGTTAGTCTTTTCACCTGAATTACAACAGGATGAGATGGGCAAGATGGACCGCCTGTGTTTTTCCTGCCTAAGGTTCTTCCACGTTCATACGGACCAGAATTTTCCGGCACGAGGGCGGGCATGTGCCCAACCCGAACGGACGTGAAATAGCGCGAGATGATGTCGAGCAAACGTCCCAACATCATCCTGCATGCAATAAATCTTTAGGTCGGTGGGCACCCGCCCGCCTACAATTGAAGGGTCGCTTAAGGTCATTAAAAAGGCAATTGATCCTGATTTTACATTACCCATGCAATTTCATGCTCATCGCATGAGCAGGCAAGCAGCCCACTTTTAACAAAACCTCATCCATGGGCAGGATAAAAAGGTTCTGCAGTATTGCCATTGTGAGTAGATAGTTTGCTGCTGGTTGCTTATTTGAACTTGACAGCTTCATCTCTGTCCTGAGCTTCAGTCGTAGCATTTCTAGGTTTCATTTCAGGACTCATTGGTGTCTCCAAGGCCCAGGGAGGATTTTGACCATGGGACCCTTCCAGGCATCAGACAGCTTTGTTACCCTGGCAATGGGATTTGCGCTCTCTGTTGGTGGCGCCTCCTCTGAGGAGGAAGAGACGGGCAGAAGGGAGATGAGGCAAGGTGTTCCTATGCAGCTTCCAGGGGAGTGACCTGTCGGAGGAGAGGTAAAGGCACAAGGGCGTAGGGTCAGCCGGCAGTCCAGGTGGAAGGGGCTGCAGAAGACGCCACTATCCTGCTGCCAGGGTTCACAGACAGCAATGCAGCTAGCTCAACATGTCTGAGGTGCAATACTAATGGAGGCTCCGCTTCTCCAGGAAGACTGTGACCTCCATTTGTCACATGATTGGGCCTGAGATCGCCTCCAACTGTGTGGGTGGATACCCCATCCCAGTGGCTCTGAAGGTCACAGTGGCCCTCAACTTCTATGCCTCCGGTTCTTCTCCAGGGGTCAGTGGGGGATCTTTGTGGAGTGTCCCAATCAGCTGTCCACAGTTGCATCAGGCTGGTGACTGACGCTTTGTCAGGCAGGTAATGGCATTTATTCATTTCCGTACAGACGAGGCCAGCCAGGCTGAGCGAGCCAGAGGCTTTGCAGCAATTGCTGGGTTCCCCCACATCCTGGGTGCAATCAACTGCACTCATGTGGTCATTAAGGCACCAGCAGGTCAGCCGGGTGTCTTTGTCAACAGGAAAGGCGTCCACTCGGTGAACATCTAGATAGCTTGTGACCACAAGACGCAGATTCTGCAAGTCTGTGCAAGGCACCCTGGCAGCTCCAATGATACTTACATCCTCAGACACTCACAGATGCCAAGGCTGTTCACTGCTCCAGCTCAACTGGATGGATGGCTGCTGGGTGACAAGGGCTATCCATTGAAAAGGTGGCTTATGTCGCCTCTCCACCACCCAAGGACAGAGGCAGAGCAGCGTTATAATAGGAGTCATGCCTCCACAAGGTCAGTGACAGGGAGGACCGTAGGGCTTCTCAAGATGCGCTTCCGATGCCTGGACTGTTCAGTGGAAGCACTAAAATACCCTCCAGAACAGGTGTCACTGAAAGAGGTTGCATGCTGCGCTCTCCACAATCTGGCTCTGGAGGAATAGGATCGTGAGGCAGCTCAACAGGCCACAATGGATGAATCCAGTGGTGAGTCAGAAGAGGAGCCCAGTGAGGAGAACAGTGAGGACGTGGAGGCAGACCTTTGTATCCTTCAGGGAGGCAGGGACACCAGAGATGCCTTAATCCAAACCTTCTTCAGCCAGACTGCCAAAGATCTGCTTCCACCTCATGCCAGATGTGCCGCCTCCATCCCAGATGTTTAAAATGACTGATTTCCTTTGAACTCAAAGTCCACCCAGTTCCTGTGCAATAAAGTTTAGAGCCGTTCATGTCCAGCACACTGGCGTGCCCTGTACCTGCAAAACAAGTGAAGCATACTCAGACCATTAAGACAAAAACAAAATTTATATCATGTTGGCACTCACATCAAATGAACATAACAATATACGTAGGTAGGAAAGTAAGTTAATGGTCACACCAGTAAACATATTAACAAAACATGGCAGAACAGAAGATCACCCGTGAACTGTCCGTCTTGTGCTCATGGTGCCTTAAACTTACGTTTGCGAGTGCTGCGTCTTGTTGCCCCTCCCACTCTCCCTCACTGGCAGTGGCATTGGAGGCAGCCTGCTGACTGTGTTGTCCTGTTGGTCTTGATGACCTTGGAGGTCGTCCTCTGGTCAGTGGAGCCTGTGCTGGCCCTGCCTGGGAGGGAGTGTCAAGTGCCATAGCTGGCCTCTCCACAGTCATCGCAACCTCATCAGATGCCACGGTCATTGGCAGAGGGGCAGAGGAGCTTCAACCATCATCCAGAGTGTGCTGAGAGGAGCCCGGAGAGACAACAAGCAGCTCATACGCCAACATGAGTTCGCTCTGGACCTCCCTGCTCGCCATTGATGGACAGGCACCTAGCTAGATACTGTGTGCCTCGTCCATCTCCCACACTGGCACTGACCTCCTGAGGTCATTGCCTATGTGAGGGCTTGCTGGTCCGAGCGCAACCCCAGGAACCCCTGATTCTGTCCCTGCAGTTGCCTCTCCATGAGAGTCACCATTCTCTCAATGGAGGAGGCAAGTGTGCTCCTTTATATAAATGACTTGGATGAAGGGATGGACGGGATGGTTGCCAAATTTAGGAAAGTAAGTTGTGAAGAAGACATAAGGAGGCTACAAAAAGATATAGATAGATTAAGTGAGTGGACAAAAATCTGGCAAATGGAGTATACTGTGGGAAAATGTGAAATTGTCAATTTTGGCAGGGAGAATAAAAGAGAAGCATATTATCTAAATGGTAAGAGATTGCAGAACTCTGAGGTGCAGAGAGATCTGGGTGCCCTGGTGCATGAATCACAAAAGGCTAGTATGCAGGTACAGCAAGTGATTAGGAAAGCTAATAGAATGTTATCATTTATTGCAAGGGGAACTGAATAAAAAAGTAGGGAGTTTATGCTTCAGTTGTACATGGCACTTGTGAGATCACGTTTGGAGTACTGTGTACAGTATTGGTCACCTTATTTAAGGGAGGATGTAATAGGTTGGAAGCAGTTCAAGGAAGGTCTACCAGACTAACACCTGGAATGATTAAAGCAAAATACTGCGGATGCTGGAAATCTGAAACAAAAACAGAAAATGCTGGAAAAACTGAGCAGGTCTAACAGCATCTGTGGAGAGATAAAAAAAGAGTTAACGTTTCGAATCCATATGACTCTTCTTCAAAGCTAAAGAGAAGTAAAAATGTGATGAAATTTATACTGCTTAAGGGGGGTGGAACAGGTGAAGCTGGCTAGAAGGCCAGTGATAGGTGGAGGCAAAGGAGAGATTGCCAGAGATGTCATGGACAAAAGGACAAAGGGATGTTAATGGTAGTGCTGGCTAAAGGAGGTGCTGATGGTGGCATTAAGGTCAGAAAGCAGAATGTGATAATGGCAGGACAAGGGTAAGCACTCTGGAAAGAACAAGATGAACAAGTGACAGATGGCCCTTGTGGGGGTGGGGTGGGGAGAGGGGACCTTGGTGGAAAAAAATATTGAAAATAGGATGAAAGGTGGGGATAAAAGAGTGAATAAAAATGAAAATAATTTTTTTTTAAATGTGGATAAAAAATAGAAATTAAAAAATAAAAAGTAAAAAATGAAAATGAAAATTGAAAAACAGGATAAAAAAGGGGACCGAGGATGGAGAAGAGAGTTCATGTTCTGAAGTTGTTGAACTCAATGTTAAGTCCAGAAGGCTGTAAAGTACGTAATCAGAAGATGAGGTGCTGTTCCTCCAGCTTATGTTGGGCTTCACTGGAACATTGCAGCAGGCCAAGGACGGACATGTGGACGTTAGAGCAGGATGGAGCTTGAAATGGCAAGCGACAGGAAGGTCTGGGTCATGCTTGCGGACAGACTGAAGGTGTTCCACAAAGCAGTCACCCAGTCTGCATTTGGTCTCTCCAATGTAGAGGAGACCGCATTGGGAACAGAAAATGCAGTAGAACAAATTGATTGAGGTGCAAGTGAAGCACTGCTTCACCTGAAAGGAACATTTGGGCCCTTGGACGGTAAAGGGGCAGGTGTTGCACCTTCTGCGATTGCTTGGGAAGGTGCCGTGTGAAGAGGTTGAGATGTTGGGGGTGATGGAGGAGTGGACCAGGGGGTCCCGGAGGGAACGATCACTATGGAATGCCGACGGTGGGGGGTGAAGAGAAGATGTGTTTGGTGGTGGCATCATGCTGGAGTTCGTGGAAATCGCGGAGGATGATCCTTTGAATGCAGAGGTTGGTGGGATAAAAAGCTAGGACAAAGGGTCCCTATCATGGCTCTGGGGGGGCAGAGGGATGTGTGAGGGCAGAGGCGCAGGAGATGGGTCAGACACGGTTGAGGGCCCTGTCAACCATGGATGCTAGAAATCTGAAACAAAAACAGAAATTGCTGGAAAAACTCAGCAGGTCTTGCAGCATATTTGGAGAGAGAAACAGCATTAATGTTTCAAGTCTGTATGACCCTTCTTCAGAGCTGAAGAGAAGCGGAAATGTGATGAAATTTATACTGTTTAAGTGGGGTGGGACAGGTGGAGCTGGATAGAAGGCCAGCGATAGGTGAGGACAAAGGAGGGACTGACAAAGATGTCATGGACTAAAGGACAAAGGGAGTGTTAATGGTAATGGTTAGTGCTTAAAAAGGTGCTGAAAGTGGCATAAATGTAAGAAAGCAGAATGTGATAATAGCAGAATAAGGGTAGCATTGTATGAAAGAACAACATGGAACAAGTAACAGATGGCCCTGTAGGGAATGGGTGGGGGAGTGTGGGTGGAAAACCTCGGTTAAGGAAGAAGGAAGACATGTCAGAAGCACCATTTTGGAAAGTGGCATCATCGGAACAGATGCAACGGAGGTGAAGGAACTGAGAGAATGGGATGGAGTCCTTACAGGAAGCAGGGTGTGAGGAGCTGTAGCCGAGGTAGCTGTGTGAGTCGGTGGGCTTGTAATGAATATTGGTAGACAGTCTATCACCAGAAATGGAGACAGAGAGATCAAGGAAAGGAAGGGAAGTGCCGGAGATGGACCATGTGAAGGTGATGGAGGGATGGAAATTGGAAGAAAAATTGATAAATTTTTCCAGGTCCAGACCAGAGCATGAAGCAGCACCAAAGCAGCTATCGATGTAACGAAAAAAGTGTTGTGGGAGGGGACCTGAGCAGGACTGGAACAAGGAATGTTCCACACATCCCATAGAGAGACAGGCATAACTGGGGACCATGCAGGTACCCATAACGACACCTTTTATTTGGAGGAAGTGAGACAAGTTTAGGGAGATATTGTTCAGTGAGAGAACAAGTTCAGCCAGACGGAGGAGAGTGGCAGTGGATGGGGATTGTTCGAGCCTCTGTTCAAGGAAGAAGCTGAGACCCCTTCAGATCATCCTGGTGGAGGATGGAGGTGTAGAGGGATTGGACATCCATGGTGAAGAGGAAGCAGTTAGGGCCAGGGAACTGGAAATTGTTGATATAACGTAGGGCATCAGAGGAATCATGGATGTAGGTGGGAAGACACTGGACAAGGGGAGAGAGAACGGAGTCAAGATAGGAAGAAAGAAAACCTACCTGGAATGGGTGGGTTGTCTTATGAGGAAAGATTGGACAGACTAGGCTTGTATCTGCTGGAGTTTAGAAGAGTAAGAGGTGACTTGATTGAAACATATAGGATCCTGAGGGGTCTTGACAAGATGGATGTGGAGAGGATGTTTCCTCTTGTGGGAGAATCTAGAACTAGGGGTCACTGTTCAAAAATAAGGGATCACCCATTTAAAACACAGATGAGGTAAATTTTTTTCAGTCAGAGGGTCATGAGTTTTTGGAACTCTCTCCCTGAAAAGGTGGTGGAAGCAGAGTCTTTTTTAAGGCAGAGGTGGATAGATTCTTGGTAAGCAAGGGGGTGATAGGTTATCGGGGGTAGCTGGGATGCAGATTTCAGGTTACTATCGGATCAGCGTGATCTTATTAAATGGCGGAGCAGGCTCGAGAGGCTGAATGGCCTACTCCTGCTCCTTATACAAAAGCAAAATACTGTGGATGCTGGAAATCTGAAACAAAAACAGAAAGTGCTGGAAAAACCCAGCAGGTCTGGCAGCATCTGCGGAGAGAGAAACAGAGTTAACGTTTTGAGTCTGTATGACCCTTCTTCAGAGCTGAAGAGAAGCGGAAATGTGATGAAATTTACACTGTTTAAGGAGGGGGTGGGGCAGGTGGAGCTGGATAGAAGGCCAGCAATAGGTGGGGACAAAGGAGGGATTGACAAATATGTCATGAACTAAAGGACAAAGGAAGTGTTAATGGTAGTGGTTAGTGCTAAAAAAGGTGCTGATAGTGGCATAAAGATAAGAAAGCAGAATGTGATAATAGCAGAACAAGGGTAGCATTGAATGAAAGAACAACATGGAACAAGTAACAGTTGGCCCTGTCAGGAATGGGGTAGGGAGAGAGGGCAGTGGTGGGGAAAAAAAGAATAGAAAATGGGATAGAAGGGGGATAAAAAGAAGATAAATCCACAGATAAATGAATAAAAATAAAAATAAGTGGATAAAAAATAAAAATGAATGTAGAAAAAGGGGGATGAGGATGGAGGAGAGAGTTCATAGTCCGAAGTTGTTGAACTCAATGTTAAATCCGGAAGGCTGTAAAGTGCCTAATCGGAAGATGAGATGCTGTTCCTCCAGTTTGCATTGAGCTTCACTGGAACATTGCAGCAGGCCAAGGACGGACATGTGAGCATGAAAGCAGGATGGAATGTTGAAATGGCAAGCAACTGGAAGTCTGGGTCATGCTTGCGGACAAACCAGAGGTGTTCCTCAAAGCGGTCACCCAGTCTGCATTTGATCTCCCCGAAATAGAGGAGACCACATTGGGAGCAGCGGATGCAGTAGACCAAATTGAAGGAAGTGCAAGTGAAGCACTGCTTCACCTGAAAGGAGTGTTTAGGCCTTTGGGTGGTGCGGAGGGAGGAGATAAAGGGGCAGGTGTTGCACCTTCTGCGATTGCATGGACAGGTGCCATGGGAAGGGGATGAGGTGAAGGGGGTGATGGAGGAGTGGACCAGGGTATCCTGGAGGAAATGGTCCCTATGGAATGCTGACATGGGGTGGGGCGGGGGGGGTGGGGGGGGTGTAGGAGGTGAGGGGAAGATGTGTTTGGTGGTGGCATCATGCTGGAGTTGGCGGAAATCGCGGAGAATGATCCTTTGAATGCGGAGGCTGGTGGGGTGAAAGGTGAGAACCAGGGGGACCCTATCATGGTTCTGGGAGGGAGGGCAAGGTGTGGGGGCAGAGGCATGGGAGATAGGTCTGACAGGCTGAGAGCCCTGTCAACCACAGTGGGGAGGAAACTTCGGTTAAGGAGGAAGGAAGACATGTCAGAAACGCCGTTTTGGAAAGTGGCATCGTCAGAATAAATGCAACAGAGGCGAAAGAACTGAGAGAATGAGATGGAGTCCTTACAGGAAGCAGGGTGTGAGGAGCTGTAGTCAAGGTAGCTGTGGGAGTCAGTGGGCTTGTAATGAATATTGGTGGACAGCCCATAACCAGAAATGGAGACAGAGAGATCAAGGAAGGGAAGGGAAGTGTTGGAGATGGACCATGTGAAGTTGATAGAGGGTTGGAAATTGGAAGCAAAATTGATAAATTTTTCCAGGTCCAGACAAGAGCATGAAGCAGCACTGAAACAGTCTTCGATGTACCTATAAAAGAGTTGTGGGAGGGGGCCTGGGTAGGACTGGAACAAGGAATGGTCCACATGCCCCGTGAATATACAGGCATAACTGGGACCCCCTTAAACAGTACAAATTTCATCACGTTTCCACTTCTCTTCAGCTCTGAAGAAGGGTCATACAGACTTGAAATGTTAACTCTGTTTCTCTCTGCACAGATGCTGCCAGACCTGCTGAGTTTTTCCAGCATTTTCTGTTTTTGTTTTACTCCTGCTCCTTGTTCATATGTCTGTATGATGGTCAACACAGTGCTCATGCTCTACATGGACTCCTCCACAACAGAGACCATGGCATACATACCCGCATGGATCTCCGCCAGATACTCCCGCACACCCTGCTGGACATCCAGCATCTACCATCTAATGGACGACTCCAGAGGCACATCATCTGCCTTTGACTCAGCATTGTCCTGGTCTCCAGCAGTCCTCGGACTGCTGGCGCCCTGGGCACTCTCTGCCTCCGCCTGCTCCTCAAGCAAGTGTGAAGTGCCCTGACTGCTATGCACCGACATTCTAGCTGAAAATCTAATGCCCACCAAAGTTCTGGTATCTGCGCTGGTGCCTGGTTCAGAGAGGGGGTGTGACATAGGTGCATCTAAAGCCCAGTGGTCCTCTGGCATCAAGCGTGGCTCTTCCAGGTCCAGCATTCGAGGGCGAGCTGGCGATTTTGGGGGAGAACAATGACATGTCATTAGTTTAAGTCATTATGCTGTGACTATGCATGCCAGGCGCCCTGGTGAGACATTGGAGATCTGCATCGTGGTGCTATCTTCTTTCAAAGATCAATGGGGACCCAAGGTTTGAGGCTCCCATTAATGATGAGACTATAAAAGAACGTTTGCACAGTCTGACATTCTCAGCTCTGTGCACTGCACTCTTACCTTCATCAGAGACCCCTGCCTCTTCACGACCAGCTGACTGAGGGGCATGGTGGCACTCCAGCTTCAAGGCATCCATCTCGTGCCTCGTCAGGTTTGGGGGGGCCTCCGCCTGTCTTAGTTCTTTTATTGGTGTTATTGGCTTCTGTTCTGAAATGACAGAGGACATTGATTTGTCCATTCTCTACATGCAGTGCCATTGCAGCCTGACAAACTCCGCAATCTTGCAGGGCACATCCAAGTTGTGGCCCTCAACCCGCAAGGCATTCAGGCCAAGCAACCAGGGTTCACCCCCTTGGCCAGCTCCGCTGTCAGTGACAGTTGGCACTCAGACTCTAACACCCCTGAGGTCCCCAGGTGGATGCCCAGCCCTTAACACTTCTCAACACTGATCCATGCCAACTCGGTACTCACCCTTGCCGAGCGCAGCAGATCGTTGAACCTTTGCGGCACTGCACGCATGTGCGTTGCACAACGTTGTAGCCGCTGACCTTGGCTGCAACCTCCTCTCAGGCTTTTTTGGTCAGGTGCGGTGACCTCCTCCTGCCATCCCTGGGTAGCAGAGTGTCCCGCCTGACACTGACCTCCTCCACAAGGACCACGAGGCACTCATCCGAGAAACAGGGGGCTGATTGCCCACCCGACATGCCCTCCCACCTGACGTTTCCAGCCTCTGGCGAGGCCGTTGTTCAAGTGAAATGGTGTCCTAGACAGACACCAAAGGTTCTCCCCTGGCAGCCTTCAGGAAGCTGCCTCTGCCGGTTTTAAAGCTCCCACCAGGTCACCACTGGACCTGGCGCCCAACAGGCTCCTGCCCCGCCTGGCCCTTCCCAACCATTGAGAGGATGCGTTTCACACTGAGCAGACCCTAATTGGCCATCCAGCGTGCAATCGCTCCGTGGCCAGGAGTGGATTCCACATCTGCTTCCACTCCCTCCAACTTGGTGTGCACACCAAGCGTGAAATTCAGGACATGAATTTGCAAAGTTTACTTTGGTGTCATCGCCAGCTCTGTGAGATCCTCTATGGAGAGCTAGCAACACAGACATGTGTGGTAATCTGAGGTGCAATACACCTTTAAGAGAATGTGAGATGATTGATCACGTGACTGTATGACCCAATTGCTGCATAGCGCGGGCTACAATGTTAAGGGTTAGTCCAGAGTAGGGTTTGGTTGGAGAAGCACACATCGTGTTAGTGCTCTGTTGTCTGTGTAAATAAACAGCAAGTGCTTAATTTCATATTGGTCTCTGGACTGCAGTATGTTGTTATCAACTCACCCGCTGACAGATAAACATGCAACCGGTTCACAAGCAAAGCAACCCCACAGTAGAACATAACAACATGGTATTAGAGAAGTATAAAAGCAACTACTACAGAACTGGAACAGCTACCCAGATCCAATCAGAGTCCAATTCCAGCTGCAGCAAGCCATAAACCCACCCATAATTCATTGTATACAGTGCTTTGTGACATTGAAACATGGCAGGTGCTATAGAGATGAATGGCCCTAATCTTACTTTCTGAAGTTGGGCGTGTGCCTAACCCGAACACACATAAAATTGCACAAAAAGACATTGGGCATGCATCCCGGCATCATCGCGCGTGCGTGCAATATTGAGGTCAGCGGGCGTGCGCAGGAGTCAGAGCAGCACCTGCCAACAATGAAAGGTAATTAAGTAAGGTAATTAAAAAGTCTATTAACCGCGATTTTAGGTTGCTCATGTGATTTTTAGCTCGTCGCATGGGCAAAACGGGTGGGCGGAATTTTAATCATTTCCTCATCCACGGGCGGGATAAAAGATCCCCAGAACAGCAGCACTTTGTCTGTCATTGCCAGTTCTTTGCTGTGTGAGTATATAGTTGTCCCAGAGTTTCTTAGCATCTTGTTTGATTGTCAAGCCTGCCTTTCAGCATCTCAGGTCCTCATCTTCCCTGGAAGGTTCCCCTAAGTATTGTAGCACAGAGCTCCTTCATTTTCAAGGCACTGGTCCTCTGCATCCCACCTGATGGGGATAGTGTATTCTGCTGGTGGAACCTCCTCTGAAGAGAGGGGAGAGGGGCAGGAGGGAAAAGAGACAAAGTGGGTGTGGGCAGCATCCCAGGGACAGATCTTTACGAGGAGAGCAATGGGCTTAGTTGGCGCAGGGCCAGCAGGGAGGCCAAAGCAGGAGGGCATGCCGAAGATGCCACAACCCAGCATTTAGAGTGTTCAGGCAGCCCTCCAACTCCTCCAGATGTTCAAGGTCCAGTGCTGCAGGAGACTCCACCTCTCCAGGGACACAGTGACAGCAATATGCCACATGATAGGTCCGGAAATCGCTTCCAACTGCGTGGGCGGAGACCCCATGCCGGTGGCTTTGAAGGTCACAGTGGCCTTCAACGTCTGTGCCTCCAGTTCTTTTCGGGGCCCAGTGTGGGATCTTTGTGGCGTTTCTCAATCAGCTGCACACAGTTGCATCAAACTTGTGACTGATGCTATCTTTAGACATGTCCGCATGTTCATCTACTGCCGGACAGTGGAGGCGAGCCAGGCGGAGAGAGCACAAGGCTTTGCTGTGATGGCTGGGTTCCCCCACATGCAGGGTGTAATAGATTGCACTTACGTAGCCATCAAGACACCAGCAAGTGAGCCTGGAGCTTTCATAAACAGAAAAGGGTTCCACTCAATGAATGTTCAGATCATCTGTGACCACAGACACAGATTCTCCAAGTTTGTGCCCATTACCCTGGGAGCTCACACGATGCTTACATCTTGCAGCACTCACAGGTACCAAGGCTGTACGTGACTCCTGCACAAGTGGCTGAATGATTCCTGGGTGACTAGGGCTATCCCTTGAAGAGGTGGCTGAAGAACCTACTCTGTCACTCAAGAACTGAGGCTGAGGAGAGACACAACAAAAGTCATGCCTCCACAAGGGTGGTGATGGAGAGGACCATCAGGCTGCTGAAGATGTCCTTCAAATGCCTGGACTGGTCAAGGGGAGCATTGCAGTATCCTCCAGAGCATGTCTCCCTCATAGTCATCACATGCTGCACCATGCACAACCTGGCTCTGGCAAGGGGGGACCCACTGGAGGCTGAGGAAAGTGAGGCAGCTCCACAGGCCACAGAGAATGACTCAAGTGATGGCTCAGAGGAAGAGCCTGGGGAGGCACAGGGTGAGGACCTCGAGGCAGAGGACAGAAAACCTCATGGAGGCAGCGACAGAAGGGATGATTTGATGCAGCGAACCTTCTGCTTGGCATCCAAGGCATCAAAATCTCGTTAAGACAATGTCACTGTCTCCTTTGCTAACAATCAATAAATGAGAACCAAACCCAGTACACCAACACCACACAATGCCATTCTTTTACAAGCCTGTGCTGCATCTGGCACCTATTCATACCATCCAGCCAGCTCAGCTCATTTAAGTCAAATAAATGTTTATGTTACTTCACCTGAACAAAATAAGAACAAAGTGTCCATCCCTAACACAAGAGTCAAAATAATTAACACAAAAAATATAACCCGTGACATGCCCCTGGTGTGCTCAAGGTGCCTTCAACTTACATCTGCGGATGCTGTGTCTTGGTGCCCCTGCCTCACTGATAGTGGCGTTGGAGGTAGCCTGCTGTCTCTGGTGGCCCTGATGACCTTGGCAGTTGTCCTCTGACCGCCGGAGCTTGAGCAGGCTCTGCCTGGGAGGGTGCATCCAGCCCCATAGCTGGGCACTCCTTAGTCATTGTGGCATCATCAGATGCAGCAGCCCTGGCAGAGTGGTGGAGAAGCTTGTGCCCTTGTCCAGAGCGCCCTGAGAGAAACCCATAGAGACGACAGGCAGCTCGTCTGCCAGCGTGAGGTATGTTTGCACCTCCCTGCTCATCATTGTTGGACGGCGACCTAGCATGGAGACTAGGTGCCTCATCCATCTCTCACGCGGGCAATGACTTCCTGAGGGCTTGCAGGTCCAAGTGCAACCCCAGGAACCCCTGAGTCTGCTCCTAAAGCTGCCTCTCCATGAGAGTCGCCTCTCTCTCAATGGAGGAGGCTGTGTGCTTGGTGTGAAGGGTGAAAACAGAGCTTATGCTTTACTTGGACTCCTCCATGACGGAGACCATGGCACGCAGACCCTCATGGATCTCCACCAGTTCTCCCCGTGCATCCCGCTGGATATCCAGCATCTGCCGCAAAATGGGTGGAGGAGTGCCAAATCTGTGCATCCTCACGCAGCATAAAAGCGATGCACTGGAGCTGGAATGCCACTGGCCAGCTCGCTCCTCTGGTTGCGGTGAGGAGAGGGTCTCAGATGAAGGTAAGAGTGAAGGTGACAGATTCGTGTGTGGTGGGCACTGGCAACATAACAACCGGCTCCTCTCATCAGAATCTGAACTGTTGTAGCCAGAGAGCCCGTTGAAGCTCCAATGTAGATTGCACCATGCAGCAGGTCTCCACTGTCTCCACAGACCACCTAGCATGCATAGTGACTTTGATGATTGAATGTACTGATCTTTTGCCTTCCTCCCGCAGATGCGCCAGAGGAGCGAGCTGGCCGGTGGCATTCCAGCTCCAGTGCATGGCTTGCATGAGGATGCACAGATTTGGCACTCCTCCACCCGTTTTGCGGCACTCCCCGGTGTTATGACTGCTCTGCCCCTGACAGGGACAAATTGCCTCATTATTGCTCCGTCACCCTGTAGGTCCATTCCTGGTTCCCACCCACCCTCCCACCCGGGCATTAGGCAAGCTGTGTGACACATCTCACCCTGAGGCCAGTTGTGCTGACATCCCAGCCTTGACAGGGCAGGCTTAAGTGCCAGTTGGTGTACGCACTCTTAGAGCCCTGAATGTTCTGAGCAACAGATACCCGACTAAAGTTCTCCGCACAGGTCCAGGCCATTTCTGCACTTACCCTTGCTGACCACAGCAGATCATTGAACCTTTTGTGGCACTGAAGGCAAGTGCAGTGCACCACGTCGTACTGACCTGGGCAGTGACCTCTGTCCAGGCCTTCTTGGTCAGGTGGGGCAACGTCCTCTTGCTGTCCCTGGGCATTAGGATATGCCACCTGGCACTGACCTCCTCAACCAGCACTCCCAGGCACTCATCTGAGAAACGGGGGTGGGCACAGTACCCACCCAACTTGGCCTCCCACCTTCCATGACCACCTGGTGCTGAGGCTATGTCTGTACGCCAGGACATTTGTTGGATTGCTTCCAAACAACTCCTTCAGCCTCCCCACAACTGGCAGCCGGGGACCCAGCGCCCGACAGGTTCCCGACCCTGCGCATGGAAAACACATGGCGGTTGTGTTTAACGCTGGGTGGGCCTTAATTGACCATCCAGCGTAAGATTGCTTTTGCAACGCAAACTCTGCTAGGAGTGTGTCTTACATCTGCATCTGGCCAAGCCGACTTTGGGCGCACCCTGAGGGTAGAATTCAGGCCTATGTGTCACTACTGATTATTTTGCTTCAATGATATATATTTCAGCTGAGTTACAACTTCCCATACTTGTAAATACACACTAATGCTGAATCCATTAGTGCAGCAGTACCTCATTTATGGTTGAGTCCCACAGAAAGACTTGTAAAATTTTGTTGTTTTTAACTACATATTGCACAAAATATCATATTTAAATTTATATTTATTACAAACCATATTTTAAAATGAACCATTGACTATTGAATTTCAGCTCAGCTTTTGTGTAATTCTTCTGTTTAACAATAAATTTGGCTAATAGTTTTAACCTGAATTCTATGGTCTGTCATCATGGTGTTTTCTGCCACTTGAGAGATGTGGTGGGTAGGCTCTACTATTTCTAGCATGTGTCTTAATGTTATAAGAATTGTTGTTTTCCTTGCAATAATGCTATCCCAGCCACTTTAATGTAAATTTGTGTTCTGTACTTAATTTTGGAAACTAACTGTTTGCATTGGACAAGAGTATGAGTATTATGTTAGAAGTCCGTGCTTGTGTGTTTGTCCCCATGTCCTGAGATTGAGGGGCTATTTTCTGATTATACTTGGTCTGAGACTGATCCAACAGTTTTACTGTCATCGTCCAACAGATTCCGTGAGCAGTTCGACTGGTTGTGCAATCACCTGCACATCGCTTTAACAGTAAACACACTTCTAATTTTGGAAATTAGTCAACTGTCCCATCAGTGAGAAGCTGATGGATAGAGCTCAATGGGTGCATTTAAGTACACACACTGAACTTTGCTTTTCTAATCAAAAAATGGTGTCAGTGGGAACTCTGTCAAATCAGCAGGTGTGGTATAACTGATGGTTTTAACTGGCCTTTAATAAATGCATTGTTAGAATCCTTTACTGCCAAACTGAGTTTCCAATGCCAAGCAGACTCACACTGCTGAAAGAGCCTGATACATTTTGGTCATCATATTGGAGTAGGTGACTCACAATTATCACTGATCACTATGTATGACTAAATTTTCACACTGATCTCAGGGTGATTGTGGGATTTCACACATCTCTCTTTCTCTCTACATTTCTCTCTATCTCTCTCTGGGTAACTGTGGGGTTTCACTGACCTCTCTTCTTGCAACCCCTCTCAATCTCTCTTTGTGTGAATGAGGGGTTTCACTGAGCCCCCTCTCTCTTTTTCTCTGTCTAACTGAGGGGTTTAACCAATCTTTCTCGCTCCGTCTCTTTCTCTGTGTAACTGAGGGATTTCACTGACCTCTCTCTCTATCTCCCTCTCTGTGAAACTGAGGTGTTCTTTCTCTTTCTCTCTCTCTGTGACTGAGGAGTCTCGCCAATCTCTCTTTCTCTGACTGAAGGGGTTCACTGATCTCTCTCTCTCTCTCTCTGTGACTGATGGCTTTTGCTGATCTTTCTATGTGAATGAGGGGTTTCATTTAAAAAAAAGTTGTAAACAAGATTCTGCCTGTAAGGAACAGACGTGGATACTGAATTTTAAGCTTTCAAGTGCACCTGACTGTCTGTTGTGTTCCTATTATTAACATCACTCTTGTATTTCCCCATGGATGTTGGCCACTTTAAGATAAATAGTGGGCTCTTTCCCAGGTTACTCCATGGCAAGCATGGGATCTCAAATCTTGTGCACACAACTGAACAGAAAACAGCTAAATTGCAGAACATAACTTAGTTAATGATGTGTCACATTGTTGCAGAATTCTATATATGGGGAGGTAAGTGTAATTAAATAAATCCATTGACATTTTGACTACATTCATAAGTGCCAAACCATGGCAGTTCCATCAGTGAAGTAACAGGAATGTTCATTAAAACAAGTTGATGCATTCACACCAGAGAATATGCTTCTTATCTTGTTAAGAAAAAGTTGCAAAAAGTAAACCTTTGCATAAGGCGACAGACAGCCATGCTTCAGAAAGACCCTATAAGGAAAGTTAAACATTTTAAGAACAGCGGTTTAGCAGCTTATTTGTTATATGTAAAAAAGCACTAAATAAAATGAAAACTGATGACTTAGAAATATTTTAATTATCTTAAAATGTTCTGCCTCGTGCGTGTACAACAAAGGGTGAGAGAAAAATTAGTTATATCTGACTTCAGCTCTCCTTCCAATCCCAGTGAAAAATGGTGATTTCTTTTTGTAAAATGCTGACACAGTGACCAAAAGCTAACCCTTCACTTTTGCTCGGAGCGCTGAAGATCCATTAGGAATCTAAATGAAGGCACTTGAAAAGAGAGTATTTCCAGAGAAAGGTGGCAATGACATATTCAAGGCCTCGGAAAATACATTTGAAGGAAGCTATAACTTCAGGAGGAACATTATGACATAGATAATATGGTGATTTGGATGAGCAGTGGCACAATTGCTAGCTGCTTGGAGATAAGATAGTAATTTAAGAGACTGTCAAGAATGAGATTTTTAAAATGACGATGATGATGTCCATTTGACTGTACTGAGCCCAGTACCAAATGACAGGAAGGTGTTATTGTGTTATAAGGAATTTCAGAGAGGATAAATAAGTCGACGTCAAGTTGTAGTAAAGTGGAAAGATTCATTAAGCATAAAATATGCTTAAGGAGACCATAACATACTGAAGTAAGCCATTAACATTTGCATCATGGCGCCATATCACAGCAATATCGAGGCGCCGCCATTTTATGAATCTGTATTCATTGAACTTATGAACTTATGGGCTGTTGAGTTCAGTTTTAATGACACCATGCATGCCTAAATAGATGGTGTAGCCATGGGATCCCCTCTAGGTCCAATGCTCGCTAACATTTTTGTTGGCTTTCACGAGAAACACATTTTTTGATGCAATTAGCCTGTGCATATTTCTGATTTTAGATGGTAGGTTCGCAATCTTTGAATCTGTAGCTGCATGTAAGGATTTCCTTACATACCTGAATGTTCTCCATCCCACACTCAAATTCACTTTTGAGATGGAGCAGTCTAATGTGTTCCCTTTCCTCCTCATGCTGATTGAGAAATCCGTGAATGGGCTCTCTACTACTGTCTATGACAAGCTTACATAGAAACATAGAAAATAGGAGCAGGAGTAGGCCATTCGGCCCTTCGAGCCTGCTCCCCCATTCATTATAATCATGGCTGACCATCCAACTCAATAGTCTGCACCCGCTTTCTCCCCATATCTTTTGATTCCTTTCGCCCCAAGAGCTATATCTAACTCCTTCTTGAAAACATACAATGTTTTGACCTCAACTACTTTCTGTGGTAGCGAATTCCACAGGCTCACCACTCTCTGGGTGAAGAAATTTCTCCTCATCTCAGTCCTAAATGGTCTACCCCGTATCCTCAGACTGTGACCCCTGGTTCTGGACTCGCCCACCATCGGGAACATCCTTCCTGCATCTACCCTGTCTAGTCCTGTTAGAATTTTATAGGTTTCTATGAGATCCCCCCCTCATTCTTCTGAACTCCAGCGAATATAATCCTAACCGACTCAATCTCTCCTCATATCTCAGTCCCGCCATCCCAGGAATCAGTCTGGAATCACCTTCACCAGTCAATATACATGTTGAGATTCCGATAGCTCCATGCACTATAGGATTGGCCTGATCAGCAATCTTGGAATTTTATAGGTTTCTATGAGATCCCCCCTCATTCTTCTGAACTCCAGCGAATATAATCCTAAGCCATTGGCTCATCTTGCAATCTTGCTGCAGAAACAGAGCTCTTCAAAGCTATCCTGCAGACAATGGCTATCCTGATCAGATCATCATTCAACTTGTATTGCATATACTTGCAAAGGGACCGAAGGCCGCCACTTTTGGACCTAAAAAGTTCCCAGTCTACTTCAAACTATCCTGGAAAGACAAGGGGTGGAATCGTTCCAGGTTTGCACTAAGTGCGGTAGCAGGTGAGTAAAATGATGTTTTACGTAAAACAACGCCAAATCGTCGCAAACCCACCACATTATTTATGCACTCCCGGGAAACACGCCGTTTTGATGGCGGGAGGGCTCTCATTCACCCGCCCGCCATCACCTTGCTGCTTCATCACACCAAGCACCATATTTAAAGTCCAGCCACAGGCACACATCTCAGTGCTTCCAGACCACGACTGCTGCATGGAAGATGGGATGGCCCCGAAAGGCAAAAAGACTGCAGCCCCCCACTCCAGCAACACGTTTCTGGAACGCCTTTTGGTCGCAGTGGAGTCCCGCTGGGATGTCTATACCCTCACTCTGGCCACATGATGGGCAGCAGCGTCACTAACCAGGCTTGGGAGGCAGTGGCAGCAGTGATCAGCGCCAACGCCCTTCAAAAGAGGACAGCCACCCAGTCCTGTAAGAGGATGAATGATCTCCTTCATTCCCCCAGGGTAAGTCACTCTTCTCATCACTGTCAACACTCACACCCACAAACTCATCACACATCCACAGGGCCTTCGCTCACTGCCAGTTCAAGGAACATCACCATTCACTCTCTCACACACACACCTTCATTGTCCTCATCCTGTCCATGGGACCACTCACTGCCCACATACGCCAGGCATACTTATCATCTGGCCTGGCAGTCGTCCTGCTTACACTCTCTCCATTTCTATTCATGCAGGACAAGCTGGCACACAAGGGAGAGGTCACAGACCGGTGGAGGAATGCCTAAGATCAAGGTCCTCACTGACTTTGAAAACAGAGCCATCCAGCTGGCCGGCGATGATCTGGACCGGTCCTGTGCTGACAGTGAGGTCGGCAGTGCTCTACCAAGTGAGGGCCCAGCAGTGCAACATACATCAGACAATCATGTTGTGAGTAATGTGTCATGTTTCACAGACCGCTGCCATGCACTCATTACCTCCCCTTGCTTCTGCAGGCACATCTGGGAAACAGCCAAGAGAGTCCATGACCCAGGGCCTCCAGTCAAGCCCCGAAGACACCTTGGAAGAGGAATCTGAAGGCACCCTCTTTGAAGTCCCATCACAGCGCTCACCCACACCCTCCACCTCAGTGGGACCTAGCTTTAGAATAGCCTTGGGATCATAAACTGGTGAGCACATTGCACAATCTGATCCACAGCAGACGGTGGCAGGGACTTCCCAGGTGTCCGGCACTCAGAGCACCACTGGAGGCCAGAAATTTGCTGAGTCTGAGTCAGGAGACGGGTCTCTGGACTTGGTCATGTCACAGTTGCCGGAGCTGCTCGGGAACTTTAGGGAGGGATGTCTGCTGCACTCCTCCGATTGCAAGGCACGATGGAGGAGTCTGTCCGCCTTCAGACTGAGGTGATAGCGTCAGCATGCCAACATGCTGAGGTCAACATTGGTCAGATGGCAGCTGCCATGGAGGCCTTGGTCCAGGACATTGGTCCTGCACTGCTTCGTGGGCTCAACTCCACTGCTGAGGCCATCGTTGGCCTCCAACAGTGTGTACGTGAGAGGGGTTCAGGGCAGCCCGATCTCCCTCCAGCTACCCCTTCTCCTCAAGGAGTCAGCCTGGGGCCCTCAGGCACCTATAAAGAGGAGGATCAGCAGGTGCACGCTCTGGGCCCATCCACCCAGGTGACTCTGAGAATGTCCAACCCATCTGCATCCCCTATTCCTGTGACCTCAGCAGCTCCAGCTCCACAGACCGAGGAGGGTGCCACTGCCACAGTAGGATCCCGAAAGCAGACCTGGGCCTTCCAAATCTCAAGCCCTCCAGAGGATGCCCGCCAAGGTCATCACGGACAGGGCATTGCAGTCAGCAGGCTGCCTCCACCTCTGCTGTGGATATGCGGGGAGCACCAAGAAATAGTGGCAGGGTTAGGAAAGTTAAGAACAATTAGTTGCACAGCCTGGTCACGGGTGTTAATCACTTGTACATACTGTTCATTATTGTCAATAAACTCCCAAGAATGCCTCCCTGCCTATGGCTCCTTGCTTTGATGAGCAGTGTCCTTGTACTCAGATGTGAAACCTTTCTGCACAAGATAAAGACAGGTGTCTCAGTCTAGGGCCTCTTCACTGTACTCCATACAGCCTCCGGATCAAAGTGATGGTCCGGCCTCATACTCCCGAGAAACATCACTGATTCCTGCATCTTGGCAGTGCTTGTCATTGCTGCCAGAATGTAGTGGGCAGGCACCACAGAGTTCTCTCATTCTTTCTGTGTGCTCTTAACACCTTTAAGGCGGGGCTGGCCCCCATCTCTTCAGCATCTGTGACCACTGATGCTGTGCTCCTGAAGGGCTCAGGTGCTGAAGGTGGACAAAGGATCAGGTGCTTCTAAAGTTTCATGGCTGCGTCTTTATGATATTACCCTGATCACTGAGCGCAAGCGAGCTGCCCTCAGCCAGACAGGAGTCAGACATTCTCAGAGGCTATGTGAAGATCTACGGAGAGAGTCCTCACTGCATGTCATCATCATTCTCCTGCAGTCGAGCAACTATTAGGGCCTCCATTGCATCTCTGTGACAGGAGCATTCTCAGAATGGGTATTTGCGCTACCATAAGCTAGACTGGAGTCAAACATTCACAGATGCAATGTGAGGATCTATGGGGTCACCTCACTGCATGTCGTCATCATTTTCCACAAATTTAGCACCTGTGAGGGCCTCCCAAGCGTGCTTGCCTTGTCTAGCCAGTGTGAGGACCTCATCCCCATCATCGTCGCCTCCGAGAACCTCCCCATCGGTGGCATCCTCATCAGAGGAGACCTCCAGCTCCTCCTCAGCCAGCTCCTCTCCCCATTGCAGTGCCAGGTTGTAAAGGGCGCAGCAGACAACGACGATGCATGACACCCTCTGTAGATTGTATAGCAGGGCTCCACCAGACCGGTCCAGGCACCGGAACCTCATCTTCAGCATCCCAATGGTCTGCTCCACCAAGTTGCGAACTGCAGCATGAGCCTCATTATACCATCGCTGTGCTGCAGTCTGAGGCTGCCACATGGGTGCCATCAGCCATGGCCTCTGCAGGTACCCCTTTTCCCCGAGGAGCCATCCCTGCAGCTTCTGTGGACCCTGGAAGACTTCAGGGATCTGTGACCTACTGAGGATGTACCTCTCGTGCACACTTGCTGGAAATTGTGCATACACCTGCAGGATGCCTTTCTGGTGGTCGCTCACCAACTGTACATTCAGTGAGTAGAATCCTTTGCAGTTGTTGTAATTCACCGTGTGTTGCGATAGAGGTCTGAGCGCCACATGAGTACAGTCGATCATACCCTGAACCTGTGGAAAACCCGAGATCTAGGTGAATCCAATCGCTCTTGCATCCTGGCAGTCCTGGTCCCGGGCGAAATACACAAAGTTGTCTGCCGTCGCGAAGGTGGCATCCATGACCTCATGGATGCATTTATGGGTGGAGACATGTGAGATCCCACAGAGGTCACCTGTGGAGCCCTGAAAGGAGCCACTGGCATAGAAATTGAGCGCTGGCAGTGGATGCCCTCCATGTTCCCGTGGCGCCAAAACCTGCAGTAGCTGGCAGATGTGACCAACTAGTTCCCTAGACATGCGCAGTCTTCAGTGACACTGGTTCTAGGTCATCTGCAGGAATGACAGGCAAGTGCCACAATAGCTCTGTTGATGACCCCTTCCATTACTTTACTGATGATCGAGAGTAGAGCGATGGGGCTGTAATTGGCTGGGTTGATTTTGTCCTGCTTTTTGTAGACAGGGCATACCCGGGCAATTTTCCACATAGCCGGGTAGATGCCAGTGTTGCAGCTGTACTGGAACAGCTTGGCTAGGGGTGTGACAAGTTCTGCAGCACAGGTCTTCAGTACTATTGCTCTAATATTGAAAGGGCCCAAAGCTTTTGCAGTATCCAGTGCTTTCAGCCATTTCTTGATATCACTTGGAGTGAAGCGAATTGGCCGAAGACTGGCACCTGTGATCCGGGGACCTCCGAGATGGATCATCCATTCGGCACTTCTGGCTGAGGATCGTAGCAAATGCTTCAGCCTTATCTTTTGTACTGATTTGCTGGGCTCTCCCATTATTGAGGGGATATTTGTGGAGCCTCCTCCTCCAGTGAGTTGGTTAATTGTCCACCACCATTCGCGACTAGATGTGGCAGGACTGCAGAGCTTACATCTGATCCGTTGGTTGTGGGATCGCTAAGCTCTGTCTATCACTTGCTGCTTATGCTGTTTGGCACACAAGCAGTCCTGTGTTATAGTTTCACCAAGTTGACCCCTCATTTTAGGTATGCCTGGTGCTGCTCCTGGAGTGCCCTCCTGCACGCTTCATTGAACCAGGGTTGACCCCCTGGCTTGATGGCAATGGTAGAGTGGGGGATATGCCGGGCTATGAGGTTACAGATTGTCTTCGAGTACAATTCTGCTGCTGCTGCTGATGGCCCACAGTGCCTCATGGATGCCCAGTCTTGAGTTGTTAGATCTGTTTGAAATCTATCCCATTTAGCACGATGGTAGTTCCACACAACACAATGGAGGGTATCCTCAATGTGAAGGCAGGACTTCTTCTCCACAACGACTGTGCGGTGGTCACTCCTACCAATACTGTCACGGGCAGATGCATCTGTAGCAGGCAGGTTGGTGAGGATGAGGTCAAGTATGTTTTTCCCTCTTGATGGTTCCCTCACCACCTGCCGCAGACTCAGTCTAGCAGCTATGTCCTTTAGGACTCAACCAGCTCGGTCAGTAGTGGTGCTACCAAGCCACTCGTGGTGATGGACATTGAAGTCCCCACCCAGAGTACATTCTGCACCCTTGCCACTCTCAGTGCTTCCTCAAGGTGGTGTTCAACATGGAGGAACACTGATTCATCAGCTGAGGGAGGGCAGTACATGGTAATCAGAAGGTTTCCTTGCTCAGGTTTAACCGGATGCCATGAGACTTCATGGGGTCCGGAGTCGATGTTGAGGACTCCTTGGGCAACTCCCTGCCAACCGTATACCACTGTGCCACCTCTGCTGGGTCTGTCCTGCCAGTGGGACAGGGCATACCCAGGGATGGTGATGTTGGTGTCTGGGACATTATCTGTAAGATATGATTCTGTGAAGATGACTATGTCAGGCTGTTGCTTGACTAGTCTATGAGATAGCTCTTCCAATTTGGCACTAGCCCCCAGATGTTAGTAAGGAGGACTTTGCAGGGTCGACAGGGCTGTTATTGTTGTTGTCGTTTCTGGTGCCTAGGTCGATGCCGGGTGATCCGTCTGGTTTCATTTTTTTTGTACTAATTCTAACCGGACTGCTACAGCTTCATGAAGATGGAGGCAAGTATGCAAGCCAAAGTTACAAAGGCCCACTTAGATTCTAAATCATAGTATGTAAACTTGCACAGATATGTGTTAAAGCTGCAGAATTTGAATAGAAGGTTTAATTCGCTTACAAAGCATAATTCTAAGACATGATTTTCTCACAGTGTTGACAAAGGGGTGGAGTGAAGGAGGTTGGAGCTGGTTCAGAAAGAGGTGGGAGCTTTCGGCGGTGAACCAACAACATCTTAAATTTAATTATCACCTTTAATAATAAAACTTCCCAAGATGCTTCACTAGAGCATTATCAAATAAAATTAGACACCAGACCACATAAGCAGATGTTAGAGCAGATGGTCCAAAAGCTTGGCAAAGAGGAGCATCTTAAAGGAAAAAAAGAGTAGAGAGTTGGAGAGGTTTAGGGAGGGAATTCCAGAGCTTAGGGCTGAGGCAGCTGAAGGCATGCCCATCAGTGATGCAAGGTCAGGGGCTGCCATCATGGTTGTGGATTACAGTCTAGAAAGGTGCTTTCAGGGTGTCACAGCAGTCCAGTGGCCCCTGGGGTAGTGGCAGTGCTTCCATGGAACACGCACCTGCTGTTCTCTCTCAGGAAGACAGTATTCACCAGTGCCCTTGCTGTTGCCTATCCAACAAGCTAGCAAGGCTAGCTGACATCCATGTCGAGATGCTGCAGTTCACTACCAGTTTCCCTATGCCCAGAGCTGCTAGAGATCGATCTCCAAAGCCATCTGCAGTCTCCCCCACTGAAAGTCAGCAGCTTTCCAAAATTTTTAATGTGGAATTGAAGAGTCAGAGGGGGTTAAATTGGTTAGCCCCTGGTAATGGGCACAGGGATCACGATGCGTGACTATCCTGCGCTGTTCAGTGTAATGCAAGCAGCATTGCTAACTTTGTACTTCCTGCTTATTATGTTTGTTGCTTGCAGCCAACAGGGGCCTGAATTGTGTGAATGCCCAACACCTGCACCTCTTAACTGAGACATGCATTGTGGATGGAATAGGTGCTTCTACAATTGAATTTGACCTGAGAAAGAGTGAAGAATGGCTGACCATGTAAGAGATCATGCACCAAGGTTTCCAGATGCTGCATTGGAGGCCTTGGTTGAAGAGGAGGGATGTCCTGAATCCTCAGAGAGGCAGGAGGCTCTCCAGGCACTTGGTCAGAAGGCATTGACCTCCATGGCTATCCCTTGTCAGTATCAGGAGGATAGGTCCAAGAACGTGGATGCAGTACAGAAGGAAGTTTAATGATCTCACATAAGTGGTCAAGGTCAGTGAATTGGCCTTCAAATGCCATATCTTCTCAACTGCACCAGTAGCCTCAGCCACTGCTCAAATCACCACACTTTATCACTCACCTACCTGCAGCACACATACCTGACATGCATATGCTTCATCTTAGCACTGCTGCAAGCCTCAAAACCACGTCTCAGATTTTCCACACACTGGTAGCTGTTCAACCTTCTTTTCAAACCACTCCATGGCCTTGCCCCTCACTTTCCACTTTATAACTTCCACCAGCCCAACAATTCTCCGAGATACCTGCCCTCCTCCAATTCTGCACTCTTGATCATCTCTTATTTTAATTGCTCCACCATTGGTGGCTGGTTTCAGAACACCTGAGGACATGGAATTAATTAAAGGAACCTGATCTTCATAGTGCAAATTACAAATTGAAAATGATATACGGCTCTTCTGCTTTCTCTCACTCTCCCATGCAGGAAAATAAGGTTGTCAAATACTTCGGATGGCAGACAGTGCATCTTTAAGTATGGGTGCCAAACATCACGGAGTGTGTTCTAAGCCATAGAATGTCAACTAGACACAAGTCAGCAGAATAGAAGAGAGAAATCAAAGACAAAAAAGTAGGGTTTTGACCTTGATATTTCCTCTGTGACACTTTTAATGGAGTTTTAAATGAGTTGTAAATTCATAATTGAGCATTGACTGAAATAAAGGAGTTAGAAGCGATCCGAAGAAAAGAGGAGTAATTATAAAAACTACGGAACTATTTTAGCTATGGAACCAGTAACTTAGGCTTTGATATTAGCAAATAACATTATAACACCACATTGGGCTGTGGTCAGACTGCTGTAACCAACAGAACATTTAAACTCTTTGGGCTGATTTTTTCAACTTAGCTGGAAAGCTTGCTGCCAAGGATGAAAGCAGGAGGTGACCCAGCTTCTGTGTGCGATGGGACCATGGGGTGGTACATTGCCAGGAAGGTGGAAAGGGGTGCAGTGCACTCGTGATGCCATTGCCTTGAGGGTATCTTTTTGGGGGGCTTTTCATGGGCTATAAAGTCCCCATAAAGGAGGGTCCCTCTTGGGAACCCACTGGGAGACCACCAGTCTCTCCATACAGAAGTGAGCCCTCCCGATGTGGAGAAAATGTTCGCAGTGAAGGGAAGTGGTCGTTAATTGGGCCTTTAAGTGGCCCAATTGGCTGTCCAGTGGGCGGCTGTGCCACTAATGTTCCTGCCACTGACAATATGCCATGGCAACAGCACACCCCAGTCAGCCAGGAAAATTCAGCCCTTAGAATTAAACTTCTTAGGACTTCTGATGATGGCATAAAAAAATCAGGTTTCTGTGAATGGATGAATCCTTGCATTATGGTCACTTTAGCTCACTCAGTTTCAAACTATTTATGAAATAGATTGCAAAACATGTATTCTAAAAAAAACCTTTATATTAAAAATAATGTGGAAAATAGGATTGCTGTCACCAACATTGGGCTGGAGGCAGAAATCAACCAACATTCCAACTTCTTTATGGGCAAATCTGTACGGTAAGCACAGGATGGGCTCAGGCATCTCTTCCCTGCTCTCCCACAATTGAACATCTCACTGACTGTTCTGGGCTGACCACGAATAGTAACAGCCTGGTGAGGTACCAAACTGGCAGTACACTTCAGCAAGTGTCAGTGTCTTCAAGAAAGAAAATATGGATGAGGAATAAACACCATTGAAATGTTGGGGTAAGGCTCATGATAACTAGTGTAAAGTTTATAAGAACTGGAAAGAAGCTACAACACCTTAACTGAAAATAACTATTCTGCATAAATGTGTAATTGCATGTTTGAGCAAATGTATTACTTAAATAACTGCCATCAAATATGAATATGCATCAGCAATGTGTTAGGAAAGCTTTTATGGGCCCATTTCCATATGGAAATTCTGCGGCACATTGATCTATCAGATCAAGCGCAGCTTTTTTTATGCGTTCCTGGGGTGAGGAATGTCACTGTCCAGAGCAACATTTATTGCCTATCCCTAATTGTTATTAATGTTGTAAAATACTTTAAAATTTTCAAAATGAAGCTGCTTTAAAATCCAATGTTATAAGTTGCAGCTTAAATTTACGTTCAACTCTCAGTTTTTTCACCCTCTTTTGGACTCAACATGAGTCCTCTCAGACTCATCAAGCCTCCCTCATTTGGAATGAAACATTCTCAGTTTGATTTGTAAGTATATTCTATGCTTTTACTTCATCTAAAAAAGTACTGCTAAATATTTTAGCTAGGTTTTTTAATCTTCCCTCTCCTTCAATTATGCATAATCAATCACTAATCATTCCCTGATGTGACGTTTTGACCCTTCTCTCTGATCATCTTAGGTATGTCTTTTCTACACCCTCGTATAATCTGACAGTATGATCTTTGCCAATGTTGTGAAGTATGTGAAACCACCAGATAATGAATTTTCCATCATTCTGTCCCTCTATCTAAGCGATACCTCATGACTTACTTTGAAGCCTTCACAATCTAGCTGGGACCTGGAAATAATATAGAGGAGCTGCAGATTTCCATATGGAAATTCTGCGGCACATTGATCTATCAGATCAAGCGCAGCTTTTTTTATGCATTCCTGGGGTGACGAATGTCACTGTCCAGAGCAACATTTATTGCCTATCCCTAATTGCCTTTGAGAAGGTGGAGGTGAGCAATTTGTGTTGTGAAGATACATCCACAGTACTGCTAGGTGGTGAGTTTCAGGATTTAACCTAATGACAGTGAAGGAACAACAACATATTTCAAATTCAGGATAGTGAGTGACTTGGAGCGAAACTTACAGGTGATGGTGTTTCTTTGCATCTGCTGGCCATGTCCTTCCAGTTGTTAAAGGCTACAGGTTTTGAAAATGCTGTCAAAGAAGCCTAAATGAGTCTCTTCAGCACATCTTGTAGATGGTACACATGGCAACCATGGTGCAACAGTGTTGGAGAGTGAATATTTGAGTTGGTGGATGGGGTGCCAATCAAGTGGGCTGCTTTTTCCTAGATGGCATTGAGTTTCTCAAGTGTTCTACGGAGCTGCACAAATCCAGGCAAGTTGGGGTATTCCATCACACTCCAGACTGCACTTTGTAGATGATGGAAGGGCTTTGAGGAGTCAAGAGCAATGTTCCCGCTAAGCTGCATTGGTGCACAACTGCACAGCAGCCTGAAAGGTATAGTCCAGGCCTTGTTCCAGGATAAACAATGCATGTGCATGGCTGCACAAAAAAAAATTTAAAGTGCGCACCTAAAAAAGGGCCATGCACAGCAATTATATTTTAACAGGAATGTAGTTCAGGAGATGAATGCTCAGTCTCTGACCTGTTCTTCTAGTCACTGTATTTATGTGGCTGGCCATGTTAAGTTTTTGGTCAATGGTGACTGCAAGTTGTTGATATTGGGAGATTCAGTAATGGTAATTCCATTGATTGTCTAGGGGAGGTTATTACATTCTCTCTTGTTGGAGATGATCATTATCTGGCACTTGTGTGGTGTGATATCACTTAGCAGCCCGAGCTCCAATGTTGACCAGATCTTGCTGTATGTAAGCACCCACTGCTTCCTTGTCTAAGGAGTTGTGAATGGAACTGAACTACTGCTTCTTAGGTAGCCTCTTGGGGTTGAGGATGACTTGCTTCCACTCAGGTTTGAAGAGTTCTGAGACGGCTGATAAGTCCAATGTGTGATCTGCAGGCTCTGCCACATGTGAGGCAGGCAGCGCTTGAAGAGTGAGGTCGATGAATTGTTTGGAGGTTGTGCGCTCTCTCCGATGCCTCAACTTCACCTCTGCACATTCTCAACTACGTTTCTTGATGTGTTTGCTACCTTTCCGACTGCATCTTCTCCATTTTGGTCGGTCACAAGCTTGGGTCTCCCATGAGTTGGCGGAGATGTTTGACCTCTTCAGAGATGCTTTGAGCCAGGGTCAAAATAATTTTATTTTCAAGGGTTCTTTTTGAGAAAAAAAAACTGACTAGCTTAATTTTGTCAACAGTTACTTTTTGATTTTTGGGGACTACTTTTTGGTTTTGTGGGGGGCTCCTTCTTTAGACACAAAGTACATGTTTTCAAATTCATTCATTTGAAAATTTGGACTGATGCACCAATGCAGGCGTCCAGAATAAAGTTGAGCATCATCAACAGTTAAGCAATACACTCTTTTATGGATGTTATTTAAGGCTTGTAGATCCCAATTCATTCACATTGTACTTTTGAAGGCACTTGCAGTTATCTCAAGTTGTAGCCTCAACACCAGTGCATCCCAAAGTATTTTCCAATGTAACCCCATTTAAACAAATACACACACACACACACACACATATACTCAGTTCTGCCGAAGGGTCGTGAGGACTCGAAACGTTAACTGATTTCTTCACCACCGATGCTGCCAGACCTGCTGAGTTTTTCCAGGTAATTCTGTTTTTGTTTCACACACCCCTTCACCCCTTTATGAATTTTGTTTCCTCCCTACCTCCCTAGGTCTGGGTTGTTTATTGTTGCTCGTGTTGTTTCATTTCATTGTGAGCTGCTGATGGCTCTCTCTCTCTCTCTGGTTTGTTGCTGGGGTTTTGTAGATTACAGAAGATTAAATTAACATCACCATCAATCAAAGCACTGTCGTCCCTCCCCCGCCACCATGGCTAGGCGAGTGGACAGAGAGCACACTCGTCACAATTTTAAATATGTATGTGTTTGTGTGCACTGTTTTCTCTCACTCTTTCCAGGATTGTCAAAAAAGTACTGATCTGTAAATAATGGATATCCTGAACCACTAGCTACAATTCCTGTAGGCAGACCTGTGCTCTCAGCTTCACCCCACCTGCTTTCCCAACTGTTTTGACCTTCGTCTTTTAAAAGTTAAAAAAAATTGCGCTCGACAACAAATAGATGCCTGTGATCAACGACATTACAGATCAATGGCTTTCCCAGCAATTGGGGACGATGAGAGGAAACTCTGCACACAAACACAAGCATATTTAAAATTGCAAAGAGTGCATTCTCTTTCCACTCTCATTGCCATGGGTGGAAAGAGCTTTGATTGACGGCTGAAGTCAATTTCATCTTCTGTAACCTACAAGGCCCCAACAACAAGTGACTATTAATTTTGTCCCAAATTGTTGTTTCTAAAGGCTTTCCTATCACCAAGGTTAAGCTGACTGACTTGTAGTTCCTGGGCTTATCCTTGCACCCTTTTTTGAACAAATGCATAACACATTCAATTTCCAGTCCTCTGGCACCAGCTCTGAATCTAAGGAGGGTTGGGAAAATATGGCCAATGCCTCTGCAATTACAACCCTCACTTCCCTCAGTATCCTTGATGCATCTCATCTGGTCCTGGTGACTTATCAACTTTAAGTACAGCCAGTCTATCTAATACCTCCTCTTTATCAATGTTTAGCCCAATGGTGTTTCAGCTACCTTCCCTTCCATATTGGACAGTATCTTCTTCCTCGGTAAAGACAGGTGAAAAGTATTCATTTAGTATCTCAGCCATGCCCCCGGCTCCATGTGTAAAATCTCTTTTTAGGCCCCAAATCGGCCCCACTCCTCCTTTTACCTATCTTTTACAGTTTATATACCTGTAGAGGACTTTTGGATTCCCTTTTAAGGTAGCTGCCAATCACTTCTGATACTTCCTCTTTACTCCCCTTTTTTTGCTTTTTAATTTCTGCTTTGAACCTTCTATATTAAACATGGTTCTCAATTGTATTATCCGCCTGACATATGTCATGTGCAACCTTTTTGTGCTTGATCTTACTCTCTCTCTCTTTCATCATCCAGGGAAATCTGGATTTATTGGCCCTACCTTTACCCCTCATGGGAATGTACCTTGGCTGTATCCAAACTATATCCTCTTTAAAGACAGCCTGTTATTTTGTTATAATTTTGCCTACCAATCTAGATTTCCAATTCATCTGGATCAGATCTGTTCTCACCCCATTTAAGTTGGCCGTCCACCAATTAATTACTCTTACTCTGGATTGCTCCTTGTCCTTTTCCGTAGCCAACCTAAACCTTATGATACAATGATCTAGGGGAGGTGGTAGCGTAGTGGTATAGTCACTGCACTAATAATCCAGAGACCCAGGGTAATGCCTGGGACATGAGTTTGAATCCCACCACAGCAGATGGCGAAATTTGAATTTGATAATCTGTAATTAAAAGTCTAATGATGACCATGAAACCGATAGGGCAGACCCAGCAGAGGTGGTGATGCAGTCTGGACAAATGTGAGGTAATGCATTTTGGAAGGTCTAATGCAGGCAGGAATTATACAGTAAATGGCAGAACCCTTAAGTGCATCGACGGGCAGAGGGATCTGGGTGTACAGGTCCACAGGTCACTGAAAGTGGCAACGCAGGTGGATAAGGTAGTCAGGAAGGCATATGGCATGCTTGCCTTCATTGGCAGGGGTATTGAATATAAAAGCTGGGAAGTCATGCTGCAGCTGTATAGAACCTTGGTTAGACCACACTTGGAATATTGTGTGCAATTCTGGTCACCACATTACCAGAAGGATATGGAGGTGTTGGAGAGGGTGCAGAGGAGGTTTACCAGGATGCTGCCTGGTCTGGAGGTTATTAGCTATGAGGAGTGGTTGGAGAAACTCGGATTGTTCTCACTAGAGCGACGGAGATTGAGGGGCGACTTGATAGAAGTTTACAAAATTATGAGAGGTATGAACAGAGTAGATAGTCAGAAGGTTTTTCCCAGGGTGGAAGAGTCAATTATTAGGGGACATAGATTTAAGGTGAGAGGAGAAAACTATAGAGGAGATGTGCAGGGCAAGTTTTTTACGCAGAGGGTAGTGAGTGTCTGGAATTCGCTGCCAGAGGAAGTGGTGGAAGCAGGTACGATAGTGGTGTTTAAGAGGCAGCTTGACGAATACATGAATAGGATGGGAATAGAGGGATATGGACCCCGGAAGTGCAAAATGTTTTAGTTGACGGGCAATATGATCGGCGCAGGCTTGGAGGGCCGAAGGGCCTGTTCCTGTGCTGTACTTTTCTTTGTTCTTTGTTCTTTCTTTGTCAGTGGTAAACAGTCAGGAGGGAGTTGCCTTGGGAGTCCTCAAAATCAACTCTAGACATCATGAAATCTCATGATTACAACGGACCGGCCCTCCTCTCAATACTCCTCCATGTTGAACACCATTCTGAGGAAGCTCTGAGGGTAGCAAGGGTTAAGTCAGTAGCATCACTGAGCAGAGCTGGCTGAGTCTTAAGCGACATAGGGAACCAACAAGGGGGGAAAACATACTTGATCTCATCCTTACCAACCTGCCTGCCACAGATGTCTGCATGACAGTATTAATAGGAACGTTCTCCGCACACTCCTTGTGGAGACGAAGTCCCATCTTCACTTTGAGGATACCCTCCATCGTGTTGTGTTGTGCTAAATGGCATAGATTTCGAACAGATCGAGCTCTGGGGAGACAGAGGAGGCCGAAATGGAATTACAGCCACAATCTGTAATGTCATGGCCTGGCATATTCCCCCACTCTACCATTACCACCAAACCAGAGGATCAACCCTGATTTAATGAAGAGTGCAGGAGGACACTCCAGGAGCAGCACCAGGCATACCTAAAAATGAAGTGTCAACCTGGTAAAGCTACAACACAGGACTATTGCATGCCAAACAGCATAAGCAGCAAGTGATAGACAGAGCTAAGCAATCCCACAACCAACTGATCCAACTGCAGTCAACTGCAACGACTCTGCTGTCCTGCCATATCCATTCATGAGTGTGGTGGACAATTAAACAACTCACTGGAGGAGGAGGCTCCACAAACATCCCCATCCTCAATGATGGGGGAGGCCAGCACATCAGTGCATTTGCTACAATCTTCAACCAAAAGTGCCGAGTGGATCCATCTCGGCCTCCTCCGGAAGTCCCCAGCATCACAGATGCCAGTCTTCAGCCAATTCGATTCACTCCACGTGATATCAAGAAACAGTTGAAGGCACCGGTTAGTGCAATGGCTATGGGCTCTGACAATATTTCGGCAATAGTACTGAAGACTTGTGCTCCAGAACTTGCCACACCCCTAGCCAAGCTGTTCCAGTACAGCTACAACACTGGCATCTACCCGGCAATGTGGAAAATTGCCCAGGTGTGTCCTGTACACATAATGCAGAACAAATCCAACCCAGCCAATTACCACCGCATCAGTATACTCTTGATTATCAGTAAAGTAATGGAAGGGGTCATCAACAGTGCTATCAAGTGGCACTTGTTTAGCAATAGCCTGCTCACTGATGCCCAGGTTAGGCCAGGGCCACTCAGCTTCTGACCTCATCATACCCTTGATTCAAACATGGACAAAAGAGCTGAACTCCAGAGGTGGGAATGACTGCCATTGACATCAAGGAAGCATTTGACTGAGTGTGGAATGAAGGATACCTAGCAAAACTGGAGTCAATGAGAATCAGGGGGAAATCTCTCCGCTGGTTGGAGTCTTACCTAGCACGAAAGAAGGTTGTTATGATTGCTGGAGGTCAATCATCTCAGTTCCAGGATATCACTGCAGGAGATCCTCAGGGTAGTGTCCTAGGCCCAACCATCTTCAGCTGCTTCATCAATGACCTTCCCTCCATTGTAAGGTCAGAAGTGAGGATGTTTCCTGATGATTGCACAACGTTCAGCACGATTCACCACTCCTCAGATACTGAAGCTGTCCATGTCCAAATGCAGCAAGACCTGGACAATATCCAGGCTTAGGCTGACAAGTGGCAAGTACCATTCACACCATACAAGTGCCAGGCAATGAGCATCTCCAACAAGAAAGAATCTAACCATCACCCTTTGACATTCAATGGCATTACCATCACTGAATCCCCCACTATCAACATCCTGGGGGTTATCATTGACCAGAAACTGAACTAGACTAGCCATATAAATACTGTGGCTACAAGAGCAGGTCAGAGGCTTGGAATCCTGTGGTGAGTAACTTACCTCCTGACTCCCCAAAGCCTGTTTTTCATCTACAAGGCACAAATCAGGAGTGTGATGGAATACTCTCCACTTGCCTGGATGAGTGCAGCTCCAACAACACTCAAGAAGCTTGACACCATCCAGAATAAAGCAGCCGCTTGATTTACACCCCATCCACAAACATTCACTCTCCACCACCGACGCACACTGGCAGCAGTGTGTACCATCTACAAGTTGCATTGCAGGAACTTACCGTGCCTCCTTAGACAGCACCTTCGAAACCCACGACCACGACTACTACCATCTAGAAGGACAAGGACAGCAGGCACATGAGAACATCACCACCTGGAAGTTGCCCTCCAAGCCACTCGCCGCCTGATTTGGAAATATATCCTCATTCCTACACTGTCGCTGGGTCAAAATCCTGGAACTCCTCCCTAACAACACTGTGGGTGTACCTACACCATATAAACTGCAGCAGTTCAAGACGGCAGCTCACCACCACCTTCTCAAGGGCAATTAGGGATGGGCAATAAATGCTGGCCTAGTCAGCAATGCCCACATCCCATGAATGAATTTTTAAAAAATAATCACTGTCACCTCAATGTTCCCTTATTGACACTTGATCCACTTGACCCAACTCATTCCCCATAACTAGCTCCAGCAATACCTCCTTCCTCATTGGACTGGAAACACATTGATGTAGAAAATTCTCCTGAACACTCTCTAGGAACTCTTGCCCCTCTCTGCCCTTTACACTATTATCGTCCCAGTCTATGATAGGATAATTAAAGTCCCTCATTATAACTACTCTATGACTCTTACACTTGTCTGTAACTTCCTTCCAAATTTGTTCCTCTACATCCCACTAATTGGTGGACTCTAGAATACACCAAGCAATATAATGGTACCTTTATTGTTTCTTAGATCTAACGAATAGATGCTTGTTTTGAAATAAAGCAGAAGTGCTGGAGAAACTCAACAGGTCTGGCAGCATCTATGGAAAAGGAAACAAGTTAACTTTTAGAGTTGAATGTGACTCATCCGAAGAGGAGTCACATTCGACTCAAAACATTAACTCTGTTTCTCTCTCCACAGATGCTCCCAGGTTTGCTGAGCATTTCCAGCATTCTGTTTTTATTTCAGATTTCCAGCAGTATTTTGCTTTTTACTTCGGACTCTTGCCTTGACCCCTCTGGGACATTCTCTTTTCCAGCAATGTTCTGTTCTCCTTAATCATTGCTCCTCCTTTCTTTCCTTCCTGTCTTTCCTGAACACATTGTATCCTGGTACATTTACTATCCAGTCATTCTTTGAGCCATGTCTCTTTTATCACCACAATGCCATATTTCTGCATGGCTATCTGCACCTGCAGCTCACCAACCTGTTTAGCACATTCTCATACATGCCAGTAACCCTAATTTACACCTTATTACATTCCCGCTTCCTCTAACCTCACCTAATACCTTAGTATTTCCTACCTGTCTCTCCCAGTTCTCTGTCCTCCTTGTTCTTCTCCCTAATATTACCTCCTGGTTGTTTAAACCCTCCCAATATACCAGCAAATCAGCCACAAGGGGAATTTGGCCCTGGCTCTGTTCCAGCGCAATCTAGCTGGCCTGTACAGGTCCCATATTAAAGGATATGGAGCAATGCCAGTGTTTGGTGTCATGTCACAGAACAATCATGATCTCATTGAATGATGGTACAGGCACGAGAGTCCAAGTGGCCTCCTCCTGTCCCTATGTTCCTAATTTGTCTAACGTCAGTGCTGGGAAAAATACACGGGAGAACATTGTCAACGACAAAATTAATTCTTACTCAGAGAAGTATTGAGCAATAAGGGACAGGCAACATGAATTTGTGAAAGGCAAATCGTGTCTGATGCAACACCACATTGTTCGAATGTCCACCTCCAGTGTTTCAAAAGAGTTTAACCACTGTGTTAAATGCTGTAGCTGATAGTCGTCAGGTGTTTTTATTTCCTGCTAATGCATGTCATATTTGCCATGGGTTGTTGGCCTGCACCAGCAGGACAGACTGAATCATATGTCACACATACTGCAAGAGAACTTTAAGAAAAAGAGGTAGAGAAAGTTCAGTCACACCTAAGCAGATGTCGCCGCTACAGCAATGTGCTCAGGTGTTCCTGTTTTTGGAGGGAGTTTCCTCTTAAAACCATACATTGTTTGGCAGCAACAGCATTGGACTCTGAGTGTATTTAGGTTTATTGGCGTCATTGAATGTCATCTCTAGAGCATCAACTTTGGTGCCAATTAGCTACATGGTGAGCACAGTGGATACCAACCCAGGGGTATCAATCAGTAATAACTGATTGAAGGCTTTTTCCAATGGATCAATGTCGCACTAGATGATTCTTTGAGAGAAACAATTCCAGCCCCTCTAATTGCAGAAAATCCTCAATTGCATTGGCCAATGCTTTGTGCAAAATGGCTTCTGCAATCACTAAAATAACAGCAGTATATATCAGAGCAATTCATGGTATGTGAAGTCCTTTGGCACATCCTCAGTGTCAGATGATGAACCTCTGGAAACAGCTGTTGCCTACATGCTGGAGATGCAAAGACAGGCAGCGGAACATCAGACAGAGCTTCGAGAGGCAGCCAACAGACTAGAGCAAAGGATGTAGAAATCGGTCTGCATTCTGTCTGATCTCGTGGCTCTGACTTGCAAGCATCTTGGAGACCCTGGTCCAGTAGGTTCTGCCGGATATGCACACGGACTTGCACTCTGTCGCTCTCAGCACAGGTGGGAGACATCAGTGGCTGGGCGAGAGGGAGACGGAGCACCTAGAACTCACTACAGGTGCCCCTTCTTAAGGGAGTCAGGCAGGGGCCCTCGGGCACCCAAAGAGACCCACCAGCTACACACCCTGGGGCCATCTACTCTGGAAACTACGAGAGTGTCCAGCTGCTCCCAATCCCCTCTGCCTGTGATCCCATTAGCTGCAGCTCCACAGGCCAAGGAGGGTGCACCTGTCCCACAGCAGGAGACCCAAAACAGGCGAGGCCAGAGGATACCTGCCGAAGTCATCTCAGGCAACAGGACATAGTAGTCAGTAAGCTGCTTCTACCTCAGCTGTGGATGTCGGGCTGCATCAAGATGTAGCAGCAGGGTTAGGAAAATTAAGGAATACTGAGAGCACAATAGTGGCAGGGGTGTTCATTCACTGTATATATCGTGCACTTTTGCAAATACATTTTTGAGTTCATAATAATGGTCCTAGCATGTGAATGCCTCTTGCATATGAATCCATGTGCCCTGTTGTTCCATGGGTGACCCAAGCTCCCACTCTGTGATTGCCTCCCTTTGTGTGCCTCAGATTCATGTGATGTTTAGCAGACTCATGTTCGTCATTCAGCCCTTCCGTCATGTAAGGGAGATGTGTCAAGCTGTATCCTGAAAGTGACTGCACATTTAGATTTGGCCCTTTAAGCCTTGTGACACATCTTAGAATTATGTGTGCTCATGTGTCTTGGAGGGTTAAATCTAATGTTGTATCATCAACACTGAGCTATGTTCATTGTGAGTGTGAAAACACATGAACTGGAGCCACGATGGGCTCTACAACTATGTGCAAATCTCTGTGGCTGCTCAAAGTGTCTCCTTCAGGTGGCAATGACTGCGCAATGTGCAGTTGACACAGGGTGCACGCTAGTGCGCTTCCTTTCACCTCACAAACCAGCTAAATGCAGCTTTGGGTGCTGACTTTTCCAAGAAAAAGGGCTTTGTGATCCTTGAGGGTTACAGGTCCACGGTCGAATGCAAACCTCGCTTGCGATGTCACTGCTTGTAAAGTCCTTTCCAATCACTGGCATGGTGCTAAGGGACAGGAGAAATGTGCTTGTGTCCCCTTGCCTGGATTTTACTCCTGCTGGAACCTTGTGGCTATCAGGGTGTCCCAGACGATGGCATTCTTACGTGGAAGCTGACCATCATTGCCCTCCTCGTCTGAGGAAATCTCCGCCTCCTCCATTTCTCCCTGTGCTAAGTGATCTCTCCTTTGAAGCTCTAGATTGTGCAGGACGCAACAGACCATGATGATGTGGGATACCCTCTCTGGAGAATACTACAGAACCCCCCCTGAATGGGCCAAAGAACTGAAGTGCATCTTCAGGATGCCAATTGTTTGCTCAGTGATGGACCTTGTCACAGAGTGCGCCATGTTGTATCTTTCCTGCAAGGCACTTTGAGGATGATGCATGAGTGTCATGAGCCACCTTTTCAGCTGGTACCCCTTATCACCCAGCAGCCAACCCTGTATGCTTCACAGTCCTACGACTATCTGTGCACCTGGGAGTGACTCAAGATGTAGGAGTCATGAGAACTCCCAGGGTACCCGGCACAAACGTGCATGATCTGCTTCTGATGATCACAGACCAGCTGAACATTGATGGAGTGGAACCCTTTCCTGTTAATGAAGATCAGGGGCTGCTGCCAGGGAGCTCATAAAGTGACGTGTGCAATTGATGGCACCCTGCACTCTTGGGAAGCTGGAGATTGCTGTAAATTCCAGAAATCTAGCAGCCTGGCTTGCTTCATCCATTGTAAAATTTATACAATGATGAGCCTTACTGTAGAGGGCATCCATCACCACCTTTATACATTTATGTATTGAGGACTGAGAGATGCCTCATATGTGGATCCCTGGAACAAGCCATTTGCAAAAAAATTGAGTGCAGCAGTGACCTTTTGGAACACTGGTAGAGGATGGCCACCCAGTCCATGCGACGTCAGATATTCCCACAGAATGTGGCAGATATGAGCCAGCACACCTTTTGACAAATGTAGATGTTCACGGGACTGTCTCTTAATCATCTCCAAATAGGAGAGGCATCTTCGGAATATACTTGGTCGCACCAGTCGCCTCCATGCCATTGGTCTGACCTCCTCAGCCTCTGGGTCCTCCTGAGGACCCCTGGACCATGCACCCCAGGCTGGGGCTCTTCTCTAAGCTGTGCTAGATGGCGCCAGGCCTTCGTTCCTCATGTGGACAGATAGATCCAAGACATGGATGTAGCTTACCCAACAATTATAGACCTCCCACTCTAAGCCGGAAATCCAGTGTCATGTTCTTGGACTGCGCTTGCCCTACCTGCCTTTCCCAGTTCCACCCTTGTAGCTGAGACGCTCCCTCACCCATCATATGTGTCTAAGAAGCCAGCCCAACAACTTGACATCTCAATCCCACATAGGTTGGAAGAGGGTTGAGCACAGCCACGTAATTGTGAACCTCATTAAAGGCACTCATACGCTGCCTAACTTGGATTTGAGATTACCCCTGCCTTGCACTTTTGGAATGATTGGAACCCTTGTGCCTGTGAACCATGTCAAATGGACAATGCAGTTTGCAGGGTTTCATAGTGCTATTTGCATATATCCAGCAGCTGTGCTCCCTTAATGGCTGGCTGCCTCTTCCCTTCTCATATTCCTCTGATGGTTAAGTTCTCAATGAGACCACCTCTAATGTGACCCCAATGCCAAATGTAGTCTCACATAAAAGCATGAGTTACTGGTGTTACAAATGGTCCCTGAGCGAGGTCCCCTAATTTTGTTATGCTCCCAGATAAGACACCCCAATTGTTAACTTCCCAAACAGGGCCCCAATTTTGTTATGCTCCCGGGTGAGAAGGAATGTGCTGGCTCCCCTTCTTTACTCATCCCCCTTGGTTGGTTGCGACAAGATTTAAGTTGAAAGGGAGCCCTTCCTTCATGGATACCTTTTCGCAGACCAAATGTATTTATGTTTTAGAAGGAGCCAATTTAACCTGGCTTTCTTAAGTCAAAGAAAGTTTATTAGTTACTAAAAACCTGAGAAAAAGTAATAAAAATGCAATACACATACATACACACAGATCAGAAATGAGAAATTGAGTCCAAAATTAAAAGTTAAAAAAGATATACGAATCAGTCTTTGGCTTGTCTGTGAGGAGTAGATGGTGAAACGTTGCAGCCGTTAAGTTGGGTGATACCAGTAGAGCTGAATTTGGCAGCTGAGCAGTTGGTTTGGAGACACTTGGTTCTGCAGGTTAGCTGAAGGAGTTGTCCTGTTTCCTTTATGACTGTGACTTTGCTAACTTGCTTCCAGCCACAGAGAGAGAGAGTCAGAGATAGGCTTTTACCTGCAAGCTGCAGGGATGTCTCGTTGATCTTCTGCTGTGACCTTCACAGCACATACTAGCATACCCGAACTAGAACACACAGCTCAGGTTTGCAGCTGGCTTTTTAACCCACTCCCTTGTGTCTTTCTGGAAGGGAAAAACAAAACATGTCTTTCACCCAGAATCTGCTTTCATTCAATTCAGACCATTTCCACATTCTGAGGTATAACTCATCAGGAGCTGGTTTCTGCTGAGATATGGTAATCAGTCTCCATTGTCTCCACAACCACAGGAGATTAAAGCTTAGTCTTTTGCATTAAATTTTGACCTTTCAAGTGTCTCTGTCTGAAGTAGGCCTCAACACCTTTTTAGGTGTGACATTCCAGGGTTCTCTCTGGGCTAGTTGGTCAAATATAATCCACATAGGAATTTTCCAGAAAGTGGTTACTTTACATTCTTGGCCAGCTTTTGCTTGTAGGTCTTTTTTTTAAAAAACACGTCTTACTTAAAAAGTTCAATATGTCTGTAAGTAATTCGGGGCTGTGATCCACTGTCATGACACTGGTTCTAACTCTTACTTTTCAATAAAGTCTTCATGAGTTCTCTCAGCTGAGCCTTAATCTCCATGTTGAGATTCTAAGATTGCAAGTATGAGGCTGTCCCTTGTAAGGGCCCCAGAGTCCAGCCTTTGATTCCTCCCCTTCTGCCTCAGACTCCTCCCGTGACAATATTTTTTTCTAGTTTCATTTTTAAGCTGTGTCATTGATTCAGGGTCTCAACATGATGGTTCTGCACTTCTACTTCGAGACCAACTTCGAACTCCCCCCTGTCACCGTTTACGTCCCTCTGATCATCCTGGAACCCCACAATGTATAGGTAGACCTCCCTCCAGTCACTCCTCAGTAAGCTTGGAGCCTGTTGTGATTGTTGTAGACATTCCTGCCCTCCCCCCTGAACTCATCATTGTGGATGTCCCCTTGCCCCATGTAGACCTTATCCCTCCCCATCTTGAGGTTGTCTGCACATTCACATACAGAGCACCACCGCCCCCCCCACCCCACCCCAGCCCCACCAAAACTATGGGAGCTTGATTACCCCTACCCCCTTATTAAGTTTTCCCCATTTACAGGCTTCAGATGCTGTCCCTGACCATGACTATTCCATCTGCAGACCAGTATCGAGCCAGCCACACCAGGGCCACTGTGTGTGAGGCACTGACTGCTTTTAACCTCTCACCCCAACAATGTAGTCTACAGAGCCCCAGGAAATCTTTTAATCTCTCACTCGACCATTTGGCCTCATTCCCAGGACTAGGACTGTCTGACACTCATACCCCCACTTCCTTCAGGACTTTCAACACCACCCCCCCACCCCACCCTCAGTCTTGAGCCTGTGTGCACTATCTCCCTCTCATGCCATACCAACCACCACCCACCCTCCTCCTGAGTCTGTGTGCACCCCTTCCATGTTGGGCTCCAGTTCCCCCACCTCCAGTCATCTCTATGCCAGCCTTCCCCCTTCCCTCCCTTGTTTCTAATAGCCCCACAACCCCATCATCCCTCTAACTGCCATCCCCCCTCCCTCCCTATTCCCTTCACCCTCATGTCTCTGCCTATTCCACCACCCACCCACCATCCCCATGGTGGTCTTTGCTAGTAGTGTGCAGCCCTGTCTGCGCCCTGTGGGACTCAGTGCAAGCAGCCCTTTCTGTACCCCACGGCACCCAGTGCAAGCAGCCCTTTCTGCGCCCCACAGCACCCAGTGCGATCAGCCCTGCCTGCAAACCCCACCAGTCTTGCCTGAGAGAGCAGCTTTGGCAGCGGTGACAAGAGAGGGCAGCAGTGCTGTTGCGGGTAGGCTTACAATGTTGTACGCACCTCGACGTCATGAGTGAAGTGAAGGTGGGCAGGTGCACGCTACTTATATCCGGTCATGAAACAGACTGGTCTAATTTCCCGCTGGTGTGGCTCATAATTAGGAGGAAGAATGTGGTTCTGGCAAGTTGTGCTTTGAATGAGCATTCATGATATGTTAATGCATACAAATGGGGTTCCCAACATGGATCAGCGGAAAATGCAACCCACCATTAGGTCTCCATGAAAGTGCTGAGTGGAAAATTCCAACTTGTTTTCCCGCCGGTGGAAATCTGACATTTGGCCTTACTCCGAGTTTTCTGCTCCCGCTGCTGGCAGGACCAGAAAATTCCACCCCCAAGTCTCTTTCACCACTTTGTGTCCACCTTCAATTCACTCATTGAAGTTTCTGAAGGAGCTTTAGCTTCCTTAAGGAAACATAGGGCCCTTCTATGATGCATCCACCTACATGGCAAGGGTCTATCAATAGAGGGTTTAACACTCATAATTCCTTTTACCTGAGGCCTGTAGCTTCAATAACTTCCATTGCTACTGCCACTGCTGTGATGGATGAAGGAGAACGAGGAGGAAAAAACAAAGAAGCAAAATAATGAGTTGTTAAGAGCCTGTGCACCAAGTATTATGACTCTCCCAGGAGGCTACTGGGACATTAGAGAATGGATGTAATTTTTGTACTATTCAACTATTCTGGTGCACTCACTTTTAATCCTGTCAGTGATCCAATGTATTCTTGTTTTATTTGTGCATTACTTACAGTGAAGTGTGTGTTGGAAAGTGATAAATGTTTTGCTTGACAGTGCATTATAATTCCCTCAGCCAGATGGTAAGAAAATGATTTTATCACAACCATACTCATGTAATTCACCAGGCAGTTGTTTCAATTGAGACCTGAAAACACATGGAGATTAATTTGTGCCAATGATGTGATTCTAAATAGAGCATATTGTATTTTAGACAAATTATCAAAGTCTGTTATTGTAAACTCTCAATTGCTTTCTTTTTCCATATCCCTCCCTCCCTTCCCTCTTCTCTCTCCTCTCTCAATTCACTCTCAAAATTATATATGCATATTTTCTATAAGCACATACACATGCACATTTGGATGTAATGTTAATTTCCTGAGGATAGTTTCTGATGTTGTAGGATGCTGTCTAGTGTCACTGTGGGAGGTGAGCAGCCATTAATATTGTTCCGGGTTTTATGGAGTTGTGAATCTATTGGATGCCTCAGCAGTGGCATGTGTTACAATCTCTTTTTAATTGAGCTTGCCATCTGCATATGCCCTCATCGTTACACTTTACTCAATCTGTATTGACAATAATGTGCATGTGAAATCTTCACACTGTGTCCACTGTAATTGCGTAAAACACATTACATTTTTGCCAAAAAACTGATTAGCCTAGATTTTACGATATTTGAGCGGTTTATGCCCAAACAGGTTTGCACTGACCTGAATGAATTTAGGTCGTTTGCATTTAATTTCTATGTTCAGTTCATTACCATCATTCTGCACAGGCTCAGAATGTGTGCAAGGAAATACACTGACAACAAAAAATTAATGAGATTAATGCATCTCATGGAAGAGATGGGACATGTTGTAATAGGAAGAGTGAATTTTCAAAGCCTATGGAAAGGCTCAAAATACATCTGAATCATTAAATAAATATTTATATAATGCCTTTAATGTCATAAAGCAAAAAATATTACATTGTGTCACATAAGGAGGTATTAGATTAGATGACCAAAAGCTTGTCAACGAGGTAGGTTTTAAGAGGTGTCTTAGAGGAGAGAAGTGAGGTAGAGAGGAGGTGGGATTTGCCCTCCATGTTCTAAGTGCAGTGACAAGTGGGAAAAGCGAGATTTTCGCGCAGTATTGTCCACTCTTTGCCTCATCAATGATGCAAAAACAGGAATCACATTGGATCATGGGCGGGTGGCCTCTGATTCACCTGCCCTGCCGTGACCTCAGCGGTTCTTTCCTCCGGGTGCCATATTTAAACTGCACCCGCACATAGCTTTCTTATTGTCTCCAGGCCAGGATAGCCCCAGGGAGGACAAGGCACCGAAAGGCAAGAAGAGTGCAGCTCCCAAATTTAGTGGCACTTTGCTGGGCCTCCTGCTGAATGCTGTTGAGGCCCGCTGGGATGATCCATACCCCAGTAATGGCCAAAGGAAGTCAACCAATCCCTCCATCCCAGCTTGGGAGGTGGTGTCTTCAGTAGTTAGTGCAAACGCGGCACAATCCAGTGCAGGAAGAAGATGAATGATCTCATCTTTTCCAGCAGGGTAAGTCAACTGTCTCATCACCCTCAACTCACACATTCACAAGCCCATCAGGCCTTAGCAGGATGACACTCCACAGGGATCTCACACAGTGCCAGTTTAAGACACATCACTATTCACTCTCTCACACACACCTTCACATCTCCATCTGGGCTGTAGATCACGTCCTCATCCTGTCCACTGCTCCATTCACCACCCACACAAGGCAAACATCCTTATCTACTGCCTTGGCATGCATCCTGCTGACACTCCCTCCGTTTGTCTTCATGCAGGACAAGCTCGCACAAAATAGGAGGGAAAGATCCCAGACCGGGGCTGGATTGGCTGAAGTTAAGGCCCTTCATATGAGGAGCATGCTATCGCACTGGCTGGAGAGTAAGGGACCGTGCATGTGGCAACGGTGAGATGGGTGGCACCAACCCAAGTGAGAACCCTGCACCAGCTCATCCCTCATACAACCAAAATTTGATTCCATTGTGCTTTCTTCCAGTTGCTTGCCATGCTTAAGTAATCTCTACTTTCTTTCATAGGCACCTCTGGGAAGTGTCCAAGGGCATCATCCAGCCAGGCCTTCATATCCAGCGCTGAAGTCACTTCAGAGGAAGAAGAGGAGAGCACTGTTGAAGACCCATCATAGCACTCACCCACAACCTCCACCAGCGTGGAAACACACACTTCAGCCTCAGCATGCCAAAGCACTGAGGTCAGCACTGGTAGGATGGTGGTCGCCATGGAGACCTTGGTCCAGGACATTAGTTCTGCACTTGCACCAAGAGCTGTACTTCATCGGTGTAGGCATTGATGGCATCCATCAGTGGCTATGCGAGAGGGGGGCAGGGCAACTCGATCTCACTCCAGTGAGCCAGGGTCCCTCGGATGTCTATAGAGAGGGGGGGACCAGCATCTGGACACTCCGGGGCCATCCACCCAGGTGACTCCAGGAGTGTTCAGCCACTTTCAATCCCCTCTTCCTGTGACCCGATCAGCTCCAGTTTCACATGCCGAGGAGAGTGATCTGCCCCACAGCAGGAGTCCAAAAATGGTCCAGGGCCCTCCAAGCTTCAGCCCTCCAGAGGATGCCCGCCAAAGTCATCACAGATAACAAGGCATAGCAGGCATCAGGCTGCTTCCACCTCCGCTGTGGACATCGGGGAAAATTAAAAAATATTAGGGGCAGAACGGTGGCACGGGTGTTAACCAGATGTTATATACTTTGAACCAATGTAAATAGAATCCTACTTACTTTTGTGTATGCCTCCTCTTTATGATCAGCTGTGTTGTTGTCCATCAGGTATGACACTTATTGCAGATGTTGAAACTAAGTGCCTCTGGTAGAAGTTGTCAGCTTCCGTATCACTACAGTGTGCTCTCATATCATTTCAAACATCATTGATGCCTCGTCCTTAATGTCAAGCCTGCTTGTGTAAGGAACCTCATTTAATTGATGTGCTGGTTCATGTCATCTTCATTCTTGGCTATTTAAGATCGAGGCTAACCTGTATTACTGTGATCCATTATTGTATCCATCGAGACATGTGTAAATGGAGCCACACACTTTGAGTAGCCTCCCCTCACCTATATCCTTGCTGAGGTCATTGAAGATAAATACAAATGGTCATGTGTTGCAGTCAAAGGAGCCTTGGAGCATGCTCTGGAAGCGCACATGGTAGTTCTTGACACTTTTGAGGGTACCAATGGGATGCAACCCAGAATGTAATGAATCTAGTGAGTTCTCTTTATTATCAACCAATCACACCTTGAGTAGTTTATGGTGTCTTTGCATTTTGCAGCTGTAAGGGCCAGGGCTGGCCATGAGGGCAGACTGACTGTGTGAACCTCATGACCCTCAGGTGGTCTGAATCCTTGGAAAAGTTAAGATGAATACAAACCCACATCCCTAGCTGAGAGTGACAGATGTCAATGTGATGAAGGAGAAGGTGGCATAGAGGACTAGGTGATGTCAAAATGGATTTAGAACTGCGTAACATCCATGGCTGCCTTGGCCCAAGTGTGACCTTTCAGTTATGCCATCAAGGTGACACAGAATGTGTTGTCCCATTTTGGCAGATAGATCTCCTTGAGGAGCTTTGTCAGACTGAAGATATACAGCTACGAGTGCACGGAGGATTGTAGAGCAGCTCCTTCCTCGACTGCCATGGAGATTGCGATGCTGCAGAGATGCTAGAAGAGGCTGTGCCTTCTATGTGTTATGCCGGAATGCCCTCCTCCAAGTTGGACCTCACCTCAGCAATGACACATGTTCCCAAGGTTTCATCATCCTTCAAAGAACCAGGACAATAGTTCGCAAAATGGGTGAGTACTCACTGTCAGATTGAAGTGCATGGTCGCAAGGAAAGGGTTAACAATGCTGTGTTCGTGTGAGCCCATGAGAGAGGACACGTCCAAAAGGATGCCACTCATCATCCTCCTAGTGGAACCTGCTGGCTACAAGGACCTCACACGCATTCCTGCCTTGTCTGGCCCGTGCTATGGCTTCTTCCTCTGCAGCCTCAGCTTCCTCGAACTCATGCCCTCATCCCTTTCAATGACCTCCTCATCGGAGGAGACATGCAGCTCCTCCATGTCTGCATCTGTCAAGCCCTTCCACTTTTGCAGCACCAGGTTGTGCAATATGCAGCAGACTACAGTGATCCTGGATACCCTCCAGAGTGTACTGGAGTGCTTCGCCAGATCTGTAAAGGCATCAGAACAGCATTTTCAAGATGCCAATGCTTTGCTCTAGCAAAGCTATCGATATGAGCATTGTTGTACCTACTCTTTGCAGGAATTTGCCACATGGGCGTCATCAGACAGGTCCTTTGCAGGTACTGTTTTTTTGCTGAGGAGCCAACCCTGGAATCTGTGTGGTCCCTCGATAATGTCAGGGATCTGCAGTCTACTCCAGGTGTGTGAGTCATGGCAGCTTCCTAGATATCTCACACACACTTTCATGATTTGTTTCTTGTGGTCGCAGACCAGCTGAACATTGAGCAAGTGGAAGCCTTTCCTGTTTATGTATTGGAGTGCCTGTTGCTAGGGAGCTTTGATAGCCACATGAGTGCAGTCAATAGCACCCTGCACCTGTGGGAATCTGGAAATCTCAGCAAAGCCCAGTGCTCTGGCCTGCTGGCTCTCTTGATCTCTGACAAAGTGCACAAAGTTGTGGGCCTTCACAAGAATGGCATCTGTTCCCTCATGTATGCATTTGTGCGTGGAAGCTTGAGAGATCCCCAGTGGAGCCCTGGAAGGAGCCACTCACGTAGAAGTTCAGTGCGGCAGTGACTTTCAGAGCCACTGGCAATGGATGTCCTCCCAGTCCCTGTGGTTCTAATTCCTGGAGAATGTGGCAAATGTGAGTCACCAGATCCCTGGACATGCGGAGGCGTTGGCGACATTGTCTCTCGCTCATCTGCAAGTGAGACATGCAAGTTCTATACAACCATGGTCTTGAGAACCGCCTATGCACATCATCTCTGTTAGCCTCATCCTCTGATGGGGGCCCTGCTGTCCTTTGTTCTTGACAGTTTAGCTCCTCCCTTTGGTGAGCCTGCCACCACAATCACATTCTTCTCTGCCTTTTCTCATGCCTGTATGCAATAATTCAGGCATCAACAATTCTAACTTCCAGCTTCCTAAAGTGCTCCTCTCTTCAGCATCAATGAGAAAAAAAAGGTCAGCATGAGCCTTCAAAGCTCCAATTTCTGTAGATTACTAGTGTGTCGTGAGTTCAAGGGCTTGGATCAAGTGACCGCATCTATTTGACACTGAAATCCTAGCCAATGCAAAGAATGTTTGATAATACACCTACCCCGCCCATCCCCCTTGACATGACCGGCTGCTATGAGAGTGGTTTGGCCAGGCACCGGGATTCTCAATCACTGCACTATCATACTACACTCTTTGTGATACTCATGATGTCTAATGTTTATTGAGAAATTGTGATTATTTGAGGGGGCTCTGAGACTTCTCATCTGTGAGCCTGCCAGCGCCAAGACTGTGAGCTCCTGCATTACAGACGCATCTGCAGCTTGTCCAATCACCAAAATGCTCTAGACCTCGTTATTGCTGTGGGCAATTGGCACACTTGGAACAAGGGGTTAAAGCAAGGAGTTCCATTAGTGCCATGACTCATCATTCATCTCGCATGAATGTGCTTCATTGCTTCACTCTCCCAATTCCTTGCATTATCATTGAAAGGCTCCGAACATGTCTCAGGTGTGCATCTCTTCTCATTTAGCAATACACAGTTCAGTTGGGTGCCCCTTTAATCAAACCCCCAGTATAGTGTACCAATCCTCCAAATGGCCCTCTGAGCCCTCACCAGCTGAGCTACTCATTAGATAATTTTGTGCTGCGCCATCGCTTCAGATTGCAAGATGGTGGTGCTAAGGCCTCATTACCAGACCAGCTTGGACCCTATCTTGTGTGACTGTGGTAATCCCTGTCATCATCCTGGGGGTGCATTATGCTCAGGTTTGCTCTCTCCAATGATTCTCAAGCCTTCCCCTCCAAAGCTTTATGCCAATTTGATTGTGGAGGATATCCCTGTGTAACCCTCTGAATGCATGGAAACAGATGTGCCTATGCCCCATTTGCAGATTAGCTCACCCCTTCTTGAGGCCTATTGCACATGAGCTATTGAGCCCACCCCATGAAACCCTCAAATGGCCCTATACTACCATTTAATCATCTACAGCTTACCCTGGCTGTGAGTGTGTCATTCACGGCCCATTATTGAGGCAGAAAATCCTAGCCACAGGGACCAGTACAGGAATTCCAGAGTTTCGGCTTAGGCACCTGAAGGAACAGCTGCCAGTGGTGACGGAACTAAAATCACAGCTGCTCAAGAGGCCAGAATTAGATGAGCAGAGATATCTTGGAGGGTTTGGGGGTTGGAGGAAATTACAGAGATAGGGAGGGGTGATGCCATGAAGGGATTTGAAAATGAGGATGAGAATTTTGCCTGACTGGAAGCCCTTGTAGATCAGCAAGCACAGGGGCGATAGGTGAAAGGTGACTTAGTGCAAGTAAGGATACAGACAGCAGAATTTTGGATGACCTCGACTCTACAGAGGTAGAATGTGGGAGACCAACCAGGGATGTATTGGAATAGCCAAGTCTAGAAGTAACAAAGAGGGTTTCAGCAGCAGATGAGTTGAGACAGGTGTGAAGTCGGGCGATGTTACGGAGGTGAAAATGGGCAAACTTACTGATGGTTCAGATATGTGGTCAGAAGCTCATCTCTGGCTCAAGTATGACACCAAGGTTGTGAACAGTCTGATTTAGTCTTAGACAGTTGCCAGGGAGAAGGATGGAGAAGGTAACTAAGGGCAGAATTCTCCCTTTGGCGAGCGGGGGCGGGGCCCGCTCACCAACGCATAAAATGACACACGGTGATGTCGGGCAGGCGTCCCGATGTCACCCTGCATCATTTAGATTTTCAGTTTGGCGGACGCGCAGCCAAATCAGCTGCGCGCCCACCAAACTATCAGAGGCCTATTAAGGCCAGTTAACGAGCAATTAAAACAATCAACTGAGCTGCCCGCCCAACTTTAAGGTTGGCAGGCAGGCAAAGAGTCCAGGTGGCCTTCAGAAAAAACATAAAACCTTATCCACGGGCGGGATGAGGTTTCATGAGGGTTTTAAAATTTGTATAAAATGTTTAAATAAAAGAAATTGACATGTCCCAGCTCATGTGACAGTGTCACATGAGGAGATGTGTCAGGAATATTTTTTCTGCCTTTGATGAACTTTTGAATCTTGAGCCGATCTCCCTGAGGCAGCACTTTGCCTCAGGGAGATCTGTGCTCTCTTTCGCGCACATGCGCACTCCCGGCTCAGGGAACTCCCCACCCCCCCTCCCCACCGGCACAGGGAGTACACAGCATTTCCGGGTGGACATCACACTGGGCGGACCTTAATTGGCCCACCCACATAAAATGGCGGCACGCCCTCGACCAGGGGTGCCGATCGGAAACCTGTCCGCTCGCGCCCGCTCCCGCATAACCCCCCCCCCCCCGACAGGGGGAAAATGTTGTCCTAAAGAACAGAATGTGGAGCAGGAACCAAAGACAATGACTTCAGTTTTCCAAATACTTAATTGGAGGAAATTTCTGCTTATCCAGTATTGGATTTTGAAGAAGCAGTCTGATTATTTAGCAATAATGGAGGAGTCAAGACAGGTGGCAGTGAGATAGAGCTGGGTGTCGTCAGCATACATGTGAAAACGAATGCTGTGCTTAGGGGTAGCATGCAGATACGAAATAGGAGGTTTTGGCTGTCACTAGTTGCACCAGCCCTATGCTGCTTGGTAGAAGCAAATATCATTGCAGCAGATGATAGGGCTCTGTATGTGGCTTACTGTTGACCCAGCCCTTGTGAAGGCAGTTGCCTGCATTCATCAGCATAACTGCACAGGTCTGCAGATATGGCTAATGACATTTTTGTGGTGCAGGATTTGCTGGCTGTCTAACACCTGGTGTGCTTTCTGTCCTTAAAAGGCTAATCTACTATAATTGGGTGCTTCCATAAAACCTGCCATGGCTGGCCTACCTCCTTTCCTCCTCTTATTCAAGAAAAGCAATATGCAAGGAAAAGGCAACAGTGAAACTGTAATGGCATCTGGAGAGGGAGAAAAAAGATCTTCCACAACAAGTACCATAAAGCTGCATGAGCAGCTAATTGCAAGAGACAGAAAACTGAAAAGGGGGGTTCAATTTATGAAATAATCTTAATGAGGTCTTCAAACTAACTTCCACATTAAGTCCAGTACCTCAGAATCTAAGATGTCCTTTATTCACTGACAGATGACAGAGCATTATACACATACGAGCAAAGGAATTTGCCTGTATAAGACGCATTTACATCTACTTATTTACATGTATAAATAAAAAACTCACCTGTTTTATCTGATTGAAACTACTAGACATACACCTGTAAATCAGTAGGATTGAAAAATATATGCCATTGTAAATTCTACAAAACTACAAAGAAATAATTAAACAACTGAACCAACATGTAAAATAGTGTGATTTCTTTTTAGTGTCAGCCTTGCCTCATTGTTAGAACTCGAGTCTGAAAGTTGTGGTTTGAAGTCCTACTCCAGGAGCAGGATTTTTCAGAAGACTGGGTATCACAGGGTGTTAATTGCCTAAGGTTGAGATTTCTGTCCCCATCCGGGGAGTAAGTCCCGTCTTGACAGCTGCCAGCCAATGCGATTGGCCAGCAACTCTGTAGTCCCAGCAGCGCCCTGGTGGCTACTGTTGGAACTACAGGCAGCCTCGAAGAAGAAGAGGTAATGGAGTTCAAGTAAGTCTGGATTATCAGCAGGTCCTGGTTGGCAGGCCACAGCATGAAGGGGCTGGGTTTGACGGGCCATGGGGGGAGGGTTAAAGTGGTGGGGGGAGTATGACCTTGTGGGTGGTGCCACCAGTGGGCACAATGAACCCCCAAAGGTGGTCGCCCGTCCCCCCTGCAACTTGCCTGACACCAGCCCACGCAGTAAAAGCTGCCAGGCTACCCAACTGGCATGGGCCTCACCCTACCACAGATAAAATAGTGGCGGGGCTGGGACCTTCTCAGAATTTAGGGAATTTTGGAAGAGTACAACTCAATGCATTCACTATCTCTGCAGCCGCTTCATTTACGACCCTAGGATGTAGGCCATCAGTTCCAAGGGACTTGTCAGCCTTTAGTCCCTTCTGTTTTCCCAGTGCTTTTTCTCTAGTGATCGTGATTGTTTTAAGTTCCACCCTCCCTTTTGCCTCTTAATTTTCTAGTATTCTTGGGATACTTTTTGTGCCTTCTACTGTGAAGATAGATGCAAAATAATTTTTTTAAGCCTCTGCCATTTCCTTGTTTCCCATTATCAATTTCTCAGACTCTAAGGGACCAACGCTCACTTTAGCTTTTCTTTTCCTTTTCATATACTTGTAGAAGCTTTTGCTATCTTGTGGTAAATGTATGTAATGTTCCACCCTTCTGTCAATCACGGATCATGTGATGTACTGCAGGGGCTTTGACCAGTGAGCTCTTAGCGCAGGCAATTGGTGGGGGGGGCGGGGTGGAGTCTTTCGGATGAGGGATCAGATCTAGGTGCAAGCACTCCTAAATGTCTCGGTAATTAAGTGTAACCTGTCTGCTGCATCGAGTCATCACATTTGGTGACGAGGGTAAAATCGACTTTGACTGTGCACCTCACCCTGTTATTGTGAATAAATCGAATTTTAAAAACTACTCACCAGTCATGCCACTGTTTGGAAGAATAATCCATATGATGCTAATGTTGCAGATTGAAGCCAGCATGTTGAGCGCCTCAGATTTTACTTTGTAGCAAATGAAATAACCGCTGATGAAAAGCAGTGAGTGATCCTCTTAAGTGTATCTGGCAGTAAAACATACAACCTAATTCGCAACCTGACTGCCCCGAGCGTGCCCGATTCCAAGTCATATTGTGAATTAGTGGACCTAATGAATGCACACTTCCAACCAAAGCTGTCTGTGATAATGCAACCATTTAAATTTAATTCAAGTGTTCATGCCCCTGGAGAGTCCATCGCAACCTATGTGACAAACTTCAAGCAGTCAAAGGAAAACTGTGACTTTGGGAACACATTAAACGATATGCTACGGGACCGACTGGTATGTGGAGTCAAGGACAAAGCCATACAGCGCCACTTGCTTGCTTTCATTGATATCAACTTTAAGCATGCCCTAGAAATCTCCCTCACCATGGAAAGTGCTGTGAAAGACTCAGGCTTTGCAACACGAGGATAATGGCCCCGTACTTCATGTGGGGTGGGAACCTGCCGCTGAGTGTGACACGTAAACCAGACTTGCAGAATTAAAGTGCAATTCAATGTCCACTGTGAAAAAACATTAAGAAGCCTAACAGAAACGCTTCATCAATGACTCCAAGACAAAATTGTTATAGATGTGGAGATGACCACGGAATAAATACTTGTAAATTCAGAGAGGAAGAATGTCATAATTGTCGTAAGAAGGGACACATGGTTAGGCAATGCCGAACAAAGATGAGGCAGCCTGCGAGACAGCAAACAAACATGATCGAGTTAGCGGGTACAGCAAAGGCTGAAGCTGCTGATACTGATGTGTACTCCCTGTATAATATAACTGCTGTGACAACTGAGCCTATTACAATGACAGTACAAGTAAATGAGAAGCTATCGTGTATGGAAGTGGATACTGGTGCCCCAACTATGTTGGTTGGAGAGCACACTTTCAGGTACCTTAATGAAGGAAGACAGCCAATAAACGTGGAGCAGACAACTGCTAAGTTAAGAACTTACACAGGAGAATCTATTCAAGTCGAGGGCATTGCCACTGTCCCAGTCTGTTAGAAGCAACAGACAGCCCAACTGCTTATGATACTCGTAAAAGGGGGCGGGAGGGGAACCCAGTCTTTTACGTTGAAATTGGCTACAGAAGATAAAGTTTGACTGGTCTGAGATATTTCACCTAAAATCAGATGGAACTCCAGAACTTCTGAAGAAATACTACATGGTTTTTCGGGATAAATTAGGAAGGTTGAAAGGTATGCATGCCAAGATATACGTCAATCCCCAGGCAACACCACGTTTCTTCAAGGCCAGACCCATGCCTTGTACACTGAAAGAAAAGATGGATGCAGAGCTGTGCAGGTTAGAAAGCCTGGGAGTAATTCAGCCTGTTCAATTCTCTGAGTGTGAGAGTTCCAGTTGTCAAGCTCAACCATAGTTCCAGTTGTCAAGCCCGACCAGACCATACGTATATGTGGAGACTACAAATTGACAGTAAATAAAGTAGCAAAACTAGACAAGTACCCCATTCCAAGGATAGATGACTTACATGCCAAGCTTGCAGGAGGCCAGTCATATTCAAACTTAGATATGAGCCATGCCTATTAACAATTAGAGAGAATATGTGACAATCAACACCCACAAGGATCTCTATCAGTACACTCATCTACCTTTGGAGTCTCGTCAGCATGTGCTATTTTTCAGAGAACAATGGAGAGTCTTCATCAAGGACTTCCACAAGTGATTGTATATTTGGATGATGTTCTCATCATTGGGTTAATCAAGGCTGAACACTTAGCCAACTTGGAGGAGGTGCTGAGAAGGTTCATGGAAGCCGGTTTACGATTAAAGAGGGAAAAATGCACGTTTCAAGCATCAGAAGTAACTTATCTAGGTCACAGGGTGGACGCCAGGGGTTTGCATCCTGTGGAAGATAAAGTTCAGGCAATAAAAGATTGTGCCACCACTATCCAATGTAACAGAACCCAAGCCCTTCCTCGGTATGATCAACTAGTATAGCCGCTTCTTACCTAAACTATCAATTGTTTTGACACCATTACACTCCTTGCTAAAAGAAGAACCACTGTTGGTCATGGGGTTCACAACAAGAAGAAACCTTTGTGACAGCAAAGAAACTGCTGCATTCGTCATGTTTATTGGTACATTATGACCCATCGAAAGAGTCGGTATTAACATGTGATTTGTCTCCTTATGGTGTACAAGCCCACTGCCTGTCTCAAGAATCCATTCCCAAGCCAAAAAGAGCTATTCTCAGTTACAAAAAGAAGGATGATCAGTAGTATCCAGTATAGAAACGTTTCACCAGTACCTACATGGGCAACATTTTCCCATTGTGTCGGACCGTAAACCATTAACGGGATTATTCAGCAAAGACAAGGCCATTCCACCAAAAGCATCAGCAATAATACAGTGCTGTGCTCTGACATCTGCGTATGAGTATACATTTATGTATTGCCTGGCTTACACATTGCAAATGTAGATGCACTCAGTTGTCTCCCATTACCAGATAGTATTGTAAAAACAAGAATTAGTGCTATTATTGAATTTCTTAGATTCTTCACCTGCGTATGCAAAACAAATTAGGAATTGGATGAACAGAGATTCAATATTGTTGAAAGCCAGAGACTTTGTTTTGCAAGGATGGCCAAACTTGCCTGTACCTGATGAATTGAGACCATTCCATGTCAGAAACACAGAATTAAGCAGTTAAGACGGAATTTTGTTGGGGACGTCAAGAGTTGTGGTCCCATCACAAGGTAGAGAGCCACTCTTGACAGAGCTCCACAGTACGCATCCAGGCATATCAAAGATGAAAATGCTCGCGTGAAGCGATGCATGGTGGCCAGGCATTGACAGTGATATTGAAAATGACATGGTCAAGCACTGCCTCCAATGTCAACAACAACAGAAGTTACCTACTTCGACTCCCTTGCATCCGTGGGAGTGACCTGGTTGATCCTGGGTTTGACTACACATCGATTATGTAGGACCATTCCTAGGTCTCATGTTCTTGTAATTGTAGATGCACATTCTAAATGGATGGATGTATACGAAGTCAAATTGCCAATGTTGAACGTAACTATCGAGAAGCTATGTCACTGTTTCAGCATACATGACCTACCTGAAATTGTCATTTCTGATAATGGTACAACCTTTACCAGCACCAAGTTTCAGAAATTTATGGATCTGAATGGAATCCACCATATAAAGCCAGCTCCTTGTCACCCCTCATCCAATGGTCTAGCCGAGAGGGCTGTACACACTTTTAAGTCTGGTATGAAAATGTTTTCAGAAGGCACTCTGGAATCCCGATTTTACCGGTTTCTCTTAAGTTATCGTACAACACCACATTCAACTATGGGTTCAACACCGTCAGAGTTATTAATGAAACATCGTCTACAGACATGTTCACACTTGGTGTTTTCCAATTTAGAGAGGAAGGTAGCGCGGAACCAGAGTAATCAGAAATTTAACCATGACAGACTCAGTAAAATTCGCACATTCAGTGTAGGTGACACGGTATACGTGTGAAATTTTGGCATTGGACCCTGTTGGGCGTTGGGAGCCATTGTTTCAGAGACTGGTCCATTATCTTTCCAAGTACAAGTGGGAGATAGAATCGTCTGTAAGCACGTAGATCATATCTGTGCCAGAGAGACATTCCAACAATTAACTGATCAACCTGTGATTAATGTTGAACCGTCAGCTTCTGAGGTGTGTGATCGACCTAGAACAGACATTCCAGATGTTTTAAAGGAGTTGCAAAATCCTGAACTGCCCAGTTCCAATGATGTGTCTCATGGTGCAGCTCCAGATCCTGTCGACCCTGTTCAGGTACCTCCAGTGGTAGGGCTACCCCGCTCTCGCCATATACAAAGAGCACCTCAAAGACTTGATTTCCAATCACCCGAAATTGTATATGTTTGTTGGTTGTTCAAATGTGGTTTGTAAAGAGTAATTGTAAAAAGCCATAGGGGAAAAAAATGTGGTAACTGCATGTATTGCCCCTCCCTCCTGTTATAGACCATGTGATGTACTGCAGGGGCTTTGACCAGTGAGTTCTTAGCACAGGCAATCCGGTAGCCAGAGGGTTGGGGAGGAGGGTGCGGAGCCTTTCAGATGAGGGATCGGGTCTAGGTGCAAGCACTCCTAGATGTCTCCATAATAAAGTTTTACTGTTTCTTTACGATTGCTCCATCAAGTCATCACATGCCTGTTTTTATATTTCTTGCTAGTTTCAATTTACTTGCAAGTTAAATTGGATTGAAACACATTTTGACTATTTAATAAATGTAAAGGGCAGAATTTTCTGCCTGTCGGGCGGGCGGGCCCAACCCAATCTCCGGCGGGCGGGGAGCCGATTCCTGCCGGAGAAGCAGGCCCCGCCGCCATTTTACATGGGCGGGCCAATTAAGGGAAGCGCTATGCACTTCCTGTGTGGTTGGGGGGGGATTCCCCAAAAGTGAGAGTGCGCTCTTTCGCGCATGCGCACAAAAGAGCGCACATCTCCCTAAGGCAAAGTGCTGCCTCAGGGAGATCGCTGACACTTGTAAAAATATTAAAAATAGAAGAAAAAAAATTCCTTAACATGTCCCCTTCATGTGACAATGTCACATGAGATGGGACATGTTCATAATTTACATAATAAGTTTATTAAACTTTTTTAAACCCTACATGAAACCTCATCCCGTTGGTGGATGAGGTTTCATGTTTTTTCTATTGCCCGCCAGGGCTCCTGGTAGGGTTTCGCCCGACGTCATCCCACGTCAGCGAGCGGGCCCCGCCCCCTGCTCGCTGATGGCAAAATTCTGCCCAAGAAGTTTTATTACATTTGAGTAGTTTGATACACATAACATAGGCAAGAGTTCAAAAGAATGAGGAACAGGAAGGCTAATGATTGAAAGTAACAGCAATGAAATAAATGGCCAGATGATCTGTTTGAGTGATGTTGGCCAAAACCTGGGGAGAACTCCCCTGCTCTTATTCGAAAAATGCCACGGGTTCTTTTATGTCCACCTGAGAAGGTAGACTCAAGCCTTGGCTGAAAGTCTCATCCAAAAGACAGTACTTTTGACAGTGCAGCACTCCCTCAGTCATGTTTGAAGCATCAACCTAGATTTTGTGATCAAGTCTCTGGCCTGTAGCTGGAAGCTACAACCCTCTGATTTGGAGGTGAAAATAAGACCACTGCAAACTGGCTGAAAAGGAGCATACCACTGACAAGAAAGAAGGGTACAAGCAGAACTGTGTATAAACTGATCCATGTCCAACTTACAATGCTGGCTGACTTTTGAAATTCCACCTTTAAGCATCCCAATAATTCCATGTCAGAGTACTGCACCAATCACTTGGCAAAAAACTATTAAACAGCCTGTTGGACGTTTTGTGTGATGCTTTCAAATCCAATACCATGGAGTGCATTCTTTGTAAGTAGGCCCATCTGCCGTTCTGTAAATTTGACCTCCCTGATTCTTCTGGAAACAGATGCCACCTCCTGATCAGCTCAGACAGGGTTATTCCTGCATGATTACTGAGAGGTTAAGCAGTTGACTACCTGCTTGTTTAGGCATTTTGCTGTGATTATTTTAGAAGTACAATGATTGGTTATCTTAATTTATCAGCAGTATTAAGTTAAGATGTTGTTCATCAGAACATGCAGTGTTGAAAGCTGGGCAGTTTGCAGAAACCTGTTCCTCTTCAGTATTGGCTAAAGTGACTTTGTGGTTGTGTCTGTAAGAGTAAACCCTGCTGAGTTTTCCTATTTATTAGTCAAATTTAATCTCTTAGAGGAAAAGTGGCATTACTGACTTCATGTTAATTGGTCCATGGAGAGAATAGCTGGCAATTAAGCAAGAACCAGGGTGGACTATGAATGTTTTGCTGTTTTAATGTGTCATTAGTACATTAATCCTGCAACAGAGCATAATCAGAGTCACAGTCTTCAGCATTTTCAGGCTCTGTGGAGAGGAAAATCAGTGCTGTGCAGAAAACTATGTGAATCTCATGGTCACTTATCTCACATGATTGCCTGCAGTGACAAGAATCAGGCCTGTAGCATTAAAACAAAAGCACTAAAATCACCAGAGGCAAAGAAACTAACCTTTATTGCAAAAGGTTTGGAGCAAAAGAGTTAGGAAGTCTTGCTGCAATTATAGGACTTTGGTGAGACCAGACCTTGAGTACCTTGTATAGTTTTGGTCTTTTTTATCATGGAACAATATACTTGCCTTGGAAGGGTTCACTAGGTTGACCATGGGATGAGAGGGCTGACCTATCAGGAGATATTGATAGGCCTATATTCTCTGGCGGGTAGAAAAATGAGAGGTGATCTCATTGAAATGTATAGAACTTTTAGAGATTGTGACAGGATAGATGCTGAGAAGATGTTTCCATCAGTTGGAGAGTTAGAACTAGGGGTCACTGTCTCAGAACAAGGGGATCAGACATTTAGGACTGAGATGAAAATAAATTCCTTCACTCAGGGGGTTCTGAATCTTTGGAACTCTCTACCCCTGAGTATTGTGGACACTCAGTCGATGAGGAATTCAGGACTGAGATCGATAGTTTTCTGGGGATTAAGGGAATGGATTTAAGGTATGAATTGGTGTAAAAGCAGAGCTATGGGACAGAATTTTGCCCTCATCGGGCGGGTGCGGTGGGCGGGTCCGGGAGCGGTCGCAAAGCCGACCCCCGCCTGCGATCAGGCCCCGATCGTGATTTCAAACTGGCTGGCCAATTAACGGCTGGCCAACATGAAACGTGTGCTGCAGCGCTCAGCGCTACCAGGGTGGGGGCGGGAGGAGCTTGAGCGCTGAAGTTCACACATGTGCGAGGGTGCATACAGTAAAAGCTCCCTGAGATGCAGAGCTGCCTTAGGGAACTGAAGATTTTTAACCATAAAAATAAAGATATTTAAAATCATGAAAACATGTTAAGGGACATGTTAAGTAGGAGTGTAAAAAGTTATATACTTTTTTAATCACTGGTTGAAACCTCACCTCACCCATGGAAGAGGTTTCGCCAAAAATGCAAAGGCCGCTTGGCCTTTTCGCCTGCCAACCGAACGGTTGGATGGGCAGTGAAAAACTCTACTCAATTAATTGATTAGGGGCCTTAATAGGCCGCTTAAATGTCGGCGGGCGTGCTGCCGACTCCCATGCGTGCCCACCGACTGAAATATCGCGCGAGTGCACGATGACATTGGAACGCTTGCCCGACGTCATCACACATCATTTTAGGCATGTTCAGTCCAGGCCCGTGCCCGCCCGCCCGACAAGAGAAAAATCCTGTCCATTATCTTGTTGAATGCCGCAGCAGGCTTCATGCATCGTGTGGCCTACTCCCGCTCCTATTTCTTGTATTCTAACCTCAGGAGGAATTTCACATGGAGTGTCCAATGACAAGAGTAAACAATGACAGCAACAACTTGCATTTTAAAAAAAGTAAAACATCCCAAGGCATTTCACAAAATTTGACACTGAGCCACTGAAGGCAATGCTAGAACAGAGGTAGGCTTTAAGATTAGCCTACACAATATGTACACAATATGTGTTTATATGTACACAATAATTGTGTTTAATTGACTGCCACTTCTCTTTAAGAATAGCTCCCTGGATGACAAAGAAGACAGAAATTAAATTAAACAAGAAAATGTGTGCTTACGACAGGTGTCAGGTAGCAAATACAATTGAGAACCAAGCTGAATACAAAAGGTTCAGAAGGGATGTGAAAAAGCAAATACGAGAAGCAAAGAGGGATTATGAAATAAAGACTGGCAGCTAACATAAAAGGAAATCCCAAAGTTTTCTATAAGCAAATCAATAGTAAAAGGGTGGTAAAGGAGGAGTAGGGCCGATTAGGGACCAAAAAGGGGACTTAGACATATTGGCAAAAGGCATGGCTGAGGTGTTAAATGAATACTTTGCATCTGTCTTTACCTACAGGGTAGATGCTGCCCAGGCCATGGTGATAGAGGAGGAAACTTAGTCACTAGAAGGGTTTAAAGTTGATAAGGAGGAGATATTGGATAGGCTGTCGGTACTTAAAGTTGATAAGGCACCGGGACCGGATGAGATGCATCTAAGAATATTGAAGGAAGTGAGAGTGGAAGTTGCAGGGGCATTGGCAATAATCTTTCAATGTTTCCTGGATTCGGGGGAGGTATCGGAAGACTGGAGAATTGCAAACATTATGCCCTTGTTCAAAAGAGGTTGTAAAGATCTGCCCTGCAATTACAGACCAATCAGTTTAACTTCGGTGGTGGAAAACTTCCAGAAACAATTATTCGGGATAGAATTAATAGTCACATGGAAAAATGTGGATTGATTCAGAAGAATCAACATGGATTTGTTGAAGGAAATCGTGTCTAACTGACTTGCTGGAGTTTTTTGAAGAGGTAACAGATGATTGATGAGGGAAAGGTCATTGATGTAGTGTATATGGACTTCCAAAAGACATTCAATACAGTGCCACACAAGAGACTTGTGAGGAAAGTTATAGGTCATGGAATAAAAAGGGACAGATACAAAAGTGACTGAGGGATAGGAAACAGAGATTAATGGCTAATGGATATTTTTTGGGCTGGAAGAAGGTTTGTAGTGGAGTTCCCCAGGGGTCAGTATTGGGACACTTGCTTTTCTTGATATATATAAATTATCTAGATCTTGCTGTGCAGGGGGCAATTTCAAAGTTTGCAGATGACACGATACTTGGGACAATTGTAAACTGTGAAGAGGACAGTGTAGAATTTCAAAAGGACATTGACAAATTGGTGGAGTGGGCAATAGGTGGCAGATGAAGTTCACTGTGGAGAAGTGTGAGGTGATGTTCCATATACCAAAGTACATGGAGGGGCAGTATAAAATAAAGGATGTTATTTTAAAGGGTGTGCGGGAGCAGAGAGGCCTGAGTGTATATGTACATAAATCATTAAAGCTGTCAGGACAGGGACAGAGAACTGTTTCTAAAGCATACAGTATTCTAGGCTTCATTAATAGAGGGATAGAGTATAAGAGCAGGGAGGTTTTGATGAACTTATGTAAGACACTGGTTAGACTCAGCTAACTGTATTGTGTACAGTTCTGGGTGCCACACTATAGGAAGGATGTGGACACACTGAAGAGAGTGCAGAAGAGCTTTATGAGAATAGTTCCAGGGATGAGACACTTCAGTTATGAGGAAAGATTGGAGAAGTTAGGACTGTTTTCCTTGGAGAGGAGAAGCCTAAGAGGAGACTTGATAGAAGTTTTCAAAATCATGAGGTACCTGGACAGAGTAGAAAGGGGGAATCTGTAAACATAAATGCTCATAAATGGATCGAGAACCAGAGGGCACAGTTTTGAAGTGTTTTGCAAAAGAAACAATTGCGTGGTGAGAAGACTTTTTCACACTGCGAGTAGTTAGGGTTTGGAATGCACTGCCTGGAAATCTGGTGGAGGTAGATTCGATTGAGGCATTCAAGAGGGCATAGGATAATTATTTAAATAGAAACAATGTGCAGGGTTATGGGGAAAAGGCAGGAGATTGGCACTAAGTTAAAATGCTCAGAGAGCCGGTGCAAACCGGGCTCAGAGGGCCGAATGGGCTCCTTCTGCACCGTAACAATTCTGTGATTCTGCGAAGTGTCTTAAATTGCCAGGGTCAAGGCTGTCACTGCACTGCTGCAGAGCACTCTGTGGGGGGAGGGTGAACAGCCAATGGACCTGGTCCACATTGGCACCAACACATAAGTAGAAAGAGGGATGTGATCCTGCTGTCAGAATTTGGGGAGCTTGGCAGGAAATTAGCAAGCAGGTTCAGTACTTCAAAAGTAGTAATCTCCAGATTACTCCCAGTACCATGCGCCAGTGAGTATATAAATAGAAAGGGAGACCAGATGAATGTATGGCTAGAGAGATGGTACAGGAGGGAGGGCTCTAGATTCTTGGGACATTGGGATCAGTCCTGGGGGAGATGGAATCTGTAAAGGCTGGATGGGTTGCACCTAAACAAAGCTGGGACTGATTTCCTTGTGGGGCCATTTACTAGTGCTTTTGGAGAAGGTTTAAACTAACTTGGCAGCCATGGGGGAGGCCGGAGGTAATACTAGAGATGGGTAGCAAAGTGTAAAGAAATATTATGTTACTGGGTATTAAATATTCCTGTTTACAAGGTGTTTAGGAGAGGAAGGAAAGGAGGAGGGGTGGCTGTATTGATTAAGGAGAATATTGCAGCGCTGAAGGGAAAGGATGTCCCGGAGGAGTCAAAGACAGAATCAATTTGGCTAGAGCTAAGGAACAAAAAAGGTGCAATTACTTTGCTCGGCATAGCCTACAGCTAGCACCAACTAGTGAGAAAAATGTAGAGAAACACATTTGCAAGGAAACTATAGAGAAGTGCAAGAAGTATTGTTATAATGGGGGACTTTAATTATCCAGATAGTAGTAATGTAAAGGCAGAGAGGGGCGAGAGTTCCTAGAGTGTGTTCAGGAGAACTTTCTCCAGTGGTATCATTCCAGTCCAATTAGAAAGAAGGCTTTGCTGGACCTGGTTCTTAGGAATGAGGTGGGCGATGTGAATCAAATGTCAGTAGGGGGAACATTTAGAGGACAGAGATCATTGTATCATAAGGTTTAAGTTGGCTATGGAAGAAGACAAGAAGCAATCCAAAGTAAGAATAATTAAGAAATAGGAGCAGGAGTACACCACACAGCCCATCGAGCCTGCTCCACCATTCAAGGTGACCATGGCCGATCTTGGGCTTCAGCTTCATTTTCCCACCTGCTCCCCATATCCCTTAATTCCCTGAGAGACCAAAAATCTATCCCAGCCTTAAATTTATTCAACAATAGAGCATCCACATACATTGGGGTAGAGAATTCTGAAGATTCACAACCCTTTGGATGAAGAAATTTCTCCTCATCTCAGCTCTAAATGATCAGCCCCTTATCCGGAGACTGTGCCCCCGTGTTTTAGATTCCCTGACCATCAGAAACAATATCTCAGCATCCAACCTATCAAGCCCCTACAGAATTCTGTAGATTTCAATGAGATTGCCTCTCATTCTTCTAAATTCCAGAGAATATAAGCCCAGTTTACTCAGTCTTTCATCATAGGACAACCCCCTCATCCCAGGGACCAGTTAAGTGAACTTTCACTGTACCGCCTTCAGTGCAAGTATATTCCTTTCTTAAATGTGGAGACCAAAACTGCACACACTACTCCAGACACGGTCTCACCAAAACCCTGTACAACTGTAGCAAGACTTCTTTAGTCTTGTACTTCAGTCCAAGAAAGGATTTACTTACAATAAAGGCCAACATGCTATTCGCCTTCTTAATTGCTTGCTGCAGCTGCATGCTAACTTTCTGCATTCCTTGTGCCAGCACACCCAAGTCTCTTTGAGCATCAACACTTACATGTTTCTCACCTTTTAAGAAGTATTCTGATTTTTTATTCTTACGATCAAAGTGAATAACTTCATCATCAACAAGCCTCATTATGCATCCTTAGCTGAGTGCCCAGGCATCCACTAGGGTACTGAAACACCTAAGCCCCAGAGAAACCATTGCTTTATTGAAGCTCTGGTTCTCTGATCTCTTCTGTCAATTTCACAATGTTTATTTACACAAGATTAGGAGGTTTCAACTGCCTGCAGTTAGCTATTGAAACTTTAAATGGTTTGGATAATCCACACTTTTATTGGGGGAGGCAGTGAGGTAGTGGTATTGTCACTGGACTAGTAATCCAGAGGCCCAGGTTAATGCTATGGGGACATGGTTTCAAATCCCACCATGGTAGCTGGTGGAATTTAAATTCAATTAATAATCTGGAATTGAAAGGATAGCCTCAGTAATGGTGATCATGAAACCATTGTCAATTGTCATAAAAGTGCATCAGGTTCACTAATGTCCTTCAAGGAAGGTAATCTGTCCTTACCTGGCCTACATGTGATTCCAGGACCACAGCAATGGGGCTGACTCTTAACTGCCCTCTTGTTAAGCCACTTGGTTCAAAGGCAATTAGGGACAGTAACAAATGCTGGCCTGTCAGTGACACCCACATCCCATGAAAGCATAAATTAAAATGAAATCAGGCTGTAGTAAAAGGGAGTTTTTTTTAAAGAAAGTGGAAAGTTATCAATGAATGACTGTTTCTATTAAGTCTTTGTTTGCATATCTTGTTGTCACTACTGGGTTCTTTGGCCCTACACAGTATATAGTAGGTGAATTGGCATGGAAGTACCATTGCTTGGCATGGGGGCATGAGGGGCCATCGGAGTTGATGGGGGTCTTAGCTTGGCATGGGAGGAATGAGGGACCGTGGGAGTGGTGGGAGGCATAGCTTGGCATGGGGGCCGTAGGGGTTGTTTGGTGGGGCCTTACCTTGGCATGGAGGGCATGAGGGACCATAGGGATTGGATGGTGGGGGCATACCTTGGCATGGGGTTATCAGGGGTGAGTGGTGGGGCTTAACTTAGTATGGGGACATGAGGGGCCATCAGGGGTGAGTGGTGGGGGCATACCTTAACATGGGGACATGAAGGACTCCTGGGGATGTTTGAGTGGGCATACCTTAGCATAGAGGGGCATGAGGGTTCATAGGGGGTGGGTGGGGTCATAAGGCGACCTGGATGGGGCATATGGGGTGTGAGGGATGAGGGCCGGAGGGCCTTTCTGTTTTTATTGTAACTGAGACAAAACTTTTTAAATAGCCCACCTCTGCACCCGGGAGCCCCTGTGGCTGCCATCCAAAGCCAATTCCAACACTGACACCCCCTGACCCTGCCCTCCACAATGAAAATTCTACCCTTGCAGGCAGTTTTTCTCAAGGCGGGCAGGCCGGGCCAGGAATTTTCCCGACTCCCGTGACATGCCTCACAAATGAAAATCATGTAAATGCATTAGAAGCAATTCAGAGAACATTTACTATATTAATACCTGGAATGGGCGGGTTGTCTTATGAGGAAAGGCTGGACAAGCTAGGCTTGTATCCGCTGGAGTTTAGAAGAGTAAGAGGCAACTTGATTGGAACATATAAGATCTTGAGGGGACTCGACAGGGTGAATGGAAGGATGTTTCCTCTTGTGGGAGAATCTAGAACTCAGGGTCACTGTTTCAAAATGAAGGGGCGCCCATTTAAGACAGATGAGAAGAATTTTTTTCTCTCGAGGGTTGTGAGACTTTGGAATTTTCTTCTTCGAACGGTGGTTGAGGCAGAGTCTTTGAATATCTTTAAGGCAGAAGTAGAAACTTTTGATAAGCAAGAGGTTGAGAGGTAGAAATTTTTGATAAGCAAAGGGGTGAAAGGTTATCACAGATAGGCAGGAATGTGAGGTTGTTAAAATTAGATCAGCCATGATCTTACTGAATGGAAGAGCAGGCTCGAGGGGCCAAGTGGCCTACTCCAGCTCCTAATTCGTATGTTTGTATGTGTGTTTAATCACTGTTGTAATGTCAGAAACACAGAAACCAATCCGAACACAGCAGGAAACAGTAATATACGACAAGATAATCTATTCTAATTTTGTTGGTTGGGGGATAGTTATTGGCTGGAACACCAGGGAGAAATTGGCTGGGACCCCAGGGAGAACTCCTCTACTCTTCTTCTTAGAAATAGTGCTCTGGGATCTTTTACATTCACCTGACGGGGCAGGCAAGGCCTTGTTTTGACATCTGAAATCCGACATGTAGCACTCCCTCAGTACTGCACTGGGTGTCAGTCTGGATTTTGCATTCAAGTCTCTAGAGTGTAACTTGAACCCACATCCTTCCAACTCAGAAGTGAGTGTGCTTTCAATGAACCACAGCTGTGATTTATTATGTGGGTAAACAGTTGTCAATAACCATATTTGCCTTGGGCTTATTTTCATGGCTTTAGCTGCAAGCAAACTAAGTCCATAGTCCTTTTGTGAGGCTGGCTACACATTCTTACCATTGCTGGGGGGTATGGTGGTGGTGTGGTATTGTCACTGGACTAGTAATCTAGAGATCCAGCTCATAATAGAATGAGAAGATCAGCCATGATCTCATTGAATGGCAGAGAAAGCTGCAAGGGCTGAATAGCCTACTCTTGCTCTTATTTCTTATGTACTTATGTTCTAATGCTCTGCGACAAGGGTTCATATCTGACCATGGCAGCTGGTGGAATTTGAATTGAATTAATAAAAAACCTGGAATTGAAAAGTAGCTATGACCATAAAACTATAACAAAAACAAAATTACTTGGAAAAACTCAGCAGGTCTGGCAGCATCGGCGGAGAAGAAAAGAGTTGACGTTTCGAGTCCTCAAACGTCAACTCTTTTCTTCTCCGCCGATGCTGCCAGACCTGCTGAGTTTTTCCAGGTAATTTTGTTTTTGTTTTGGATTTCCAGCATCCGCAGTAGTTTTTTGTTTTTACCATAAAACTATCATTGATTGTTGTAGAAACTTATTTGGTTCACTAATGTCCTTTAGGAAAGGAAATCTGCTGTCCTGGTATGACCTAAACCTGACTCCAGACCCACAGCAATGTGGTTGACTCTTAAATGCCCTCTGAAAGGCCTACCAAACCACTCAGTTGTACCAAACCATTACCAGATGGACTGCAGTGGTTCAGGAAGGTTTCTCACCACCACCTTCGCAATTAGGGATGGGCATCAAATGCTGGCCTTTTCACCCCACGAGAGTATATTCAAAAAATCATTTGTACAAACCTTTCAGAGTAGGCTTTGACTAGTATGACGAACTGCTCGTGCAGGGTGTTCAATTTTTATGCACACGGTGGTTACATTTAAGTTCAAAACCAGTAAATGTACAGTGAAATCACAATGCGTCAAACTTGGGTTACACAAAATTCCGGTTATGTCGAAGTTGTCAACCATTCCCACCGGCAGAATAGCAAATCCCATAGAACGATGCCTGTGATAAGCCGAAATTCTGCACTGGTAACTATGGATTAGCCACACTTGTTTAAGCTTGTCATATGACTACACAACAAATCAGAGAGGAGTTGGACCACACCAGCACAAAATCATGAAGTGCTTGGGCCATCATTTAACATCGGGATCTCCCTGTGAAAGGACATGCAAAGCCTGCAAGGGTGGCTAAATCTTTGAGAAAGTTAACAGTGTTGTCGATCAGAGATCACCAGCTGTTTCCCTAGCCAATGCCTCAAAGGCCATAGAGATGCTCCAGGATTAGCACTGCAACACGAAAACACTGAAGACATGTTTACTACATTGACAACACGGTGGACTGTATCACACATGTCCGAAGACAGCATGCTAAGCAGAAAAAGATTATGGATTTTTTCCAGGGCTAACTCCCAACATTTTTCAATGCAAAGCTCTGGCCTTTTACAAGGTCAGACCAATGTAAAGTGTGGATAAAGTGAATTAAAACTTTCATACATTTGATGCTTTACAGTGTTTTCATTTGGCATTTGAGCCTGTTGTTTTTGACAAAGACCATGTTTGTAGGCATATCGGATTACATAGTGACAAATCCATGTGGGAATGGGGCCCCCTCAGCTATCAGGAAGCTCCGCTTAACACAAATTTGTGGGTGGATCCCCTGGGATTTGACTCGTCAGGAATTTACTGTATATTATTGGAAGTTGAGCATGCCATGAGACTAAGGGGCAGTGAGGCAAGGAGCCCACTGGTACCACATGTTCTGAAATGTAAAGGAAATGCATATTTTACTTTTTAGTTACTGGGCAGGACATCTTTTGTGTCAGGACTCCAATTCATGGTCAACAGGGGGTCATGATCCCACGCTGTGAATAAACAGTCACCTGTCAGTGATTTTTTTTCCCGAATTAGCCAATTAATGGCCAGCAGGCAGACTTACCATCCAATTAAGGTTCACAATCAGACTGTTGAAGCTGGAGGTATAATAGGAGGCCCCCCAGCTTGGAAGGTGTTGCAGCCTACAGTTCAGATAAGAGAGAAAGAGGGCTCCTCCATCTTCAAGCATCTTCTCTGCAACTTTTAAAATTCTTAAATAAAAAATGGTCACAACAGCCAGGCCATAGTTGTGGAGGGGAAACCCCACCACAGGGTGGTCTATGACCACAGCTATGGTTAGGCGAGCGGGTAGAGCCTCAAAGCCTGCCCTGATGGCGGCCCCCTTATCTGCCACTGGGAGGTCACTTCCAGGCAGGTGACCTTGTTCCTAACACTTCGAGTCGAGGACCTTAAGTGTCCATTTATTTACCTTAATTGGCCCTTCCACCAATCCCCTCCAGCGGGCAAATGGCCCAGCTTAGGATGGTGCCAACAAACTGGTGCTTCGGTTGGCAGCACAAGTTTTCACGCCTACAGGTGAAAATCCTGGCCATTGAGTTAACTGTGATAAAGTGGTACATATTTTCTCAACTTGCCTTGCTCTCTTAGGCTACTTTAAACAAAATTCTTTTTAAATTTGTCCTGCCTGCCCATATGTGAATATTATCTTTACTAGTGTTCTGAAGTTGATTTACTTCTTTCATTTAAATCGAACAGATGATTAAAGTAGAAGAATTTGAACAACATTACTTGTCACTTTGAAACTCCCATTGTTTTGCAGATGTTTGCACAAATTCCAAGTGGTCCACTCTCAGTCATAGAGAAACATTTTTCCACTTAGAATTTAGTTATCTCTATGCTTGCAGGCATTTTCTAAGCATTATCTGTAACAATCCTTGACTGCCCAGAATGCTGTTTATTGTAGGAGCTCAATATTCATTGGGAACTTCTGCTGACTAGATATGTTTTTATCAAAGGGTAGTATTAGCAAAGAAAGCTTTTAGAAATGTTGTGGTCAGGTCTGTGTGAGTAGTAATTTATGGAACAATATCATAGTCTGCTTCAGTTGGCATCAGATGTCGTTCAGCTCTGTGTGATTAAATAATCACTGACAAATGAATCTCAATCTCTGCGCAATTCCCTGATTAAAATGTAATTCAGAAACTCATTTCCAGCTGTGTCACTCTGCCCCCATATTTGAGTATAATTCTAATTTTGCTTTCCATCTGCTACCTGTCCTAATCGCTGCACCCTCTTTTAAATGTAATGTTGACTTTTTTATTCTGGTTCGCATATGTTATGGTCTTAGGCGCTTTGTTTCATTGCTTGGATTTTTTTTCATTTGTTTCAGTGCCTTTCTCTCATGCATTGTCTAAATCTAATTTTGATGTTACAACCTCCTTTGTATCTGTTTATCTGGATCATTAGCTTCTTGACATATACTCAATCTCAGGTTTTTTATTTTCTGTTTTTGTCTTGCAATCTGTATAAGTTTTGTTTCTCCTTTTAGTCTTAGCAGCTCCCACAAACTGGGATTAATTTAAAAATACAACTTCATATCAATATCAAGATGTGGGCATTAATGAAGGGGTTAAAAAAGGTAGCGGACAAAGCTGGGGTGTTTGGAAGATTAAAAAGACAAAATGGCACATGGAAACCTGAAGATAAGACATAACCAAGGTTTTTGTCAGAGCCAATGATAGAACAAAAACTAAGGAGTCATTAGAGGAATCATAGAGATTACAGCATTCAAGCACCAAGTTCATGGGATAGGCAAGTAACATTTGTGCCACACTGTCTTGTTTCAATGATGCACGCAGGCTGTCGCCATTGTAGCTGAGCTAACTTTATTGATAACACATCTTCCTAATATGAACACATACCTGCAGTATTTGTACTTTATCAAGACAGGCTCCAACATGTGCTGTCTGACCTTCAACCCCCAGGTCAGGTGAACCCATATCTGCCGTATAGTATCTAATACCACAATCAAATATTATCATGATATTTCCCTTTTGTCTAAAAATCTTTTATACAACTCAAGTACACAAAGTCTCTTATCTATTCTTTCTCACTGTTTTGATCAGTCTGTTTTGTCTTTTACTCATCTCCACATCTCTGTGGTTTTTTCACAATTCTTCCGCTGGATGTTCTGAATGGTGACAGAAGTGATTTTGAAGGACAAGGGACCTTCTCCAGCTCTGTGTCATTGTCACCCCTTGGATAGTTTTCAGAACTCTCAGGCTCTGTCTGGTTATCTGTTGTTTCACTGGTGCATTCTGGTTTTTGATCTTCAGCTACTCTTTCTGGTTCAGAGCAGGGTTGCATTTCATTTGTTTTCCGTATTTCCGGTTTCTGCTGTACAGTTGTCTGTTTGGAGTCTGGACTATGTAAGGCCTTGGTTCTCCTGTGATTCCTATGACAATAGCAGGATTCCATGCTAAATCCTCACCGTCTCTCCCATGTTCAGGCCAGGCAGAGGTCGGGTGCCTCGATCAAAGTACTGTTTCTGCTTCTGCTGTCTCCGTTTGAGCAAATCCTGCACACTGTAGCGTGTGGAAATAACAGTTGCGTTCTTAGCCTTTTCCCCATCGGGAGCTGTGCTGGAGATGATCCAATGCCCTCTAATGGAGTATTCCTGAAATCCAGCAGAACCAGGTAGGGGGTCTCTTCCATCCACCTTTGCTTTCTTCAACAGGTGTTTTAAGGTCTGCACAGTACTTTCCACCATTCTGTTGGATTGTGGATATTTGGAACTTGGCAGAGTGTCAAGAGACCCCCAGTCCTGTGCAAATTTGGGAAACTCAGTGTCTGAGAATTGTGGACTGTTATCTGAGATAAGAACTTCAGGTATGCTGTGGCAAGCAAAAATTGATTGATTTATTACAATGGTGCTCTTACTATCATTTCTCAGCAGCACAGACTCAAAAAACTTTGAGTAATAATCTACTGCTAATAGGTACCCACTGTTGTCAAATGTGAACAAGTCCACTCCAATTTTCTGCCAGGACCTCTTGGAACACTGTGTGGTTGAAGTGGTTCTTTTTGTTGCGATTTACAATACTTTTGGCACACCGCACACACACTCACCATTTCCCCAATTTGTGCTCCCATTCCAGGCCAATACATTACATCTCAAGCTCTTCTGCATGTTTCTATGCCAAGGTGACTTTCATGTATGCGCTGCAGTATTTCTTTCTCAGTGTTGCAGGAATTATGATCTTTTCTCCCTTGAAAAGTATTCCTTCTGCTACATTAAGTTTCTCATGAAGGTTCCAATACTCTTGTACAGCAGAAGGGGCTCCACTCCAGTGTGTGGGCCAGTCAGTTTGTACAATCTGCTGCAGTTTTCTCAGGGTAGTGTCGTTCTTAGTCACTTCCTTGATCTCATCCAGTTTGGTTACAGCCACAGGTAAGTTCTTTGTCAGCATGCGAACCTGTGCTTCCGTTTCTTTATCCTCTTCCTGCATGATGGGTAAGTATGCACGTGACAGAGTGTCTGCAATGTACATTTCCTTGCCCAGTTTGTATTTAACTCTGACTTGGTACTTCTGCAGATGCATCAGTAAGCTTTGGAATCTTGGTGGTGCACGGTTCAGTGACTTTTTAAGTATAGCTTCCAAAGGCTTATGATCAAACTCTACTTCCATGTCTTTGCTATAGACAAACTGGTGGAAGTGTTCTAGGCCAAACACAATTGCTAGCATTTCTTTCTCTATTTGGGCATACCACTGTTGTGTTTCAGTCATTGCCTTGAAACGTGCCTTGATGGTGCCGCATCTTGCAAGAGGACAGCTCCCAGGCCAGCCTTTGAAGCATCCACTGAGGTCTTGACCGGCTGACTGACATCGTAATACTTTAACACTGGTGCCTGTGTCAGTGTTCTCTTCAGACTGGTCAAAGCTTCCTGGTGACTTTTTTCCCAGTGCTATTCCACATCATTTTGCAGAAGTTTTCTGAGAGGTGCTGCAGGTCTGACAAATGAATTTCCCAAGATAGATCAATGTTCCCAAAAGCCTCTTCAAGTCTTTTTTACATTCTGGGGTGGCATGTTCACGACTGCTTCGATTTTACTTGGTCTCGGCTTCAGTCCCTCACTTGTTAGCTCATGTCCCAAGTACTTTATTTCAGGAAGACTTATTTTGCGCTTTTCCTTCTTCAACTTGAGGTTCCTTTCTCTAGCTCTGGCCAGCACCTGCCTCAGTCTGTGGTCGTGTTCTTCTCGTGAGGCTCTCCAGACCAGCACATTGTCAACATAGGTTTCCACGCCCTCTAACCCTTCAAACAGCTGCTTCACTGTTCTGTGAAGACCTCCAGAGCAGAATTAATACCTAAAGGTAAGCGTAAAAATCTGTATCGCCCATATGGTGTGTTGAAGGTACAGAGATACTGCATTTGCTGCTCCCAATGCGGTTTCCTCTACATTGAAGAGACCAAACGCAGACTGGGTGACCACTTTGCGGAACACCTTCGATCTGTCCGCAAGCATGACCCAGTCCTCCCTGTCGCTTGCCATTTCAACACACCACCCTGCTCTCATGCCCACTTGTCCATCCTTGGCCTGCTGCAATGTTCCAGTGAAGCTCAACGCAAACTGGAGGAACAGCACCTCATCTTCCGACTAGGCACTTTACAGCCTTCCAGACTGAATATTGAGTTCAACAATTTTAGATCATGAACTCTCCTCTATCCCCACCCACTTTCCAATCCCCCTTTTTTCCAATAATTTATATAGATTTTTCTTTTCCCACCTATTTCCATTATTTTTAAATGTATTTCCATCCATTGTTTTATCTCTACCTTTTAGCCTATTTCGATCCCTTACCCCCACCCCATCCCCACTAGGGCTATCTGTACCTTGCTTGTCCTGCTTTCTACCCTTAATGTCGCCTATTAGCACATTCCTTAGATAATATCACCACCTTCAACACCTCTTTGTCCTTTTGTCTATGACATCTTTTGGCAATCTCCACCTATCACTGGCCCTCTATCCAGCTCTACTTGTCCCACCCCCCCTTAAACCAGCTTATATTTCACCTCTGTTCTATTTTTCCTTAGTTCTGTTGAAGAGTCATACAGACTCGAAACGTTAACTGTGTTCCTCTCCGCAAATGCTGTCAGACCTGCTGAGTTTTTCCAGGTATTTCTATTTTTGTTTTTGTTGTGTTTGAGATAGGAGCTGTGTTCATCCAACTTGACCCGCCAGAAGCCTGCACTCACATCCAAGACTGAATAGTATTTAGCATCAGCTAACTTACACATGATCTCTTCTGCTGTGGGCAGCTGGTAATGCTCTCTTTGTACTGCCTAGTTTAGGTCTCTGGGATCCAGATAGACTCGCAGATTCCCATCTGATTTTTCTACAATTACAATTGGATTAACCCACTTTGTCGGTTATTACATTTTCTTGATGTTGTGAAGTTTCTCCATTCTGCCCAACTCTGCTTTCATATTGTAGCCTGTATCATAAAATAAGCAAAGAAAAACAGCTAACTAAAACAAAAGTGAATCTGTCTACTTATACAGGTGAAAAAAATGCTGTAGAAGGCAAGTGCACCCTTAAAGTGAACTACAAAAAACAATTTCAAGCACTGCCATTCATAGCCGTGAAAACTGATGCAAAATCCGGTCTTGGAATCAAAGCTTGTGAAAATCTGAAGCTCATCAAGACAATAATGACTGTCACCACTGATGACCCTGAGCAGCATTACTGGTCTCTCAGAATTACTGGTATTTTCCTGAGTGGATGTACTTTGGGTATCATAGTTTCGTCAATCTTGATGATGTGTTCTCCTTTTAGGCAGCCAATCCCCTGGAACACATCTTCACACTCGCTCAGGATGTCATCAGTGGTGACAGCCATTATTCTCTTGATTAGCTTCAGATTTTCACAAGCTTTGATTCCAAGACTGGGTTTTGCTTCAGTTTTCACCACTATGAATGGAAATGCTTGAGGCTGTTTTTTATAGTTCACTTTAAGTGCGCACATGCCTTCTACAGCAATTTTTTCACCTGTATAAGTAGACAACTTCACTTTTGTTTTAGGTAGCTGTTTTTCTTTGCATATCTTACGATACAGGTTTATGGGAATGACATTTGCTTGTGCACCTGTGTTAAGCTTGAAATTCACCATCATATTGGCAATTTTTAAATCAACCTTCCATTCGTCAACTTTGGAATTTGTTGTTACTGCACCAACAAAATGTTCAGTTTTAGTGTATGTATCAATCATGTGCACTTTCTTTGATTTTCATATCTTAGCGAAGTGATTTAGTTTATCACAGTTCTTACACTGCTTTCCGTAGGCTGGACAACTACGTGGTAAATGCTCTGTTCCGTATCGGCTGCATTTAAATGTTTTAATAGCAGTTTTGTTCTTTTTACGTTCAGACTTACTGTTTGTTCTTTCCCAGGGCTGTTTCTGTTTAACTGCATCTAACTGCTTCACTGTGTGCAGCTTATCATTTTCTGTCATCTGTTTAATCTGGCATTTTGTTGTCTCTGCCACTCTGCAGATATTTATTGCTTTCGCCAGTGTGAGATCAATTTCTCTCAAAAGCCATTCTCTCAGAGAGTCATTTATGATCCCGCAAATTATTCTATCTTGTATAAGTGATTCTTCAAGCTCTCCAAATTCACACGATTTAGCTCATTTTCTCAGCTCAGTTAAGTACTGACTAATGTTGTCACTGCCTTGCACGCAAGTTAAAAAATCGGTATCTTTCATACATGATGTTTTTCTTAGAGCTGCAGTCGGCTTAGAACTTTTCCATTATTTCTTTTCAGTCATTTCATTTCTCATCACTTTCAAACATGAACGTGTTATAGACTTTGAGGGCTCCTTCCCCCGCTATGTGAAGAAAGATGGAAGTCTGTACTTGAGGGTCTTTTTTTATCACCTCCCGTCACTGTGAAGTACAGCTCGAATTGCTGCCAGAACCTCCTCCAGTTTTCGGTGAGATTTCCCTCCAAACTGAGCTCTGTCGATGGTTTCAGAATCTCCACTGTTGCATTTAGTTTATTTCTGACACCATGTCTTGATTCTTGTTTTAATGATGCACATAGGCCGTCGACATTGTAGCTGAGCTAACTTTACTGATAACACATTTTCCTAACATGAATACATAACTGCAGTATCTGTACTCTATCAAGACAGGCTCCAACATGTACAATCTGACCTTCAACCCCCAGGCCAGGTGACCCCATATCCAGTACAGAGAAATGTATAGTTTCTAATACTGGATTCCACAACCCACAATCAACTATTATCATGACAATGACCATCTCCAAAAAGAGAGAATCACTTACCTCGCTTTGACATTCAATGGTATTTCCTTTGCCTGAACCCCCCCACCACCAATATCCTCACCAGAAACATTGCCCAGAAACGGAAACTGTGCCTACAAGAACAGGTCAGAGGCTGTGGGGTGTCACTCCCTTCCTGACTCCCTAAAGCCTGTCCATGATCTTTAAGGCACAAATCAAGAGTGTCATGGAATACTCTCCACTTGCCTGGATGAGTACAACCCCAATAAAACTCAAGCAATTCAACACCATCAGGAGAAAGCAGTCTGATGGATCAGTAACCCATCACCACCTTAAACATTCATTCTCTCTGCCATAATGGCTGCAGTATTTACAATCTACAAGATGCACGACAGCAACTCACTAAGGCTTCTTTGACAGTCTCTTCCAAACCAGCAACTTGTATCACCTAGTTGAACAAGGGTCGCAAACGCATGGGAACACCACGCAAGTTCCTTTCCAAGTAACCTACCATGCTCAATTGAAAATATATCGCCATTCCTTCACTGTTGCTGGTCAAAAACTTGAAACTCACTCCCTAGCACCACTGAGGATATACCTACGTCACATGGATCGTAACAGTTCAAGAAGGCGGCCCACTACCACATTCTCAAGGGCACTTCAGAATGGACAGTAAATGCTAGCCTTGCCACCAATGCCTACATCCCTACAGGAATAAATAAAAAGCGTAAAACATGAGGCAGTTAAGGGAAAGTGTAAAGTATACTATGGCTGTGAACTTGGAAAGAGTAAAGCAAAAAATTATTCTTGTTAAAATAAAAATGTAAATAGAATACAGTATCAGAAAGCAGTGTTGACCGTAGTTCAAATTCTGGCCATTACGTTAGGTGGCTGTTTAAATGTATTGTGTATAATGTACATTGGATAAGGAAGTAGCAGATTTGTACATAGTGAAAGAATGCCCATTAGGAAAATCGGAGAAAGAGGAGAATCTGTGTGGAACTATTGATTATTCACTCAAATTTTTCATTCAGTGGATGTAGCAAGAAGGAAATGTTTCCAATGGCAGAAGGACTGATGACATTTATCTGTAATAAACTATGTGCAATGTGACTGTGACCGTGGTAAATTATCCCTTCAAGTCCTTCTCGATCTCTTTACAGCCTTAACATGGCTGAGCATATCACCCTCCTCCAAAACCCATTCAACTGTTTTCCTCGGTTGTTCAGCTGGGTGGGAGTGTTCTTGCCTGGTTCCATTCTTCCACAGCCATAGCCAATGAATCACCTGCAATGGCTTCTCTTCCAACTTCTGCATCTTTGCCTCTGGTGTCCCTCAAGGATCTATCCTTGGCCCCCCCAATTTCTCATTTACATGTTCGCAATCTTGGTGTCATATTTGAGATCAAGATGAGCTTCTGACCATATCTGTAACACCAGTAAGACCGCCAATTTCCACCTCTGTAACATTGCCTGACTCTGCCCTTGTTGCAGCACATCTGTTGCTGAAACCCTCATCTATGTTTTAATTATCTCTAAACTTGACTATTCCATTGCACTCTGGCTGATAATATTTTACACTCTCCATGAACTTAAGCACATTCAAAACTCTGGCTGTGTTCTAACTCCCCAAAGTACCGTTCATTATTGCTCCTGTGCTTGGCCCCTGATATGCAATGCCTCAATTTTAAAATTCTCATCCTTCTTTGCAAATATTTCCATGAACTTGCTGCATCTTTGAAACCTTCTACAGCCATACAATCTCTAAAGTTATCTGCATGCCTCCAATTCTGGCTGCTTGTGCATCCCTAATTTTAACCACTCCCACCTTAAAATTCAGAAAGCTGTTAAAGCAGAACTGATATTTTTTAAAATGTAACCATGGATCAGAATTCCTCACTTACAGATTAATTCAGACTAATGCAAGACTCAGATCAATCACATAATTGGGGACTTTGGAGGAAAGACTCCTAAGATACAGCATCGCTTCAAATTTAGACAAAAAGTCAGAAGCAGAGTAGGTTAACACGCTGCTTTGCTGGGTGGGCCCTATTGCGGACAACATTACTGCTAGGCAGGGAATCAATAAATCATCTGCTAAATTTAAAGAAACACTAAAATCTTTCAACATTTATTTTAATCTAAGAAGCAATAAAAAACTCGAAAGAGCTAAATTTAACAAGCGAGTCCAACAGCCAGGAGAACCCGCAGATTTATTCATCAGTTCATTGTGCAGACGATAACCATCTTCAGCTGCTTCATCAATGATCTTCCATCATATGTTCAGAAGTGGGGATGTTTGCTGATGATTGCACAATGTTCAGCACCATTCCCGACTGCTCGGATATTGAAGCAGTCCATGTCCAAATGCAGCAAGACCTGGACAATATCCAGGCTTGGGCTGACAACTGGCAAGTAACATTCGCACCACACAAGTGCCAGGCAATGACCATCTCCAACAAGAGAGACTCTAACCATCGCCCCTTGACATTCAATGGCATTACCATCGCTGAATACCCTACTATCAACATCCTTGGGGTTACCATTGACCAGAAACTGAACTGGGTTAGTCATATAAATACTGTGGCTACAAGAGCAGGTTAGAGGTTAGGAACCCTGCGGCAAGTAACTCACCACCTGACTCCCCAAAGCCAAGTCAGGAGTGTGATGGAATACTCCCCACTTGCCTGGATGAGTGCAGCTCCAACAACTCTCAAGAAGCAAGACACCAAGCTGGACAAAGCAGTCCATTTGATTGGCACTCCATCCACAAACATTTACTCTGTCCACCACTGGTGCAATGTGTACAATCTACAAGATACACTGCAGGAACTCACCAAGGCTCCTTAGACAGCACCTTCGAACCCATGACCACTACCATCTAGAAGGACAAGTGCAACAGATGAATGGGAACACCACCACCTGGAAGTTTCCCTCCAATCCACACAACACCCTGACTTGGAAATATATCACCATTCCTTCATTGTTGTTGGGTTAAAATCCTGGAACTCCCTCCCTATCAGCATTGTGAGTGCACCTACACCACATGGACTATAACGGTTCAAGAAGACAGCTCAAAACCACCTCAAGAGCAATTAGGGATGGGGAATAAATTCTGGCCTAGACTGTAATGCCCACATCCCATGAGTGAATAAAAAAAAACTTATCTGTACAGGATGGCAGAAGGTTGCGAATACGGAGACTTAAAATGTGAACTCATCAGGATCGCAATAGTGGTAGGAGTATCAGACATGGCACTCTCTGACCTCATGCAAGCAAAGGAAGGTCTAACCCTGGAAAACACAATCCAGATAGTTGGTAGTTAGAGCTCCGTGAGCAGCACAGAACCATTTTAAGGGGAGAAAATAAACGTGGTGCAGAGGTCAACGACAGTCCAGCTTGTTAAGCAACAAAGACCCAGGGACAATCCAGGCCAGGAAAAGCAATACCCGAACCAGGCAGCAAAGCGACCATGCCAAAGCTGTGGTGCAATTCACACGCACAGGCGAGATCAATGTAGTTTCTGCCCAATGCCTTCAGTGCAACAGGATTAGACACTACGGCAAACTATGCAGGGTAAAAACGCTGAAATGCATAGAAGGCCCAAAGATTATCCACAAAATTGAGCCTGCAACCCCAGAAGAGACACAACCATGCTTCTTGGGTGAGGTCAAAGATCTTGGTTTCTCAGTTTGGAATGTGGACATTTCAGTCAATAGCCATTTTTAAAAGTTTTAAATTAGACACAAAAGCCAGCATAACAGTGCTGTCAAATGAAGAACAGTGGCTGGTTTCCTCTGGTTTCGAACAACAGAAAATGGGTCCAGAGGAATCCAACTTCCAGTCATAGACATGATTCTGGAACTAAGATATGGCAGCAAACAAATCTTCAAGGTGATGTACGGCTTCCATAACCAGCCTTTCTCCCCTTGAGCAGAGATGCCTGTGTAGCTCAGGATCTCCTCAAAACACAGAAGATGTCAAGACAACTACTGTTATTAATCATACAAAACTGCAAATTCTCGAGTACTCAAACAAAAAAAGAGTATCCTGACTGGGACTCCAGCTCTTTCTCTCTTTATGGAGCAGGTTTGTTCATTCTCATTACAGATGCTGGAAAACTTTCAATGGTCAAACCAGCCAACCACCCAGTAGGTAACCACAACACCTCCAGTAGAGGATGTAAAAGAGAGCAACTAGCAGTCCGATGAGCCTCAACCTCCAGCCCTGATGACACTACAGCAGGTCAACACTGCAACCACCAAACAGTCAGTGCAACTCCCAGCTAGCATGCCAAAGCTACAAAAAATGTTAGAACCTTGAAGCAGCCATCCATTGCTGATAGCGAAGCGCAGAGACGAGTGTACCACTAAACCTCATTCTAGTCACAGGAATGTTCATCCTTTGCCACAGAGGACATCACCATGAACCACACAATGTTGGAAGAAGCAAAAGAAATGACAAGCGGATGAATACAATGTTCGTCCACCCCACAGGAAACGAGTTAGGGTAGCAACCACTGACCAGCGGAACAGCCGAGCCAACCAAGTGCAGCTCAACACAAAAGAATGGAAGAAAAGGATAAAAACGTACCCAGATGCCAGAACAACCTCCAAACCCACAAGAAGAACCAGCAGCAACAGAGCCCACCACTCCTCCGACAGTAGTGCAAATGAGATGTGGCAGGGTTATAAGACCTCCAGGCTACCTGAACCTTTGAAGTCAAGGACTTGAAGGGGGGAGATGGGGTAGTGATCATGTGGTACTGACAATGTAAATGTATAAGTATTAACAATGTAAGAACTATAATCACTTAAAATACATTGGATAAAGATTGGGGGAGGTGTCGTTATAAAGGTCTGGCACATACAGGTTAATGTGGGACTGAGTACAGTACCACCCACACAGTGATGTAAGAGAGCACGTGACCCATACCAGGGTCAGTCTAGTGGTGGACAGAGCCTGTGTACCAGTAAGTATGGAGACAGCTCCTAGCTTGTACCTTTTACTGTATATTTGTAAATAGTTCTAAGAGTCAATAAAGACTTACAGTTAACCTATGTATGACTACGAAAACTTTGTCAGACCTACCGAACTGTAACCAACATCCTATAACAAAGACCTCTATTAGGTCACCCCAAGCTTTCTTTTTTCAAGAGAGAAGAGACCCAGCCTGTCAATCCTTTCCTGATATGTATTCCCACACATTTCTTGTCTCATACTTGTAAATCTTCTCTGCACCCTCTCCAGTGCCTCTATATGCTTTTTATAACATGGTGATCAGAGCTACACACGGTTCTCTAAGTGTGGTCGAACCACACTTCCGGACTTTTCAATTCTATCCCTTGAGAAATAATACCTTGCTAACCTGTGGCACAACTTTCAGGATTGCTATATTTGTACTCCAAGATTCCTTTGTTCTTCTACCCAACCTGGACTTGTACCTTCAAAATAATGAGTGATTTCCCTTTCTTCCTAATATGTACTACCTCACGTTTATCTGTATTGGACTTCATTTCACAATTATTTGTTTAATTTATTCCGTCTAGCCCCTTTTTTATTTTAAATGCACGTATCTAATTACTGATGTCATCATTCAATGTCATGTCTACTTGTTCTATCTCCCTGGTATATGCAGAAGCAAAATAATTAATATTTCTGCCACCTCTCTATCGTTGCCTGTGGTATTATCCTGTCTATCTCTTAATGGTCCTGTTCCCCTTACGGCCTTCCTGTTTTTATTGATATGTATTGTCTTGTGTTCCTTGATAATTTAATTTCATAGGCCTGAGTTTTCCCCTCGTTGGGCACACGCGGTTGGCAGGCCCAGGAGCGGCTGGGAAATGGGCCCCTGACAACAATCAGCTCCCAAGCACGATTTCATGCTGGCTGGCCAGTTAACGGCCAGCCAGCGTGAAACGCGCGCTGGAAAGCTCAGCGCTGCTGGGGTGGAGGTGGGTGACAACGTCACTGCGGGCACAGGTGAGCGCTTCAAGAGAACTCCCTGAAAGCAAACAGCTGCCTCAGGGTGTTGCAAACCTGCAAATAATGAAGCACTAAAAAGCTGCAAAAAAATGTTCATGCATCACAATCAAGCACCTGAAAGCATACCTCATAAAAATGTTATCCCCAGGTGTTTCCTTTTATTTTATTTCCTAATGGAGATTTCATCCCGCCCTTGGATGAGGTTTCATGAAAAATATAATGGCCGCCTGGCCAATTTGCCCATCCGCCAATCATAAGGTTGGACTGGCCATGAAAAATTGCAGACAATTGTGCTGTTAACGGGCTTAATTGCCTGCTTAATTGATGACAGGCGCACTTCCAGCTTTTGTGCATGTCCGACGAGCAAAATACTCGGACACTCGCCCAATCTCATCTCGCACAATTTTACGCTCAATGAGGTCGGGCGCACAGCCGCCCGTGGGACGTAAAATTCTGCCCATAGTTCCTCTAAGCCTTACCAATTGTCTTTTTTACTCCTCTCCTAATCTCTTCATATTCTCTCTTATCCTTTGCTCTTCTGCTGGAAATTTGTCCACTTTTAAGCCTGCCAAATACCTCCAATACCTTGTCACTCCCTATATCAATTTGCTCAAGAACCTCGCAGTCTCTCTCCCTGAGTTTCATACCTTCATCCTCATTCTCTTGGGTGAAGATGGATGTGAAGTATTCGTTCAACACTCTACCGATGTCCTCTGGCTCCATCCATAGATTGCCCCCATTGGTCTCTAATGGGCCCTACTCTTTCCCTGGCTATCCTCTTCCCATTGATATACTTATAGAATATCTTGGGATTTTCCCTACTTTTACTAGCCAGAGTTTTCTCATATCCCCTCTTTGCTCTCCTAATTGCTTTCTTAAGCTCCACCCTGCACTTTCTGTACTCCACTAATGCCTCTGCTGAGTTGCACCCCTTGTACCTGCTAAAAGCCTCACTTTTCCTTCTCATCGTATCCTGAATATCTCTGCTCATCCATGGTTCTCTGGATTTATTACTCCTTCCTATAACCCTAGAGGGAACATGTTGAGCCTATACCCTCCCCATTTCCTTTTTGAATGCCCCCCCACTGCTCTTCTGTAGATTTCCCCACAAGTAGCTGTTCCAGTCTACCTTGGCCAGATCCTGCCTTATTTTACTAAAATCCGCTCTTCCCCAATCCAAAACATTTTTTTACAACTTGTCTATTTTTTTGTCCATAAAAAGTTTAAATTGTACCATGGAAAAACTCAGCAGGTCTGACAGCATCTGCGGAGAGGACTCTTCTGATGAAGAGTCATATGGACTCGAAACGTTAACTATATTCCTCTTTCACACCTGCTGAGTTTTTCCAGCTATTTTTGTTTTTGTTTCAGATTTCCAGCATCCGCAGGGTATTTTGCTTTTATTTTGCTTTTATATTAAATTGTACCTTGTTGTGGTCACTATCACTAAAATGCTCCCCCACCACCACCTCAGCCACCTGTCCGACTTCATTCCCCAGAATTAGGCCCAGCACTGCGCCGTCCGTTGTTGGACCCTCCACATGTTGACTTAAAAAGTTCTCCTGTACACATTTCAAGAAATCCATTCCATCCAAGCCCTTAACACTATGTCTATCCCAATTAATGGTGGGAAAGTTGAAATCACCTAATATAATTACCCTATTGTTATTGTTTTTACACACCTCCAAAAATTGTGCACATATTTGCTCCTCAATTTCCCACTGACTATCTGGGGGCCTATAGTAAACACCTAACAATGTGGCTGCCCCTTTTTTATTCCTAAACTCTACCCACAAAGCTTCATTCGATGTCCCCTCATAGATATCATCTCTCCTTTCTGCAGTAACTGACCTGACTCCTTAACTAATAATGCAATGCCTCCTCCTCTTTTACCTCCTCCCCTGTCTTGCCTGAAGATTCTATATCCCGGAATGTTGAGCTGCCAATCCTGCCCCTCCCTCAACCACGTATCGGTGATGGCTACTATATCACAATTCCACGTGTTAATCCTCAGTCTTATCCGTTTTACCTGTAATACTCCTGGCATTAAAGTAGAGGCCATCCAGCCTTGCCTTACTCCCTTGAAGCATAATGCAGTTGTCCTCCCTCTGACTTGATTGTTTTACTGTATTATGATGTGTCCCTATTCTGCTAACATTCTGTGTCCCCTCCCCCTGCCAAATTAGTTTAAACTCCTCCCAACAGCACTAGCAAACCCGCCCACTAGGATGCTAGTCCCGCTCTGGCTCAGATGTAGACTGTCCCGCTTTAAATATTTTTAAATGTTCCCTAGCCAACTCACATCCTCTGTCCAATCTCTCTCTGACATTTGATACATAATCCAGGAGAGTATTTTCTGAATTTTGACCCATGAATTTCTCATAAATCAATTTCAGTGGCCCCCTTACCTCATGACCGTAGACTAGTTCAAAAGGACTAAAACCAGTCGATGCATTAGGAGCATCCCTAATAGCAAGAATGGAATTCCTGTATCGCAATCCTGTGCATAACCCTGACTGTATGCTCTCATCATAGTTTTTAGAGTTTGATGCCATCTTTCCAAAACCCCTTGTGACTCAGGATGATAAGCTGTTGACTTAAATTGTTTTATCCCCAAACTGTTCATTACTTCCTTAAACAGCTGTGACATAAAATCTGAACCCTGATCTGACTATATTTCCTTAGGTAAACCATATCTTATATTAAAAAATTAGTTAACTCTTCCACAATATTCTTTGTTGTAATTTTTCTCAAAGTTATTGCTTCACAAAATCTGGTAGACATATTCATTATTGTCAAAAGTACTGATTTCTAGTTTTTGTATTAAAGAGGGGTCGTACCCCATCAATCATGACCCTAGTGAAAGGTTCTTCAAATGCTAGAATTGGAATTAAAGGTGCCAGCTTAATCAGTGCTTGTGGTTTCCCTATCACCTGACATGTATGACATGTTCTATAGAATTTGACTACATCCCTATGCAATCCAAGCCAATAAAAATGTTTCGCCTGTGTCTAATTCCTAAATTCCCCCCATTGGAACTTCCCTTACAAACAGTCTTCTCTTCTTTATACATATGTTCCTCTTTGAATGCAAATACACGTTGTTTCACTATGGGCAGGATTTTTACCTCGTCAGGCAGGCACGGCGGGCGACCCCGAGAGTGGCTGCCATACCGACCACCGCCCACGATCAGGCCCCGACCACGATTTCACGCAGGCTGGCCAGCATGAAATGTGCACTGGGAGCCTCAGCACTGCCAGGGTGGGGGCGGGAGGAGCGCGGGGGCAGGAGGAGCACGAGTGCTGAAGTGTGCGCATGTGCGGGTGTGCGTGTAGTGAAAGCTCCCTGATGGCAGGGAGCTGTAGATTTTTAACATTAAAAATAAAGAATTAAAAAATAAGGAAAATGTGTCCCTTCATATGACTTTGTCACATGAAAAAGGACATGTTAAAAATGAGCTTTAAAAGTTTTTTTTTTAATGACTGGTCAAAACCTCATCCCACCCATGGATGAGGTTTCGCAAAAAATGCAAAATCCTGGAACTCCCTCCCTAGCAGCAATGTAAACCAACACCACAGGAGCTGCAGCAGTTCAAGAAGACAGCTCACCTCCACCTTATTAAGGGCAATTAGGGATGGGCAATCAATGCCAGCCTAGCCAGCGATGCCCACATACCGTAAACCAATATTTTAAAAAACTGTTGTTAAGTAGGTAATGTGCTAATCATCCTGTGTATAGCATGATCCTACAAACAGAACTACCACCATGCTGGATGGGATAAATTTTGAACGGATCTAGCAATTCAAAACTGGGCATGCATGAGGTGCTGTGGGCGATCAGCAGCAGCAGAATCGTATTCAACTACAAACTGTAAACTCATGGCCAGCCATATTCCACACTCAACCATTACCATCAAGCCAAAAGATCAACCCTGGCTCAATGAAAAATGCAGGAGGACATGCCAGGAGTAGCACCAGGCATACGTGGAATTTGCAGCCATCTTCAGCCAGAAGTGCCAAGTGGATGATCCATCTGCACACAATACTCCAATATGGCCTTGCTTATGACCTGAATTTCAGCCATACCAAAAAATGTGGTGTTAACCTGGTGAAGCTACAACACAGGACTACTTGCATGTCAAGCAGCAAAAGCAGCATGCAATAGACAGAGCTATGCGATCCCACAACCAATGGATCACACCTAAGCTCTGCAGTCCTGCCTCATCCAATTGTGAATAGCATCACAGAATCACAGTGCAGAAGAGGCACTTCATCCCATCGAGTCTGCACCGACACGTGAGAAACACCTGACCTACCTAATCCCATTTACCAGCACTTGGCCCATAGCCTTGAATGTTATGACGTGCCAAGTGCTCATCCAGGTACTTTTTAAAGGATGTGAGGCAACCTGCCTCCACCACCCTCCCAGGCAGTGCATTCTAGACCGTCACCACCCTCTGGGTGAAAAAGTTTTTCCTCACATCCCCCCTAAACCTCCTGCCCCTCACCTTGAACTTATGCCCCCTTATGACTGACCCTTCAACTAAGGGGAACAGCTGCTCCCTATCCACCCTGTCCATGCCCCAGTAGTGGACAATTAAATCACTAACTGGAGGAGGAAGTTCCACAAATATCCACATCTTCAATGATGGGGGAGCTCCTCACATCAGTGCAAAAAATAAGGCTGAAGCATTTGCAGCCATCTTTAGCCAGAAGTGCTGAGTAGATTATCCACCTTGGCCTCCTCATGACGTCCCCAGGATCACAGAGGCCAGTCTTCAGCCAATTTGATTCACTCCATGTGATATGAAGAGATGGCTGAAGGCACTGGATACTGCAAAGGCTATAGGCCCTGACAACATTCTGACAATAGTACTGATGACTTGTGCTCCAGAACTAGCCACACCACTAGCCAAGCTGTTCCAGTACAGCTACAACACTGGCATCTACCCGGCATGTGGAAAATTGACCAATTATGTCCTTTCCACAAAAAAGCAGGATAAATCCAACCTGGCCAATTACTGCCCCATCAGACTATTCTCGATCATCAGCAAAGTGATAGAAGGTGTCATCGGCAGTGCTCTCAAATGGCACTTGTTCAGCAATAACCTGCTCACTGACGCTCAGTTTGAGTTCTGCCAGGACCACTCAGCTCCTGACCTCATTACAGCCTTGGTCCTAACATGGACAAAAGAGCTGAACTCAAGAGGTGAGGTGAGAGTGACTGCCCTTAACATCAATGCAGCATTTGACTAAGTATGGTATCAAGGACCCCTAGCAAAATTGGAGTCAATGGGAATAAGGGGGAAAACTCTCTGGTGGTTGATGTGATACCTAGCACAAAGGAAGATGTTTGTGGTTGTTTTAGGTCAATCATCTCATTCCCAGGACAACACTGTAGGAGTTCCTCAAGGTAATGTCATAGGTCCAACCATCGTCAACTGCTTCATCATAAGGTCAGAAGTGACGAAGTGCAATCATCAGTGAACAATGTTCAGCACCATTTGCCACTCCTCAGATACTGAAACAGTCTGTGCCCATATGCAGCAAGATTTGAACAGCATTCAAGCTTGAGCTGATAAGCGGCAAGTAACATTTGCACCACACAAGTGTCAGGAAATGAACATCTCCAACAAGGGAGAACTCAACCATCTCCCCTTGGCATTCAATGGCAATACCATCGCTGAATCCTACACTCTCAACATCTTGGGGATTACCATTGACCAGGAACTGATCTGGACCAGCCATATAGATACTGTGGCTACAAGAGCAAGCAGGTCAGAAGCTGGGAATTCTGCAGTGAGTAACTCACCTCCTGACTCCCCAAAGCCTGCCTAGCACCTACAAAGCACATGTTAGGAGTGTGATGGAATATTCTCAACTTGCCTGGATGAGTGCAGATCCAACAACACTCAAGAAGCTCAACACCATCCAGGACAAAGCAGCCACCAGTTTCAACAGTCATTCCCTCCACACTGATGCACAGTAGCAGTAGTGTGTACCATTGACAAGATGCACTGCAGCAACTCACCGCAGCACCTTCCAAACCTGCGACCTCTACTACCTAGAAGGACAAAGGCAACAGATGCCCTTATAGGTGGGAACACCATCATCTGCAAGTTGCCCTCCTAGCCATACACCATCCTGACTTGGATCAGAACAGGGGAGGTACTCTACTTCTCTTAGAATTGTGCCATGAGATCTATAAGCACCATGCAAAACACTGGAGTGGACAGATGGAATCTCCATTTAACTTTCTAACTAGAGAACAGGAGTTTCCAACAATGTAGCACTCCTTCAGCACTTCATTTAATATGTACTCAGGTTCTGGAGTAGTGAAGCTTTTAAAAACAAATTGTTCTGAGGCTGTGGGTGATGCTAACAAGGTTGCATTTATTGCTCATTCCTAGTTGTCTTGAGAAGGTGGTAACAGGCCTTCTCCTGAAGTCACTGCAGTCTTTGCTGTGGCTCAGTTGGTTGCACCCTCACCTCTGAGTCACAAGGTTCCAGGTATCAAGTCCCATTCCAGGGCTTGAGCACAAAAATCAAGATTGACATTCCAGTACTGTGCTCAAGGAGTGATCAGTACATTAGTGGGAGAGGCCTTAGATCAAAAGATCAAGATGTAAAATCAGTTTGGATGGAGCTAAGAATGAGCAAGGGGCAGCAACCATTGATAGGAATTGTTTATCATTTACCAAACTGTAGTGATAATGTTTGGCATTATATACATAAGGAAATTAGAGCTGCATGTAACGTGTAATACAGTAATAATGGGTAACTTCAATTTACATATAGACTAGGTAAACCTAATTAGCACGAATGCTGTGGAGGATGAATTCCTGAAGCGTGTACAAGATGGGTTTCTGGAGGCTGAAGAAACGGGCTATTTTAGATTTAGTATTATGGAATGAAAAAGGGCTAATTAATAACCTTGCTGTAAAGGAGCCTCCAGGAAATAGTGACCGTAATATGATAGAAATTTACATTAAGTTTGAAAGTGATATCGTTCATTCTGAAACTATGGTCTTAAACCTGAACAAAGGAAACTATTAAGGTATGAGGGGTAAATTGGCTCTGGTGGATTGGGAAAATACATTAAAAGATTTGACAGTAGACAGGGAATGGCTAGTATTTAAAGAAGAATGATATAGCCTACAACAAAAATACATTCCTCAAAGACACAAAAACCCAACAGAAAAGGTGAATCAACCGTGGCTAACAAAAAAAAGTTAAAGTTTGCATTATATCAAAGGAAGTGGCTTATAAGGTTACCAGAAAAAGTGGTAAGCCTGGGGATTGGGAGCAATTTAGAATCCAGCAAAGGAGGACCAAGAAACTGATAAAGAAAGAGAAAAGAGAATATGCATACAAGCTAGCAAGAAACATAAAGGTGGACTGTAAAAGCTTCTTTAGGTATGTGAAAAGGAAAAGATTGCTTAGCAAAGACAAATGTGGGTCCATTACAGTTGGATACAAGAGAATTTACAATGAAGAATAAGGAAATGACAGAGAAACTAAACAATTACTTTGTGCCTGTCTTCACGGAGGAAGATACAGAAAATCTCCCAGAAATACTACGGAACCAAGGGACTTGTGAAAATGAGGAATTAAAAGGAATTAATATTAATAAAGAGATAGTACTCAAAAAATTAATTGGATTGACGGTTGATAAATCTCCTTGGACCAGATGAGCTACATCCCAGAGTGTTGAAGGGGGTGGTTAGAGAGATAACGGATGCATTGATGGTTATCTTTCAAAATTCTAAAGATTCTGGAAATGTTCCTGTAAACTGGAAAGTAGCAAATGGAACCCCACTATTTAAGAAGGGAGGGAGAGAGAAAACAGAGAACTACAGATCAGTTACTTGACGTCAGTAGTAGGGAAAAATGATAGAATCTGGTAAAAAGGACATTTTATTATAACTGGACACTTCGAAAATAATGATATGATTGGGCAGAGCCAATATGGATTTATAACAGGGAAATCATGTTTGACAAACCTGTTGGAGGTTTTTGAGGATGTTACTTGTAGCATAAAGGAGGACCACTGGATGTGGTGTATTTGAATTTTCAGAAGGCATTTGATAAGGTCCCACACAGGAGGTTAGTAAACAAAATTAGAGCACCTGGGATTGGGGGTAATATACTGGCATGGATTGAGAATTGGTTAACAGACAGAAAACAGCGGGTAGGAATAAATGGGCCATTCTCAAGATGACAGGCTGTTACTAGTGGGGTACTGCATGGTTTAGTGCTGGGGCCACAGCTCTTCACAATCAATATAAATGATTTGGATGTGAGGACCAAATGTAATATTCCCAAATTTGCTGATGACACAAAACTAGGTGGGAATGTAAGTTGTGAGGAGAATGCAAGTAGGCTTCAAGGGGATTTGGACAAGCTAAATGAGTGGGCAAGAACATGGCAGATAGAACATAATGTGGATAAGTGTGAAGTTGTCCACTTTGTTAGAAATAACAGAAAGGCAGAAGAGCATTTTTTAAATGATGAGATTTTGGGAAGTGTTGTTGTCCAAAAGGACCTGGGCATCCTTCTTCATGAGTCACTAAAAGCTAGCATGCAGGTGCAGTATGAAATCAGGAAGGCAAATACGTTGGCCTTCATCGCAAGGGAATTTGAGTACAGGAGTAAAGATGTCTTGCTACAATTTATAGTGCCTTGGTGAGACCACACCTGAAGTATTGTGTACAGTTTTGGTCTCCTTATCCTGCTTGCCATAGAGGTGCAACAGAGGTTCACCAAACTAATTCCTGGGATAACAGGATTGTATTATGAGGAGAGATTGAGGAAACTAAGCCTGTATTCTCTAGAGTTTAGAAGAATGAGCTCGTTAAAACTTATAAAACTCTTACAGGTGTGACAGGTTAGATGGAGATAGGATAGAAGACATAGACATAGAAAATAGGAGCAGGAGTAGGCCATTCGGCCCTTCAAGCCCGCTCCACCATTCATTATGATCATGGCTGATCATCCAACTAAATAGCCTGCTCCTGCTTTTTCCCCATATCCTTTGATCCCTTTCGCCCCAAGAGCCATATCTAACTCCTTCTTGAAAACATACAATGTTTTGGCCTCAACTACTTTCTGTGGTAGCGAATTGCACAGGCTCACCACTCCCATTATCTCAGTCCTAAATGGTCTACCCCGTATCCTCAGACAGTGACCCCTGGTTCTGGACTCCCCCACCATCGGGAACATCCTTCCTGCATCTACCCTGTCTAGTCCTGTTAGAATTTTATAGGTTTCTATGAGATCCCCCCTCATTCTTCTGAACTCCAGAGAATGTAATCCTAACCGACTCAATCTCTCCTCATATGTCAGTCCCGCCATCCTAGGAATCAGTCTGGTAAACCTTCACTGCACTCCCTCTATAGCAAGAGCATCCTTCCTCAGATAAGGAGACCAAAACTGCACACAATATTCCAGGTGTGGCCTCACCAAGACATAATTGCAGCAAGACATCCCTGCTCCTGTACCCAAATCCTCTGACTATGAAGGCCAACATACCATTTGTTTTCTTTACCGCCTGCTGCATCTGCATGCTTACCTTCAGTGGCTGGTGTACGAGGACACCCAGGTCTTGTTACACATTCCCCTCTCTCAATTTATAGCCATTCAGATAATAATCTGCCTTCCTGTTTTTGCTACCAAAGTGGATAACCTCACATTTATCCATGTTATACTGCATCTGCCATGTATTTGCCCACTCATTCAGCTTGTCCAAATCACACTGAAGCATCTCTGCATCCTCCTCACAGCTCACCCTCTCACCCAGCTTGGTGTCATCTGCAAATTTGGAGATATTACATTTAGTTCCCTCATCTAAATCATTAATATATATTGTGAATAGCTGGGGTCCCAGCACCAATCCCTGCGGTACACCACTAGTCACTGCCTGCCATTCGGAAAAAGACCTGTTTATTCCTTCTCTCTATTTCCTGTCTGCCAACCAGTTTTCTATCCATCTCAATACACTACCCCCAATCCTATGCGCTTTAATTTTACACGCTAATCTCTTACGTGGGACTTTCTCAAAAGCCTTCTGAAAGTCCAAATAAACCACATCCACTGGCTCCCCCTCATCAACTCTACCAGTTACATCCTTGAAAAATTCCAGTAGATTTGTCAAGCATGATTTCCCTTTCGTAAATCCATGCTGACTCTGTCCGATTCTGCCACTGTTTTCCAAGTGCTCAGCTATTAAAACTATTATAATGGACTCTGGAATTTTTCCCACTACCGACGTCAGGTTGACTGGTCTATAATTCCTTGTTTTCTCTCTACCTTCCTTTTTAAATAGTAGGGTTACATTAGCTACCCTCCAATCTGTAGAAACTGTTCCAGAGTCTATAGAATCTCGGAAGATGACCACCAATGCATCCACTATTTCTAGGGCCACTTCCTTAAGTACTCTGGGATGTAGATTATCAGGCCCTGGGGATTTATTGGCCTTCAATCCCATCAATTTCTCCAACATCATTTCCTTACTAATACTGATTTCTTTCAGTTCCTCCCTCTCACTAAACCCTGTGCTCCCCAACATTTCTGGTATGTTATTTGTGCCCTCCTTTTTGAAGACAGAACCAAAGTATGTATTTAGTTGGCCAGCCATTTCTTTGTTCCCCATTATAAATTCCCCTGTTTCGGACTGTAAGGGACCTACATTTGTCTTCACAAATCTTTTTCTCTTCACACACCTATAGAAACTTTTACAGTCAGTTTTTATGCTCCTTGCAAGCTTACTCTTGTACTCTATTTTCCCCTTCTTAATCAATCCCTTGGTCCTCCTTTGCTGAATTCCAAAGTGCTCCCAATCCTCAGGCCTGTTGTTTTTTCTGGCCAATTTGTATGCCTCTTCCTTGGATCTAATTCTATCTCTAATTTCCCTTATAAGCCATGGTTTGGCCACCTTTCCTATTTTACTTTTGCACCAGAGAGGAATAAACAATTATTGCAGTTCACTCATGCGCTCTTTGAACGTTTGCCATTGCCAATCCACCGTCATCCCTTTAAGTAACGTTCCCCAATCCATCATAGCCAACTCGTGCCTCATACCATCATAGTTTCCTTTATTAAGACTCAGCACCCTAGTCTCAGAATCAACTACATCACTCTCCATCTTGATGAAGAATTCTATCATATTATGGTCGCTCATCCCCAAGGGGCCTCGCACAACTAGATTGCTAATTATTCCTTTCTTTTGCACAATACCCAGTCTAGGATGGCCTGTTCTCTAGTTGGTTCCTCAATGTATTGGTTCAGAAAACCATCCCGTATACGCTCCAGGAATTTCTCCTCAACGGTATTGTTACTAATTTGATTTGCCCAATCTATATGCAGATTAAAGTCACCCATAATTACAGATGTTCCTTTATTGCATGCATCTCCAGTTCCCTGCTTAATGCCATTCCCAACATCACCACTACAGTTTGTGGGGTCTATACACAACCCCCACTAACGTTTTTTGCCATTTAGTGTTTCTCAGCTCTACCCATACAGATTCCACATCGTCGGAGCTAATATCTTTCCTCACTATTGCGTTAATTTTGTCTTTAACCAGCAACGCAACTCCACCGCCTTTTCCTTTTTGCCTGTCCTTCCTAAATACTGAATACCCCTGGATGTTCAATTCCCATCCCTGGTCACCCTGCAGCCATGTCCCCGTAATCCTGACTACATCATACATCTTTTACATGTTTACATCTATTTGCGTGGTTAATTCATCCACTTTATTGCGAATGCTCCTTGCATTAAGGCACAAAACTTTAAGGCTTGACTTTTCAACATTACTTGTCCCATTCCCACTATTTTTCACTGAGGATCTGTTTAAATCTTGCCCTTGATTTCTCTGCCTATCACTTTTCTTATTCCCCTTTCTGTCTTTTGTACTTGTCCTTGATTCCCCCTCCTCTGACCCCTTGCATAGGTTCCCATACCCCTGCCATTTTAATTTAAACCCTCCCCAGCCACTCTAGAAAATATTCCCCCTAGGACATCAGTCCAGGTCCTGCCCAGGTATAACCCGTCCAGTTTGTACTGGTCCCACCTCCCCCAGAACCGGTCCCAATGTCCCAGGAATCTGAAATCCTCCCCCTCACACCATCTCTTCAGCCACGTATTCATCCGATATATCCTGCTATTTCTACTCTGACTAGCACGTGGCACTGGTAGTAATCCTGTGATCACAACCTTTGAGGTCCTACTTTTCAACTTACTTCCTAACTCCCTATATTCTGCTTTTAGGACCTCATCCCTTTTTTTTACCTATGTCGTTTGTACCAATGTGTACCACGACCACTGGCTGTTTACTCTCCCCTTTCATAATGTCCTGTAGCCGCTCTGAGACAGCCTTGACCCTTGCTCCAGGGAGGCAACATACCATCCTGGAGTCTCGTTTGCGGCCAAAGAAACGTCTATCTATTCCCCTTACAATTGAATCCCCTATAAATATTGCATTCCCACATTTTTTACTCCGTCCCTGTGTAGCGGAGCCAACAGTGGTGCAACGAATTTGGCTGTTGTTGCTTTCCCCTGAGAGGCCATTCCCCCCAACAGTATCCAAAGTGGTATATCTGTTTTGCAGGGGAATAGCCACAGGAGATTCCTGCACTGCCTGCCTCGTCCTCTTGCTCTGCCTGGTTGTCACCCATTCCCTTCCTGCCTGTGGACTCTTAGCCTGCGGTGTGACCACCTCTCTATACGTGCTATCCATGACACTCTCCGCCTCGCGGATGTTCCACAGTGTCCCCAGCTGCCGCTCCAGCTCCGAAACCCGGGCTTCCAGTAGCTATAGCTGGAGACACTTCCCGCACACATCCTTGTCTTATCATCAAGGATGTCGTTTAAGACTGAGATGAGGATTTTTTTCAGACAGTGGGTGGTGAATGTTTGGAATTCTCTCAGAGAATAACCCCAGAGGGCTATGGAAGCTATCATTGAGCATGTTCAAGATAGAAATTGATAGATTTCTGGGTACCAATGACATCAAGGGATATGGAATAGTGGGGAAAAATGGTGTTGAAGTAGATGATAAGCAATGATCTGTTTGAATGGTGGAGCAGGCTCAATAGGCTGAATGGCCTACTCTTGCTTCCATGTTCCTATGTTGGAAATGCCATCTTTCAGATGCAGCATTAAAGTGAGGCCCCATCTGTCTGCTTGGGTGAATGTAAATTATCCCATGGCATTATTTTGAAGAATTGCTGGGGCGTTACCCCTAATGTCCTGGCCAATACTTAACACTCAATGAACATCACAAAAAGAGATTATCTGGTCATTATCATGTTGTTTATGGGAATTTGTGTGTGCAAATTAGCTGATGCATTTAATTGCATCAGTGGCTACTCTTCAGAAGTATTTCATTGACTGTAAAGCTTTGATACATCTAGTGGTTATGAAAAATGCTATATAAATGCAAGTCTTTCTTTCATGGTGCTCACATGTTGCTGTTGGGTAAGAATTCCAGGATTATGATTTGGTGACAGTGAAGAAATAGTGATATGCATCCACGTCAGTATGGTGTGGAACTTAAGAGGAGAATATGGAGGTGATGAGGACCCTTGACATTGCTGCTTTTGCTCGTGTTAAATTAAACTTGATGAGTTAAATCACAAAACTTTTAATTCTTGAAGAAGAGTGCTACCAACTACACCAAATTGATAGGGAATGAGCATGCACTTGAAGATTATATGAATTGTTATGGACTGAGATAGTTAAATACTCTTTTGTGCACAATAGTTCCGTGTTACTGAGGCAGGGAGTGGGAGGGGATCAGTGTCCAATAGTGCAGGAGGTATATTGCACTAAATGTTATTTCATTGCTTATAATGTTGATTTATGTGGCCACAAGTTGTGTCACTTGTTTGTAAAAATTATGAATTATATGCTATAATAGTATCAGGATAATTATTGCTGGCTTCACTCATCTCCTACAGTGCAAATTCCACATATATCTGCAGTTTGCAGTGGCCCTAGTTAGCTGTTATATAATTTTCTCTCACTAGTTTGGTGAAGTCTCTAAATTTCATGGCCAGAATTTTCCCATTGGTGATTTGGGGGCAGGGCCCGCTCGCCGACGGGAAAATGACACGGAATGACGTCGGGAGGAACCCCCGACGTCATCCCGGTCCCTTTAAATTTTTAGAAAGGTGGGCGGACAGCGAAATCAGCTGTCCACCCATCAACCTGTCAATGGCCAAGTGAGGCCATTGACAGGCTAATTCAGATAATTAAAGACCTGCCCGTCCAACCTTAAGGCTGGCGGGCAGGCCAGGAGCCCCAGTGGGCTCCTGATAATGCATGAAACCTCGTCCACTGGCGGGATGAGGTTTCATGTCCGTTTTTAAGAAGTTTAATAAAGTTTATGTCCTTTTTATTAACATGTCCCATCTCGCGAGACATTGTCACATGAGGTGGACATGTTAATAATATTTTTATTTTTCTATTTTTTAAGTTTTGTGCACTGTCCCTAATCTCCATGAGACAGCACTTAGTCTCAGGGAGCAGTGCGCTCTCGCGCGCATGCGTGAAAGAGGGCACTTTGACAGCTGGGGATTCCCTCCCCCCCCCCGCACAGGAAGCGCATAGCTCTTCCTGTCGGGCGGGCCTTAATTGGCCTTCCCACTCAAAATGGCGGCAGGCCCCGTTTCGGTGGTGGGGGTCGGCTGTCCACCCACCGCCGAGCCGGTGGGGCCCACATGCCCCCCAAGGGCAAAATTCATGACTTTCTTATAAAGGCATTCATTCATAAAACAAAACTACCTTCCATCCTTTGCTCTTTGACTGTAATTTTATAGATTTTTGTAATTGTGTTCTCCATGAGTGCATATTGCCCTTTGGTTGAGGTAGAGGAAAGCTGAATGGTGCTTCGGTGATATATCAGCCTGCAAGCTGTTTGCTGTTCTGGGTTGGTTCATAATATTAATGTGGTGAAAATTTCTAATTTATTAAATAGCTCTATTATTTGCATCCATGAAAATGTATGTGGATGACAAGTCTTTATTGGAAAGTGGTTAAACTTCACTTTTTTGCCTCTGACTTTGCTGTCTGATGGTGACATGGGATCTGTTGTCCACAGTCTCTTTCCTGCATTCTGTTGATTTTTGTTCAAGTGGAAAGTGTTCACTTGTGATAAGTATTTATTTATTTTCCCCTTTCCTTTTATGTTGTACTGCTTCAGTCCATGTGCTATGTGACCAGTTCTCTGCTATTGCTCTTTTTCCATTCATGATTCTGCCAGTGGAGAATTTAGCCTACTAATGGGAGCTAGATGACAAGCACCCAACCCCTCGAGCCTGAACTTCAGGAGTTCTAGTGTAAAAGCATCTACTGTTTGCTGGCTTTTCCTCTGGGCTGTCAATAAAAGTAGAAATAACAATATACATAATCTGATTTCCTTCCCCTAAACCCATTAAATGTGAGGCCATCTTGCATTTGCAGAATGATGCTGGAGTAAAATAAATAAACTATTTCAGTTAGAACTCATGTTGAGGCCCTGGCAGATCAGGGTAGGGACAGATTGTGGTCACTTGTTATGAGTTACACTGTCCTACAAACAATAAATAATAGATGAATACTTTTGTTGCATCTCACTTTTACCCTCTGATGACATACCTACCTATTGTAGTATAAAAGGTTAATAGCTATTATGCTAATATTGCTGAGAAGAGAGACATGCTATTGAAGCTTTTTGTCTTGCACTCATTTAGAAAGATTTGCAAGAATACCAAATCTCAAAGGGAACAATAATTTGTACTGCACAAGAAGAGGGTGCCAACTGGTTGGCAAGTGGACTCTGATTTGTAATTGCAGTGCCATGGAGAACGCACCATGGAATAGTTAACTGCCAAGCTTTGTTTAAATTCAAACCAGGCAGGTCTACTCTGAATGGTTGAGGCATTGCCATGAGAAATGAACCAGGAAATGGCCGTCCACCAAGCTTTTGTTTAGTTGAAAAAGGCGCAATGCATGGACATGCTCCTGTTTCCAAAGGTGATGCTACCATCAGGCTAAAAAGACATTCTGCCTACCACACAAATGAGTAATGAATAAATGTAGCTTCTAGCACACGTTTGTGAGCCACACTCTGAGCTTGACTGATAATCTTAAATTGGTTGTTTGTGCAATTCTTAGCACCATCAGGACTGTTTAGCAAGTGTTGTCTAATATTGGAATCACATTTAATGTTGGACACTATGTTCTGAGTTTTGCAAGCAAGGCTGGTTGAGTATGGTCAGTTCTTTGCCTGTTGCAAGGAGTCAAAGGGCTATGCTGTTTGACATGATTCACTTGTCATTGGGATGTACGGCCTACAAACCTGACACCACACAGGCAATGAAATTCATGTACCATGTTACTCATTTGTCTGGTAGACAGAGTGTCTTTTTGACTTGACGGTAGCATCCTGTTAGTGGAGAATACCATTCATGTTCCTACTGCATAGTAGCAATGTGAAATAGCTAGCTTCACCTGTTGCTCAAATATTTGGCTACCAGGATCAGATCATTGCTCCCTATTTATTGCGCAAACTCACGAACGGGCTTAAGGCCGCCAATTTCAGTCCTTGAAAATGCATGTTCAACCTCTTAGCCTGGAAGGGTAAGGGGTCTCAAAAATTTGAGCTACCAGTGAAACTAGCTGTTTCATGCTGCTACTATGCAATAGCAACATGAGTGGTATTCTCCATTACAAGATGCTGCCATCAAGCTAAAAGCCGTTCTGCCTACCACACAAATGAGTAATGTGGTCTATGAATTTTAGTGCTGGTGTGATACTGGGTATGTAGGCTGTATCTCCCAACAACTGGTGGATCATATCAAATAGCACACCCCTTTGGCTGTTTGCCAACAGGCAATGTGCTGACCGTACTCAACCAGCCTATGCTTGCGAAACTCAGAACATAGTGTCCAACATAAGATGTGATTCCATGATTAGGGAACACTTGCTAAATAATCCTGATTGTGATAAAAATTATACAGACAACCAATTTAAGATTATCAGTCTGCAGGGTGGAGCACTTATGCATGCTGGAAGCTGCATATTTAATCACACAGGGCCCTGTGCTTTGCAAATAGAAAGAACATGTCCACCCATTGCACCATTTTCAACTAAGCAAAAGCTTAGGGGACAGCCATTCCCTGGTTCATTCCCCATGACAATGACTTGACCAGAGTCTACCCGACTGGTTTGAGTTTAAACAAAGCTTGGCATTTACCTGTTCCCTGGTGCATTCTCCATGGCAACATGTCTACGCATCAGAGTTCACTTGCCAAACAATCAGCAACCTCTTCTTGTACAATATAAATCGGTGTTCCCTTTGAGATATATTTTTGTGAATCTGTCTTGATGAATACAAGATGAAAAGCTTTGACGGCGTGTCTATATTTTCAGCAATACTCAAGTTCTGTACTACCAAGCAACTATTGTGCTAAGAGCTAGAGTACATCATCAGTGATATCAGATGATGTCAGATTGCATATAACTGGAACCCGAGGGCAGAAGGTTCTAATGGAGTCCTGCTAAAGCCTGTCTCTGTACATAGTGTAAATAGCTAATAAATGTTCAGTAGTTTGCAACAGCATGGTTTCCAGCTCTCTTTTATTGAAGACACCCAGAGCCCAATTGTGATATTAACACACCGATAAGGTGTTGACTAAGTTATAGCTTACTGCTGACTGTCTTGCCAGCAAACCTGCTAAGGGATTTCCATCAGGAGCTAATAGTGTCCCAACTTTCATATTACAAGGGAAAGGATCCTCCTGCATAGAACTATTTCCTGTGATTTTTTTCTTCTTATTGTGAAGTACCTAGCCTCTCCTTGGCAACTAGCCCAGTTTACAGTTGCAATCAGGATCCCCTTGTGTGTGGAATCACAAGCATAAATTCACATCCCATCACACCATGGTGTAACATTCATGGGCAGGGATCAATTTGTGTTTGTTCCCTCCTCATGTAAATAATGAGTGCACTAACTAAATGGTAAAAAGCCAGTCCCACATAATGGTCAGTAGCTCCACTAGTTTGGGCATCTCTTTGTGTAATTGTAAATAAGGTGTAGAGAGACATCTGGTGTATTTTTTGTACAAGGAGCTTGACTTGTTGATCTTAAGGTTTAACAGTCTGTTTTGTCAGTCCCATTGTCATGTTCACAACGGCTGACAGTATTGATTGTTACACTCCTTTTCTGACTTATCTTGTTGACAAGATCTTAGATGAATTTGCTTTCAAGTGCTAGAATTAGTAAACGACGTAGTTAAGCAGTTGTTCACTGTGGCCATAATAATGAAAGGATAATCAATTTGTGTGACGTCTTATTAAGTCTTTCAGAAACACCCCAATTTGATTCACCTGTAGTGAATTACTTTGAAGTACAGTGGGTGTTCTTGAGAAAATGCTGAAACCATTTTTCACATAGCAAGATCCCAAAAGAGCAACAAGATAAATGATCAGTGAATGAATTTTTTGGTGAGTCAGAATTTTTTGGTGACTTGACTCAAGAAGGGATGAAACCTACCGAGGAAGCCCCAGTTCCCTTTGAAGAAATGCCATGGAATTTTTTAACATACACTTAAACAGCAAGACAGGGGGTGGAATTTTCCATGCCCGCTAGCATCGGGCGTTCTTGGTGGCGTGAGCGGACAATATAACGAGAAGACCAAAAATCAGTTTCATGATGTCGTGAAACCAGTTTGCAATCGTCTGCTCTGCCCGTTAATGGCAGGCCACGTTTCCTGCTGTCGGACATTGGGAACCTCATCTGCATATCATTATAGGCCCAGCTCGCCAGAATCATCTTCCTACACTGGATCATCTGAGCACGTTGGCAGGAAAACACACCAGTGCAGAACACGTCTTAACAAGTGTGACGTGCAGAAGTCGGGACTTACCGTCAGGGCCTTGCTCACATTGCAGTCATCTAACAAGCAGGGGATGCTGGAACCGACAACAAAGGGACTTGGGAGGAACATCCATTGCATGCTGGGTGGATTCTCATGGACATGGCTCCACCACAAAGCAGCTCACGGAAGGGGGAAAGTCACCATTGAGGGTCTGCTCACAATAGATGATCATTCGAAGGGGTGGAGAGGAAGGTCCAGCTGTGTTTGGGAGAGGAAGATGTACTGGGCGGGAGAGGAAGGTCTAGGTTTAACTGGGAGAGGAGGGGGTCGATGAGGTTGGGGCGGGGTGGGGAACAAAGGTGTCGGGGTGGGGTGAAGTTGGGAGGGGGGGCGGATGTACGGGGTAGGAGGGGGTTAAAGGGGAGAAGCCGGCAACTGTGGAGATAGGTCTAACAGGGGAGGAAGGTGTAAGGGAAGGAGGTCGGAGGGAGGGAAGAAGGAGTCCAGAGAGGGGAAGGAGTCCGGGGGGAGGAAGGAGTCCAGAGAGGGGAAGGAATAAGGGTGAAGGGTGGAGAAAAGAGTCAGGAAGGGGGAAGGACTAAGGGGGTGGGGGCGAGTCTGGCAGGGAAGAGTTCCAAGGAAGGGGGGAGGGGGGGTGCAGTCTGGGGTGGGGGGGAAAGAGTTCGAAGAGGAGAAGGAGTTCGAAGAGGGCAAGGTGTTCCAAGAGGGGAAGGAGTCTGGAGGGAGGGTTGTCCAGATGAACGTGCAAGGGAGGGGCCTGTGGAGTCCATGACTGCCTCCTGGGGAGCAAACTGACGGTGAACGTGTTGGAGGGAATGGTGAGAATGACCAAGGGCAGAGTGAGGCAGTAGGGTGGGCGGGTAAGGGTGTGACAGTAGCGATAGGAGGGACAGCGAGGGCAGTTGGTGGGGACTCAGAGGCAGACACTAACTCTGGGGGTGGGAAGGAGGATGTCGAGAAGGTTAATGTGGATGGGGGCGGGATTTTTGGGTAGGAAGGGAACGTGCACATTCACCTGGACATCCCCGAAAGAAAAGGGCTGTGGCTGGTAGGTGATGGTGGGGAGGTGGAAGGTGATGCCGGGATGGGGTTGACAGTGATGGGGAAAAGAAAATGGGTGATTGGGGGAGGGGAAAGAATGGAGGAGTGCAAGAAAAACTGTAGCACTACCATGCTTGCTAAATCAAAACTGAAACGAGAGTCGTGGGCAAGAACAGGTGCTGTATGGGTGTGTGATCAGTGGATGGGTGGAGATGCAGGTCGGCTCAGATGGTCAACTGAAAGCGAACCCCAGCAGGCACCGTTGAAAATACTCAGGACGTTGAGAAGAGTGTGATATGGGAGGGATCCGCATGCATGAGACAGTGCTTGTGCGAGGCACTGACACATGCACACATACATCTCCCTCTAGAATCACTCGTGGGCCAGCGAACCGCTAATGGTGGGGGGGGTGGGGGAGGGGGTGTTGCAGTGGGAGGCCTTGCGAAGCCTGTCAATGAAGCTGGAAGACTCCATTATTCAATGAAAGTGGATATATTTCCAGATTGTGAAGTGACAAAATGTGTTCACCCCTGCAACCAATTACAGTCAGAATTTCCTAACTTTTGAATGCCTTAGACTTCTAGTTACTGCCCTGACATCTGTGGCAAGAGTGGAGACAGCCTGTACAATAGTTGGCCCTGTTGCCTCTGATGCCTCCGGCGTGGGTCCTCTGGAGAGCCGAGGCCTTGGGGGCCCCGGCTTGCTTTGGCTGTCCTCCTGTGGGCCAGCTGCTACGTCTGCGGTGACAGAGGACAAGCTGAAGGGGTCACAGGCAAAGGGGACTTGGAGGGAGAGGACAGCCTCTGAGATTCCTGAGTGGATGACCCAGGGTGTCCAGCTGCTGCTCTTCCTTGCTTTGGATGCCAGGGGGCCCTGGTCTGACTCCTTGAGGGGGAGTAGAACCTGGGGGACCTTGAGATACCCCGTTTCCTCTCGCATCGCCACTGCAGGAACTCACCCATGGCTCCCGTGATGAGGTGCAGTTCTGCACACATCTTTGCATTCTGATGGATCAGGGTCTCCATGGCGTCAGCATGGAAACCTCCACACGCGCACATGCGGGCACCATTTCATCAGAGAGCAGGCAGACACACACACCACCCGACTCATGTCCCACTCTGTTGAGGCCTTCCAACAGCCCCATGTGATGTTTCTCCGCCTTCTGCTGACTCTCCAGGATGAGTTGGAAGGCCAAATCCAGGGGTTCATCATCTGACTCAGACCTCTCAGATGCCTCTTCCTCAGCAGTCGTCCAAGTGCCAGGAGCTCAGCTGAACCTGCCTCCTCCTGCTGCGGATATGTGTCCATGTGGTGACCACGAGCTTGCTCTACATCTAGGCCCCACCAAGGTGTGTCTCTCTGCACTGGTGGAGGGTGTGGGTAAGCGCTGTGACAGGTCTTCCGGGCTGCTTATTTCCAGCCCTTCAATGGAAGAAGAGTCCTCTTGGCTGGAGGTGAGGACATGGGTGGAGCTGAGGGACTGGCTGGCTGAGGATGTTCATCGCTTGGCAGAGCTCCCTGTAAACCAAAGTAGAGATAATTAGTGCATGGCAGGGCTGCAGTCTTTTTGCCTTTTGGGGCTATTTCTTTGCAGCTGTCATGGGCTGGAAGCACTGAGCATGATAAGGCGGTGAGGTGATGGTGTGGTGGGTGAGTGAGAGCCCATCCACCATCGAAATGGCGTGTTTCCCAGGAATGCATAATTAATGTGGCGGGATTGGGACAATACAGAATGAGAAGCCGCCATTGCAGCTGGCGGATAAAAGGTTTTTTCTGCCTGCTACCACAGAGTGCAAATCTGGGACGATTCCATCCATTTGCTCTGTTTTTCTCCCTGCAGATGCTGCTAGACCTGCTGCGTTTTTCCAGCATTTCCAGCATTTTCGGTTTTTATTCCCTACTTTTATACTCTCTTCACCTTGCAATAACCACTTGCTGTCCCTGCATATTAACTGTGTTTCTTGCAGGAGGACATCTGGATCCCTCTGCACTGTAGAATTCTGCAGTCTCTATCCATTTAAATAATAAACTGCTTTTTTTATTCTTCCTGCCGAAGTGTTCAAGTTCACATTTTCCCACAGTATACTCCATCTGCCAATTCCTTGCCCACTTACTTAACCTGTCTAAATCCCTTTGTGGACTCTTTGGGCCATAAATTCAGACCTCCAGGGCAGTGTATCTGAGGTGGGGTGTATCCCAAAGATGCATTGGGAAACACTTTCTGAACGTTCCCAGGTAAGGGTTGCACAGCAATTATGCAGGAAGTTCAAACTTCCATTGGGTAATTGCCCTGCACTGGGAACCATCCGAAAATGCAATTTAAATTGCAAACTTTGGATAGTTCTGACTGTCTTACGGTAATAGTTACCCAGAAAAAATTTGAACAATTGAAACCACTTCTGGTTTCTGACTAACTATAGTACTGACCCACACTGACCCCCAGCCACCCCCACCTGCCCATGGGATTCCCCTCAACCCCACATGGGACTTCCCCCATCTCCCCACGACTACCCCCTGACCCCCCACCAGACACCCCCGGAACTCCCACATGCTCCCCCACCCCACCAATTCCTACCCACTCCGTCTCCCTCCAGGCCCGACTCCAACATTCCCCCCACTTCCCCAGGCCTGTCTCCTGCCCTCCCCCCTCAATTCCTACCCACTTACCTTATACAATTATCTTCTTCCTGGCTTGTCAATGATCTTTAAGCTTAGCTGGACCTTTAAAATTACCTGGTGTTATGACCAGTTCCTGGGCAAGGTTCCCCCAATTTGTTATGATCCCAGATGAGGTAACCCAAATTGTTATGCTCCCTGGTGAGGAGGGATGAACTGGCTCCCTTTCTGTATTTAACCGCCCTCAGCTGGTCTCAACAAGGTTAATTTATAAAGGATCCCTTCCCTCGTGGAGGAGTTCAGCTTTTGCTTATATATCCTTTTTTTAAAAAAACACATGCCTTACTTAAAAATTCAATATGCCTGTAATTAATTCGGGTTATTGTCCACTGTCATGACACTGGTTTACGGCAGCTGGTGGTGTTAAAAAAGGGGGCGTGGCTTACTTACCTGCGACTGAGCTGCCCTTGACTGTAGGCCCCGGGAGCCCTCTGCACTATACAGTTTTCGCCCAGTCTGAGTCAGAAGGTCAGGCAAGATAGGATCGCCTGAATTTCCAGGTAAGTAATTTCAAGTGGAGTGGCAATCCAACTCAGTTACCACTCCACCAGAAATTATAGCCCTTTGTGTCCACTTGACAACTTACTTACCTACCTATCTTTGTGTCATCAGAAAATTTAGCTACCACACATTCGGTCCCTTCATTCAAGTCATTGATATCGATTGTAAATAGTTGAGGCCTCAGCACTGATCTCTTTGGCACGCCACTAGTTACAGCTTGTCAACCTGTAAGTGACCTATTTATGTCTACTCATTATTTCCTGTTAGCTAACTAATCCTCTATCCAGGCTAATATGTTACCCCTACACCATGAACTCTTTTTTTTAGTAACCTTTGATATGACACTTTATCAAATGCCTTTTGGAAATCCAAGTACAGCACACCTACAGGAACCCCTTTATCCACCTTGCTTGTTACTTCCTCAAAGAACTACTAAATAAGGCAAATAGTCGTTTGGTAGTACAGAACTTGAGTATTGTCGCAAAAAGAGACTTTTTTTTGTTGAAGCTTTTCATCTTGCACTTATCAGGAGAATTCATGTGAAAATCTGCCAGGGGGTTCTCTACCACAGTCTACCACAAGCCTACCTTTGCTGGTCAATACATGCGTTGACACTCTTACAAGCCCTGAAAAGGGAGAGAAACGAGAGCTCATTAAAGAGCACGAAGAGAGAGACTAGGGTCCATTAAAGAGCACGGAGAGACAATGAGAGTTCATTAAAGAGCACAGAGAGAGAGGTGAGAGACCATTAAAGAGCACGGAGAGAGCAATGAGAGTTCATTAAACAGCACGGAGAGAGGCGGAAGACCATTAAAAAGTGCGAGAGGGAAAAGAGCACAGAGAGTGCTCTACAGCGAATCCTACAGTGAGTAGGATTCGTGAGTATTTCTAGTATTTAAAGTAAAAGTAAGGTCTTTGGTTTGTGTTTAAGTCTCTAGTTTTTTTTTTCTCTTTTTCTTAAAAATAGCTTGTTAAGTATGAGATCAATACCGGTGTGTAAAATAATAATTACAATAATGTGTCAAGAGCAGAGGATTCTTCAAGTGTAAAGAGCAGGGATACTAGACTAATAAATTAAATAAAATACGATAGTGATGGCAGGACTGGTGATGTGTTGCTGCTGCAGCATGTGGGAGCTGCTGGACATCAAGATGATTCAGAGCAAACACATCTGTAGTAAGTGTTTGCAGCTCGAGAAACTTCAGATCTGAGTTAAGGAGCTGGAGTCCGAGCTGCAGACATTGCGTCACACCAAGAAGGGGGAAAGTTACCTGGAAACCTTGCTCCAGGAGGAGTTCAACACCCCTCAGATTAGGTAATTCAAATTTGGTCTGTGACCAGGGACAGAAGTGTGTGACTGCAGGTGAAGTAGGTATGGGGACCCAGGGGATAGCGTTCGAGAAGCCTCGGCCCCTGCAACTGTCCAACAGTTACGAGGTTCTTGCAAGCTGTGTGGACAAGAGCAGGGACGGCAGTGAGGATGAGCGAACTGACCACGGCACCGTACAGGGAGCCATTCAAGTGGGGGTAGGAAAAGGAATGTAGTAGCAGTAGGGACAGTAAAATTAGGGGGATCAATACTGTTCTCTGCAGCTCTTGAGTGTGAGTGCCAAAGGTTCTGCTAACTGCCTGGTGCCAGGGTTAAGGACATCTCTTCAGGGCTGGAGAGAGGAGAACTTGGAGTGGGAGGGAAGGGATCCAGTTGTCGTCATCCACGTTGGTGCCAACGACATTAATAGGACTAAAAGGGAAGCTCTGCTGAATGAATTTGAACAGTTAGGAGCTAAATAAAAAAATAGAACCTCCAAGGTAATAATCTTGGGATTAGGGATCTCAGGGTTCTGGAGAGGGGATACATAGGCTAACAAAGCAAAAGGATATGACAGCATTGCAGGGCAGCTTTTTAGGTATTGATACCCAGAGTGCGACAGGAAGGGGCAGAATGTTTAAACATTAACAAACAGCAGCAAATAGGGTCAAAAGGGAGAAATGGTTAAAGAGCAAAATTAATGGCTCTTTAGTTGAATGCATGTAGTATTTGGGACAAACATGGTTACAAGGAGATCAAAGCTGGGAACTAAATATTCAGGGGTATGTGACTTTTCAAAAAGACAAGCGGGAAGGAAAGGGTGGTGGGGTAGCTTTGTTAGTATGAAATGGAATAAGTACGATAGCGAGAAATGATCTTGCATCGGAAGATGTAGAATCTATACGGGTGGAGCTAAGAAATAACAAAGGGAAGAAGACACTGGCGGGAATAGTCTATAGGCCCCCTAACAGTAGCTATACTGTAGGACAGAGAATAAATCAGGAGATAATGGGGGCATATAAAAAAGGCAGTACATTAATCATGGGTAACTTTGATCTTCATGTTGATTGAGAAAATCAAATTGGCAGAGGTAGCCACGAGCAAGAACTCATAGGGCAGAATTTTGCCCTTGATGAGTGGGCGGGCGGGCCCCACTGGTCAGCGGCAGGTGGGCAGCTGATTGCTGCCGCCGCCAAAACGGGCCCTGCCGCCATTTTGAGTGTGTGGGCCAATTAAGGCACGGCCAGCGGGCCACCCGACGGGAAGCGCTATGCGCTTCCTGTGCGGGGTGGGGGAGAGAGGGATTCTCCAACTGTCAAAGTGCGCACTTTCGCGCATGCGCACGAAAGAGCACACAGCTCCCTGAGACTAAGTGCTGTCTCAGGGAGAGCGCTGAAAGTTTTATAAACTTAAAAAATAAAATAAAATAATTATTAACATGTCCCGCTCATGTGACAATGTCACACGAGATGGGACATGTTAATAAATATCACATAAAGTTTATTAAAGCTTTTTAAAACAAACATGAAACCTCATCCTGCCAGTGGATGAGGTTTCATGTTTTTTCAGAAGTCCACTGGGGCTCCTGGCCTGCCCACCAGCCTTAAAGTTGGATGGGCAGGGCCTTTAATTGGCTTAATTATCTTGTCAATGGCCTCAATTGGCCATTGACAGGTCGGCGGGCGGACAGCTGATTTTGCTGTACGCCCACCTTCCTGAATATTTAAATGGGGCAGGATGATGTCGGGGGTTCATCCCGCCTCATTTTCGAGTCAGCGAGCGGGCCCCACCCCCAACTCGCCGACGGAAAAATTCTGGCCATAGAGTGTATTCGGGACTGTTTCCTAGAACAATATGATGTGGATCCAACCAGGAATCAGGCTATTTTGGATTTGGTAATGTGTAATAAAGCAGGCTTAATAAATGGCCTCAGAGTAAAAAATCCCCTAGGAAACAGTGACCATAACATGGTAGAATTTAGAATTCAGTTTGAGAGTGACAAACCTGGGTCAGAAACACTGCTAAATTTAAATAAAGGCAATTACAAAGGAATAAGAGCAGAGTTGGCTGGAGTGGACTGGGAAAGGAGCTTAGCAGAAAAGACGGTTGATGAACAGTGGCAGATGTTTAAGAAAATAGTTCAAGACTCACAACAAAGATATACACAGTCAAGAAGGAGGAATATAGGCAGGGGATAAACCGATCATGATTAACCAAGGAAGTTAAGGATAATATCAAATTGAAAGAGAAAACATACAATGTGGCAAAGATTAGTGGTAAGCCAGAGGATTGGGAAGTTTTAAAAACCAACAAAACATGACCAAAAAATAATAAAGAGGGAGAAATTAAACTTTGAGGGTAAACTAGCAAGTAATATAAAAATGGACAGCATGAACTTCATTAGATATATAAAAAGGTATCTCAAGAATTTGAGCAACAGGTAAAGCTAGCTGCTTCACGCTGCTACTATGCAGTTGCAACAATGGTATTTGCTGCCAACACGATTCTGCAGTCAAGCCAAAAAAACATTCTGCCTATCACGCAAATGAGTGATGTGGTATATGATTTTCAGTGCCAGTGTGATGCTAGGTATGTAGGCCATACGTCCCAAAGACTGACAGATTATATCAAACAACATGGCCCAGCTGCTGTTCACAACAGGAAAGGCATGCACCGTACCCAGCCAGCATGTACTTGCAAAACTCAAAACACAGTGTCCAGCATTAAATGTGATTCCGCAATTAGACAACTTTTGCTCAATAATCCTCAGTGTCCTAAGAATTACACTGACAACCAATTGTCAGTCAGGCTCACAATGTGGCGCATTTGCGTGTACTGGAAGCTACATACATTAATACATAATACCCGGTTCTTTGCAGACAAAATGAACATGTACACACATTGTGCCTGTTTCAGCTAAACAAAATAAGTGACAGCCATTTACTGGTTCATTCTCCAGGGCAATGTCTTGAACAATCAGAGTCAAGCTGTCCGGTTTAAATTTCAAAAAGTGCTTGGCACTTAACTGTCAGTCATCATCCACTGGTCCATTCTCCATGACAACGCCTTTACCAATCAGCACTCTCTTCTCATACAGTATAAATATGTTGTTTCCCCTGACGTTGACATTTTCTTGTGAATTGTCCTGATGAGTGCAAGACGAAAAGCTTTGACATAAAATCTCTTTCAGCAATACTAAATGTGTCAAACATGATTCCCCTTTCACAAAACCATATGTCCTGTGCCTGAAATAAAAACATAAAGTGCTGAAAAAACTCAGCAGGTCTGGCAGCATCTGTGGAGAGAGAAACAGAGTTAACGCTACGAGTCCAATATGACTTTTATTCAACTTTGTCTAATTGTATTATTATTTTCTAAATGACCTGCTTTATCTCCTTAATGATGGATTATAGTATTTTCCCTATGACAGATGTTAGGCTAACTGCTCATTGTTTCCTGCTTTCTGTCTGTCTCCTTTCTTGAATAGAGATGTTGCATTTGCTATTTTCCAATCCGCTAAGACTTTTCCGGAAACTAGGGTTTTGGAAGATTATACCTAATGTATCTACTATCCCTACAGCTATTTTTTTAAAACCCTAGGATGCAGGCCATCAGGTCCATGGAACTTATCAGCCTTTAGTTCTAAGAATTTTTCCAGTACCTTTCCCTAGTGATTGTGTTCTGCCCTCCCTTTTACCTCTTGATTTTCAAGTATTCTTGGGTTGTTTTTTGAGTTTTCTACAGTGAAGACACACAAAAAATACTTCTTCAATGCTTCTACCATTTCCTTGTTTCCCATTATCAATTCCCCAATCTCACCATCTAAGGGACCAACACTCACTTTAGTTACTCTTTTCCTTTTTAAATGCTTGTAGACACTCTTATGATCTGTTTTTGTATTTCTAACTTACTTCCCCTCATATTCTAATCTCTCCCATCTTCTAATTTTCAGCAATTCTTCGCTAGTTTCAAAAATCTGTCCTACCTTCTGACTCACCAATAATCTTTGCAGTATTGTTTACTTTTACTTTCAATTTGATACTATGCTTAACTTCCTTAGTTAGCCATGGATGGTGCATCCTTCTCACAGAGTCTTTCTTTCTCAATGAAATAAATCTTTGCTGAGAGTTCTGTAATATCTCCTTAAATGTCTGCCACTGCTTCTCTAATATCCTACCTTTAACCTATTTTTCCAAGTTCACTTTAGCCAACTCTGTCTTCACACCCGTGTAATTCCCTTTCTTTAAATTTAAGACACTAGTCTTAGACCTACACTTCTCACCCTCAAACGGAATGTGAAATTCTATCAGGTTATGATCACTGTAGTTTGAAGGCTCCTTTATTATGAGGTCATTAATTAATCCTGCCCTTTAGGGGAGGCAGTGGTCTAGTGGTATTGTCACTGTACTAGTACTCCAGCTACTCAGGGTAATGCTTTGTGACCCAGGTTCAAAACCCAGCACAGCAAATGGTGACTTTGAGTTCAATAAGGAAAAATCTGGAATTAAGAAGTTTAATGGTGAAACCATGAAGCCACTGTCGATTATTGTAAAAAACCCATCTGGTTCACTAATGTCCTTTAGGGAAGGAAATCAGCTGTCCTTACCTGGTCTGGTCTACATGTGACTCCAGACCCACAGCAATGTGGCTGACTCTTAAATGCTCTCCAAAATGCCTAACAAGCCACTCAGTTCTCAAGGGCAATTAGGGATGGGCAATAAATGCTGGCCCAGCCATCGATGTCCACATCCCATAAATGAATTTAAAAAAAATTGCACATTAACAGGTCTAAAATTATTTGTTCCCTGATTGGCACTAGAGCATACTGCTCTCAAAAATTGCCCCAAGTACATTCTACGAACTCATCTTCCAGGCTACCTTTACCAATCTGATTTTTCCAATCTATAAGAGGATTAAAAGCACCTATGATTATTGCAGTACCTTTCTTACAAGCCCCCAAGACTGGGTGAAGCTCAGCTACATGCCTTTCAGAGTTAAAACAACCCATCATCACTCACTGGATTGGCTCACACATGAAGGATAGTCACTTGAATGATGTACTGGGAGGCTTCAAGTGCTACTGTACTCCAACAAGAGTCCAAAAGAGTTCAGGAGGAAATAGGAGAAAATATGCCAAAAACAGCTTTATCAATACAGGAAAATGTTAATTCCAACAATTCTTTGTTGAGGAAGAATAAGTTTGAAGCTAGCCTGTACCTTAAAACAGGTTTATTTCCAAGACAGCAGAGTCACAGACTCTCTCAGTTCCTCTCAGACATAGAGTGAACTGGCTTATATACCTTTACAATGATTCCCTAATCCTTCCCCAATTGAGAACAGTTGTGCTTAATTATCAAGTTAAAGTATCCATTTCATTGCAACATAAATTCAACATTAACAATAATACTGGATGGAATATATTAGTTGCTCTTAGATTTTTGTGTGTGTTTCTTCAGTGGGATAGAAATAGTATTATTTGTTATAAATGGTATGAAATAACACCACACGATGTTTACACCATCTAAGGACCTATTTTTGAGCTTAGATGTGGCTCAGTGTTGGCTGAAACACTATGCCAATTAGCTCTTATTTCTTAGTTACATAATGACAAGTTCTGAACAATTCATGAATTCCCAAAGCATGAGCTCTTCAAGTCAAACTTGGCATGATGATTTTACACATGCATTGACAGGAGACAAGGCCTCCTGTTCCTGAAAACCTTTGAGGAAGATGCTTGTTATGAAGCCATTACATTGCGCATCAATGCATTGAGTGAATTGAGAGATGTAATCTGTCATTGGAGCTGTCAGGAGGGCTGGGTGAGATATGGATAATAACTGACAGCAGCAAACCCGGTTCCCCCAAAATAGAAGCTTTCTGCATTTGGGTATTTTATTTTCATGCAAAAATAATCTGTTGGAAGGCAGTTTTATTTGTCTGGCGCTTTTTTTAAGTTAACTTTCTCTCACTCACTTTGTCCCCTCACTTAGTAGGAAAGGGTTGGCCTACTCCACAGATACTATCAACATTGATTTGGTAGTGTGCTATATTTAGGGGCCTTCTGCAGTGTCTGTTCCCTAGACATTCTGGGTGAGAGCAGCAGATTTATTGGGCTGAATTTTGCCATGCAGCCAGCAGCGGGTTAGGAGGTATATGAGCCAGCAAATTCATGCTAGAAAGTGGCAAGATTGTTGCCCGACATGTTGCCACCTCCACATAATTTTCCCTGAAGCAGCATCTCAGGGAGGAGGGAAACTCTTTCGAGTTACCAACAGTCACAGATTGCAACTCTTTCGAGTACAATCACAGTTCTTGGTTTCCGGGAGTGGGACATGAACCCACAACCCTCTGATTCAAAGGCGAGGGTGCTATGAACTGAGCCACAGCTGACACCTCAGGGAGGAGGGAAGCCTACCAGGAAGCAACAGGACATCAAATAGGCTCATTATTAATCCAATTAAGTGGTCTATTTCCTCACATCTGCAATTTTTCCAACAGTGCACAGACCCCATACTTGTTCAAGCAGATAAGGTGGCTGCTCTGTGGCAGGCCATTGAGTGAAGCATCAGACATTTAATTTTTTGTTTAAAAGGGGGCAGAGGCAAAGGGGAGCCAATGGATAGCTACAGGCATGCCACCGAGGCAGCGGAGTTGTCATATTGAAATGCTGAAAGGGGGTTGTAATTACAATGCTTAATAGCAGTCACAATAGATGGCAGGTTATTTCTGCATCTCAGGAGCTTGTGATTGAGGTTGAAATGGGAGATGGGAGCCACCTACCTACTCAGAATTGGGCTGCAGCGGTGATGAAGATCAAAATGCGCAGCAGCAGGGACAGCACCTTGGTGCATAAGGATGCAGAGGTGCTGACCTTGGGACAGCATTGTAAGCACTTCATGTGTGCACTAGCTTTCTTGGCAGCTGTCTTGATTCTTTCATCCTGAGACAGTCGCAAGTGGTGGAGCTCTTCATTCCACCACACAGCCTTCTGGAGGGTTCCTGGCTGACAAGGGGCACCAATGAAAAGGTGGCTGCTGACCCCAGTGCAAAAATTCCACAACTGATGCACAGGAGCGATACAACCCCTGCCATCTCAGCACCAGGGCCACCACTGAGCAGCCCATCATTCTCCTGAAGATGAGGTTCTGGTGTCTTGACCGGCCAGGGGTGCCTTCAGTATGGCCCTTCAAGGATTTCCCACATCATTGTGGTCTGCTGCACTCTGCGCAACATGGTCATCCAGAGAGGAGTGAACCTGGAGCAAGACCATGGGGAAGAAAGCACCATCTAGTCGTAGGATAAAGATTTTGAAGAGGACCAGCCAGCAGCACGTCAAGGCCATCTAAAGTTTGGTTTTCTCCAGCAACACATTAACCAGGATGGCTGGGAAATATGGAACATCCTGATCCAGGAACACTGCTCTTGAGAAATGCAGATCCTCCAATGGAAGCATCTAAGCCTAACATCCAGTTTGTATTGAACGGCCCCAATCCAGAGTCCAATGTCACATCCACTTCTCATGGGGGTTAGCACTCATGATGCAGCAAATCTCCTGTAAGTGCATATTGCTACGTAACACTCTCAGTCCTCACATACAGACAGAACCTAATGATGAGGTCGCAGTTTTCCAAAACAAGATGCATGTCACCTGTGCAGTATTAACCACAGCCCTTTTAATCACATTAAAGTGCAGTGAACAGAAGCTTTATCATGTACAGCCAGCCATGTGTCTTAGCTAAAGGGGCAAAGAGGTTGGCTTCAGAAGACGGGGTCCCTTGAGTACTGGCACCATCAACATTATCCTTTCCTGTCTCAGCCTTTCATGATTCACCTGCACACAGAAGGTGCGGAAGAATATCTAATTGGATGTGCATGCATCCATGCACCATCACTGCAATGGACTGGTCGGTGGGACAGAAAAAATGGTACAATCTGTTCATTCCAATGCACTGCTCTTGCTTCCATTTAGTTGAATCCGCCTGGATAAGCTTGGTTGGAGCTAGCCTCCATTCGCCGACGGGGACTGCCAACAGTTGTGTCTGCCTCCAACAGCTGTGTCTGCCTCCATCACCTGCTCTTGCTTACATGTGATATGGTGCTTACCTTGTGCCACTCATTCTAAGGTCGCTTGAAGCCCCCTTGAGGTGTGTTTTTTTGCACTGGTGGAGGGTATGCTTGAATGCTTTGAAGGTGGTTCCTCAGAGTGCAAGTTCACTAAGGTGCATCCACAGTCAGCTGCTGGTGATTCTCCAGCATCAGCTCTGTGTAAAAGATAAAACATCAGTTACTTGCCCTTCTTCGTCTCAGCATCTGCTTCATCAGACATCTGGCAGCACATCAAGTGGGTCTGCTGGATATGATTTCACAAAGTAGGAAGCTGCTGCAAGCTACATTCATGAAGCATGAATAAACTTTCACCACCTCCCTGTTGGACACCAGTCTCACCATTGCCAATTGCCTGCACTGCAATCACCCTGCCAGGGTCAAGGGCTTCCACCGCCATGAATGTCAGTATTTCCAAGTTGGCCACTCCAGTCCCTGAAGGACTCCTCTCACAGTTGTGTGATCTTGTGTTTCTCCTGCAATGTGAGGATGATGTTACAATCTTTGTGGAGACTGATAACTTGTGAAAAGATATTTGAATGTCCAGTGACTGAGAGGAAGGATCGCATGACAAGATTTCAAGTTTTAAGACTTTTACTGCAGCAAACAAATTAAAAGCAACAATGACTAAACACTGATCAGTGCACAACTTATACTCTAAACGACATAAAAGTTTCCCCCATATAATTCTTAAAATGGTTGAAATCCTCTGCCACAGTTATACATTATTCTGTTCATTAAGTAGATGTTTTATTATACCGGAACAAATCCAAAGCTATTCTCCGCTCCAGCTGGCCTATTTCCTTTCGTCTTAGCTAGCCAAGTAACTTCTAATTCCTGAACTGACTTTCACAGTAAGGGGTACTTTGGAGATTCCTCCCTCAAGCCAAAGCTGGGTGCAACTTAAAGCCTCGTAAGCCTCATTTAAATCTTCATGAATTTGATCCCTTTAATCTGAGTGTGGGCTCCCACCTGCATTCTGCATGGTGAGTAACAGAGTCAGCATTCTATCTGCCTCAGGTTAAGGGCTGGTTGCTTCTTTCTCTCTGTTCCCTGTCTCTCTCTTTTAGATTCTTGCAGATTGACCTGTCTGTGAGATTCAGGGATTCTTAAGAAATCTGCAACTGCCCTTGACATAAAGGCAGCATTTGACCGAGTGTGGCACCGAGAAGTCCAAGCAAAACTGGAGTCAATGGGAATCAGGGGGAAAACTCTCCACTGGTTGGAGTCATACCTAGCACAAAGGAAGCTGGTTGTGTTTGTTGAGAGTCAATTATCTTAGTCCCAGAACATCACAGCAGGAGTTTCTCAGGGTAGTGTCCTAGGCTCAACCATCTTTAACTGCTTCATCAATGATCTCCCCTCCACCATAAGGTCAGAAGTGTGGATGTTTGCTGATGATTGCACAATGTTCAGCACCATTTGCATCTCCTCACATACTGAACCAGTCCATGCCCATATGCAGCAAGACCTGGGCAATATTCAGGCTTGGGCTGATAAGTGGCAAGTAACATGCACACCACACAAGTGCCAGGTAGTGGCTATATCCAGAATCACAGAGTGCAGAAGAGGCCCTTCGGCCCATCAAGTCTACACCGACACGTGAGAAACACCTGACCTACCTACCTAATCCCATTTACCAGCACTTGGCCCATAGCCTTGAATGTTATGACGTGCCAAGTGTTCATCCAGGTACTTTTTAAAGGATGTGAGGCAACCCGCCTCCATGACTCTCCCAGGCAGCGCATTCCAGACCGTCACAACCCTCTGGGTAAAAAAGTTTTTCCTCACATCCCCCCTAAACCTCCTGCCCCTCACCTTGATCTTATGTCCCCTCGTGACTGACCCTTCAACTAAGGGCAACAGCTGTTCCCTATCCACCCTGTCCATGCCCCTCATAATCTTGTACACCTCGATCAGGTCGCCCCTCAGTCTTCTCTGCTCCAGTGAAAACAACCCAAGTCTATCCAACCTCTCTTCGTAACTTAAATGTTTCATCCCAGGCAACGTCCTGGTGAATCTCCTCTGCACCCCCTCCAGTGCAATCACATCCTTCCTATAATGTGGTGACCAGAACTGCACACAGTACTCCAGCTGTGGCCTCACCAGGGTTCTAAACAAATCCAACATGATCTCCCTACTTTTGTAATCTGTGCCTCGATTGATAAAGGCAAGTGTCCCATATGCCTTTTTCACCACCCTACTAACATGCCCTTCCGCCTTCAGAGATCTATGGACACACATGCCAAAGTCCCTTTGTTCCTCAGAAACACTCAACCTCACTGTTAACCACCTGGCCAATCTTTCTGTCATCCGCAAACTTACTAATCCTACCCCCCATATAGTCATCTATGTCGTTTATATAAATGACGAATAATAGGGAACCAAGCACAGATCCCTGTGGTACACCACTGGACACTGGCTTCCAGTCACTAAAGCATCCTTCTGTCATCACCCTCTGACTCCTACAACTAAGCCAATTTTGAATCCACCTTATCAAATTACCCTGTATCCCATGTGCATTTGCCTTCTTTATAAGTCTCCCATGTGGGACCTTGTCAAAGGCTTTGCTGAAATCCATATAAACTACAACAACTGCACTACCTTCATCTACACACCTGGTCACCGCCTCAAAAAAATCAATCAAATTTGTTAGGTATGACCTCCCTCTGACAAATCCATGCTGACTATCCCTGATCAAACCTTGCCTCTCCATGTTCAGATAGATTCTCTCCTTCAGAATTTTCTCCAATAGTTTCCCTACCACTGACATGAGACTCACTGGCCTGTAGTTCCCTGGCTTATCTCTACAACCCTTCTTAAATAGCGGAACCACATTAGTTGTTCTCTAGTCCTCTGGCACCACCCCCGTGGCCAGAGAGGAATTAAAAATTTGGGTCAGAGCCCCTGCGATCTCCTCCCTTGTCTCCCTCAGCAGTCTGGGACACAAATCATCCGGACCTGGAGATTTGTCCACTTTTAACCCTGCCAACACCTCCAATGCCTTGTCACTCCATATATCAATTTGCTCAAGAACCTCACAGTCTCTCTTGCCGAGTTCAATACCTTCATCCTCATTTTCTTGGGTGAAGACGGATGTGAAGTATTCATTCAACACTCTACCGATGTCCTCTGGCTCCATCCATTGATTGGCCCCTTGGTCCCTAATGGGCCCTACTCTTTCCCTGATTATCCTCTTCCCATTGATATACTTAAAGAATATCTTGGGATTTTCCCTACTTTTCCCTACTTTTACCAGCCAGAGCTTTCTCATATCCCCTCTTTGCTCTCCTAATTGCTTTCTTAAGCTCCACCCTGCACTTTCTGTACTCCACTAATGTCTCCAACAATGTGGCTGCCCCTTTTTTATTCCTAATCTCTACCCACAAAGCTTCATTCGATGCCCCCTCCAAGATATCATCTCTCCTTTCTGCAGTAACTGACTCCTTAACTAATAATGCAATGCCTCCTCCTCTTTTACCCCCTCTCTCGCCTGAAGATTCTATATCCTGGAATGATCCAGCAAATGAGAATCCATCCATCCCCCCTTGACCATCGCTGAATCCTCCAATATCAACATCCTGGGGGTTACCATTGACCAGAAACTGAATTGGACCAGCCATATAAATACTGTGGCTATAAGAGCAGGTCAGACGCTGGGAAACCTACAGCAAGTAACTCACTTCCTGACTCCCCAAAGCCCGTTGACCATCTACAAGGCACAAGTCAGGAGTGTGATGGAATACTCTCCACTTGCCTGGATGAGTGCAGCTCCAACAACTCTTCAGAAGCTCGACACCATCCAGGAAAAAGCAGTCGCTTGCTTGGCACCCCATCCACCACCTTCAACATTCACTCCCTCCGCCACTGACGTGCATTGTGTACCATCTACAAGATGCACTGCAGCAACTCACCAAGGCTCCTTCTGCAGCACCTTCCAAACCTGGGAGCTTTACCACGTAGAAGAACAAGGGCAGCAGATTGATGGGAACACCACCACCTGCAAGTTCCCCTCCAAGCCACACACCATCCTGACTTGGAACTATATCGCCGTCCTTACTGTCACTGGGTCAAAATCCAGGAACTCTCTCCCTAACAGCACAGTGGATATACCTGCACCACATGGAATGCAGCAATTCAAGAAGGAGTCTTACCATCACCAACTTGTCAAGAGCAATTAGGGATGGGCAAAAAATTGGTCTAGCCAGCAATGCCCACATCCCATGAAAGAATTTTTAAAAACCCGATGTCACAATGGCTTTCTATTGACTTTTCCTTCTTAAAGCCCATCCCCAATGGCAACCTGAATCCCATGGGCCTTGTATCCAGTTAGAAATGCTAATTAGCTATCCTCTAGAGCCCCAACTTCATTCTAGCTTGGAATTAATTATACAGTTTAAAGTATAACTGTTTATCAAACTTGACATTTCTGACACCTCCCTTTGAGACTTGGAGGCTTACAATCTACCCACTGTCAACACAGATGCTCTTGTCATTGTCTACAGATATAAACACCTTGCACCTTCTTCCCAGTAAAACAATCTTGGCCCCCCACCTTTAACAACAAAGCCACCCAAGCTTATTTCCAAAGAGAATTCAGAGCAAGTCATATGACCTCTTCATTCCTCCATTTTACTTTAAATTAAAGAAAGAGTGCCAAAATATAACTTGATATACTTTGTATCTGTATCAGTGAAGAGTTCAGCTCCAGTTAACTTTATCATCTGGCCATAATGACCCACATTCAGATATAATGATCTTGGCATTGCAATGTCCCTGGGCTTACACGACCATTCTTCCAAATCCACATTGCTTTAAGCCCTTCCCTCAGGTGACAGGTGGCATTGTGGACACACATCTCCTCAGTGTTCCTATACACTGCCTGCCTTGAGGCCCTCCTGCTCAGAGGTATGTAGTCCCTTTAAATCCTCATGGCTGAAATTTTGGCTTTATATGTTACACACTGTGCTGGAAGGCCACTGAAGTGCTTCCTGCACTGGATCCATATTCTGCTAACAACACTATAGCTGTGGACCTCTCTAGCAACCTCTAACCATGCCTCCTAGGTTTGCCTGTCAAACCTTCTCCTGGCACTCTCCGGAAATAAAGGGCTGGATTTTCCATTCCTGCCAGTTGTGGGAATTGTGGCAGGCAGGGGCCTAAAATTAGGCATGAAAAAAGAAGTCAGCTTCCCACCAGGAGAAACTAGTTTAGACTTTTGTTCTCCTGACTTGGATGGCAATTTAAAGGCAGGTTGAGTTCCCCCTGATCTATGTCGGGAACCACGTTTGCATTCATTTGCATCTCATGAATGCTCTTTGAAAGGCCAATTCACCAGAATTACGAGCCCACTCCAAATTAAGTGCCCCGCCAGCAGATAATTAGAATGGCCTGTTTCCCAATTGTAAATAAGTAGCGTGCACCTGGCCAGCTGCCTGGGATGTTTTGAACCCACTGCCCTGGGGCTGAGCAGGCCATGTTAGAGGTAGAATGAAAGGAACTTGGTAGGTGATGGGGGAAGTTGGAAGCTGGTTGCATTTACAAATGTGATGAGCACCATGTTCAGACTCAATGATCAATGACATAGAAAAATAAGCTTGAAAAAAATCTATATGAGAGGGGTCTCAAGATGCGTGGAAGGAGTTCAGCGCATCTTGACCAATTGAAGGGGCATCCTATAACTGTTTTGCTCAGACCACAGAGAGTGTGGCTCAGCTGAGTGCTGGACTCGAGGGCCTCATGCACAATGAATGGGCTTGGCTCTTTTTTAATAGTGCATATTCAGGTGACAATCTATTAAGTTTAGGTGTTGTGCTGCATATGGTCTTAATTGGCATCTGATCTCCACAGAGGCATGTTAGAATGGATACAGACTCCAAGAATCAATGACCACATCTGCTGCAGAGAGGCAGCATGGGCTCTACATGCTTCCGTGCTCCCTGTGCATTGGTCACAGCATTCAAGGCACCGTGCTTACAGTCAGGAAAGAAGTGCAAGGACCAGGTATCTATAGTTGTTGTAAAGGCCACTGGAGGACAACCAGCACAAGACTGACTGTGGCTCCTAGGTCTTGGGTCTTTTGACCCAAATGAATACCATTGTTGTGAATGCACATTCACATCGGAGGGGAAAGATCAGCCGCTTGTTGTCCTCCAGGATGATATCATCTTGCAAGGGGTGGCCTTGGTATGCAATTTGCAGACTAAGGGAAAATCAAGGGCTAGAGAATCCATAACTGCCTTGTATATAAAGGAAGACAAATCAACAGGAGCTAACATTGATTGCTCAATTGTATCAGCTCACAGAAACAAGGAATAGTGCAGAATGCAGGCTGCAGGCATTGCTGCCTTCTTCATAGCTTTGATGCGAATGAGGAGAGGAAGGGCCTGTTGTCACTTGGCGCAGCTCAGGGAAGACCAATGCTCTGAGGAACAAGAGCCAGCGGGACTGCAGGAAGACCCAAATGCTGAGAAGAGGGACCAAATCGCTGAAGTCGTTTGGCACGACCCAGGGCGGAATCGTTCCAGATTTGCAGTAAGTGCGGTAGCAGATGGGTAAAATGATGTTTTACCCGCTGGCCATAATGGCGGCTTTTCACACTGTATTGTCCCAAACCTGCCACATTAATTATGCAAACCCGGAAAACACACCGTTTCCATGACGGGCAAGTTCTCATTCGCCCACCACGCCATCACCTCACAGCTTCATAACGCCGGGCGCCACAATTAAAGTGCAGCCGTGTGCACAGCTTCAGTGCTTCCAGCCCACGACTGCTGCACAGAAGACATGACCCCGAAAGGCGAGAAGACTGCAGCCCCCAGGTTCAATGACGTGTCCCTCGAGCACCTTTTGGATGCAGTGGAAGCCTGGCATGGTGTCCTCTACCCCGCTCTAGCCAAAGGATGGGCAGCAATATCACTAATTTGGCTTGGAAGGCAGTGGCAGCGTTGGTCAGCGCCAACATCCAGCAAAAGAAGATAGCCATCCCATGCCAATAGAGGATGAATGATCTCCTCTGTTCCAGCAGGTAAAGTCACTCTTCTCATCACTCTCAACTCACAGACTCACAAATCCATCGCACGTCCACAGGGCCCTCACTCACTGCCGGTTGAAGAGACATCACTATTCACTCTCTCACACTCACCTTCATTATTTTCATCCATCCATGGGACCACTCACCAGCCATACATGCCAGGCATACTTATCTGGCCTGCCAGGCATCCTGTTTACACTCCATCTGTATTCATGCAGGACAAGCTGGCACACAACAAGAGGGACAGGCCATGGACTGGTGAGGAATGCCTGAAATCAAGATCCACCTTGAGGAGACTGAAAACAGCTGGCTGTTGAGGATCTGGACCATTCCTGTGCTGACGGTGAGGTGGCAGTGCTCTACCAAGTGAGGATCCAGCAGTGCAACATCCATCAGACAACCATGCTATGAGTGATGTGTCCAGTTTCACAGACCACTGCCATGCATTAATTATCTCTCTTTGTTTTTGCAGGCACATCTGGGAAACTGCCAAGAGAGCCCACGACCCAGGGCCTCCAATCAAGCTCTGAGGGATACTCAAACGAGGTACCGCTGAAACCCTCCCTGAAGACCCGGCACAGCATACACCCACACTCTGCACCAGTGCAGAGACACACATCTCGATGGAACTTGGCTTTAGAGTTGCCTCGGGATCACAATCTGGTGAGAACATTGAACTTCCTGATCCACACCAGGCAACGGCAAGGACTTCCCATGTGTCCGGCATTCAGAGGACTGCTGGAGGCTATAAATTTGCTGAGTCCGAGTCAGATGATGAGCTTCTAGACTCGGTCATGCCTCAGTTGCTGGAGCTGCAAAGGCAAGCTCAGGAACATCAGGAATGGATATCCGTTGCACTCCTCAGATTGCAAGGCATGATGGAGGAATCCGTCCGCCTTTAGGCTGAGGTGATAGTGCCAGCATGCCAACGCAGCGAGGTCAACACTGGTAGGAATGTGGCCGCCATGGAGACCTTGGTCCAGGATGTCACTCCTGCACTGCTGCGCGGGCTGAACCCCATCGCTGAGGCCACGGTTGGCCTCCAACAGTGTGTACACAAGAGGGGTGCCAGCAGCCTGATCTCACTTTAGCTTCCCCTTCTCCTCAAGGAGTCAGACAGGGACCCTCGGGCACCCATAGGGGGGAGGATCAGCAGGTGTACCCCTCCAGAGCCATACATCCAGGTGACTCCAGGAGTGTCTGGCCCATCCGAATCTCCTCTTCCTGTGACCTCAGTAGCTCCAGCTCCACAGGCCCAGGAGGGTGCCCCTGCCACACAACAGAACCCCGAAAGTAGGCCAGGTCCCTCCAGGTCTCAGTGCTACAGGAGACACCGCCAAGGTCATCACGGACAGGGCATAGCAGTCAGCAGGCTGCCTCCACCTCCTCTGTGTATGTCTGGGGAGTACCAAGATGTAGTAGCAGGCTAAGGAAAGTTAAGAAGATGTAACTCTTTTTGTTATAAAACAAATAAACTAAATTAACAAACCAAGGGACAAAGTAAAAAGCAGCCCCCTAAAGGGAAACTGCAAAAGCAAAAGACAAAATGCAAAGGAAATTTACCAACACTAAATCAAAATGTGATTAATGGGGCCAATAAAGCACCCCAGTCCCCACGGTGCCCACCGAGCATGGAAGGCCCCGACAGTGCCGCCAGACACCGCATGCTCCCTCTCCAGAGACACCTTTCTGCGAACATAGCCGTGGAAGAGGGGCAGACAGTTGGGTCAGATGACCCCCTCGATCGCCCTCTGCCTGGACCTGTTAATGGCCAACTTGGCAATGCCCAGGAGCAGGTTCACAAGGAGGTCCTCCTCCCTCCCAGCTCCCCTCTGCACTGGGTGCCCGTAGATCAGGAGGGTGGGGCTGAAGAGCAAACAAAACAACAGTAAAAGGTTTTTCAAGAAACTAAAAAGGGGGTGCAGCCTACAACAACCAACATACACATAGTCCATGGACTCCACAAGGCTGCAAAAGACTCTTGGGAGTCAGTGAACCAATGCATCCTACGATTGTATGAGACTGCTGCACGCAACACCCTCCACCCCAGGTCCCCAAGAGAAAAGGGGAGGACATCTCAGTAGAGGGCCCCCCACTTGGAACCTTCGCTGCCGGACAGCAGCAAGGCATGCCAGGTCGTGTCCGAGTGGTGGGCGAAGGCAAGGAAGTGAAGGGTGTGCAGCAGCAGCCCTTATAGGAAATCCCTCCACGTTGCGCTAAAGGGCATGGAGGACATTTCCGCGAGGTGACTCAAGTTGCGAGGCACTGGCTTCCGAGGGAAGGTTCAGGGTTTGAGGCCAATGTGGAATTCCATTTGAACAGGGGTATGCTCGGATGGAAGACCACCGCACACCTGTGCCACCTCGAGTCCCAGTATGATGTCGGGGCCAAGCACGTCCGTCCTCATGTCATGGATGGCATTGGCCACTGACGCATGTTGCGCCAACTCCTGGGGAATCATCCAGCCCACTGCTCTGCCACCCAGCACGTCCCCAATCCTGGTCACCCAGGCAGCCACAGCCCTCCTCTCCACCAGCCACTGAAAAGGGCGGATTCTTGAGCAGTGGCTCTCTAACGATAGCCGCTACTTCTGATGTCGCAGAACTGCATCGCGAGGCGACCATGTCCCAGACTTTGATCATGTCCTGGTAAAAGATGGGCAATGCCTGCAAGGGGCCACAAAGGCCCCTCAGGTCTACAAACAGGAGCTGCACATCATAATTCAGGCCGTGCACGTGGCAGAAGAAAAACGTTGCCAGGGCACACGATCTCAGAGGGGGCTTGACATAAAGGTATTGCTGCAGGGCCTGAAGGCAGAAAGTCGCCACCTGGGTGCATAGGCACACCAACGCCTGACCACCCTCCCTCAGCAGCGACCCAGTGCAGCATTTTGTCCCAGAAGAAGTCGACGAGTATTTTGTGGATTTTTGTGACAAAATCTAGGGGAGGGATCAAAGTGACCAGCTGGTACCACAACATGGCAGCAATCAGCTGGCTTATGACCGGCACTCGACCCCGGTAAAACAGCACTCGGAGCAGTCCTGTCCAGTGCCTCAGGCAAGTGGTGACTTTGGCCTCCAGCTCCTGCCAGTTCGCCGGCCAGGATTCCTCAGCTGGACAGAGATGGACCCCCAGGTAGAGAAGGCTGGTCCTGCTCCAGGTGAAAGGCCTGAGCTCCTCGGGTAAGGGATCCATCTGCCACGGACCAACCACGAGTCCAGAACACTTGTCCCGGTTGATCCTGGCAGAGGATGCGGCAGAGTGGACCTGCTGGCACTCGCGCATCCTCTGCAGGTCAGCGGATCGGTGAACATGAGGAGCACATCATCGGCGTAAGACAAGAGGACTACCCCGATGCCCGGCCCACGCAGAACCAATCCCGACAACCTCCTCCGCAAGAGGCGCAGGAAAGGCTCCATGCAGGTGGAATACAATCGGCCAGACAGGGGGCAGCCCTGAGGCACTCCTCTTCCAAAGAGAAGGGTGGCCATCAGGGACCCGTTAACCTTAACCAGACACTCTGTGGCAGTATACAGAAGTCAGATCCGGGTGATGAAATGCGCCCTGAACCCGAATGTTTGCAGAGTTCTGAATAAATATTTGTGATCCACCCTGTCGAACGCCTTCCCTTGGTCAAGAGAAAGGAAGTTGCTTGACAGACCAGTCCTCTGGGAGAAGTGGATGATGTCCCAGACCAGATGGATGTTATCAAAGATGGTACGACCCGGGGCCATGTAGGACTGATCAGAGTGGATCATATGGTCTAGCACAGTGCCAAGAAGAGATGACTTTGCCCTGGCAAAAATCTTGTAATCCGTGCTGAGGAGGGATCCAGGCACCAGTTTTTAAGAAGACGGATATCCCCCTTTTTTTGGCAGCAGGGCAATCATGGCCCTGCGTCACGTGAGGGGCATCTCCCCGGCAGCAATACTCTCCCCCGGGACCCCCATGTAGTCATTCCCCAGGACGTCCCAGAACGCCTGAAGAACTCCAGTCAGCCCATCTAGCCCTGGAGTCTTGCCCCTGGAGAGGCTGTCGAGGGCGCTGGTCAGCTCCCCCAGACTTATAAGGGAGTCAAGCTTTCCGGCACCCTCCAGGCCAACCTGCAGCAGGTCCTCCCACAAAACTCTGTGAGCATCCTTGCTGGACGGATCCAGAGAGAACAGGGCAGTGTAGTAGGTTTTGACAATGGCCCTGATTCCCTCCGGATCCAAGATAAGGGATCGTTGTCCGTTAGCAGCGTAAGGAGCTGCTGACGGACCCCGTGCCATTTTTCCAGAGAGTAGAAGGGGGAGCTGCGGTCCAGGTCTTGGACCAGTTGCAGGTCCCGCAGCGCGCCCTTCTTCTCCACATATGCCAGTAGCAGGGCCGGGTCCACATCGGGCTGATGGAGACGTGCCTCCAGGTCGAGCACCTTCTTCTCCAACTCCCTGACCCTGGATTTTCACCCCTTTGTCGACCCCCTTGTGTAGTCCTGACAGAAGATGTGGACATGAGCCTTGCCCACGTCCCACCATAGCCTCAAGGAGGAGAAGCTCCCTGCTTCCTTCTCCAGCCGGCCCAGAAACAACAAAACGAGTCCAGGAACCGCTTATCCTCCAGCAGCAGGTTGTTAAAGTGTAAGTACGCAGTTCGAACGCAGAACAGAACGAGTTCTGCCCACACTAGATGGTGGTCAGTGTACGGCACCTGCTGCACAGAAGCCGATGGAATGCAAGACATGAACGCCTTAGAAACATAAAGGCGGTCAAGTCTGGACACTCCGACTCCAGGCGACACAAAAGTGAAAACGCTGGAGTCACGTTGGTGATGTTGCCAGACGTCCACCAAGTCGAAGGACCTAACCAAGTCCCTCAGCTTACTCACACCTAGCGTGCAGTGCTGGGAACCGTGATGGTCCCTGGCCTCAAGGGTACAGTTGAAATCCCCCCCAAGGACAATGCACTCATCCACGTCAATGGAACCGAGATGAGTGGACACTTCCTCAAAGAAGCTCGTTTGCTGCTGCGCGCCCATGGGAGTGAACACATTCACAAAGTGAAGCGCCGCACCACCTAGGCGCACAGTAAGGTGCAGCAACCGGCTCCTTGACTCCCCAAGATCTCCAGCTGAAAATGTGGGCCAACAACATAGTCACCCCGCCAGAAATGGAGGCTAGATGATTCATGTAGATCACCCCCTCACCACTCCAGGAGACATGTAGCTTTGTCTCCCGGAAAGATATAGGTTTCCTTCAGTAAGCACACCACACACTTCTTGTCCCGGAGGACCAAGAAGTTCTGGAACCTGAGCTGTGTATCCTTGCTGCCGTTGATGTTGAGGCTAGCTATGGTAGTCTTCATTGTCAGAAGTATGTGCTACCATCACCATGCCTAGTGTAAGGAAAGGACTATTTTAATCCTTCATCTCCTTCAGGAGCCCAGTGAAAAACGTGTGGACCCTCCTCTTAGCATTCCGGTCCAGCCCAGGGGTCTTGAGGGCCTTGCGGGCGGACCAGAACACAAGAGGAGAATGCCACTGGTCCAGGGCAGACTGGACCCTGTCTCGGCGACCACGATTACTCGCTAAAAAATCTTGGAGCTCCTGTAAAAGGATGAGGGGAGAATCGGTGGGGAGCACCAGGGGATCCACCACCTCACCTGACAACGACTCTAAGTCGTCCCCAGTGCTCACCACCGAAACCCCATCCTCCTCCAGGTCGTCGCCTCCAGCTTCCAACCCCTCCCCCGTATTAAGAACAGGGGCTGGTTTGGAGCTGCCAGTCGGTTCCACCTCCACCTCGATTCCACCCCCAGGATAAAGGGCAGAGGGATCCTCTCTGGTCTCCTCTTGGGGATATGGGCCAAAGGGTGGTGGCGGCTCAAAGCCCGGCTCCCCCTCAGGCACCAGGTCACCTAGCGAGTCTGGAAAAAGCTCCGGACCTAGGACGGAGGCACCCGGCGCTGAAGGTTGAGAGGGAGCAGGGAGGCCTTCCTTGCCACTGCCGCCCAATGACCCAGCAGTTGGGGCTGTGAATGGACTGCCAGAGTCCCCTGGTGAGCCAGATGGCACCTCGGAGTGGGGCCCCACCTCACCAACCCCCAAGGGGCCCTGTTCAGGGGACCGTAGCAATGGGTCGGTGATTTGGGGTCCCCCCAGAGGGCAGGGCGATGACTTATGGGGCAGAAATGCTACCACTTTTTCATTGGGGGAGGGGACACATCCGACCTCACAAGTCGCAAGGTCCTTCCCACTTTGAGGGGTGGCGTCTCTTCCGGAGCAGGCTAGGGGCTGGGGAAACCCCCATCTGCGAGACCCCCGCTGCCTCATCCAGCCCATCTGGTCACTCGCCCTCTGGGGTTTTGGCTGATCTATTCTTTTTAGGACAACCACTGGCTTGGGGTCGGACACCCCATCGCCGCCGGACCCGGGAGCCTGTGCATGAACGACGCCGAGCCCAGCACATAGTGCTGAGGAGCACACGGACCTGGGGGCATGCTGTGACAAGTCATCGGGGCAGGATGATGTTTTTCTCCCTGAGCCGGTGTCCTAGGGTGTCTGGGGATCAAGATTGGTTTGAGGAGTTCGGGGGGCTTGGGAGGCCGCCTCCGCATGGTGGGTCTTCCGTTGCACTTTCTTCGGGCGTGGGGTCTCTTCCCCTGCCTCACCGGCAGCCGACATGACAGTGGCTGCCGGCGGCATCTCCCCTTGAAGATGGAGTGGCGGCAGTGGGAGGAGCGGCGGGGGGAGGAGTGGTGGTGGTAGCCATGGCAGCCTGAGTGACATGGGCGGGCTTGGAGGTGGGGCAGTTCTTTCAGACATGCCCCATCTCTTTGCAGGCATGACACCACACACTATCCACCGACCAGAAGACGCAGCAGGCAGCCCCCTCAAAGGTGACATCAAACCGCCCCTCTGTGCACTCCTCCTGGGTCAGGCGAACAAAGACCTGGCACCGGAAGGAGTACATGTGTTGGAGACTGGGCTCCCTGAGGCCAAGCGGGATCGGCAACACCCCTGACCTGACCTCCCCCAGTTGGTGAAGGTGAGTGTGGAGGATCTCACCGGGAACGAAGGGCAGGACGTTGGATAAAACAAGCCACTCCACGGTGATCTCAAGAGGCTCCACTGCCAGATAGGTTCCGCCTACGGTGAGCCCCTTGGCTAGGGCCAGGTGCACCTCCCACTCGGACCTCAGCAAGAACACCGCCTTCCCACACATGGGCGAGGCTGCAATAATGGCTGAGAGGCCGACAATCCCAGCCAAAGCCTTCATGCATGTTTCTACAGTCATCTCGAGGTGAATGTAGCTCTTTACCCCCATGGCCCTGGTCAGGAGGCGGAATGGTGACGGGGCCATGGAAGCAGTCACTCTCGCATAGGTCTTCTTGTCGGGCCCTGCCACTGGTGATAGCGCCGCATCCACAGCTACCCCGGAGGGCCCGGCTACCGGTGACCCCGTGGCGGATGAGCCACACCCACCCCGAGTTCTGTCGGTGGTAGCAACAGCATTTAGAAAAGTGGAGAGGGGGAAAAAGAAGGATTATCATCTCCCTCCTGATGGTGTGTAAAGACAGAAGGGGAGGAGAGAGGGAAAAAGGACAGGGAGGCACAGAAGGGGAAAGGGTAATGGGTGCAGGGTGGATGGGTGTCGCTGGGTGGAGTGGAGTGGGGTGATGGGGGCCTAACTGTTCTTCCCACAGGGGGAGGGGGAGGGTGATGACTTTGCCAGGCAGCCGGAAATGCCTGGCACACGGAAGTCAGGTCCATCCCTGTTCACCAGGCAGCACTTGGACACGGGTGGGCCGAGAAGGGGGGTGGAGGGAACAAGATGTTAAATGGACACATGCACACACCCCTTCTCCCCGAGTCCCTTCAGTAGACTTCTTCATCCCCCACCAAACAAAAATCCAGACACCCACCGCAAATGTAATGCCTCCTGGCGTAACTATCTTGCAGCACCTCCTCTCTCTTTCCTCCAATTCTCCAAGCTTCAAGTCTTGCAGGCTCCAGGCCCCTGCAGCCCCGGCAACAATACCAGCAGTAGGCTTCTAGTGTCCCTTGGGCTGCAGCAAAGCCAGAGCAGCTTGTAAAAGTCCAGAGGAGTATATTGGAAAAAGCAATAGTAACAGCAGGGTGTACCTCTCCAAGTAGCAACAGCAACAGCCACAGCCAGTGCACAGCAACAGCTCCCACTCCGGTAGGAACAAGCTGCACCTGAGCCCAATCAGGAAGCACAGCCTGGGCATGGGTATTAATCAATTGTACATAATGTTCACTATTGTAAATAAACTCCCATGAATGTCTCCCTGCCTATGGCTCTTTGTTCAGATGATCAGTGTTCATGTCACTCAGATATGAAACCTTTCTGCACAAGGTAAAGGCAGGTGTCTCAGTCCAGGGTCTCTTCCCTGTGCTCTGTGCTGCATTCAGATCAAAGTGATGGTCCAGCCTCACACTCCCTGGACACATTAGTGATGCCTGCACTTCGATGGTGCTTGTCATTGCTGCCAGAATGTCGTGGGCAGGCGTCAAAGAGTTCTCTCATTCTCTCTCTCAGCATTTTAAAGGTGGGGCTGGCCCCCATCTCTTCAACATCTGTGATCACTGATGCTGTGCTCCTAAAGGGCTCAGAATGTGGACAAAGGATCAGATGCTTTTAAAGTTCCATGGCTGTGTCTGTATGATTTGACCCTGATCACAGAGCACAAGTGAGCTGCCCTCGGCCATACAGGAGTCAGACATTCTCAAAGATCTATATGAAGATCTATAGATTATCCTCGCTGCATGTCATCATCATCCTCCTCCAATCGAGGGACTATTAGGGCCTCCACTGCGCCTCCATGACAGGAGCATTATCACAGAGGGTACTTGCGCTGCCATAAGCCAGACTGGATTCAAACATTCAGAGATGCAATGTGATGACCTATGCAGTCTCCTCACTGCATGTTGTCATCATCCTCCACAAATCTAGTAGCTATGAGGGCCTCCTGAGTGTGCCTGCCTCGTCTGGCAAGTGTGAAGGCCTCATCACCGTCATCGTCACCTTTGTGGACCTCCTCACCCTCATCACCATCGACATCCTCCTCATCAGAGGAGACCTCCAGCTCCTGCATCTCCTCATCCAGCCAGCTTCTCACCCCGTTGCAGCGCCAAGTTGTAAAGGGCGCAGCAGGCGCCAATAATGCATGACACCCTCTGTGGATTATATTGCAGGTCTCCATCAGACTGGTAAAACTGAAAGCATCAGAACCTCATTTTCAGCATCCCGATGGTTTGCTCCATCAAGTTGCAAGTTGCAGCATGAGCCTTGTTATATCTTCGCTCTGCTGCAGTCTGAGGCCGCCGCACGGGTGTCATCAGCCACATCCTCTGCAGGTTGTCCTTGTCCCTTAGCAGCCAACCCTGCAGCCTCTGCAGACCCTTGAAGATGTCAAGGATCTGTGACCGACTGAGAATGTAGGAGTCGTGGACACTGCCTGGAAATTGTGAGGCGGGCGATGGCATAGTGGTATTATTGCTGGACTCGAGATTCAGGGGACCCAGGTTCAAATCTTGCCATAGGATTTGAATTCAATAAAAATCTGGAATTAAAAAAAGTCTAATGATGATCATGAAACCATTGTCAATTGTTGTTATAAAAAACGCATCTGATTTACTAATGTCCATTAGGGAAAGAAATCTGCCATCCTTACCTGGTCTGGCCTACAAGTGACTCCAGACCCACAGCAATGCCCTCTGAAATGGCTGAGCAAGCCACTCAGTTGTATCAATCTGCGACAAAGCCTCAAAAAAGGAATGGAACTGGACAGACTCCCGGTATCAACTTAGGCAACGGCAAACTCAGTTCTGTCGACCCTGCAAAGTCTTCCTTACTAATGTTTGGAGGCTAATGCCAAAATTGGGAGAGCTGTCTCACAGACGAGTCAAGCAATAGCCTTACATTGCCATCCTCATGGGATCATGTCCCAGACACCACCATCACCATCCCTGGGTATGTCCTGTCCCCCCAGCAGAGGTAGCGGCACAGCGGTATACAGTCAGGAGGGAGTTGCCCTGGGAGTCAACATCAATTCCGGACCCCATGAAGTCTCATGGCATCAGGTCAAACATGGGCAAGGAAACCTCCTACTGATTGCCATGAACTGCACTCCCTCAGCTGATGATTCAGTGTTCCTCCATGTTGAGCACCACTTGGAGGAAGCACTGAGGGTGGCAAGGGCACAGAATATACTCTGGGGGTGGGGGTGGGGGAGGGTCTTGGTAAAACCAGTACTGACCGAGCTGGCCAAGTCCTAAAGGGCATAGCTGCTAGGCTGGGTATGTGGCAGGTGGTAAGGGAACCAACAAGAGGGAAAAACACGCTTGACCTCATCCTCAGCAATCTGCCTGCCACAGATGCATCTGTGTATGACAGTATCGGTAGGAGTGACCACCCTACAGTTGTTGTGGAGACGAAATCCCGCTTTCACATGAAAATAAATGGGATCGTGTTGTGTGGCACAACCACTATGCCAAATGGGATAGATTTTGAACAGATTCTAGCCACTCAAGACTGGGCATCCATGAGGCGCTGTGGGCCATCAGCAGCAGCAGAATTGTACTCGAACACAATCTGTAACCTCATGGCCGGCATATCACCCACTCAGCAATTACCATCAAGCTGGGGATCAACCCTAGTTCAATGAAGGGTGCAGGAGGGCGTGCCAGGTATACCTAAAAATGAGGTGTCAACCTGGTGAAGCTATAACACAGGGCCACTTGCATACCAAACAGCATAAGCAGCAAGTGGTAGAACTAAGCGGTCCCACAACTAACGAATCAGATCTAAGCTCTGAAGTCCTGCCAAATACAGTCATGAATTAAACAATTAATTCACAATTAAACAACTCACTGGAGCAGGAGGCTCCACAAATATCCCCATCCTCAAAGATGGAGGGGCCCAGCACATCAGTGCAAAAGATAAGGCTGAAGCATTTTCTACAATCTTCAGCCAGAAGTGCCGAGTGAGTGATCCATCTCAGCCTCCACCAGAGGTTCCCAGCATCATAGATGCCAGTCTTCAGCCAATTCAATTCACTCCACAAGAAACGACTGATGGTACTGAATAGTGCAAAGGCTACAGGCCCTGACAATATTCCGGCAATAGTACTGAAGACTTGAACTCCACACCTTGCCGTACCCCTAGCCAAATTGTTCCAGTACAGCTACAACACTGGCATCTACCTGGCTATGTGGGAAATAGCCCAGATATGTCCTGTCCACAAAAAGCTGAACAAATCCAACCGGATCAATTGCCGCCCCATCAGTCTAATCTCGATCTTCAGTAAAGTAATGGAAGGAGTCTTCAACAGTGATATCAAGCGGCACTTGCTTAGCAATAACCTGCTCACTGATGTCCAGTTTGGGCTCCGCCAGGGCCACTCAGCTCCTGACCTCATTACAGCCTTGGCTCAAACATGGACAAAAGAAGTGAACTCTAGAAATGAGATGAAAGTGACTGCCCTTGACATCGAGGTTGCATTTGACCAAGTGGGGCATGGAGGAGACCTAGCAAAACTGCAGTCAGTGGGAATCAGGGGGAAAATTCTCTGCTGGTTGGAGTCATACCTAACACAAAGGAAGATGGTTGTGGTTGTTGGAGGTCAGTCATCTCAGCTCCAGGACATCACTGCAGGAATTCCTCAGGATAGTGCCCCCGGCCTAACCATCTTCAGCTGCTTCATCAATGATCTTCCTTCCATCATAAGGTTAGGAATGGGAATATTCGCTGATGATTGCACAATGTTCAGCACCATTTGCCATGTACATTTTTATAAATATATATCCTTATTGTAATTTCTTACTTTTGAGCTGGACTTTTTGGATGATGGCAGATTTTCCGCCTGTGAGTTATCATCTGTGAGTCTCCAGAACAAAAGAATTCACTTCTCAGTTTTGGGAATGTCACACCTCGTTATGTGCAAGGAGCTTCTGCCAGACCGCCTGGTGACTGCAAAGCCCAACTTCATATACTGAAGCAGTCCATGTCCAAATGCAGCAAGACCTGGACAATATCCAGGCTTGGGCTGACAAGTAGCAAGTAACATTCACACCACACAAGTGCCAGGCAATGACCATCTCCAACAAGAGAGAATCTAACCCTCGCCCCTTGTCGTTGAATGGCATTACCATTGAATCCCCCATTACCAACAAACTGGGGGCTACCATTGACAAGAAACTGAACTGGACTAGCCATATAAATACTGTGGCTACACGAGCAGTTTGGAGGCTATGAGTCCTGCAACATGTAACTCACCTCCTGACTCCCCAAAGCCTGTCCAACATCTAATCCAATGTTGTCAAATGCAAATAGCTTTCCGGTAGCTCCCTTTGAAGTTGGGCTTTGCAGTCACCAGGTGGTCTGGTAGAAGCTCCTTACACATAATGAGGTGTGACATTCCCGAAACTGAGAAGTGAATTCTTTTGTTCTGGAGACTCATAAGTGATAACTCACAGGCGGAAAATCTGCCATCATCCGAAAAGTTCGGTTCAAAAGTAAGAAATTACAATAAGGATATATATTTATAAAAATGTACATGGCTAGGTTCTGTTCCATGACAATGTATTCACCTACATCCTCCACCAGCTCAGATACATGCATCTCAGTGGGGCCTCATTATAGAGTAGGCTCGAGTTCACAACCTGATCACCATCTCACGGACATTTGCCCACAGCAGGTGAAGGCAGTGCTAGCCGAGGTCTCTGACACTCGGAAGACTGCTGGAGATCAAGCCCCCGCAGAATCTGAGTCCAATGATGGACCTCTGCAATCAGTCATGAGAGAAAAGTTAGAGAAGCAGGGACAGACAGGAGAACATCAGATAGGGTTATCAGAGGCTGTCAGCAGACTGGAATGAAGGATGGAGGAGTCCGTCCACGTTCTGTCTGATGTCGTGGCTCTGGCATGCGAGTGCATCGAAGTCTGCATGGCTGCCGCCATGGAAACCCAAGCCCAGCAGAATTCACAGTTTCTGCTGGATTTGTGCTCAGACCTGTACTCAATCACTCTTGCCTTGGGTGCATTCCAGCAGTGGTTAGGTGAGAGGGGGATGGGGCACCTCGACCTCCCGCCAGGTGCCCCTACTTCTCAAGGAGTCTGGGAGGGCCCCTTGTGCATCTAAAGGGAGGAGGAGCCCCAGCCAGACACCCCAGGGCCATCCACCCAAGAGTGGGCAAGGGTGTCCTGCTGCTCCAAATCCCCTCTTCCTGTGACCTCATCAATTCCAGCAAGTCAGGCCGAGGAGGGTGTACCTGTTTTGGAGCTAGTGCACCCTCATGTTGGAGCATGTGACCTCATGAGAATTCTCTATCAAGATGTGGCCTCAGCTGTAATCATGCGTGAGAGCTGGCATTTGGAGAGATAGTGCTGTCTGGATGTATGACTAATATTTTTCGTCTTAGAGCCACCTTGCTAAGCTGCTGTCATGCTGGCATGAGTTCATGGAAGATTAGTGACTATCCTGATGTTGCCACACTGAAGTCTGTTCTTTCTGGGTGTTATAAGTATTTATCTCGGCCAATGTTGGAGGCGTAATTGCCTTTATTTTATGACTGTGAAGTTTTGGTAAAAGTATCATTCATTGTTGAGCACCATAGCCTTTAATGCCTCCCTGCAGTGTTATTTTGTTTCCGCTTTTAAGGCTGAACATTACTCCTTTATTGGTTTTCATCCTTTTCATGCATGAAGCCGAGCGATGGAAGTTAGTTCCACTCGGTGACATTTGAAATGTCTGCTAGATGGGCATGAGTGTGTGATGCCAGAGGTGATGAAGCCATCCAATTACCTGTGGAGGATGTTACTTTTCCCCTGAATGGCTGCCTAGCGTTGCCTGACAGAATCCCACTGTGGGGTCACAGAACACCAGTTGATATTGATTTCATTACATGGCTGTGCAATTGCTGACTTAGGGTTCATAGCAAGGATCGACCTTTGTGAAATGGGTAATGTCGATGACTATAATGGTATGCAAGCGATGTTCTAACTCATCTCCTGAGTGCTCTTCAGTATCTGTGAAGGAACTAAGTTATCATTGTCAGCCATGTCAAAACTGGCTGGGCCACATCTCTCCCAAATGCCAAGGCATTGGCAGGATGTAAACTTGGCAGGCTTTCGACGAATGCATGGTAATGAGTGTTTGTCAATAATCACATGAGATTTCTGCTGAATCATTTTGTGAGTACAATGCTAGCACAACTCGCATCTTTGTGCCCATGCTGTCGTGTAACAGATCACTGCATCCTGATGTCTGATGGCATCTTGCGGCTCAGTATCAAGATGCAGCTTCAGCTGTAATCATGCATTTGGAGGGATCGTGCTGTCCGGATGTATGACTAATGTGTTTCGTCTTAGAGCCACCTTGCTAAGCTGCTGTCACATTGGCATGAGTGCATTGCTGTGCAATAGTGTTTCTGCCTCTTGAAGACTGCCATGGTCACTGACCTTTTTGGGCCATGGTTGAAAGGACTGCACTATGCTTATAGTTGCTTAAGGATGTGCACTAGAGTAATGCTTATTCAATTACACAGCAGCCACATATCCCCTAGGCTACTGCGCCTTCCCAGGATGACCCCATCATTGGGGTTAAAGATGACTTATGCTTACTCCATTATCATTTTAAGATTGATGACCTTTCATGAGATGTTGAAGATAATAATGAAGATCTTATTGTCTCCCCTGCATTGAAGCGTGAAGAGAACTGTGCTTGTTTCAATATTCCTCCTAGAATCTTGTAGCTATAAGGTTGTCACGTGCTCGTCTTCCGCATGTCATCCTCATGTGGCTTGTCTGAATCCTCACCCTCTTCAAATTCATCCCCTTCAACATCCTCCTCATCCAAGGAGAGGTGTAGCTCCTCCAAGTTTCTCTGTGGAAAAATATTTCCCTTTTGCAGCACTAGGTTGTGAAGGGCACAGCAAACAGGGAAGATGCGGGACACCCTCTATGGTGCATATTGGAGAGCCCGCCTGATTAGTCCAAATATCTGAAATGCATCTGAAGAGACCATAATCTGCTCTAATAAAGACCTTGTGGCTGAATGTGTAGAATTGTATTTCTCCTCAGATGCACTCTGTGAACGAAGAACGAGTATCATTAGCCATGTCTTTAGGAGGCACCTGTTATCACCAAGGAGCCAATCCTCTAAACGCCAAGGGCCCACAAAGATCTGAGGCACCTGCGAGTGACTTAAGATGTAAGAGTTGTGAGAGTTGCCTGAGTACCTAACACAAACATGCACGGCCTACTTTCTGTGTTCACAGATGAGCTGGATGTTTGGAGAGTGAAATCCTTTTCTATTGATGAATCTTACAGGCTACTGCCAGAGAGCTCTCAAGGCCACATGTACGCAATTGATGGCACTCTGCATTTGTGGAAAGCCTGAGATTAAAGTGAATCCCACAACTCTGGCAACCTGGCTTGCTTCAGCCATGGTGAACAGCACACAAGCTGCTGAACTGAGCTTTATTGAAAAGGGCATCAGTCACCTCACTTATGCATTGATGTGTCACCAATTGTGAGATTCTGCAGAGGTCTCCAGTGGAGCCATGGAAGGATCCACTGGCAAGAAATTTGAGTGTGGCGGTAACCTTAAGAGTATTTAACATTGGATGCCCTCCCAGTCCGTGTGGCCACAGAGAATGTGGCAAATATGAGCTGTCACATCCCGAGCAAAGGCATCTGCCACACTGTCTTTCAATGCAGCCCACACAGACTCCATGTATGGGCTGCATCTTCCATAGACACTTGGGGCGGAATCATCCATGCTCACTGACGTTGGGTGTGCTCAGCGGTGTGAGTGGACAATATGATGAGAAGGCCAAAAATCGGTTTCACGATGTCATGAAACCAGTTTTCAATCGTCCGCTCAGCCTGTCGATGGTGGGCCGTGTTTCCCACCATCAGACCTCGAGAACCTCATCGTAATACACCTGCCAGCCTGCCGGAATCATCCCCCCACTCTCGCCCACAGGATCATCTGCAGCCATATTGACATGCGTGGAGTTGGGCCTCTAGCTTATCTGCCCACTCAAGCAACGCAGAGGCATGAAAGTGCCACCAAATGCTCAGAGCTTTTTACCCCTTGGGCACAGACTGCAAACTAATCAGTGTTTTAGAAGACTGCAGAACAGTTGGTCAACTGGGCACAGTGTACAATCTCCTTGCTAAAGTTGGCTGTGCAGTAGTCACTGGTGGAGGTGCTCAGAGCCCCTTGCAATGTCATCATCCCGGTTTGGACCAATCTCCCCATGGTTCAAGCTAACAGTGTAGCCTTCCAGTGTGGGTTATGAGAATGACTGCACCTGAGCTGAGAGCACAGCATGCAGTCCAATGGGCAAAGCTGCCGCCAATCGGTCAGGTGGAGTGGGGCGGACATGGTTGGGATTTCGGGCAACCATGCAGCGTACTAAACTCTGGCCATCCAAGTGGTGGCCAGCACTCTCCAGGATGTGTTAAGGGGGTTCCGACTTAACCAAGAGAGCTTCTTGGTATACCCAAGCTAACCCACGCATCTCTCTCTCTTTCACCCTATCAGGAGCGTAGAGCCTGGTGAACTAGCTGTATGACTCATGGCGTACTGAGAGCAGAGACAATGGAGAAGAGAGTGATGGAGGCATCTGGCTGTGCAGAGGGAGGAAAAGCACCCTCAGGAAGAAAGAGCTGTTGGGGTTCCCGCACACGCTGCAGAAGGGACATAGCGAGCCGTCGTTGGTCGGTGCCTAGGTAGATCCAGGGTCTATAGATGCCATCTTTCATTCCTGCAGATGATCGAGAACCAGTGTCAATGAGGACTGTGCATGTCTAGGGAACTGGTCGGTCACATCTGCCAGCTACTGCGGGATTTGGCGCCACAGGGACATGGAGGGCATCCACTGTCAGTGGCCGTGAAAGTGACCACGGTGCTCAATTTTTACGCCAGTGGCTCCTTTCAGGGCTGCACTAGTGACATCTGCGGGGTATCACAAGCCTCCATCCACAACTGCATTCATGAGGTCACAGATGCCATCTTCGCATTTCACCTGGGACCAAGTGAGCCAGGATGCAAGAGCGATTAGATTTGCCCAGATCTCAGGTTTCCTGTAGGTGCAGGGTGCGATTGACTGGACTCACATGGCGCTCAGATCTCCGTTGCAACAAGGGGTCAACTATGTCAACCGCAAGGGCTTTAATTCACTCAATATGCAGCTGGTGTGTGTCTTCTTGAACTGCTGCAGTCCATGTGGTGCAGGTACACCCACAGTGCTGTTAGGGAGGGAGTTCCAGGATATTGACCCAGCGACAGTGAAAGAACAGCAATATATTTTCAAGTCAGAATGGTTAGTGACTTGGAGGGGAACTGCCAGGTGCTGGTGTTCCCATGTGTCTGCTGCCCTTGTCCTTCTAGATGCTGCTGGTCATGGGTTTGGAAGGTGCTGCCTAAGGAGCCTTGGTGAGATACTTCAGTGCATCTTGTAGATGGTACACACTATTGCCATGGTTCGTCGGTGGTGGAGGGAGTGAATGTTTGTGGATGGGGTGCCACTCAAGCGGGCTGCTTGGTCCTGGATGCTGTCAAGCTCCTTGAGTGTTGTTGGAACTGCACTCATCCAGGCAAGCGGAGAATATTCCATCACACACCTGACTTGTGCCTTGTAGATGGTGGACAGAATTTGGGGAGTCAGGAGGTGAGTTACCCGCTGCAGGATTCCTAGCCTCTGACATGCCCTTGAGGCCACAGTATTTATATGGCTAGGCCAGTTCAGTTTCTGGTCAATGGTAACCCCCAGGATGTTGACAGTGGGGAATTCAGCGATGGTAATGACATTGAACGTCAAGGACAATGGTTATATTCTCTCTTGTTGGAGATGGTCATTGCCTGCCTGGTACTTGTGTGGCACGAACATTATTTGTCACTTGTCAGCCCAAGCCAGGATATTGTCCAGGTCTTGCTGCATTTGGACATGGACCACTTCAGTATCTGAGGAGTCATGAATGGTGCTGAACATTGTGCAATTATCAGCGAACATCCCCACTTCTGACCTTATGATGGAAGGGAGTTCATTCATGAAGTAGCTGAAGATGGTTGGGCCAGGACATTACCCTGAGGAACTCCTGCAGTGATGTCCTGGAACTAAGATCATTAACCTCCAACAACCACAACCATCTTCCTTTGTGCTATGTGTGACTCCAACCAGTGAAGTGGTTTCCCCCTAATTCCCATTGACTTCAGTTTCGCTAGGGCTCCTTGATGCCACACTCGGTCATATGCTGCCTTGATGTCAAGGGCAGTCACTCTCATCTCACTTCTAGAGTTCACTTCTTTTGTCCATGTTTGAATCAAGGCTGTAATGAGGTCAGAAACTGAGTAACCCTGGCGGAAACCAAACTGGGCATCAGTGAGCAGATTATTGTTAAGCAAGTGCCTCTTGACAGTACCGTTGATGACCCCTTTCACTACTTTACTGATGATCGAGAGTAGACTGATGGGGCAATAATTGGCCAGGTTGAATTTATCCTGCATTTTGTGTACATACCTGGGCAATTTTCCACATTATCAGGTAAATGCCAGCATTGTAGCTGTACTGGAACAGCTTGGCTAGGGGCGTGGCAAGGTCTGGAACACAAGTCTTCAATACTATTGCCAGAATATTGTCAGGGCTCATAGCCTTTGCAGTATCCAGTGCCTTCAACTGTTTCTTGATATCACGTGGAGTGAATCGAATTGGCTGAAGACTGCCATCTGTGATGCTGGGAACCTCCAGTGGAGGCCCTGATGGACCATCCACTTGGCACTTCTGGCTGAAGTTTGTTGCGAATGCTTTAGCCTTATCTTTTGCACTGATGTGCTGGGCTCCTCCATCATTGAGGATGGGGATATTTGTGGCGCCCGCTCCTCCAGTGAGTTGTTTAATTGTGCACCACCATTCACAACTGTATTTGGCCGAACTGCAGAGCTTAGATCTGATCTATTGGTTGTGGAATCGCTTAGCTCTATCACTTGTTGCTTATGCTGTTTGACACGCAAGTAGACCTGTGTTGCAGCTTCACTGGGTTGACACCTCATTTTCAGGTGTGCCTGGAGCTGCTCCTGGCATGCCCTCCTGCACTCTTCATTGAACCAGGGTTGATCGCCTGGCTTGATAGTAATGGTAGAGTGGGGGATATGCCGGGCGATGAAGTTACAGATTGTGGTTGATTATAGCTCTGCAGCTGCTGATGGCCCACAGCACCTCATGGTTGCCCAGCCTTGAGTTGCTAGATCTGTTCGATATCTATCTCATATAGCATGGTGGTAGTGCCACAGCACATGATGGAGGGTATCCTCAGTGTGAAGACGGGACTTTGTCTCAACAAGCACCAGGCGCTGGTCACTCTTACTGATACTGTCATGAAAAGATGCATCTGTGGCAGGCAGGTTGGTGAGGATGAGGTCAAGTATGCTTTTCCCTCACCACCTGCCACAGACCCAACCAAGCAGCTATGCCCTTTAGGACTCTGCCAGCTTAGTATTTGGTGGTGCTACCGAGCCACTCTTGATGGACATTGAAGTCACCCATCCAGAGTACATTCTGCGCCCTTGCCACCCTCAGTGCTTCCTCATGGTGTTCAACATGAGGGTGGAGGCGTGGGTGGCATGTTTGACCTGATGCCATCAAACTGTAGTTGATGTTGAGGACTCCCAGGACAACATCCTCCTGACTGTATACTGTCCCACCAACTCTGCTGGGGGGACAGAACATACCAGGGATGGTGATGGTGGTGTCTGGGATATGATACTTTCTGTGAGTACAGCTGACACAAGCCACCAGATGTTAGTAAGGAGGTCTTTGTCATTTCCAGTGCCTAGGTGAATGCTGGGCGGTCTATTCGGTTTTGTTAGCTTTGTAACAGTTTAATACAACTGAGTAGCTTGCTAGGCCATTCCAAAGGCTATTTAAGAGTCAACCACATTACTGCAGACCTGGAGTCACATATCAGCCAGATCAGGACAGTATATTGCCTTCCACACAATGGTTTCCTGGTCATCATTCAACTTTTAATTCTAGATTTTTAATTGAATTCAAATTCCACCTGCCAAGGTGGGTTTCAAACCCAAGGCCCCAGAGCATTACCCTGGGTCTCTGGATTACCAGTCCAGTGACAATACCACTACACCACCGCCTCCCCACTATCATAAAGTTCACTCATTGAAAATCACTGCAACTCCTCTGGAGTGGATTATTATGGCGAAGTGACAGCTTGATTTGTAATTTCCAAAGAGAAATCGTTAAAGTTAGCCCTCAATTTTTAGGTCTTAGAAACTTCCATTAAATGCAGTAATGCATTTTCCTCAGGCAAGGCTTCAGTAACCCTCAAAGAACCCTCATCATCAATATAACTACAATCAATATTCCTTTGTTTTTCTATATCATTACTGCTTGAAACATGAGGAGTGATTGGCACAATTTTTCTCCAAACTGCATGGAAAATAAGGAATGTTCTGTAGCAATATCCATCCCTCTTAGAGGTTGTTTGATTTTGTTTCTTTCACTCACACATATAAACCAATCATATTAAAAACCAGAAAATTAACTGATCTTCATCCAGAATGCTTTTCCCAGTGTAGAATGCCCACCTGCAGTTCTATTACCAGGCACCACTTAATGGCCTGAAAGCTGTCACTATCTCATTTCTCAATTAATGCAAATCAGTTTCAAGACCTTTTTTTTATTTATTCATGGGCTGTGGGTATTCCTGGCAAGGTCAACATTTATTGCCCATCCCTAATCACTCTCAAGAATGTAATGGTGAGCATTGTTCCCTCTAATTTCTTTTAGAGTGCAGGCTGATTTATTTAAAGGGGCAGACTTGTGCGCAGGTACTTTGGCACATGAGTTTTTACGACAATCCAGTAGTTTCATGGTCACCATTACTGATACTAGCTTTCAATGCCAGATTTATTTCATGAACTGAATTTGAATTCCCCACCTGCCATGATGGCATTTGAACTCACATCTCCAGATTATCCAAGAAAGAGAACTTCCAAGGGAAAGACCCACCATCCATAGTTAACTAAAAAAGTTAAAGACAGTATCTATCTTAAAGAAAAAGCATATAGTTGTGCAATGACGGTCAGAAGATTGGACAGAATATAAAGAACAACAAAGAATGACAAAAATATTAATAAAGAGGGAAAAATCAGAGTATGAGAGAAAACTAGCTAGAAATATAAAGATGGATAGTAAGAGTTCCTATAGATATTTAAATAGGAAAGAGTTAACAAAGTGAGCATTGGTCCTATAGAAAGTGAGTCTGGGGAATTAATAATGGAAAATAAGCAGATGGCAGATGAATTGAACAGGTATTTTGCATCAGCCTTCACTATATAGAGGGTACAAGTAACATTCCAGAAATAGCTGCAAATCAGGAAATGGAAGGGAGGAACTCAGGAAAAATACAACCATCAGGGAAGTGGTGCTTAGCAAATTGTTGGAGCTGCAGGCTGACAAATCCCCGGGTCCTGATGGACTTCACCCTAAGGTCTTGAAAGAAGCGGCCAGTGAGATAGTTGATGCATTGGTTTTAATTTCCCAAAATTCCCTAGATTCAGGAAAGGTTCCATTAGATTGGAAAATAACAAATGTAACTCCTTTATTCAAAAAGGTAGGCAGACAGAAAGCAGGAAGCTACAGGCCAGTTAGCCTAACATCTGTCATAGGAAAAATGTTAGAAGCTATTATTAAAGATGTAATTGCAGGGCCCGTGGAAAAGTTCAAGGCACTCAGGCAGAGTCAACATGGTTTTGTGAGAGGGAAATCATGTTTAACCAATTTATTGGAGTTCTTTGAAGGAGTCGCATGTGCTGTGGATAAAGGGGAAACGATGGATGTATTGTACTTAGATCTCCAGAAGGCATTTGATAAGGTGCTACATAAAAGGTTATTGTGGAAAATAAAAGCTTATGGTGTAGAGCATTACATATTGGCATGGATAGAAGATTGGCTAGCTAACAGGAAACAGAGAATAGGCGTAAATGGGTCTTTTACTGTTTGGCAGGATGTGACAGGTGGTATGACACAGGGATCAGTGCTGGGCCCTCAACTTCTTACAATTTATTTCAATTTATTTATTTCAACTTGAATGAAGGGACCGAAGGTATGGTTGCTAAATTTGCTGATGACTCAAAGAAAGGTAGGAAAGTAAGGAGCCTACAAAGGGACAAAGATAGATTAAGTGAGTGGCCAAAGATCTGGCAAGTGGAGTATAATGTGGGCAAATGTGAAATTGTCCATTTTTGTAGGAAGAATAAAAAAGAAGCATATTATCTAAAAGGTGAGAGATTGCAGAGTTCTGAGATTCAGAGGGACCTGGGTGCTCTTGTGTATGAATCACAAAAGGCTTGTATGCATATTCAGCAAGTAATTGGGAAAGCTAATAGAATGTTATTGCATATTGCAAGGGGAATTGAATATAAAAATTGGGAGGTTATGCTTCAGTTGTACAGGACACTGGTGAGACCACATCTGGAGTACTGTGTATAGCATTGGTCTCCTTATTTAAGGAAGAATGTAAATGCATTAAAAGCAGTTCAGAGAAGGTTTACTAGACTAATACCAGGAATGGGCAGGTTGTGTTATGAGGAAAGGTTGGGCAGGCTTGGCTTGTATCCACTGGAGTTTAGAAGAGTAATTGAAACCTTGATTGAAACCTTTAAGATCCTGTTGGATCCAGTGCTCTTGGTTTGTCGGGGCTAAAGAATCTGGGTTGCACGCTTGTTTTGGGGTGACCGCATTGGTACAGAGACAGAGAACATCAGTAGATCGTTGGTAGAATAAACACATGCTGTTTATTTACAAACTAAACTCAGCAGCAACACTAGTGTGCCTACAAATCAAAACTCTGTCTTCACTCTTCAGTGTCTAACTCAGGATTCTCCCACAGAGGTAGCCCAAGCTACTCTGCTATTGAGTATTAAGATCATGTGATCTTACATTATAACTTGTCTTAAGGGTTTATTACACATCAGATTACTACATCCCTCCCACTTTACTGAAAAATACATTTTACATTTATTTCAATTTATCAAGTTATTTACACAGATCAATAATTTACAAAGTCAGTCTCTCTGGGGGTTACCTTATGCGTGTAGAACGTCTCAGCTCTACAGCTTCTGCAGTTTGATTTGGAACCTGCCTTACTGTAGTCATTTGAGCATCTGGTTCTTCAGTAGGTACCTGTAAATCTGTTTCTTCGACTCTTTCAGGTACTGTCGGCCTTTCGAACACATTTGTGCTCGGTTGAGTTCTTTCAACAGGAGATATTGATTCAGTCTCAAACACTGATGGAATCATTTCTGGGTATTTGGTTTCTCCTCTTATGTGATCCACATGTCTCCTTATTACTCGATCTTTGACTTTCACTTGGTAGGAAAGAGAAATAAGTTACAGCACTTACTAAACAACCATGTTGGTCCTTCTCTATAATTTTTCACAAATACTTTCTCTCCTACTTTAAACATTCTGTCCCGACTGTGACAGTCATGTCCAATTTTCTGACTTTCCTGCCTTCTTTCTACCTTCCCCCTCAAGTTTGGCATAGTTAAGATCAGTCTCGGTCGGAGAAGGCGCTTCATCAACAATTCCGCAGGTGTTACACCTGTTGCCGTATGAGGGGTGGTTCTAAAGTGGAAAAGAAACCGTGCTAATTTAGTCGCTATAGAATCTCCAGATAATTTCTTCATACCAGATTTGAAGATCTGAATTGCTCTCTCGGCGAGCCTATTTGAAGAAGGGTGGTATGGGGATGTTTTCACATGATCATTAGTGATGAGGTTTGTAAATTGTTTAAATTCAGCACTGATGAGTACTGTTCCATTGTCTGATACTGGCACTTCATGTAGTCCATTTATAGCGAAACTTTGTCGTAGCTTGTCTATTGTAATGGAGGATGTGGGCGACCTCACTTACATCACTGTCCATCCATTTTGAATGAGCGTCTACAGTAAGTAGAAACATTGTTCCCATAAAAGGTTCCACATAGTCAATGTGTACTCATACCCATGGCCTGCCTGGCCACTCCCAACGGAGCTGTTGCAGGTAATTTTTGTACTTGTTGACACTGCATACAACTTCTCACTAAGTTTTCTATTTCCCCATCCATTCCTGGCCACCAAATATAACTGCGTGCTATTACCTTCATTTTGGAAATTCCAGGATGTGCACTGTGAAGTTCAGATAACAATGGATTTTGCCCTTTTGGAGGAACAATCACTCGTGCTCCCCACAACAAAATACCTTCTTGGCTGGTTATCTCAGATTTTGTGTGGACCATTCCACCTGCCAGTTTAGCATATAAATCTTCAATTTTAGGTATTGGGTGTCTATCAAATTTTGCTACTTTATTGACTGTTAATTTGTAGTCCCCACATATTCGAATGCTTCGGTCAGGTTTGAGAATAGGTACAACTGGTGCTGCCTACTCTGAAAATTGTACTGGCTGTATCACTCCCATTTTTTCTAATCTGTCCAGTTTGGTGTCTACCTTTTCCCGTATTGCATAAGGTACCAGTCTTGCCTTCATGAATCTTCCTGTTGCCTCTGGATCTACATTAATTTTTGCTTGTAGACCCTCAATTTTTCCAAGTTCTTCCTTGAAAACTGAGGGATATTTTTGTCGTAGCTCTGATAGCCCTTTAGTTCTCAATTGGAAGATTTCAGTCCATTCCAATTTAAGTTCTTTCAGCCAGTTTCATCCGAGAAGACTAGGTCCCTCACCTGCTGTTACCATCAAGGGTAATTTCACTGTTTGACCTCCGAAGTGTACTGTGACATTGCCTTCTCCCATGTAAGTTTTTAATTTGACATCAGTTTCTTCCAAATTCAACTTACGTTCTCCATGATTCAGGCATTTAAAAGTATGCTCACCGATCACCGTAGTGACTGCTCTGGTATCCACCTCCACTTTGATAGGCTTTTCATTCACTCTCATGGTTACATAGATAGGCTCTGTTCTTCCTACCTTTAAATTATATAATGAATAGATATCAGCATCTACTACTTTAGGCTTTTCAACGCTGCTTATCTCATTGAGTTTTTGCTTTTGTCTGAAAGTGTACCTGATACTATCTTTACAATGTCTTATGAGGTGTCCATTTCGATGGCAGAAGAAACGTTAGATCTTTTAAAACTGTGATTCATTACAAGGTTGTCTGCTTCTACCTCTGTTACTATTATGCCATGTTTTTGCTGCTAAGTTATCCCTTTTAATTTGTCTGCTAGCGTTGGCTGCTTCCCGCTTCTGAACAAAGCTCTGTACTTTTGTGCTCTTTTTGGTTGAGGCTCCCCGCCCAATGTGGAGGACTGCACCTTTTTGCACTCCTCATATGGCTTCTGAGTCTCGCACTGCACCTTCCATTGCCAGAGCAATTCCCAATCCCTTCTGAAAATCTAACTTTGTTTCAGCCAGTAATCTCTTCTGAATCGCATTTTCGTTTATACCGCACATCAAACGATTTCTAAGCATATCATTGATAGATGTACCAAACTCGCAATATTCAGTTAATTGCTTCAGACTTGCCACATAACAAGCAACTGTCATACCCGCAGCTCTATTTCTTGAGTTAAATTTAAACTGTTGCATCGTCACCAACGGCTTCGGCTTGGGCTGGTTCTTTATGAGGTTCACTAAGCCATCAAAACTTTTCAGTCTGGGGCACTGAGCACCAACAGATTTTGAATTAATCTTACTCTCACACGTGGTCAGAGGAACACATGCCTCTTCTCCTCCCCCACCATGTCATTTGCCTGGAAGAAGAATAGTGAGACCAGTCGTCTGAGGTTGGATCGAAATCTTCCAAATTGTGGCATGCCCTAAGAGGATTACTTTGACGATCAAGAAGGAAATTTTCTTTTACTAACAACTACCGTGCGAGGTATAGCCAGGTTTTGGTTCTTTTGATTTCCTTCATTCTTCCTCACTTTTTATCTCATTTTTTCCGTGGTTTTTCATGCTTTTAGTCTCATCGCGAGTTTGTTGGATCCAGTGCCCTTGGTTTCTTGGGACGAAAGGATCTGGGTTGCACGCTTGTTTCAGGGTGACCGAGTTGGTACAGAGACAGAGAACATCAGTAGATCGTTGTTAGAATAAACACATGCTGTTTATTTACAAATTAAACTCAGCAGCTACATTTGCGTGCTTACAACTCAAAACTCTGTCTTCACTCTTCAGTGTCTAACGCAAGACACTCCCATAGAGGTAGCACACGCTACTCTGCTACTGGGGATAAAGATCATGTGATCTTACATTACAATACTTCTCTTAAAGGTATATTACACATCAGATTACTACAGATCCTGAGGGGTCTTGACAGGGTGGACGTGGAGAGGATGGTTCCTCTTTTGGAAGAATCTAGAAATAGGGTCACTGTTTAAAATAAGGAAGTGCCCATTTAAGACAGAGATGAGAATTTTTTTCTCTCAGAGGGTAGTGAATCTTTGGAACTCCCTTCCTCAAAATGCAGTGAAAGCAGAGTCTTTGAATATTTTGAAGACAGAGGTAGATAGATTCCTGATTAACAAGGGGGTGAAATATTATTGGGGTTAAGCAGAAGGTTACAATCACATCAGCAATGATCTTATTGAATGGCTGAGCAGATTTGAGGCGCTGAGTGGCCTAATTCATATGTTCGTATCAGTCTGCGTTTCTGGATTACTAGTCCAGTGGCATAAACACTATGATGCCATCCTGAATTGCCTTCTAGAGGTGTCATTAAGCATAGAATTTTTTAATCTGATCATTTCTGTAATGTTATCATTGACTGCATTACATGCTCAAATAATGCAATAATTTCTGACAGTTTGCAGTGAAGCATGGTGCACTTTCATGTGTCTCTATAGTGCTGAGCTTTATGGCTGAGTATATAACAACTACTGCTGAGCTTCAGTTCACTGCCATTCGGTTAATCTTGCATTACAGTGAGAAATCTCTTAACCTTGGTTTCGGTGTTTGTGTGAAATGGTGGATTGGGCTTTTGTGGAAGTCTTTGACAGTCCTAATGTTTGTGAGAAATGATTTCTAATCTTTCTTATTTTCCTTGTGTTTTTTATTAACAGGTGCAATAATGAAAATGAGTGGTATCAAATCCATGAAAATATAATTCGCAAATCTAGCAACAAATACACTGCTGCCAGCACAAATTACGGTAAATCTCTGCATCCTATTTAAACTCTTGACTCATATGTGAAAATCATTTTTTGAGACTTTTCTGCCCCAAACCTGAGCCCTCGATCAGTAAATTATTGTCCTGTGTGCATAGGAGAAATGCTATTATTCCCATTGTACTTCTATATCATACTTTATATTTAGATTGCAGCCTCCCTTTAACAAGCATCATTATAACTTATAACTGGTTTTCAAAAATACCCAAGCCATTCCCTATCTCAAGTTTTGCAAGTTGTTGATGGTGAAAAATTTTGTTGCAGTAACTCTACCACCGCTATAATTGCTCAACAGTCCATGGTCCTCTTCGATAATTACACTCACCAGTTTAAGCAAGTTGAACCAATAAATAATGTAGTGCTGAAGGAGGCTCCATCTCTCAAGGGAGACAGTCACCTCTCATTTGTCAGATGATAGGCCCTAAGATCTGCGCCAACTGTCTGGGTGGGCACCCTGTGCCAGTGGCACTGAAGGTCATGGCTGCCCTCAACCTCTATGCCTCTGGCTCTTTCCAGGGGTCGGTGGGTGATCTTTGTGGAGTCTCCCAATCAGCTGTCCACACTTGTGTCAAGCAGGTGACAAACACTCTGTTCAGGCATGCATTGACTTTTACCCACTACTGCTGGGATGAGGCCAGCCAGACAGAGCGAGCCAGAGGCTTTGCAGCGATTGCTGGCTTCCCCCACGTCCAGGGTGCAATCGACTGCACACATGTGGCCATCAAGGCGCCAGCGGGTGAGCCCAGTGCCTTCGTCAACAGGAAGGGATTCCACTCCTTGAACGTGCAGATAGTGTGTGATCACAAGATGCAGATTCTGCAAGTCTGTGCAAGGTACCCAGGCAGCTCCGATGATGCTTACATCCTCAGACACTCGCAGGTGCTGAGGCTCTTCAGTGCTTCAGCCCGGCTGAATGGATGGCTGCTGGGAGACAAGGCTATCCCCTCAGAAGGTGGCTCATGATGCCCCTCTGCCATCCAAGAACAGAGGCTGAGCAGCAGTACTATAGGAGCCATGCCTCCACAAGGGCTGTGGTAGAGAGAACCATAGGTCTTCTCAAGATGCGCTTCTGATGCCTGGCCTGTTCAGGGGGCGCACTCCAATACCCCCCAGATCGTGTGTCGCTGATAGTGATTGCATGCTGCCCTCTCCACAATCTGGCGCTGGAAAGGGGCGACGCAGTGGACGAAGAAGACATAGACGCAGTTGCTCTGGCTGCACATGATGAATCCAGTAGTGAGTCCTAGGATGAGCACACAGAGGAGAATGCTGAGGGGATAGACGCTGACCTGGGCATACTCCAGGGAGGCAGGGACACCTAGGAGGCTTTAATCCAACGAAGCTTCAGCTAGCTCACAACAGATGGACCTCCAACACAAGCCAGGGCTGCAGGGTCCATACTCAATACCTGAGTGCAAAATCTGCCTTGGTAGGAACATTAACTAAGGGCCTTGTCAATAAAGCTCAATGTCAAACAACTCACTCATAAAATCATGGGTTCCTGTCCAGCTGCAGAAGTAAGAAATCACCCTGAGCCATGCTCACATATCAAAATTTAATGATGTAACAAAAATGAAGTACAAAAAAATTAGAAAAGTGTTTTGCATCACACTGAGTGGTCATGAACTAATAGCAGGGCAACATAAAACCACCAGTGAGAAACCCATGGTGTGCTTAAGATGCCTTAAGTTTGCGGGTGCTACGTCTTGGTGCTCCCTCCTCGCTGGCACTGGCATCTGCGACAGCCTGCTCACTGTGCTGTCCTGTTGGCCTCAATGACCTTGGCGGGCCTCCTCTGGCCCATGGAGCCTTTGATGGCCCCACCTGGGAGGGAGCGGTCAGCTCCACAGCTGGCATCTCCCCAGTCGCCACAGCCTCATCGGATCCCACGGTCACTGGCAGAGGCTGCTGCCCTCATCTAGAGCACCCTGAGAGGAGCCCGCAGAGACGACAGGCAGCTCCTGCGCCGACGTGAAGTCACTTCGGACCTCCTTGCTCACTGTTGATGGATGGGCACAGAGCTGGGCTACTTGGTGCCCAAACCATCTCCCACACTGGCACTGACCAGCTGAGGTCAGTGCCGCTGTGAGGGCTTGCAGGTCCAAGTGCAACCCCAGGAGGCCCTGATTGTTCTCCTGGAGGAGCCTCTCCACGAGAGTCGCCACTCTCTCCATGGAGGAAGCACAGCGCTTGGCCACGAGGCTCATTGCGTCGGTGATGCTCCGTGTGGACTCCTCCAGCACGGGCACCATGCCACGCATAACCTTATGTATCTCCGCCAGATCCTCCCGCATACTGTGCTGCACTTCCAGCATTTGCTGCCTCACGGACGACTCCAGAGGCACATTATCAGCCACTGGCCGAGCTTGTGCCTGGTCCCCAGCAGTCCTCCGACTGCCAGTGCCATGGGCACCCTCTGTCTCCACCAGCACCTCAAGCAACTGTGAAGTGCCCTCACCGTTGTGCCCCGGGACACTAGCTGATCATCTAATTCCCACCGAGGTGCTAGTATCTGCACTGGTGCCTGCCTGGAAGAGGTGGCGTGATGCTGGTGAGTCCAATTGTTCAGCGCCCTTAGGAGTGAGAGGTGGCTCCTCTGCCTCCTCCTCCTGGCCCTGCTCCAGTGATTCTGAAAGGAAGAACAAGGACATTTGATTAGTTAAAGTGGAGACAATGTCAATGTTCATGCCTGTCCCCCAGATCAGAATGCTCTCATCTTTCCATAATCAATGGTCAACCCATGTTGCAAGCTTCAATCACTGAGCATTCAGCAGTGCCATGGCTGCTGGGTCACAGATGGTGACCTCAGTGCTCGGCAATCTTACCTCCCCATGGCACCCCAGCCTCATCGCCACCGGTGGACCTGGGCGCATGGAGCCTCTCCAGATCCATCACCTCCTGCTTGTATCTGGTCACAATGGCCAACTGGGTCTGGCCTCCTCCAGTCCGCATCTGCTCAGTGGCATTGTGTGCAGTTTCTCCTGAAAAGGAGGAAGAGCATTGATTAGTCCACCCTATACCTGGATTCCTATCGCATCCCTGCCACCCCAGCCAGAGTGGGACATTGCATGGCTCCAGTGCTTTGTCACCCCACAGCTGCCGCACACTCACACCAAGAAGCCAGGGCTGACCCCCACCCCTTTGCCCTCATGCTGCCCCCATCACATTTGGGACCACACGGTCTAACCTTGTAAAGCAAGGATGCACAAGCACGTGGAATGCCAAGGGCAGCAGATGGATTGAATGCCCCGCCAGCATGTCAGCACCCTGACTTTGACATGTTTCGCAGTTCCAGCACTGTGCCTAGGTGCAGATCCTTGAGGTTGCCACCAAAACCGTACTCTGGGTCAGTGTCACACATGCTGCAGGTGCAGAACCCATCTCAGCACTACCCTCTCAGGGTGAACTAGGCATGGGCAATATCTGCTGGCCCACCCAGCAAGGGAAACATGCCGTGAAGGATTCAATGCCGTAACTGCACTCAGAGTTGGGGGGGTGGGGGGGCTTGCGGGGAAAGCCTGCCTGCTGTGTTAAGTGACCACTGCCAACATGGTACTCACCCTTCCTGAGCCCAAGAGGTCGTTCAATCGCTTGCGGCACTGGACTCACGTGCGTCGGACCACATCATGGGAGCTGACTACCTCTACCACCTCCTCCCAGGCACATTTGGTTAGCTTGGGGGGGCTCGGCCTCCTGGTCCCTCGGAACGAGGACCTCCTGCCATGCTGCCACCTCCTCCTCTGACTTGGGAGGTTGACTGAAGCACATGAGCGAAGAGGTGGACAGAGACACATGACTGGGGGGGTGGGGGAGGAGGGGTGGTTCACTGGGGTGCAGGAGGGAAGGGTGGACAGAGGCACAGCACTGGGGGGAGTGAGGAACGAAGAGGGGGCATAAGTCTGATGAGGCAGTGTTGGATCTGTGTGCACCATATAGTTGCGGCTAGAAAGCAGAGGCAGTCTTAGGGCAGTGCGCATCATATATTCAGGGCCAGAACGCAGAGACAGTCCTGGGGCTGTGCACACCACGCTACAAGGCTGTGCCTGGCACTCATTTCCTGGTCCCAGTCCAGGGAGGGTGGGGCCTGTCCATCTTATGTCAGTCGTGCACAGAATGGTGTGCAGGGAGTGAGCAGTCCTCACACATCTCGGTCCTGGGGTTGGTGGCTTGGTATTGGGCTGCAGATGGCACAGTCACAGTCAGCGGGGACTTCTGCAGTCTGTAAATGGGGAGCTGGTCACTAAGAGGGGGGCACTCGATGGTCTCATGGAGGAGGAATCACGGTAGGTCACTGTGCATAGAGCCATAGCATAGTGCACTGTGCCAAGATTGAGAGGGATGAGGTCGACATGAGGCTTTGGGACATCAACAGTAAATGGTTCAGCAGGGAGGATGAGGATATCCAGGATTGGAGGGGGAGGCAGGATGATCAGAGGGAGAGAAACTTGCACATGATGCCCTCCCAGGAGACGATAGGAGAAACTTGGACGGTAACGCGGGGGTGGGGGCGGGGGGTGGGGGGTGGTGGCAGGCATTGGAAGCTGATCTCATAATAGAACTGGAGCAACACTATTTCGCCAACCGATCGAATGACGCAGTTAAAAAATAACCTAGGAAAAAAATTGCCAGGGGAGGAGTCTGAGGGCTTGTGGGAGGAATTGACTATTGCACTTTAGGGGCACCCTAATAATTTACACTTCAGGATGAGGAGAGCAAGGCTCAGCTGAGACGTGTTAGTAATACTCAAGTGCCAATTGAAGGATTTGGGCACCTTAACTCATGGTGTGCATTCTTGTAGGAATCCATAGCATCTTGGGCCCAAATGTTCATGAGGTTTGAATAACCATTTGTCCCTCTCATAGGAATGTGCAAAGGTCAAAAGGATCCAACTGTACAGGGTCAATGGTAAAAGCGCATATGCCAAAAACTCCAAACACACCTAAAGAATTACAGTCATTGCATTAGTGATAAATACATCAGAGAGGTCACTGATGCTCTATTCAGTAAGGCACACTATTACATCCAGCTCCCCCTGGATAAAGCCAGCCCGGCTGCCAGAGCAGTGGGATTTGCAGCGACTTCCGACTTCTCACTTGTTCAGGGTGCCAACAACTACACACATATGCCTTTAACAGCTCCCTGGCAGCAGCCATTACGATTCATCAATAGAAAAAGCTTCCACTCTCTCAACCTGCCACTTACCTGTTACCACCAAAAGCAGATTATGCAGGTGTGTGCAAGGTACCTTGGGAGCTCACACAACTCTTACATTTTGAGTCACTCTCAGGTACCACAGATCTTCGAGAGCCCTCAGCGCATCCAGGGTTGGTTCATCGGTGACAAAGGCTACTCCCAAAAGACGTCGCTAATGATGCCCATTTGGCGGCCACAGAGTGCTTCTGGGGATAGATGCAACAACATTGGCAACCTGAAGGTGCATTTCAGATGCCTAGACTAGTCGGGGGGTGATTTCCAATACTCTCCCCAGAGGATGTCCCATATCATCATGGTTTGCTGCACTCTACACAACCTGGCACTCCAAAGCGGAGATGAGTTGACATGAGAGATAGAGGAGTTGCACGTCTCCTTCAATGAGGAGGACACCGAGAGTGATGATTGGATGAGAGCGAGGATGTTGAGGCCCCAGAGGAAGAGACTATAGTACAGATCAGACATGGGAGACATGCCCATGATATCATTGTAGCCAGAAGGTTCCAGGACGATGAAGATGAATAGCTTGTATGAGACTCTTTCACCTGTGCTCTTCATGCAGGCTCAACATTAAAACCTTCTTTGCTGCCCTCATTATCTCACTGAAGGTCAGCAATCTCAGAATGACTAGTCACAATCTTGCGTGACGATGGCCTCATCCATGGAAGGCTAGGCAGCCTCTGGAGCATGTGGCTATTCTGTCATGGGATAAGAACTCCACCAGCAAACACCGTGAAGAAACTCAACATAGTGCAGTCTTTTCAAGCATCTCGCCAGCATTTTACTGCATATGGCAGCCTTCAAGAAGCAGGAGCAGTACTTGCAAACCTCAGTGTACTCAAGGCAGTTTGTCTGGAGCATTGCAAGGCGCCTCAAGGAGGACAAGCATCTGTCACTGGTTCTCGCATGAATGTCTGAGATCTGATCTGAATCTGGACTGCAGCATATTTCCACAGGCCACCCCTCATGCAAGAATAATGTTCTGCCCTCATCCTCATACTGAGTCCCTAGGTTGAAATCACTCTTCAGGATGCAGTGATCTATCAGTCTCAGTCATGGATGTGAGCCTGCAAGTCAGGTCACCTTTGTGTGCACAACTGGAGCTTCAGCAGCACCATCATCTGATCATTGACAAGCATTCATGACCCAACCTTCGTATGGAGCTTCACAAGTTCCCATCCTACACTGCCTTGGCATCTGTGGCGCAGAAAATGTCAACACTGCATTTGGGCATTATTTAGTAACTTTGTCGATACATCAGATGTAGTGGAGCTTCACTCTGATCCCATTTGAGCTCTCCACATTTTCACTCCAGTAATTTTAGATAAACACAAGGAAACCTGGCACACTGATGGCATTGTGATGATCAGATAACCATGCCAATTGCCCATCAGAGAGCTGGCTCAGGGATTATGTCAAGCCATGCTAGCCAGACCTTCAGGTCCAGAGCAGCGCACTCCAATTTAATAGTCTGGCATCATGAGCCTAGACACGCACCTCTGATGTCACGTAGTCAGTGCCATCTAGTAGACATTTCAGGAGTAACCAAGTGCTAGCTAGGTCCATAACTCTGCACCATGTAGGTGGCGAATAGGAACTACGGTAGGGATGATGTCTAGCTGTACATGCAGTCACAACAACATGCTACAGGCCGCCAAAAATCGTCTAAAATTCCTGACTATTACTTGAAATGTAACCCACAATCAAGCCTGACAGATATTACATGGAGGTCATTGAAAGATGCACCAAGTTAGATTGACTCCAATGTGGGTTGCCATTAACACCTATAAGATCCACACAGACCAGTCTTCAATGCAAAAGCATCAAGAGAAGAAAGTAAACTGCAAAATCTATACTCATGAGGCCACATGATATGATCCTCTGACGCAAGTCTAAGATATGCATTGCCCAACCACCATGTTGATAAAGCAGGAGACTTTGCCCATGTCACTGTTGTGGACAGAAAGGTGACTCACTGTACTGAGATTGTGCAACACACCATACGCCTGAGGCACACCATGGAAAATCGGCGAGGACGGGGGGTACTCCTGTTACATTTGTTTCACTTCAGAGCATTGCATCATATAGAAGACCCATTCATTAGATGAGAATTTCTAAGAAGCAAAATATATTTGCAGAAGCGCAAAGTATATACAGTGAGTGAACACCTGTGCCACCTTTGTGCTGTCAATATTTCTTAATCTTTCTTACCCTGCCGCTAAGTCTAGGTTCTTCCCAGAAATCTGCAGCAAAGGTGGATGCAGCTTGCTGATTGCTATCCCCTCTTGTCTATGATGACCTTAGCGGGCATCCTCTGGAGGGCCGAGGCCTGGAGGGCCCCCCCCTGCTTTAGGTCTCCTGCTCAAGGGCAGGTGCACCCTCCTCAGCCTGAGCAGCTGGAGTTGCTGGGCTCACAGGCAGGCGGCACTTGGAGCAGCTGGACAGCCCAGGAGAGTCCTGGGCAGATTAGCCCGGGGTGTCCAGCTGGTGCTCGTCCTCCCTGTGGGTGCCCAAGGGCCCCTCTCTGTCTCACTGAGGAGAAAGGGCTCCTGGGGGGAAGATTGAGGTGCTCTATCCCCCTCTCGTCTAGCCATTCTTAGATCCACTCATGGCTATAGTGATGGTGTGCAGGTCCAAGCACATATCTGGCACAAACTGCTGGACCAAGATCTCCATAGCAGTCACCACCCTCCCAATGGTGACCTCGATGCACTGGCATGTCGGTGCCACAACATCAGTCTGAACAAGGACGGACTCCTCCATCCTCCATCTAATCTGATGACAGCCTCTGATAACTATTTCTGCTGTGCCTCTTCCTGTCCTTGGAGTTCCAACAACTCTCTGAGGGCCCATCCCAGAGGCTCGGCATCAGACTTGGGCTTAACAGGAGCCTGGCCTCCCGCAGTCGTCCAAGTGTCGGTGACCTTGGCTGTCACTTCCTCCGTCTGCTGTGGACCCGAATCTATGCTGTGCTCACCACCAGATGGTGACCCCGAGTCTGCTCTAAAACTTGGTCCCACTGAGGTGTGAGTCTGCCCTGGCAGAGAGTGCAGGTGAACGCAGTGAGGGCTCAACATCTAGTGCGTCCTCAGGATCCTTATATGAAGTGGCCTGGAGGCTGGGATGATGGGCTGGCTTGTGGTGTGTATCCTCCTTTTCTTTCTGGTGGCTGTAATAGGGAGAAGAGATAATTAATGATTGGCTGGATAATCACCTACATTAAAGAGCACTCACTCTTTCGGCAGAATTGCAAAGACTAGTGGATGGGGCCTCACTGGCTTGTTGGGAGAGATCGATCTCACCTTCGGCACAAGAATGACCAGCTGTGCTGCCTACTCCTCAGAGGGGTTGAGTGGCCTGAGCTCCACCATTCCCTCTCCAGTCTGGGATCTCTCCCTGTTGTTGTAGGTGATCTTGGCCTGCATAAAGACAGACGGACAGACTGTGAGCACGACGGATGCCAAAGCAGGCGATAAGCTTATCTGCCTTTGATGTGTGCTGAGTGGACCTATGTAAGGGCTGAAGACGTAACTTGTGCACGATTTGATAAGAGGTGAAAATGTAAAAGTATGTGTGAGAGAATCAGTGATGACGTTCCTTGTGCTGTAGTGTGTGAGATCCCTGTGAACTGTACCCTGCAAATGCCTGATGGCCTTAAAAGAGTGTGAGCTTAGATTGAGGAAGAGGTTGACTTACCCTGGCGGAGCGGATGATATCATTCACCCTCTTGCTTCATTGCATAGCGGTTCTCTTCTAAGGAGTAATAGCACTGACCACCCTGGCGACCAGTTCCCAAGCCTTGGTGATGAGGTTGGTGGACCTCCAGCTCCCATCACGAGGGGTAAAGGATTTCCCACTGGACCTTGACTACCTCAAGGGGTGCCAGCAGTGCCTTGGTGCTGAACTTGGGTGCACACCGCTAGTCTCTTCTTGGGGCCATTCCGGTGCTTGCCACAACAAGTCCTGGGCTGCAGATACTGAATGTGTCGGTACCATTTAAATATGGCACCCGGAAATATGAAACGATGATGTAAAGGTGGGGTGGACGAATCCCAGCCCGCCCTGCCATGAGATAGGACGTGCTGCTCATTCATGCATACATAATGAGTTGAGAAGTGGACCATCTGGCACGGAAGCCCGTTACATTGGCTGGCGGGATCCATGCCAAGCCTCCAGAGTGGAAAATTCCACCCTATATTTCTGGTTGGTTACTCTCACATTCTATTTTTTCCCTTTTTATCAACCTTTTGCTGGCCATTTGGTTTCTAAAATACTTGCAATCTTCAGATTTGTGATTGTTCTTTGCAACATTATAAGCCTTTTCTTTTAATCTAATACTATCCTTAACTTCCTGAGTGAGCCACAGATTGGGTCTTTGTGAGTTTTTGTTTTTCAATGGAATGTATTTTTGTTGAACATTTTGAATTGTTTCTTTAAATGTTTCCCACTGTTTATTTATCATACCTTTTAGTCTATTTACCCAATCAACCGAAGCCAGTTCTTCCCTCATACCTATGTAATTGGCTTTGTTTAGTTTAGATTCTTGGTTGTGCTTGGACTATGTCACTTTCAACGTAACATAGAATTCAATGGTATTATGATCACTATTTCCCAGCGGATCTTTCACTATGACATTACTAATTATTCGTGCTTCCTTACACAATACTCAATTTAAGATAGCTTTAGCCCTAGTCAGTACCACATATTGCTTCAGGAAACTATCACAAAAATATTCAACGAAGTCTAGTCCACCCTTGCCAATTTGATTCTCCCAGTCCAAATGAAGATTAAAGTCCCCCACAATGATTACATTGCCTCTGTTACAAGCTTCAATATTTTTTTGTTTATGCTCTGTCCAACAGTATAACTACTGTCAGAGGGTCAACAAACCACTCCCACCAGTGTTTTCTGAGTCTTGCTATTCCTAATTTCCACCCACACTGATTCTACATCATAATCTTCTGAGGCCACTAATGCCTTTATGTCATCCTTTACTATCAGGGCTACCCCTCCTCCTTTGCCATTCTGTCTGTCTTTCCAGAATATTGTGCTCCCTGGAATATTTATTTCCCAACCTTAATTACCTTTCAATCATGGGCAGAATTTTCCATGCACGCTGGCGTTGGGTGTGTTCAGTGGCATGAGCAGACAAAATGGTAAGAAGACCAAAAATTGGTTTCACGACGTCATGAAACCAGTTTGCAATCATCCACTCCACCCGTCAATGGCGAGCCGCATTTCCCGCCGTCGGACGTTGGTAACCTCATTGCAATACATCTGCATATCATTATAAGCCCAGCTAGCCAGAATCATCCCCACACGTTGGATCATCTGAACATATATAAGGCATGCACTTGACAGGCTGCACTTTGAGGGAAACTCAGAGGTGAGTGTACAGTAAGGTTGCGCAGCACTCGCCAGGGTCGCCTATTGGACTTCAAAGTGGAAGCGACTTGGGGAGATAAGGGCTGCACTGTGATCGAGGCGACATGAGGCAAGGGGCAAGGGCTGCACTGCAGTCAATGCAACTTGGGGGAGAGGGCAAGTGCTGCACTGCGGTCGAGGCAACTTGAGGAAGGGGTAAGGGCTGCACTGCGGTTGATGGTAGAGCACAAGCATGTGCAGGGTGGGAGGGGAGGAAACAGCCATGCATTAGGGAAACCTTGTATAAAGTGACCATTCCTCCGCAGCTGAGACAGTTCAGACGTAGCCACATTGACATGCTTGGAGTTGGGCCTCTAGCTTATCTACCCACTCAAGCAACACAGAGGCATAAAAGCACCACCAAATGCTCCTGAACTTTTCAACCCTTGGACACAGACAGCAAACTAATGAGAATTTTAGTGGACTGCAGAACAGTTGGACAACTGGACACGTTGTAAAATCTCCTTGCTAAAGTTGGCCATGGAGCAGTCATTGGTGGAGGCGCTCACAGCCCCTCGCAATGTCATCAGTCAGGTTTCGACCAGTTTCCCCCTTGGTTCAAGCTAACAGTCCAGCATTGTGGCGTGGGTTAGGAGAATGCTTGCGCCTGAACTGAGAGCACAGCATGTAGTCCAGTGAGCGAAGCTGCTGCCAATCAGTCAGGTGGAGTGGGACGGAGGTGGGTGGGGTTTCAGGCAGCCATTCAGTGCACTAATCTCTGGGCATGCAAGTAGTGGCCAGAACTCTCCAGCATGTGTTATGAGGCCTTCAGACTTAACCAAGAGAGGTTCTTAGTACACCCAAGCTAACCCACGCATCTCTCTCTTCCATCCTGCAGGAGGAGTACATCAGGAGCATGGAGCCTGGTGACCTAGCTGTATGCCTCGTGGCGTACAGAGAGCGAAGGCAAAGGAGAAGAGAGCAACCCAGGCGCCTGGCTGGGCAGAGGGAGGATCAGCACCCTCAGGAAGAGCAGGCGATGGGGCCCTCGCACACACTCTGAAGAGTCACAGCAAGCCGTCGCTGGTCGGCACCTAGCTAGACCCAGGGTTTATAGGTGCTGCCTCTCATTCTTGCAGATGATTGAGAACTAGTGTGACCAAAGACTGTGCATGTCTAGGGAATTGGTCGGTCACATCTGCCAGCTGCTGCAAGATTGGGCACCATGGAGACATGGAGGGCATTCACTGCCCGTGGCCATGAAAATGACCGCGGTGCTCAATTTTTATACCACTGGTCCCTTTCAGGACTCCACAGGTGACCTCTGTGAGATTTTGCAAGCCTCCACCCACAAATGCATCCATGAGGTCACGGATGCCAGTTTCATGAAGGCAGACAACTTTGTGCTTTTCGCCCGGGACCAGGAAAGCCAGCAAGAGCGCTGGAATTTGCCCAGATCTCAAGTTTCCCACAGGTGCAGGGTGCCATTAACTGCACTCACATGGCACTCAGATCTCCATGGCAACAAGCGGTCAACTACATCAACCACAAGGTTTTCGACTCGCTGAATATTCAGCTGGTATGCAACCACCACAAATGCATCCTGCAGGTGTATGCATGGTTCCCAGTGAGTGTCCACGACTCCTATAGCCTTAGCAGGTCTCAGATCCCTGACATCTTCCAGGGCCCACAGAGGCTGCAGGGTTGGCTCCTTGGGGACAAGGGCTAGCTGCAGACGACATGGCTGGTGACATCCATGCGGTGGCCTCAAACTGCAGCAGAGTGAAGGTATAACTAGGCTCATGCTGCAACTCGCACCTTGGTGAAGCAAACCATCAGGATGCTGAAAATGAGGTTCCAATGCTTGGCTCGGTCTGATGGAGCCCTGCAATATAGTCCGCAGAGGGTGTCACGAATTGTCATTGCCTGCAGCGCCCTTTACAACCTGGCGCTGCAACAGGGAGAGGAGCTGGCTGAGGAGGAGAGGGAGGAACTGCACATCTCCTCTGATGAGGAGGACGTCGATGGGGATGAGGGTGAGGAGGCCCTCGAAGACGACGATGATGGCGATGAGGCGTGTTCGAGAAGCCCTCATAACTGCTAGATTTATGGAGGATGACGACGACATGCATTGAGGAGACACCATAGATCCTGACATTGCATCTGTGAATGTTTGTCTCCAGGCTGGCTGACGGCAGTGCACATACTCTCTGTGATAATGCTCATGCCATGGAGATGCATCGGAGGCCCTCATTGCCACTGAACTCCAGGAGGATGATGATGATATGCAATGAGCACACTGCATAGATCTTCACATTGCCTCTGTGAATGTCTGACTCCTGTCTGGCCAAGGGCAGCTCACTTGCACTTTGTGACGCAACTGTGAAACTTTACACGCACCTGATCATTTGTCAGCCTTCAGCACCTGAGCCCTTCAGGAGCACAATGTCACTGGTCACAGATGCTGACGAGATGGGTGCCAGCCCTACCTTCAAGATGCTGAGAGCACACAGAGAGAATGATTAAACTCTGTGACGGCTGTCCATGACATTCTGGCAGCAATGATCAGCACCATCGAGGTGCAGGCATCAATAATGTGTCCAGTGAGCGTGAGGTTGGACCATCACTTTGGTCTGAAAGCTGCATGAAGCACAGGGAAGAGGCCCTGGACTGAGACACCTGCCTTTATCTTGTGCAGGAACCAAGGTTTCACATCTGATTGATACAAAAAGTGCTCATCAGAACAAGGAGCCAGAGGCAGGGAGACATTCTTGGGAGTTTATTTACAATAGTGAACATTATGTACAAGTGATTAACACCTGTGCCCAGGCTGTGCAGCTACATCTTCTTAACCTTCCTAACCCTGCTGCTATGTTTCGGTGCTCCCCCGACATCCACATTGGAGGTGGAGGCAGCCTGCTGACTGCTACGCCCTGTCTGTGATGGCCTTGATGGGCATCCTCTGGAGGGCCGAGACGTGGAGGGGTTGCCTTCGGGGTCCTGCTGTGTGGCAGTGGCACTTTCCTCGGCCTATGGAGCTGGAGCTGCTGAGATCACAGGAAGGCGGGGTTCGGATGGGCCAGACACACCTGGAGTCACCTGGGTGGATGGCCCCGGGGTGTCAAGCTGCTGGTCCTCCTCCCTATAGGTGCCCGACGACCCCTGGCTGACTCCTTGAGGAGATGGGAAGCTGGAGTGAGATCGAGCTGCCCCGCGCCCCTCTCGCGTATACACTGTTGGAGGCCAACTATGGCGTCAGTGACCCCTATCCTATGCTTTAAACCCCCCCAGACAATCTGTCTTCTAGTAACTTTTCCTCAGCTGACACACACACACAAACACACAGCCTTCTTCACAAAATAACACAATATTCCCCAAAATTATTAAAAAATAATACCTATTCTCACACCTCCCTCCTTGTTAAAAAAAAAGAACCATCATAATTTCAAAAAGATGGTTTTATTTTCTCAACCCATATCATAGTCCTTACTCCTTACTGCATTTATCTATACAAACATACTATTATACTATGGTTTACATGCATCAACCATAAAAATATATACGAGTCTCTTGTAAAAATAGAGTTCATTCCAATCCATTCTCCATTTACCAATATCCAAGTTCTTTTGAACTCTAAACTCTTGACAATGCATCTGCAATTATGTTTTCTTGTCCAGTCACATGTATAATTTGTAAATTGAACGGTTGCGATAATAAACTCCACCGAAAACTTAAGTTTACAAAATTATGAGGGGTATAGACAGAGTAAATGCGAGTAGGCTCTTTCCACTTAAATTAGGAGAAATAAACAGGAGAGGACATGGCTTTAGGGTGAAAGGGGAAAAGTTTAGGGAGAACATTAGGGGGAATTTCTTCATTCAGAGAGTGCTGAGAGTGTGGAACGAGCTACCATCTGACGTGGTAAATGCGGGCTCACTCTTAAGTTTTAAGAAAAAATTAGATACATGGATGGGAGAGGTCTGGAGGGTTATGGACTAGGTGCAGGTCAATGGGACTAGCGGAATAATATTTCGGCACAGACTAGAAGGGCCAAATGGCCTGTTTTCTGTGCTGTAGTGTTCTATGGTTCTATGGTTCTATGAAACAGTCTGGTGTTTTTGTTTTGACATGTCTCCAGAAACTTCAAAGGATTGTTGTCAGTATATATAACAGCCTCAGAAGAATTGTTTGCTGATGCATAAAATGATGCGCGGTGACGTCGGGCGTCTGTCCCCATGTCATTGCACGTCATTCCGATCTTTTGTTCAGCTGGCGCACACCGGAGGCAGCTGCACGCCCACCAAGCTATCAAAGGCCTGTTAAGGCCATTTAAAAACCAATTAACGTAGTTATGAATACTGCCCGTCCAACCGTAGGGTTGTGGGCAGGCGAAGAACCCAAGCGGCCTTTGCGCTTTTCATGAAACCTCTTCCACAGGCAGGATGAGGTTTCAAGAAGGTTTTATTAAATTAATAAATAAATTTCGATCACTTCATAAACATGTCCCAGCTCATGTGACACTGTCACATGAGGGGACATGTCTGAATGATTTTTATCTCTCATTATTTCAAACTTTAAATATGAACTTAATCTCCCTGAGGCACAGAGCTGCCTCAGGGAGATTTATGCGCTCTTTCGCACACAGGTCCTGACTCTCCCTCTCCCCACACCCCCCCACCTCCTGCACAGAGCGCTACTGGGCATGCGTCATGCTGGGTGGGCCTTAGTTGGGTGTCGGAGGTTGGGGGTGGGTGGGTCCGAGGTCTGGGGGGAATGGGAGTTTCCAAGCTCGGGGCAGGGTGGGGTCTGATGTCAGAACCACAGGTCAGTCAGCGGTCCGGGGGATTGTGTGGGGGTAGCCTGAGGTTCGGGGGTTTGTGGGGAGTTCCAAGGTCTAGGACGGTCGTGGGGGTCAGGATCCGAGGTCTGGAGGGGGTGCGTGGGAGTTGGGTGTCTGAGGGTGTTGGAGCTCAGGGTGAGTGGGTGGGGGTGAGAGTTGTTGGAGCTCAGGGTTTGGGCGGTAGGGGGTGTGGGGGGGCATCCTGTGTTGGGGGTTGGGTGTGTGTGACAGTCCCATGGGGTCGGTCTAGGTATTTACAATAGTTACTCCGAAGTTAGAAGAGGTTTTAATCCTTCTAACTTTTTCTGAATAACTATTAGTATAACCCTGGCAGAACCACCCAAAGTTTGTGATTTAAACCACATTTTCAGTTGGTTCCCAGCACAGTGCAATTGTCCAGAGGAAGTGTATACTTCTGGGCAATTGCCATGCAAACCCTTACCTGGGAACTTCCCAGAAGGATTCCCCAGCATCTCTTTGGGATACCCCCCCAAAGCCGTCACCGGTGAGCTTGGAAGTTATGGGCCTATATTTCTTCTGATGTACAGAAATATTCTACTGGCTTCTCAATTCCCAGTTCATCTTGTAGCAACATGGCACCAACACCCATATCACTGGTTTCAATGGCCAACTTAAACCACTTTGTGTAACCAGGTGCTGATAGTACAGTTTTCAAGCTGTTGAATGCATTCTGACACTCCTGTGCCCATTGGGATTTTCTGTTCTTTTTTAACAATCCAATCAGCAGAGCAACTACCCTGCTGAAATTTGGCACAAATTTCCAATAAAATCTGCTCATGCTGAGAAATCTCAAAACTTCCTGTTGTGTTGTGAGCACTGGGAATTCCACAATAGCTTTTAAACTTGCATCTCATGGGGCCACTTGACCATGTCCAACAGTGTGGCCTAGATATGTAACTTGCGCTTTCGCAAATTCACTTTTAGCCAAATTTACAACCAAATTGGCTTCCCGCAGACAATCGAACAGTCCCTTTAAATGTTGTAAATGTTCCTCCTACATTTGACTGAATACTATTAAGTCATCGATGTAAACAGCACAATTGTTCAGTCCCTCAACCATTTTGTTTGTTAGTCTCTGAAATGTTGCTGGTGCATTTTTCATACCAAAGGGCATTACTTTGCATTGATATAGACCATTCGGTGTCACAAAAGCTGATATCTCTTTTGCCTTTTCCAATAAGGGTACTTGCCAATATCCTCACAGCACATCAATTTTTCTGATGAACGTTGACTGTACCACTTCCTCGATATAAACCTCCAATCATGGAATGTGAATGAATCTGCTTTTGTTACTGCGTTCACTTTTTGGTAATCAAGACATAGCCTTTGTGATCCATCCAGTTTCGGTACCATTACAATGGGTGAACTCCAATCACTGTGACTGGGCTCTATGATGTCATTTTGAAGCATACATTCAATTTTCTTCCACACTTGAGCTAATTTTACTGGATTTAATCTATATGGGTGTTGTCTTATTGAATCTGAATTCCCCACATCAACATCATCTATTTTCCCCAATTTATTTCCACAAATTGCTTTTTGTGACTGCAATAGCTCTTTTAAATTACTCTGACAATTTTCTGGAAGGTAACCTAATACCACATTTAGATTCTTAAGTACTTCTTCATTGTCAAATTTAGTCAGAAGAAGGTCAATTTCAGAATTCTCACTTTCTACCCCTGTTTTTTTGCTTACAACTACCAGTATCTCCTCCTGTTTACCCTCTCTGTCAAAGTATTTTTGAGCAGATTTACATGACACACTTGCTGTCTCTTCCTTTTGTCTGAGGTATTCACCACGTAGTTTACCTTTTCGGTCTGGTGAGGTCCACTAAACCTTGTCTTCAACGGTTCGCCTGACACTGGCAACAATACTAACACTTTTTCCCCAGCCACAAAACTACGAGCCTTCGCCCTTTTGTCTACATTTGCCTTCATCACTTGTTGAGATAGCATTAAATGTTTCCTAGCTAGCTCACATGCCTTACTTAAGCTTTCTCTGAATTTCATCACATAATCCAGGAGAGTGGTTTCAGAACTTTGACTCACTAATTTCTCCTGAATCAATTTGAATGGTCCCCTTACTTCATGACCAAAAATTGACTCGAAAGGACTGAACCCTGTTGACTCACTGGGGGCATCCCTAATAGCAAACAACAAGAATGGAATCATTTGATCCTAACCATGTGGATAGCCTTGACTATATGCTCTAACCATAGTCTATAAAATCTGATGCCACCTTTCTAAGGCACTTTGTGATTCAGGGTGGTAGGCTGAAGACCTAAATGGCTTTATTTCTAAGCTGCTCATTACCTCTTTAAACAGCTGTGACATGAAATTCAAACCCTGATCTGACTGTATTTCTTTTGGTAATCCATATCTTGTAAAGAGTTTGGTTAACTCCTCTACAATCACCCTTGCTGTAATTTTCCTTAAGGTATTGCTTCTGGAAATCTTCTGGACACATCCATGATTGTCAGTAAATACTGATTTCCACTTTTAGTCTTAGGGAGGGGTCCTACACGATCAATCAGAACCCTGTTAAAAGGTTCCTCAAATGGAATTGGAATTAAAGGTGCAGGCTTAATTACTACTTGAGGCTTTCCTATCACATGACATGTGTGACATGTTTGACAGAATTTGATTACATCTTTATGTAATCCAGGTCAATAGAAATATTTTTGTATCTTAACTTGAGTTTTCCTAATTCCCAAATGTCCAGCTATTAGAATTTCATGAGCCACTTTCAAAATTTCATTCCAGTAGCCAGATGGTATCGCTACTTGGTGCACTATCCCCCATCTTTCATCTGTGAGGCAGTCTCTACTTCCTCATTAATACATTGTTCTTAGTGTAATAACACTCTGAAATGTATTCTGCTTCTGTTTCAGAATAAGCTGTCTCATATAATTGCTTCAAGCCTGGATCCTGCTGCTGTAACTCCACTAACTTCAATGAACTAAATGCCACAGGCTCATCCTCTCTCATCTTCTTCTCCTGCGTAACCTTTTCAAAGATTGATCCAGCCAACTGAATTTTAGCATCCTCCCCTGGTCTTTTAGATTCTTCCTCTTCCTCTTTAAACTTGTGCATCTGCGAGCTCGTCACCACACAATCTGGAAATAATCCAAGCTTGCTCTTTCTGTAAAACCTCTGTTGATTGTGTCTCAACAAGCTGCCCTACTATAGTAGGCATAGTCAATATCTGTGATCCAGCTATATCATTCCCTAGAATAAATTGAACTCCCGCATTGGGCAATTTCTCTACTACCCCAACAATCACCTCTCCTGTTTTCAAATCACTTTTTAAATTTACCTTATACAATGAAATGACTCTTTCATGAATTCCCCTAATTATTACTCTCTCCTGCAATAACCCTTCTAGTCAACAGATGGCACTGTCCCATAACATTTAGGACTGTCTAGCCCCTATGCCTCTTAAAATTTTGACATCCTTTCCTGATTATCCCTGTGAACATGGATAAATTTTCCCTTTCCATATGAAATCTTTACACATCTCTGTAACCTGCCCTTCAGAACTCCCTTGGGTAGATTGTGAACACATTCCCACTTCTCTAGAGACCACTAATTCTTCCTGCTCCACCTGTGCAAAAACCACTGGTTAATCTTGTCCCTGGATCTCAGGGCCCACAGTACTCTTACTTACAAAACTCTTCTAAGTTCCTATCACTGCAATCGGTCTCCCGTTTAACCTCCAACAATTTGATCTTGTATGTCCAGCCTTATTATGGTAACATATTCCTTCCTTCAACTATACTTTCCACCTTTCCATCTTTAATAGACTGGTGCCCTTCAGCTTGATCCTTATTACTAACATTTTTACCATCACTAAGTTTTCTGTATCTCCAATTTCCTTGCTGATTTCCATATGACCCTTTTCCTACACTCAATTGTTTGTGTGAAAAAGTATACATATCGGCTAAAACAGCAGCTTCCCTGATCTTATTGCTTTGTCTTTCGTCTAAATATGTCTTGATGTTCACTGGAATGCTATTTCTAAATTCTTCCATAATCATAATCTCTCTTACATTTTCAAAAGTCTTGTCTAGTTTAGTGCCCTGACCCATTGATCCCAGATAATTTATCTTTTTCTTGCAAACTCTACAAAAGTTTCTTCCTTATAGCCCTAAATTTCAACTAATAAGCTTCAAGGACAAGCTCATAAGCATTTAATATTGCCTTCTTTACTCTCTTGTAATCTGCAAACTGTTCCTCTGATAAGCCGACATACACATTCATTGCTGTACCTGTCAAAACACTCTGTAACATTATAGTCCAAGCACCTCTTGGCCAATTCAACTTCATAGCTATCTTTTCAAATGAGGTGAAATACATTTAAATTTAGACATTAACTGAGGATTTTTAGTAAAATCAAATTCTTCAAAGGAATCAAAGTCACCATCTGAGTCACAGGTCAGGATTTTCTGACCCCGCCGTGGTGGAGAAAAGGAATATCCAGAACTATCCAGAAAGGGAATATCGGCGGCCCAGCCAAAAGTCCATTGACTTTCAGCAGGACTAGACGATCCCAGTGTCGGGCAGGGCCAGAAGGTCCTGCCCACCATTTCTCCTTCCTTCCTTTATTCTAAGTTTCACTTTAGACAATTGACACTGTCTGGCTTCTTTCTCTCTGAAACTCTCCATCTCTTACTTTCTTTCTTTCCTCACTTGCTAACTTCTCTCTCTGAAGTTGAAGTTCAAGCTTTCACATTTCTATCTCTTGTAATCTTTTCTTTTCCTTTTCCTGCTCCTCTATTACCCATTGAAGCTTTTTAATTTCTATTTCTTTTAATCTGTCCTTTTCTTTTTCAAGTTTTGTCATTTTGTCCTTTCTTTCTAACTCAAATTTTTTCATTTCCCTTTTTCTCTTCCTTCCAATTCAAGCTTTTGCCTTTCCCTATCTCCTTCTGTAACAAGCTGCTCCATCTGCAACTGAAGTCTTACTATCTCCAGCTGTGCCACATTAGTTTCTGGTGTCCCTTCCTCCAACTTTAAATGCTGGGTTAAACTTTAACCATATCAGCCTTACGACATTCCACTTTTATCTCTGCCTGCACTTCATCTACTAATTCTCTCAACTGAGTTTTAGTCAGCGATTTCAAAAACTCCACAGTCACATTTTCCACTGCCAGAAAAGTCATAGCAATTGCTAAAGCCATTTTGCAGCCCAGCCACTTTAAATCACTTTAAAATCCCTCAACAGAAAACTGCTGAGTTCAGTATTCTCTGCGTACTCATATCTCTTGTATTCACAAGCTCCAACCCAATCAAGGAATTTTAATAATCTCACAAAAAGCCCCCAAATTTGTTATGACCACAGCTGATGATAATTGTTGCAAAAACCAAATCCCAGAGGGAATCTTGGCTTACGGGCCATACCTTATTTTTGTATTCTGAAAATTAGAAGAAAACATACTGGCCTCAGCAGCAAGAAGTCCAGTAACACTTTTGGGATTTTAAAAAATTAAAAGTAAAAGTTTTATTGACAAGAATAAAAGAAAACTTAAGCACACAAGATTACAGTTATACAGTCAGAAATGGTCTTATAAAACATTCCCCCAAAAGGCTCCCTACTTGGTCAGAGCCACAAGTAAACACCTTCCAGGCAACACCCCTTGTTTAACTATAAAATTCCAGTAATATTCCCCAATGCAAACTGCTGTAGCTTTAATAAAGGCATGCCACATGACCTCTTAAATTCTCTCCCACTCTGCGGTGGAAATCCAAAACTTCAGAACAAGACTGCTTGTTGCAGCCCAAGACTTTCTTGACTTAACTGAAACGTAGAAACATAGACATAGAAACATAGAAAATAGGAGCAGGAGTAGGTCATTTGGCCCTTTGAGCCAGCTCCACCATTCAATATGATCATGGCTGATCCTCTATCTCAATGCCATACTCCCGTTCTCTCCCCATATCCTTTGATGCCTTGATAGTCTAGAAATCTATCTATTTCCTTCTTAAATATATTCAGTGATTTGGCCTCCACAGCCCTCTGTGGCAGAGAATTCCACAGGTTCACCACCCTCTGAGTGAAGAAGTTTCTCCCCATGTCAGTCCCAAATGGTCTACCCCATATCCTGAGTTTGTGACCCCTTGTTCTAGACCCCCAGCCAGAGGAAACATCATCCCTACATCCAGTCTTGTTAGCATTCTATATGTTTCAATGAGATCTCTCATTCTTCTAAACTCCAGTGAATACAGGCCTGGACGGCCCAATTTCTCCTTATACGGCAATCCTGCCATCCCAGGAATCAGTCTGGTGAACCTTCGCTGCACTCCCTCTATGGCAAGTATATCCTTCCTTAGGTAAGGAGACTAAAACTGCACACAATACTCCAGGTGTCGTCTCACCAAGGCCCTGTATAGCTGCAGTAAGATATCTCTGCTTCTATACTCAAGTCCTCTCGCAATGAAGACCAACATACCATTTGCCTTCTTAACTGTTTGCTGCACCTGCATGCTTGCTTTGATGTACAAGGACACCCAGGTCTCTATGTACATCAACATTTCCCAATCTATTACTATTTAAATAATACTCTGCCATTCTGTTTTTCCTATCAAATTAGATAGCTTCATACTTATTCACATTATACTGTATCTGCCGTGTATTTGCCCATTTACTCAATCTGTCTAAATCGCTTTGAAGCCTCTTATCCTCCTCACCATGCACTTTCCCACCAAGTTTTGTGTTGTCAGCAAACTTGGAAATATTACATTTGGTTGCCTCATCCAAATCATTGATATATATTGTGAATAGCTGGGACCCAAGTACTGATCCCTGCAGTACCCCATTCCAAAAAGACCCATTTATTCCTACTCTCTGTTTCCTGTCTGCTAACCAATTCTCAATCCATCCCAATATATTACCCCCGATCCAATATGTTTTAAGTTTGCACATTAACCTCTTATATGGGACTTTATCAAAAGCTTTCTGAAAATCCAAATACACCACACCCACTGGTTCTCCCTTATATATTCTGCTATTTATGTTCTCAAAAAACTATAGTAGGCTTGTCAAACCTGATTTCCCTTTCATAAATCCATGTTGACTTTGTCTAATCCCATTGATATTTTCTAAGTGTCCTATCATCATACCCTTGGACTGGATGGCAGATTCAAACTGCATCTTCTACCAGCCTAGAACCATTTCCAGGAGATCTTCCTCACACAGCCAATAGCCCACAGCTACAGCTAACAGCAACAGCTACCAGCTTCAGCTACCTCAAGCTTTCCACAGTAACTCTAAAATACATTTTTTCTCCCCTTTCATCTCAGGCTCCATTGTTCTCACATCTCTTTAAAATTCAAATCTTTCCAGATATAAAAATTTCAAGTTTCTATTTTGTCTCTGCTTTCGGGTCAATAAAATGTAATATACCCTCTTCTATTTACCTATGGATCTCCTGCAAGATGCAAACATGTTTCTTGACATCTCTGACTTCTCTTTGAATTCAAACAAACTCTCAAATTATCTGAAAATGCAAATGTTAGATCCAACCAATCAATTCACTTGTACCTCAAACCTAACGCTTCTATCCGTTAATGTTTTAAACCCCCCCCAGATAATCTGTCTTCTAGCAACTTTCCCCCAGTTTAATTAAATCATTTACACACACAGATACACAGCCTTCTTCACAGAATAACACAATATTCCCCAAAAATATTAAAAAATAACATCCATTCTCACATTGGTTCAAGACGTGATCTTGAATAAGACACAAGTCTTTGCTGGGATCTTGTCAGAGCCCTTAGCCTTTGCTGTATCTAGTGCACGCAGTCATTTCATGATATCATATGGAGTGAATTGAATTGGCTGAAGACTGATATCTGAGATGGAGGACACCTCCAAGATGGATCATCCACTTGGCACATCTGGTTGAAGATATTTGCAAACAGTTCATCCTTAACTTTTGCACTCATGAGCTAGGTCTGCTGTATTTTGAGGATAGGGTTATTCATAGATCCATCACCTCTCACTCATTGTTTAATTGTCTACCAGCATTCACAACTGGCATGGCAGAACTGCAGAGCTTTGATCTGATCTATTGGAATTGGTTTGCTCTGTCTATAACATGCTGCTTCAGTTCTTTAGCATATGTCATAGCTTCACCGGTTGACACCCTAAGTTTAAATATGTCTGTTACTGCTCCTGGCATCAACTTCTACATTCTTCATTGAACCAGGGTTGGTTGGCTGGTTCGATGGCAATGGTAGAGTGAGGGATATGCTGGACCATGAGATTAAAGATTGTGGTGGAATACGATTCTGCTGTTGCTGATGGCCCACAGTGCCTTATGGATGCCTAAATGAGTGGCTAAACCTGTTCTGTCGTGGAAAGATGTATCAGCAACAAGTAGATTGATGAAAGTAAGGGCATAGGTCTTTTCCTTTTGTTAGTTTTCTCACAACCTGCCACAGGCCCAGTCTGGCAGCAGTCCTTCAGGACTTGGCCAGCTTGATCAGTAGTAGTGTTACTGAGTCAACCTTGGTGAAGGACATTGAAGTCCCCCAGCCAGAATATATTCTGTATTCTTGCTACCTTCAGTGCTACTTCCAAATGGTGTTCAATATAGTGGAGAACTGGTTCATCAGCTGAGGGAGGGTGGTAGGTGGTAATCAGCAGGAGGTTTCCGTGCCCATGTTTAACTTGATGTCATGAGATTTCATGGCATCTGCAGTCAATGTTGAGGATACCCACGGCCACTCACTGTCAGCTGTTGCATCATTGTATCACCACCACCTCTGGTCGATCTGCCCTGCCAGTGCGACAGGGCATACCAGGGGATAGTGATGGAGGAGTCTGCCATATTGGCTGAAAGGTATAATTCTGTGAGTATGACTATGTTCAGGCTGGCGCTTGACAAGTCTATGGGCTAGGTCTCACAATTTTGGCATGAGTCCTCTGATATTAGTGAAAAGGACTTTGCAGAGCTGTGTGTGCCTTTGTCATGTCCAAATCCAATGACTAGGCCAATGCTGGGTGGTTTCTCCTGTTTTATTCTTACTATGTTTTTTTTGATGTTTGATACAACTGAATGGCTTACTGGGCCATTTCAGAGGGCAGTTACTGTGAGACTGGAATCAAGTATAAGTTGACTGGGTGAGGATGGCAGGTTTCCTGCCCTAAAGGGCATGAAGGAACTGGTTGGGTTTTTACGATCATCTCAGAGCTTCATGGTCACCATTACTGATACTGGCTTTTTATTCCAGAGTTATTAAATTAACCAAATTATATATTTAAAAACTGTCATGGTTGAATTTGAATTCTCATCTCTGGATCATTAGTGCAGGCCTCAGGATTACCGGCTTATAACATAATTACTACGCAACTGTAACTTCAATAGAGACATTCAGAATTGTGATGAGTTTCAATAGAGTAAATAAGGAGAGACTGATTCCAGTAGCAGAAGGGTCAGAAACCAAAGGACACAGATTAGCAAAATATCCGGAAGTGACAGGGGGAATATATTTTCACACAGCGAGTTGTTGTGATCTGGAATGCAGTGCCTGAAAGGGTGGTGGGAGCCGATTCAATAGTAACTTTTAAAAGGGAGTTGGATAACTACTTGAAGGGAAAACATTTGAAAGGTCATAGGGAAATAAGAAGGGAGTGGAACTAGTTGGATAGTTCTATCAAAGAGCCGGCATAGGCATGGTGGGCTGAGTGACCTCCTTCTGCGTTGTAACATTCTATGATTTTATAAAATCTTCCTTAAGTTTTGCACTAATTTTCTTTGATGCAGGATACAGTGCATAGGTGCTGCTCTGGCTAAAGTTTGTAACTGAGGGAGGAGAGAAAGGTGAATCCTAAATTGCAACTGTGTATGCTGTACCTAAAGCTAGGAATGAATGATGACCCACTAAAACACTTCCCTGTGGCAACCTGATATTACCAGCGGGTGAAACTAATGAATATATTAAAGTGAAAACTCCTCATTAACATGAGAAGGAAAAAAAATTATTTCCTTTAGCTCAGTTCCTAGTTTTCATACATAGCCATTACTTGGTCACTGCTCAATTAACCTCAGCTTTCAGATAAAACTAAATCAGTGTTTGAATAAATATATATTTTAGACACCATTAAATTTGGTCTTATTGGACAGCTAGCTTCAACCTCTGGTTCAATCAATAATGCTGCAGGGCTGTGTGACATTCCAGAAATAGAATGGAGATTTAAATTAATGAGACATTTTCAAAAAATTCTAAACATAATTATGAACATCTAATAGAAAAATATTCAGTCAAGATAAACAATACCACAACCCCACACCATGATCATAGCATCTAAGGAATTGAAACTTAAACCAACCTCCCACCAGCTCCTTTCCTCCAACCATTGGGAAAGTTAACTATCAAAAATGCTCCCTCAGAAGAAAGTCTTGATTTCATCTCCATAGCTATTCAAGGCCTTGTTGCCCATATGGTTGGAACAGTCTTTGTCACTTGGTCAGAAGGACACCTTGATGCCAATTCATATGACGCCCTAGAGGGATAAAGGACAGAGCATATTTGGTTAGAGTTAAGAAATAATAGAGGTAACATTACTCTACTGAGTGCACTCAATAGGCCACCAAGTAGTGGGAAAGATATAGAGTAACAAATTTGCAAGGAAATTACAGAGAGGTACAAAAACTATGAAGTAGTCATAATGGGGGACTTTAATTATCCTACTATCAACTGCGATAGCAATAGTGTAAAGGACAGGAGAACCTTACAGATCAGTATGATTCTGATCCACTAAAGAAGAAGGCATAAAAACAGAAAATGCTAGAAAAACCCAGCAGGTCTGGTAGCATCTGTGGAGAGAGAAACAGAGTTAACATTTTGAGTCCATATGACCTTCAGAGCTAAACAGAAGTAAAAATGTGATGGATTTTACAAACATAAGAACTAGGAGCAGGAGTAGGCAATTCAGCCCCTCGAGCTTGCCCCGCCATTCAATACGATCATGGCTGATCTCATTTCGGCCTCAACTCCAATTTCCCGCCCTCTCCCCATAACCTTTCAACCGGTTACTAATTAAAAATCTGTCTATCTCCTCCTTAAATTTATTCAGCGTCCCAGCATCCACTGCACTCTGAGGTAGTGGATTCCACAGATTCACAACCCTTTGAGAAAAGTAATTTTATACTGTTTAAGAGGGGGTGGAGGAGGTGGAACAAATTAGAAGGTCAGGGATAGGTGAGAGCTCAGGAGAGATTGACAAAGATGTCATGGACACAAGACAAAGGGAATGTTAATGGCAGTGTGAAAGACTAAAGAAAATGCTGATAGTGGCATAAAGGTAAGATAGCAAAATCAGTTAAAAGCAGAACAAGGGTCAGCGTTCTGTGAAAGCACTACTTAGAAACAAGTGACAGGTGACCCTGGGGTGGGGGTGGGGGTGGTGTGGTGGTGTTGGGGGAAAAGGATAAAAAAAAACATTTTTTAAATTTTAAATTAATAAATAAATAAAAATAAATGAAAAATAAAAATAAATTTAAAAATGGATTAAAAAGAGGATAAAGATGGAGGAGCGAGTTCATGGCCTGAAGTTGTTGAACTCAGTCTTAAGTCCGGAAGGCTGTAAAGTGCCTAATCAGAAGTTGAGGTGCTGTTCCTCCAGTTTGCGTTGGGCTTCACTGGAACATTGCAGCAGGCCAAGGATGGACATGCGGGCATGAGAGCAAGATGGTGTTGAAATGGCAAGTGACAGAAAGGTCTAGGATATGCTTGCGGACTGACTGAAGGTGTTCTGCAAAGTGGCCACCCAGTCTGCATTTAGTCTCCCCAAAAGTAGAGGAGATCGCATTGGGAGCAGTGAATGCAGTGGACTGCTGCATCACCGGAAAGGAGTTTTTGGGCCTTGGACGGTGAGGAGGGAGGAGGTAAAGGGTCAAAGAGGGAACAGTCCCTACGGAATGCTAACGGAGGTTGAGGAGAAGATGTGTTTGGTGATGGCAGTGGCAAGTATTTAAAGAAATACTACATTGTCTACAACAGATATACATTCCCCTAAGGCACAAATACCCAAAGGGAAAGGTAAATCAACCTTGGTTAACGAAAAAAGTTAAGGATTGCATTAGATCAAAGGAAGTAGCTTATAAGGATGCCAGAAAAGATGGTAAGCCTGAGGAATGGGAACAATTTGGAACCCAGCAAAGTAGGACCAAGAAACTAATTAAGAAGGGGAAAAGAGAATATGAATGCAAACTATCAGGGAACAGAAAGGCAGACTGTAAAAGCTCCTTTAGGTATGTGAAAAGGAAAAGATTAGATAGGACAAATGTGGATCCAGTACAGGTGTGGACAGGAGAATTTATAGTGGAGAACAGGGAAATGGTGGAAACACTAAACAGCTACTTTGGCTGGAATCTTCCAGCCCCCAACCACCCACCACCACCACCCCCCACCCCGGCGGGGCCACCAAGCCATTGAAACCTCCGCTCTTCCAGTCCCACCAGCATGAGGAACTGGAAAATTCCAGCCTTTGTGTCTGTCTTCACAGAAGAAGGTACAGGGAATCTCCCAGAAATATTAGGCAACCAAGGGACTTGTGAAAATAAGGAACTAAAAGAAATTAGTATTAGTAAAGAGGTAGTACTTGAAAAGTTACCTTAATTGAAGGTTGCAAAATCCCCTGGACTAGATGAGCTATATCCCAGAGTGTTGAAGGAAGTGGCTAGAGAGATAGTGGATGCATTGGTGGTTATGTTTCAAAATTCTGTAGATTCTGGAAAGGTTCCTGCGGGCTGGAAAGTAGCAAATGTAACCCCACTAATTAAGAAGGGAGGAAGAGGGAAAATGGAGAACTACAGATCTGTTAGTTTGACATCAGTAGTAGGGAAAATATTAGAATCTATTATAAAGGATGTGATAACTGGACATTTAGAAAAGAATGGTAAAATTGGACAGAATCAACATGGATATATGAAAGGGAAATCATGTTTCACAAATGTGCTGGAGTTTTTTTAAGGATTTTACTTATAGCATTGATAAAGGAGAGCCAGTGGATGTGGTGCATTTGGATTTTCACAAGGATTTGATAAGGTCCCACACAGGAGGTTAGTAAATAAAATTAGAGCGCATGGGATTGCGGGAAATATACTTGTATAGATTGAGAATTGTTTAACAGACAGAAAGCAGAGAGTAGGAATAAATGGATCATTCTCAGGGTGGCAAGTTGTTACTAGTGGGGTACTGCAAGGATCAGTGCTAGGTCAACGGCTGTTCATAATCTATATAAATGGTTTGGCTGTGGGGACCAACTGCAATGCTTCCAAATTTGCTGATGACACCAAACTGGGTGGGAACGTAAGTTGTGAGGAGCATGCAAGGAGGCTTCATGAGGACTTGGACAGGCTAAGTGAATGGGCTAGAACATGGCAGATGGAATATAATGTGAATAAATGTGAAGTTATTCACTTTGGTAGAAAAAACAGAAAGGCAGAATATTTCTAAAACGGTGAGAGGTGGGAAGTGTAGGTGTCCTAAGGGATCTCGGTGTATTTATCCATGAGTCATAAAAGTTAGCATGCAGTTGCAGCAGCAATTAAGAAGGCACATGATATCTTGACTTTCATTGCAAGAGGATTTGAGTGCAGGAGTAAAGATGTCTTGCTGCAATTGTTTAGAGCCTTGGTGAGACCGCACCTGGAGTGTTGTGTGCAGCTTTGGTCTCCTTATCAAAGGAGGGATATACTTGCCTCAGTGCAATGGAGGTTCACCAGATTAATCGCTGGGATGGCGGGATTGTCTTCTGTGGAGAGATTGGGGAGTCTAGGTCTAGTATCCCCTGGAGTTTCAAAGAATGAGGGGCAACCTTAGTGAAACTTACAATATTCTTACAGGGCATTACAAGGTCGATGTAGATAAGAATTTTCCCCTGACTGGTGAGTCTAAAACCAGGGAACATAATCTCTGGATAAGAGGTAGGCCATTTAAGACTGAGATGAGGAGGAATTTCTTCACTCAGAGAATGGGAATCTTTGGAATTCCCTACCCCAGTGGACAGTGGAGGCTCAATCATGAACATGTTCAAAATGAAATTGATAGATTCCTGGAGACTAGTGACATCAAGGAAAATGGAGATAGTGTGGCAAAGTGATATTGAGGTAGATGATCAGCCAAGAGCTATTGCATGGCAGAGCAGGCTTGTCAGGCTGAATGACTTACTCCTGGTCCAATGTTCATTAGAAATTTAGAACAAAGGGCAGATAAAACTTTAGATGGAGAATTTTGAGGATGTGGAGTTCACATCCAGGTTTATGTCAGCATTCGAAATTAGATTGGATGAAATGAAGAATAGAAATAGGGTAGGTAGAAGTGATTCGAACTGCTTGTTGGCTTCGAGGGTAAACATTGACACTGTTGGGCCAAATTGCCTGATCCCATGTTGCAATTTCTGTTTATTCTACCAGGATATATTGCAGAAATAGTGACAAACTCTGTAAACTCAACAAGCAATTTCATCATCTATGTCTTTTTACAATTTATATAAATGACTTGGATGAAGGGACAGAAGGAATGGTTGCTAAATTTGTTGACGACACAATGATAGGTCAGAAAGTAAATTGTGAGGAGGATGTAAGGAGGCTACAAAGTGACATAGATAGGCTAAGTGAGTGGGCAAAGATCTGGCAAACGGAGTTTAATGTGGGCAAATGTGAAATCGTTCATTTTGGCAGGAAGAATAAAAAGGAAGCTTATTATCTAAATGGTGAGAGATTGCAGAGCACTGAGATTCAGAGAGATCTGGGTGTCCTAGTGCACAAATCACAAAAGGTTAGTATGCAGGTACAGCAGGTAATTAGGAAAGCTAATAGAATGTCATTATTTATTGGGGGGTCGAATTGGTTACAAAAGTAGGGAGGTTATGTTTCAGTTGTACAGGCATTGGCAAGACCACATCTGGAGTATTGTGTACAGTACTGGTCTCCTTATTTAAAGAAAGATGTAAATGCGTCAGAAGCAGTTCAGAGAAGATTTACGAGACTAAAACCACGAATGGGCAGGTTGCCTTATGAGGAAAGGTTGGACAGGTTAGGCTTGTATCCACTGGGATTTAGAAGAGTAAGAGGCAACTTAATAGAAACCTTTCAGATCCTTAGGGGTCTTGACAGGGTGGATGTGAAGAGGATGTTTCCTGTTGTGGGAGAATCTAGAACTTGGGGTCACTGTTTAAAAATAAAGTGTCACTTATTTAAGACAGAGATGAGGATAGTGTCTTTGGAACTCAGTTCCTCAAAAGACGGTGAAAGCAAAGCCTTTCAATATTTTTAAAGCAGAGCTATATAGATTCTTGATCAACAAGGGGGCGAAAGGTTATTGGGGGTAGGCACGAATGTGGGGTTGAGGTTACATTCAGATCAGCCATGATCTTATAGAATGGTGGGGCATGCTCGAGGGGCTGAGTGGCCTACTCCTGCTCCTAATTCGTATGTCTTATTATTTAAAACAAAGTTCCTCTGACCAGCAATTCACTGTATGAAGGTTTCAGCCCTGGTGCTAAGGAGACCATTGCTGAGTTTTGTTGGAATGAGACACACGTAGTGGCAGGACCACATTGTGCTAAATGCTCTTAGCTGTTCTGAATAGTTCTCCATTAAGAGAAAATCAGCCTCCTCCACCACCACCCCCCACTCTAGTTTTATTCCATCATTTTCAAAAAGGTCTGGTTGGATATTCTTTACTTTTTCATACTTTGGTCATGATCATGGGACAAGAAAGAATGAAACATATTACCAAGGACTGATTACACTGGAATCTTTCCTGATTTGCTCCAAAGTATGTACAGGCAATACCAGATGCCAGAAACTACCACCCAGATATAAGGAGGCGCGCTTAACAGAGGCAATAAAAATAGAATGGCATCATGTGTCACATTTTCTGTCCCTATTGCCTTAGCAACATTGAACACTTGGAAAAACAGAACAGATGTCCTCTGCTGCTCAGGAAGTATAATGCATCAAATAACTTTAAAAATGACTACACAGTCAGTTGAATCAATGGAATGACTGTGAATGATTGGTAGATTGCCAGCTGTATTTGAAGCCAAGGCACTCTATCCCTTTAAGCTGCTGCAAGTATTCAACTCTTTCCGCAACCTCCTGTCCCAGCAATGAGTAAAGAAAGTTGAAATCTACCAGGGCAAACAGTCAGAAGTGCCACCCCATGCAGCTGTCTTTCTCCAAGATGGAAATTTTAACCACTGTCTCTTCATGGGATACAGCTCCAAGGAATCTTACTGTCAATCCCATGATTCTTGTAAGAATTCAGACTTTGTGTGTCGATAAGTTATCTGACTGTGGAGGGCTTTATAGCTAAACCCAGCCCGCCCATTGTCCAGCTACCAGCACATTCAGCAGAAGTCCCTTTGCCGGGAAGTCAAACAACACTTCATGGGACCTAGATGAACATATCTGCAGGAAGTGTCACCAGCTGCAGAAACTTGAGCTCCGGGTTTCGGAACTCAAGCAGCAGTGGAATCACTGTGGCGCATCTGCGAGGCTGAGGAGTACGTGGATAGCGCATTTGGGGAGGTTGTCACACTGCAGGATAGGAGCATGCAGTTAGAGAGGGAATGGGTGACCACCAGAAAGTCTAGGAGGACCAGGGACATAGTGCAAGAGTCCTCTGAGTCTGTCTCACTCATGCACCAGTTTTCCACTTTGGATGCTGGTGAGGGCAACTGTTCCTCAGAGGTGTTTAGCAATAGTCAAGTTCGGGACTCAGCTGTATGGGCAGGAAGGAAGAAGAGAGGAAGAGAAATAGTGGTAAGGGATTCGGTAGGGGAATAGACAGTCATTTCTGCGGTTGTAGGCATGACTCCAGGATGGCACCAGGCTCAAGGATGGCACAAGAGCAGCTGCAGGACATTCTTAAAGGGAGAGCTGAACAGCTAGAGGTCTTGGTTCACATTGATACCAACGACATGAGTAGGAAGAGGCTTAAGGTCTCGAAAGCAGATATTAGGGAGCTGGGTAAGACATTGAAAAGCAGAATCTCAATGGTAGTAATCTCCGAATTACTCTCAGCGCCACACGCTAGTGAGTAAAGAAATAGGAGGCTAGAGCTGATGAATGTGTGGCTGGAGAGATGGTTCAGGAAGGAGGGCTTCAGATTCCTGGGGCATTGGGACCAGTCCTGGAGCAGGTGGGATCTGTTCAAGACAGACAGTTTGCACCTCAACAGGGCTGACCAATATCCTTGCCGGGAGGTTTGCTAGTGTTATTGGGCAAGGTTTAAACTAGCTTGGCAAGAGGGTGGGAACCTGAGGGTAGACTCAAATAAGGCAAAGTCAGAAATCGAAGGCAGAAAATTAGTGAGTGAACCCAGAAGACAGAGTAAACAAAGGATAGAAAATAAAAGGAAGAGTTTGACAGTACTCAAGGCTACTTCAATGCATGGAGTATAGCAAATAAAGCAGATGAGCTGAGGGCACAGATAGAAACATGGTAGTATACTGTCATAGCTATTACAGAAACATGGCTTAAAGAGGGACAGGAATGGCAGCTCAATGCCCCTGGTTACAGGCTTTTCAGCTGAGATAGAGAGGGCGATAAAAAGGGTGATGGCGATTAGAGAAGTCCAACAAGAGAGGGCACGGTTCTGGACTTAGTTTTAGGCAATGAAGCTGGGCAGGTGAAAGAAATGGCAGTAGAGGAGCATTTTGGTGGTGGTGATCATAATTCGGTTAGTTTTAACAAGGACAAAGATAGAGCAGGGGTTAAAGTTCTAAATTGGGGTAAAGCCAATTTTACTAAGCCAAGGAGTGATTTAGTAAAAGTGGACTGGAAACAGCTACTTGAAGGTGAATCAGTATCAGAACAGTGGGATGCATTCAAAGTGGAGATTCAAGGGGTTAAGAGTAAACATGTTCCCACAAAGTAAAAGGGTGCGGCTGCCAAATATAGAGCCCCCTAAATGTCAAGGAACTAACTGGGTAAGATAAGGCAGAAAAGGAAAGCATATGTCAGACACTAAGAACTCAATACTACAGAAAGCTGAGAGGAGTACAGAAACTGGAGGGGTAAAATCAAAAAAGGAAATTAGGAAAGCAAAGAGAGGGCATGAAAGAACATTGGCAAACAAAACCAAGTTGAACCTAAAGATAGTTCATCAATACATTAAGGGCAGAATCTTCTGGCTGACGTGCGGGTGGCGGAGCCCGCACGCCAGCGCTTAAAATGTCATGCGCTTATGTCGTGCGAGCGTCCCAATGTCAGCACGCGTCATCACGATATTTCGGTTGGCGGGCGCGCTATGCAGCGGGATGCGGCCTGCCTTTAATTAAAGGCCTCGTTAAGGCCTTAACTTGCCAATCGTCGATGATTTTGAGGGGCCCGTGCGAACTTCTGCTCGGCGCACGGGCCCAACAGGCAGGCGGGTAGGTGATTTTTTACAAACCTCATCCAGTGGCGGGATGAGGCTTGATAGTGGTTTTAAAAGCGTTTAATAAAGGTTTTGTTTATTTCACTAACATGTCCCATCTCGTGTGACATTTTCACATGAGGGGGACATGTTAATGAATTTTTTATTGTTCTATTTTTTATATTTGCCAGCCTTTCAGCGATCTCCCTAAGGCAACACTTTGCACATGCGCAAAAGAGCGCACTCTGAAAGTTGGGGAATCCACACCCCCTCCCCCCAGCACAGGATGCTCATAGCACTTCCCATCAGGCAGCCCGCTGGGCAGGCCTTAATTGGCCCGCCCACTTAAAATGGCAGCAGGGCCCATTTCGGCAACGGCGATTAGCTGCCCGCCCGCCACCGCCCACCCACCCATCAAGGGCAAAATTCTGCCCTAAGAGTAAGAGTATAGCTAAGGAAGGACCCATAAAAGACTGAAAAGGTAACCTATGTGTGGAGGCAGAAGGTATAGGTATGGTTCTTAATGAATACTTTGCGCCTGTCTTCACAAAAAAGGGGGATGATGCAGACATTGTAGTTAAGGAGGAGTGTGCAGTCTTGGATGTGATAAACATAGGAATAGAGGATTAAGGGGATTAACATCCTTGAAAGTGCATAAATCACCAGGGACAGATGAAATGTACCCCAGGCTGTTAAAAGAATCCAGGGAGGAAATCGCGGAAGGTCTAACCATTATTTTCCAATCCTCACTGATAAAGGTGTGGTGCCGAAGGATTGGAGGTCTGCTCACCTTGTACCTTTGTTTAAAAAGGGAGCAAGGAATAGACTGAATAATTACAAGCCAGTCAGCCTAACCTTGGTAGTGGCAAATTATTGGAATCAATTCTGTGAGACAGGTTAAATTGTCACTTAGAAAGGCACAGATTAATCAAGGATAGCATGGATTTGTTAAGGGAAGGTCGTGTCTGACTAACTTGATTGAATTTTTTGAGGAAGTAACAAGGAGGATTGATGAGGGAAATGCTGTTGATGTGGTCAACATGTATTTCAGTAAGACTTTTGACAAGGTCTCTGGTTAAAAAGATAAATGCCCATGGGATCCGGGGGAATGTAGCAAGCTGGATATAAAATTGGCTCAGTGGCAGGAAACAAAAGGTAATTATTGACGGATGTTTTTGCGACTGGAAGGCTTTTTCCAGTGTGGTTCCACAGGGAACAGTACGAGGTCCCCTAGTCTTTGTAGTATATATTAACAGTTTAGATGTAAATGTAGGGGAAATGATCAAGAAATTTGTAGATGATGCAAAAATTGGCTGTGTGGTTGATAGTGAGGAGGATAGCTGTAGAATGCAGGAAGATATGCATAGACTGGTCAGGTGGGCAGACAAGTAGCAAATGGAATTCAACCCAGAGAAGTGTGAAGTGATGCATTTGGTGAGGTGAAACAAGGTAAGGGAATACACAATAAATGGGAGGATACTGAGAGATGTAGAGGAAGTGGGGGACCTTGGAGTGAATGTCCATAGATCCCTAAAGGTAGCAGGACAGATTGATAAGGTGGTTAAGAAGACATATGGAATCCTTTCCTCTATTAGCAGAGGCATAAAATATAAGGGCAGGGAGGTTATGCTGGAACTATATAAAACATTAGTTAGGCCAGAGCTTGAGTGCTGTGTGCTGTTCTGGTCACTACATTACAGAAAGAATGTAATTGCACTAGAGATGGTACAGAGGAGACTAACAAGGATGTTGCCAGGTCTGGAAAATTGCAGCTATGAGGAAAGATTAGATAGGCTGGGGTTGTTCTCCTTAGAATAGAGGCTGAGGGGAGATTTGATTGAGATGTACAAAATTGTGATGGACCTGGATAGAGTGGATGGGAAGGCTCTATTTTCCTTAGCAGAGAGGTCAGTGACTAGGGGGCATAGATTTAAAATGATTGGTAGAAGGATTAGAGAGGAGATGAGGGAAAAAAAATTCACCCAGAGGATTCTAGGGGCCTGGAACTCACTGCCTGAAAGGTTGGTAGAGGCAGAAAACCTCATCTCATTTAAAAGGTGCCTGGATGTGCACCTGAAGTGCTGTTAACTGCAGGCCTGCGGACCAAAAGCTGGAAAGTGGTATTAGGCTGGGTGGCTTATTTTTCCGGCTAGCGCAGACATAATGGGTCAAGTGGCCTCCTTCTGTGCCATAAACTTTCTATGATTTATTTAGGTGGATGGTCTGAAATGGGCATCATGTGCATGACAAATTTTTGTAATGTATAAATAACCAATGTGATTACAAATCTGTTACAATGTATTATCAGCTGTGAAAAGAAAAATATTTCATGATTTCAAAAGATAGTGTGAACCATTGGCTTCCAAATATTTGAAACTCTCAAAACTGTAACAGCTTCAGGTAATGCTCAAGTGAGGAGCATAGATATCAGAATGATATTGCAGTCATCTTTTATGGAATTCTGAATAGCAGTTGGTGGACATTTATCTAATTGCCATTTGTGACTCAATGTGAACTCAAACGTCTAAGAGAACCAGGCAGGTAGTGCAGGAGTCCCCTCAGGCTCTAACCGCGATTTCACAATTAACACAATTTCACAATTAATGACCAGCCAGTGTGAAACGTGCGATGGGCGCCTCAGCGCTGCTGGGGTGGGGGTGGGAGGAGCACGAGCGCTGAGGTGTACACGTGCATGTGGGAGCGTGCACTGACAGCTCCCTGAAGGCACAAAGCTGCCTCAGGGAGCTGACAGATTTTAAATACAAAAATAAAATTTTAATGTGTAAGATAAACATGTCCCCACATGTGACTCAGTCACATGTGAAAAAGGATGTTAAAAAAATGTTATTCTTTATCAAGTAAGCACTGGAAATCTCATCCCGCCCGTGGGTAAGGTCTCAATAAAAATGCAAAGGCCGCCTAGCCTATTCGCCTGCCTGTCAACCGAACGGTTGAGTGGGCAGGAAAAAAATGCAGCTTAATTAATTACTTAAGAGCCTGAATAGGCCTCTTAGTTGTCGGCAGGTGTGCTGCCCACCGCACATGTATTTTGCATGTGCCTGCCGACCAAAAGATCACAAGAGTGCATGATGATGTTGGGAGGCTCGCCCGACGTCATCGCGCTCTGTTCCACTCCCGTTGGGCACACGCCCGCCCACAGGATGAAAAATTCTGCCCCAGCATTACATACTGGCGTACCCTGCACCAGTAAAATAAAAAAGTGAAGCATACTCAGGCCATGACGACAAAAACAGAATTTATATCATTTTGACAATTACAGACTATTTACATCAACTTCTCTGGTCTTAAGTCCCAGACCAGTCTACATTAATTAAACATAAATGAACATAAAATCACCCGTGACCTGTCCCACTTACGCTCATGGTGCCTTTAACTTACGCTTATGAGCGTTACGTCTAGGTACTCCCCCCTCGCTGGCACTGGCATTGGAGGCAGCCTGCTGACCCTGCTGTCATGTTGGTCTTGACAACCTTGGCAGTTGTCCTCTGGGCAGTGGAGCCTGTGCTGACACCGCCTGGGAGGGAGCGGCCAGTGCTGTGGCTGGCATCTCCCCAGTCGCCATAGCCTCATCAGATGCCACAGTCACTGGAGGATGGGCAGAGGAGCTGCTGCCATGATCGGAGCGCCAAATAGAGGAGCCTGCACAGATGACAGGTAGCTTGTGTGCCAACATAAGGTCGCTGTTGATCTCCCTGCACATCATTGATGGACGGGCACCTAGCTGGGACACCGGGTGCCTCATCCATCTCCCACATTGACACTAACCGCCTGAGGCTAGTGCCTGTATGAGGGCTTGCAGGTTCGAGCACAACCCCATTCTGTCTGTCCCTGGAGCTGCCTCCCCATGAGAGTCACCACTCCCTCAATGGAGGAGGCAGTGCACTCGCCCATGACAGTCAACGCAGTGTTCATGCTCCGCATGGACTCCTCCATCACGAAGACCATGCCATGCATACCCTCATGGAACTCTGCCAGATCCTCCCGCACAGCTCGCTGGACATCCAGCATCGGCCGCCTAATGGATGACTTCAGAGGCTCATCATCAGCCTCCGACTGAGCATTGCCCTGGTCCCCAGCAGTCCTCTGACTGCTGGCACCCTGGGCACTCCCTGCCTCTGCCTGCATTTCAAGCAAGTGTGAAGTGCCCTCACCAATGTGCACCGAGATACTAGCCGCCAATCTAATGCCCACCGAGGTGCTAGTATCTGTGCTGGTGCCTGCTTCACAGAGCAGGTGTGACGCAGGTGACGGTGACGCCTTGTGGTTGTCTGGCATCAGGGGTGGATCTTTGGGATCTGCAGATGGGACGCCTGATGGCGAACCTAAAAGGGAAAAGAAAGACATGTCATTAGTTAAAGTCATCACACTGTCACTTGCCAGACACCCTGGTGAGACAATGGAGGCAGCATCATGGTGCCATCATCTTTGAATGATCAATGGGGATACCAGGTTCGAGGCTCACATCAGTGAAGAGGCTGCACTAGAGTGGTTGCACAATTTGAAACTCTCACCTCTGTGCACTGCGCTTTTACCTTCATCTGGCACCCCGCCTTTCCACGCCCTGTTGTATGGGGAGTGTGCCCGCTCTCCAGCTCAAGAACATCTTGCTCGAACTGGGAGAGCATTAGCAGGTTGGGCAGGCCTCCACCTGTACGTTCTGTTTTGGCTTTGTTATGGCTTGTCTTCTCCTGAAAGGACAGAGGAGCATTGATTAGTCCACTCTCTAACTGCAATGCCATTGCAGCCTGGCCAACTCCAGCTGAGGAACACCTCGCAGGGCACATCCGAGTCGTGGCCCTCGAGCCGCAAGGCACTCAGTCTAAGCAGCCAGGGCTCACCCCCTTGGCCAGCTCCGGTGTGATTGACAGTTGGCACTCAGACTCTAGCACCCCTGAGGTCCATCGGGGTTCGACCACACCTAAACACTTCTGCGCACTGACCCATGCCAACACGGTACTCACCCTTCCTGAGTGCAGCAGGTCATTGAAGCGCTTCCGGTACTGCACCCATGTGCGCTACGCCACATCATGGCTGCTCATCTGGGCTGCCACCTATTCCCATTCCCTCTTGGCCTCCTCCTCCCATCTCTGGGGACAAGGGTGTCCCTCCTGGCAGCCACCTCCTCCAGCAGGACTGCAAGGCACTCATCTGAAAAGCAGGTGGCCGAGTGCCCACCCCACCTGCCCTCCCACCCACCGTTAGCTGCTGCACTCGAGTGCATCTTCAGAATGGCAGCCAGACGTCCTTCCCTGGCAGCCTTTCTGGGGCTGCCTGAGCCTTCTTTATACTGGCCGCCAGGTCACCATTGGACCTGATGGCAAACAGGGCCCCGCCCCCGCTCGGCCCTTGCTGGCTGAGCATGAAATTGTGGTCCGGGCCTGATCGAGGGCGGTAGTCGGTTTCGTGGATGCTCCCAGGCCCGCCACTGCGCCCGCCTGATGAGGGCAAAACCCAGCCCTAAATGTTGAAGCTAGCATGTGTTTTAAGCTAGGTTAAGTATACAATACAAAAAGTCGAATATTTACATGATTTTAATAAATCGGTTGAGATTTGCATTGCCTCTAACAAATAATTTGAACAGTAAATCTGTAATGACTTGACAGAACGGGCAGGTTTCAACAGGAAACAGATAAACATACTCAGAGAGCTTTTCAGGTGCTACATGCTGGATCAGGAATCTCGTCAGGAAGCCCCACCCCCAGATTGCCTGCGTGTAGGGCTCATCGGTCGGAGCCTCCAAGAACATCAGGTGACACCTGATAGACAGCAGGAGAGGCTATACCCAAAGTTACTACATTTCCTCCCCCTTTAGTTTTTTTTACAATTTCTATTTACAGGGAACATATGCATATATACAACTTCAGGTGATTAAAGATCAAGTCTTTGAGGTTCTCTCCTTATATGGCCGGAGCAGCGTAACACTACCACGTGAGGTTTCTCAACAGGATTGACAGGATCTAGAACTGCAGCATGAGACACATCATTAGTAGGTGACAGTTCTAGATTTGGCAGCTCTACAGAAACATCGGGCATATCTATTCGAGGTGGATCTGTCACTTCAGGAATTAATGGTTCAACGTTAATCACAGGCAGAAGAGTTGCTTATTGGAATGTCTCTCTAACATGAATATGATCTATGTGCTCATGAATGATTCTATCTTCCACTTGTATTTGGAAAGATAATGGACCAGTCTTTGAAACAATGGTTCCAAGAACACAAGATCCACTTCCGAAATTTCGCACGAGTACTGTGTCACCCACACTGTGTGAGTTTTGCTGCACATATCATGATTCAATTTTTGTTTACTCTGATTCCACGCTACCTTCCCCTTTAAATTTGGAAACATCAACTTAATCATGTATGTAGGCGGTGTTTCATCAATAATTCAGACGGTGTTGAACCCATAGTCAAATGTGGCATTGTACGATAACTGAGAAGAAAGCGGGAAATTGGAGATTCTAGAGTATCTTCTAATAACTTTTTCATACCACACTTGGAAGTTTTGTACTGCTCTCTCGGCTAACCCATTCGATGAAGGATGGGAGGGGGCTGTTTTAATATGTCTGATTCCATTCCGATTCATGAATTTCTGAAACCCTGTGCTGTTAAAGCCTGTACCATTATCAGAAACGACAATTTTAGGTCGGCCATATATGCTAAAACAGTGACACAGCTTCTCGATAGTTGCGCTCGATGTTCGTGATTTGACTGATTTGATTTCATATATATCCATCCATTTAGAATGTGCATCTATAATCAACACAAATATGTCACCTAAGAATGGTCCTACATAATCGATATGCAGTCTAACCCAGGGTCGACCAGGTCATTCCCTCGGGTTTAGGGGAACTGAAACAGGCAACTTCTGTTGTTGCTGACAATGGAAACAATGCTTGACCATTATTTCAATGTCACTGTCTATGCCTGGCCACCAGACATAGCTTCGCGCAATCATTTTCACCTTTGATATGCCTGGATGCGCACTGTGAAGCTCTGTCAAGAGTGGTTCTCTATCTTGTGATGGGATGACAACTCTTGATCCCTACAACAAAATTTCATCTTGACAACTTAACTCTGTGCTTCTGGCATGGAATGGTCTCAAATCTTCAGATACAGGCGAATTTGACCATCCTTGCAAAACAAAGTCCCTGACTTTCGACAATATTGGATCTCTGTTTGTCCAATTTCTAACTTGCTTCACGCACACAGGTGAAGAATCCAGGAAATTCAGTAATAACACAATTTCTTGTGGAACAGGAGCATATACAATGATATCTGGTAACAGGAGACGACTGAGTGCGTCCGCATTTGCAATGTGTAAGCCAGGGCGGCACATAAAAGTATACTCATTCGCAGATAATATCAGAGCCGAATGTTGTATTATTGCTGAGGCTATTGGCGGAATCCTCACTGAATGAACCCATTAATGGAGTATGGTCCGACACAATGGTGAAATGTCGTCCATGTAGGTAATGGTGGAATTTCATCACTCCAAATACTATCGATAAACCTTCCTTTTCTAGCTGGGAATAACCCTGCTCGGCTGTGGAGAGGGTTCTGGAGACATAGCCAATGGGCCTTTCTGATCCATTTTCCATTCTATGTGATAACACTGCTCCTACACCATGAAGAGAGGCATCACATGTTAATACCAACTCTTTCCATGGTTTGTAGTGTACCAGTAAACATGACGAATGCAACAGTTTCTTTATTTTCACAAAGGCTTCTTCCTGTTGTGAATTCCATGACCAATAGTGGTTCTTTTTTAACAACAAGTGTAATGGTGCTAACACAGTTGATAAGTTAGGCAAGAAGCAGCTATAATAGTTGATCATACCCAAGGAGGACTTAAGTTCGGTTACAGGGGATGGTGAGGATGCATCCTTTATTGCCTGAACTTTCTCTTCTACCAGATGCAAACCCATGGTGGCCACCCTGTGATTCAGGTAAATAACTTCTGGTGCTTGAAATGTGCATTTTTCCTTCTTTAACCATACACTAGCTTCCACGAACCTTCTTAGCACCTCCTCCAGGTTGGCCAAGTGTTCGGTCTCGGTTGACCCTGTGATCAGAACATCATCTAGGTACACTACCAGTTGGCGAAGTCCTTACAAAAGACTTTTCATTGTTGTCTGGAAGATAGCGCATGCAGACGATACTCCAAAGGGTAGGCGAGTGTACTGATAAAGGTCCTTGTGTGTGTTAATAGTCATGTATTCACTTGATGCGCAGTCCAGTTCTAATTGTTGGTAGGTGTGGCTCATATCCAATTTTGTATTGGACTTCCCTCCAGCCAGCTTTGTATAAAAGTCATCTATCCTTGCAATGGGGTACCTGTCTAGTTTTGCTGCCTTAGTTACGGTCAATTTATAGTCCCCACAAATGTGTATGGTTTGGTCAGGCTTAACCACTGGAGCTATGGATGCTGCCCATTCCGAGAATTGGACAGGTTGGATGATGCTCAGTTTTTCTAATTGGCACAGTTCTGGCCTTAAAGAAAAAAGGTGTCACCTGAAGATCCACATATATCTTGGCCTGCATGCCTTTTAACTTCCCTAATTCACCCTGAAATGCCACATCGTATTTCCTTTGCAGTTCAGGAACTCCTGTTTTCAGGTGAAATATCTCAGACCAGTCAAGCTTGATTTTCTGTAACCAGTCTCACTCTAAAAGACTGGATCCTTCTCCTTTCATTATGATCACAGGCAGCTGAGCTGTCTGTTGCCTGTAAGACACTGGTATGTGGCGATGCCCTTTACCTGAACAAATTCTCCAGCGTATGTCTTTAATTTAGTGGTTATCCGCTCCAGGTTTACTGGCTGTCTACCTTCATTAAGGTATTTGAAGGTGTGCTCTCCCACCACTGTAGTTGAGGCACCCGTATCCACCTCCATTAGTGGTTTCTCATTAACTTTGATTGTGACAGTGATAGGTTTGGTTTTACAGCCATTACATTATACAGGGAATAAATGTCGGTGTCAGCAGCTTCAGATTCTGATGTATTCTTTAATTCAATCATGTTGGTTTGCTGCTTTACGAGCTGTTTCACTTTTGCATTACATTGCCTTACTATGCGGCTTTTCTTATGGCAGCAATGGCATTCTGCCTCCTTGAATTTACAGCTGTCCGATCCGTGGTCACCTCCGCATCTATAACAACTCACTCTTGGAGTCACTGCTGAAGTTTTTCTACTAGGCCTTTTCATGTTTCTGGCAGCAGACATTGCATCTCGTTTCAATGCTGTGGGTCTGGTTTTTGCGCCACACTTGGCAGTAGACTCCCGCCCCACATGGAGAACGGCACCATGTTGTATGTGTTGCAAAGCCTGCAAGTGTCTCGCAGTGCTTTTCATGGCGAGGGAGATTCCGTGCATCTGCTTAAAGTCGATGTCAACCTTGTCGAGTAAACGGCACTGTATGGTGTCGTTCTGAACTCCACAAACGAATCGGTCCTGCAGCATATCATTTAACGTGTTCCTGAAGTTGCAGTGTTCTGTCAACTGCTGTAGGTTCACTACATAGGTTGCAATGGACTCTCCCAGGGCCCTCTCCAAGGCTCTGGAATTAAACTTAAAACGCTGCATTATTACGATGGCTTCAGCTGGAAATACGTTTTCACGAGGCCCACCAATTCATTATAGGACTCAGAATTGGGCATGCTTGGGGCTGTCAGGTTGGGAATGAAACTGCATACCTTACTGCCACATTCACTCAAAAGGATGGCTTTCTGCTTTTCCTCCGCGGTAATTTTATTCACTGCGAAATAAAATACAAGGCGTTCTATATACTGACTCCAGTCTTCCTTAGTCGCATAGTAAGGATAAATTCTGCCAGAGAGTGGCATGACTGGTGAGTAGCCTTTTCTTTTTCTTAAGATTCGGTGTACTTGCGATAACCAGGCAAGGTGCAGTGTCGGAGCTATTTTACTCTCATTGTCAAATGTAATGACTTGACAGAGCCGACAGGTTTCAACAAGAAACAGATAAACTTCATTACAGAGAGCTTTTCAGGTGCTGCATACTCAATCAGGACTCTGGTCAGGAAGCCCCGGTCAGGATTGCCTGTGCCTAGGGCTCATTGGTCAGAGCCTCCCAGAACATCACGTGACATCTAATAGATAGCGGGGGAAGTTATACCCAAAGTTACTACCAAGACCCACAAAAATAACCTGAAGTATCGGGAGATGAACCTCAATCCAGCTAATGTTTGAATGTTGTGTGGTGTCTCATTTTACAGGAATGATCATCTCTGTGCAGCTTCTTCGGGGTGACATGGAGCACATTCGCAGAGAAAATCCCATAATCTTTAACCGGGGTGTGGCCATCACTCGCAAACTGGGCTTCCCTGATGTCATCATGCCAGGTAGGCTTTGGCCTGTAGTTACTGAGGAAGCATGATAGAGGAGTGGAGCTCAATCCTTTATGTTAAAAAAAAATCAATGAGAACTAAGATGCGAAGGATTTTCATCTTGTCCCAAACATTTTCACTCTATATCTAGAGATTGGAAAAGGTTCAGAATAGGTGAGCACCAATTCACAATGCCAAATCTCCACTGAAAGACATTTTTCAAATCTTTAAGATGGTAAGAGACATGAGGCTGACCCCTGGTGTCAGGGGTCACTGTAGCAAAGGAAGAGTGGAGAGACTTGAAAGGAGATGTCTGAGAGCTTTCTGGAGGTGCAGAAAAATTAACTGGAACATTATTTTTAAATTGAACTGCAAATATAGAACAAGGGAGAAACGGGTTTAAACTGGTATTGGTAAATTTGCGATTGATATGAGGGAATTCTTCATCATACATTCAGTGAGCAACATGGAATAGACTTCCAGATAGAGCAGTAGAGACCAAAACCCTGAAATTAAGAAACATTTGGATGCTACAAGGAGGGATATTAGGATCTGGCTGGATGATTGAGTTAAAGATGGATTTAATGGTGTTCCTCATCCATAATTAACTTCCGATCTTGTTTCTATTGAGCTGATCCTTAAGAGGATGAATAACCCTGTCCTACCCAACATAGAATGAAATATAGAATTGGATTTGATCTTTCTTAGAGAATATAGGATGAAGATAATTGCATTGTGCAATGTACTTAGTATAATTGAATTGAATGACATTCCTATTGAAAGAAATTAATACATGCTAATACTGTGAAAATTGAATTTCCTTGCTAAGCATTTCATGGAGGAATGGGGACTAATGCTTGACTTCATAAAGAGCTTAATTACTATCCATATATTGATTGCTTGAAGCTTTTTTACTTTTTGAGAGCAATTGCCTGCAGGCACATTACAATTTGCAGTTATATAACACCTGTAAATGCAAAGAAGTATCCCACAACAGTTTGAAAATAACCATAATGAAGCAGGCGTTGAACCAGGAAAAGAGAGTTTCAGATTAAAGGCTTGGTCAAAGATAAATTCTCAGAAGACTTGTAAAGGTAGAGAAAGAGTGGTAGGGAGTTGCAGTGAGTAAGATTTGTTAATATTCCTGAGTCAACCTCCACACAGCCCAGTCAACACTCAGTTGAATTTTTGTAGCCAGCAGGATCCCATGGGTCTTATAATCAACCATCAGATTAACTGCTTCCTCTTCTAGCCTGCTAAATGTGGGAGCTGGTATTGTGCATCAGTTATGTATTATGCCCCAAGTAGCATCATGATGTAAATAGCAGTACTGTATAGTTTGCCTTTGTGTCCAATGGAGTTGGGCTAGCTTGGCTTTTTGCCTTCCTCAGGAAGGCAAAAAGCCAGTCTTTGCTGAGTGGGCAGGATGATGTACAAGGGTGTGCTTGTGGAAGTGATGATCTATTTTCACCTTCTATTCATATGTCTATTGTAAAATATACTGTAATGCTTACTGTGTTTCCATTAAAGGATGACTTATTGTTCTGGCAGGTTTATTTTATTCTGTTGGATATAGATCCAACCCTCAAATGTGCAGAAAAATTGGCCTTTGACTCACAAATAGATTTGCAAGGGGCCTACAAGATATATGATGATATAAACACAGGGGAGCAGAGCATGGAGGTCACTCTGATAGAACAAAAAAAAAACTGGAATGTCCATTATGCTCTGGTGAGCCAAATACATCAATATACATCTGTCATTTCTTCCTGTAGGAAAAAAGGTAGTTAAATATGTTATTGCCTGTTGTGCAGAACAATTAGTGTAATTCTGTCCAATAGCATCCCTGATGGTTATCTAGATAAGTAATTTTTTAGCTGGATATGTGCTTGCAAGTAGACTTTCAAAAAATGATCATTTAGTTCATCTACTGGAAAAGACAATCTGTTCTGGAGTAGGCTTACAACCTGAAGGCAGAGATAATGCAGTGAGTTCAAAGTCAAGCATCAGTACTTGGTCTTAGCCAGCAGTATGTTCACTGCAACATTATTACCCCCAAATATTGAGAGGAAATCAGTCATGAAAAACTGAAACCTTTTGCTAGACTGTCATCATTTTAGTTTGTTATGATCTGTCAGTAGATGAATAGCATGCTTGCTCCCTTGTTTTTGATTTGTTTCTTTCTTTAGGTTAGGGGATTTACCCATGACAAGTCATTTGTTGGCACAAAGAAAGAAATTAATGTTACATCTCAATTTATGAAAGAGTTCATAATTTGGGACCGGAACGCTCTGATCATTGTATGTTGCAGCAGTATAAATACATTCATAAAAGTTTCCTGTGATCAGAATTTCCAGCAAAATTGGAAATGTGACAAAATTTAACTTTTTTTAATTCACTCATGAAATGTGGGCTTTGCTGGCTGGGCCAGCATTTATTGCCCATCTTTAATTGCCCTTGAACAAGGTGGTGGTGAGCTGCCTTTTTGAATCACTGCAGTCCATGTGGTGTGGGTCCACCCACAGTGCTGTTAGGAAGGGAGTTCCAGTATTTTGACCCAGCAACAGTGAAGGAATGGCGATATATTTCCAAGACAGGATGGTGAGTGGCTTGGAGGGGAACTTCCAGGTGGTAGTGTTCCCATCTGTTTGCTGCCCTTGTCCTAGATGGTAGTGGTCGTGGGTTTGAAAGGTGCTGTCTTAAGGAGCCAAGGTGAATTCCTGCAGTGCATCTTGTAGATGGCACATGCTGCTGCTACTGTGGGTCGGTGGTGGAGGGAGTGAATGTCTGTGGATGTGGCGCCAATCAAGCGGGCTGTTTTGTCCTGGATGGTGTCAAGCTTCTTGAGTGTTGTGGGAGCTGCCCTCATCCAGGCAAATGGGGAATATTCCATCACACTCCTGACTTGTGCCTTGTAGATGTTGGACAGGCTTTAGGGAGTCAGGAGGTGAGATACTCGCTGCAGGATTCCTAGCCTCTGACCTGCTCTTGTAGCCTCAGTATTTATATGGCTAGTCCAGTTCAGCTTCTGGTCAATGGTAACCCCCAGGATGTTGACAATGGCGAATTCAGTGATAGTAATGTTATTGAATGTCAAGGGGTGATGATTAGATTCTCTCTTGTTGGTGATGGTCATTGCCTGACACTTGTGTGGCGTGAATGTTACTTGCCACTTGTCAGCCCAAGCCTAGATATTGTCCAGGCCTTGCTGCATTTGGACATGGACTGCTTCAGAATCTGAGGAGTCACGAATGGTGCTGCACGTTGTGCAGTTATCAGTGAGAATCTCCACTTCTGACCTTACGATGGAAGGAAGATCATTGATGAAGCAGCTGAAGATGATTGGGCCGAGGACACTACCCTGAGGAGCTCCTGCAGTGATGTCCTGGAACTGAGATGACTGACCTCCAACAACCACAACCATCTTCCTTTGTGCCATGTGTGACTCCAACCAGTGAAGTGGTTTTCCCCTAATTCCCATTGACTCCAGTTTCACTAGGGCTCCTTGATGCCGCACTCGGTCATATGCTGCCTTGATGTCAAGGGCAGTCACTTTCATCTCACTTCTAGAGTTCACTTCTTTTGTCCATGTTTGAACCAAGGCTGTAATGAGGTCAGAAACTGAGTGACCCTGGCGGAATCCAAACTGGGCGTCAGTGAGCAGGTTATTACTAAGCAAATGCCGCTTGATAGCACTGTTGATGACCCCTTCCATTACTTTACTGATGATCGAGAGTAGACTGATGGTGCGGTAATTAGCCGGGTTGGATTTGTCCTACTTTTTGTGTACAGGACATACCTGGGCAATTTTCCACATTGCCGGGTAGATTCCAGTGTTGTAGCTGTACTGGAATAGCTTGGCTAGCTAGGGGCGTGGAAAATTCTGGAGCACAAGTCTTCAGTACTATTGCCAGAATATTGTCAGGGCCCATAGCCTTTGCACTATCCAGTGCCTTCAGCCATTTCTTGATATCAAATGGAGTGAATGGAATTGGCTGAAGTCTGGTATCTGTGATGCTGGGGACCTCCGGAGGAGTCCGAGATGGATCATCTACTTGGCATTCCTGGCTGAAGATTGTAGAAAATGCTTCAGCCTTATCTTTTGCACTGATGTGCTGGGCTCCTCCATCATTGAGGATGGGGATTTTTGTGGACCCTCCTCCTCCAGTGAGTTGTTTAATTGTCCACCATCATTCACGACTGGATGTGGCAGGACTGCAGAGCTTAGATCTGATCCGTTGGTTGTGGGATTACTTAGCTTTGTCTATCACTTGCTGCTTATGCTGTTTGACACGCAAATAGTCCTGTGTTATAGCTTCACCAGGTTGACATCCCATTTTTAGGTACGCCTGTGCTGCCCTTGTATGCCCTCCTGCACTCTTCATTGAATCAGGGTCGATCCCCTGGCTTGATGGTAGTGGTAGAGTGGGGGATATGCCAGGCCATGAGGTTACAGATTTTGTTTGAGTACAATTCAGTGCTGCTGATGGCCCACAGCGCCTCATGGATGCCCAGTCTTGAGTTGCTAGATCTGTTCGAAATCTCTCCCATTTAGTATGGTGATCGTGCCACACAACACAATGGAGGGTATCCTCAATGTGAAGGCAGGACTTTTCTCCACAACGACTATGCAGCGGTCACTCTTGTCCAATACTGTCATGGACAGATGCATCTGCGACAGGCAGGTTGGTGAAGATGAGGTCAAGTATGTTTTTCCTTCTTGTTGGTTCCCTCACCATCTGTCGTAGACCCAGTTTAGCAGCTATATCTTTTAGGACTCAGCCAGCTCGGTCAGTATTGGAGCTACCGAGCCACTCTTGGTGATGGTCATTGAAGTTCCCCACCCAGAGTATGTTCTGCGCCCTTGCCCCCCTCAGTGCTTCCTCCAAGTGGTGTTGCACATGGAGGAGCATTGATTCATCAGCTGAGGGAGGGCAGTATGTAGTAATCAACTGGAGGTTTCCTTGTCCATGTTTGACCTGATGGAGTCGACGTTGAGGGCTCCCAGGGCAACTCCCTCTCGACTGTATACCGCTGTGCCGCCACCTCTCCTGGGTCTGTCCTGATGGTGGGATGGTGATGGTGGTGTCTGGGATGCTATCTGTAAGATACGATTCCATGAGGATGACTATGTCAAGCTGTTGCTTGACTAGTCTATGAGACAGCTCTCCCAATTTTGGCAATAGCCACCAGATGTTAATAAGGAGGACTTGCAGGGCTGACAGGGCTGAGTTTGCTGTTGTCGTTTCCGTGCCTAGGTCGATGCCGAGTGGTCTGTCCAGTTTCATTCCTTTACTGAGGCTTTGTAGCAGTTTGATACAACTGAGTGGCTTGTTAGGCCTTTTCAGAGTCAACCACATTGCTGTGGGTCTGGAGTCACATGTAGGCCAGACCAGGTAAAGACAGCAGATTTCCTTCCCTGAAGGACATTAGTGAACCAGATGGGTTTTTACAACATTCGACAATGGTTTCATGGTCAACATTAGACTTTTAATTCCAGATTTTTATCGAATTCAAATCTTACCCTGGGTCTCTAGATTACTAGTCCAGCGACAATACCACTACGCCATCGCCTCCCCTTTACGTCAAACCTGACTAGGTCAAAGATGAATCCAGTTCCTTTTTAACCAATTTTGTTGTCTCTGCCTAAATAGCAGCTTGTTATAAAGTATCCCATGTTCAAATAACTCTCCATGAAAAATATTTTCTAACTTCCTTCTTCATTCTTCTTGTGACAATCTTAAGAATGCCTTCTTGTTCACAATCTGTTACCAATCTGTCAAGAGATTGGAACCTGTGTTACTTTGGAACTTGTTACACTTTCAAAGCCTTTCCCAGTTTTGAAATTATGCTTATATTTTTTGAGTATGAGAAAGGTTCTTTGTTGAAGATTGTCATTTTTTCCTTTGTCCCAGTAATTCTTCATCCTGAAATTTTTATTTCATCTGCCAATGATCTGTCTTCCTGATATAGCCTGATACTTTTTTTTGAAACAGGTGTGACAGAAATGAAGCAGGCTTAAAATAAAATCAATCATGAGAGAATATCCATTATGCCCTGGCTATCCAAATGCATCAATATACATCTGTCACTTCTTCCTGTAGGATAAAAGATAGTTAAATGTGTTATTGCCTGTTGTGCAGAACAATTAGTGTCATTCTGTCCAGTAGCATCCCTGATGGCTGTCTGGATAAGTATTTTTTTGCACTCACAGTTCAATGAATCTCTCAGGAAGTAAACCATGCAATGACAGTATTGTAATTGACATTCTGGACATCTTCCTAAATGATAGGATTGATTGGCAGCTGTATCTGAATTGAATACTTCAGTCAGCTTTGATTCTTTCATGGACAGGAGCTACATGGTTGTAAGTTTATATTTGGCTCCCTGAACTCAGCTCACTTAAGCTACATAACTAATTAGACTGCTCAGTGTACTCAACACGTAAGCAACAATTGTTTAGAATAAATTTGATGTTTAAGATTTATGCAGGAATCTGTGCCTGCATGCAGCAAGACCTAGACAACATTCAAGCTTGGGTTCATAAGTGGAAAATAACAGTCTCGCTACACAGGTGCCAGGCAGTGACCATCTCTTGGAACTATATTGTCATCCTTCCCTGTTGATGGGCCAAAAAACTGGAAGCTCCTCCCCACAGCACCATGGGGGTACCTACACCACATGGACCGCGGGAGTTCAAGGAGTCAGCTCACCTCTACCTTCTCAAGGGCACTTAGGGATGGGCAACAAATCGCTGGCCTTGCCAGCGACACTTACATCCCAGGAACGAGTAATAACAATTGCTGTTTTGACATTTTTTAAAGAATAACAAACTATGTATTTACTGTTAATATACAGTTTGTACTGAACACTGTTCATTTATCTGTTTAATGTTAAATATGCTCATCTGGTGGTTTATAGCTTGTACCTTGGTCTGGAAAAGTGTATTATTTTACATCTGCCAAGAAGGGAAAGTGTTCGGGCGGAATTTTACAGCCCCATCACGGCAAGGGCGGGGCTGTAAAATGCGGGACTTTGGCGGGATGGGAAAATCCCACCGGTGGGAAGGGCCATAAAATTCCGCCCTACGTATTTTACATGATATATTCCAGTAAACCAGAGCACAGTAGCATATGTTCTCTGCTCAATCCGTGCATCACATGACATATACATACACATTGGGAGATAACAGTAGGCTTATAGAGTAAATAGGATTCACTCTCAATTCTCCAGTTATGCTGAACTGGGGGAAAATACTGAGAGTAAAAATCCAAATACATGGTTTGGGCATTGATGGATGCAGGAAATAGAAATTCACATTCAGAATGTTTTCCACTACAAGCTCATACATTATGCTATGCTTAATGCTGTCTCTCCACATGCCAATGGTGATGCAGTGACACTTCATGCATCAGGCAGAGTGAGATCAATTTAAAAATCCTGCCTCTCTCTCACTGTTGAGATTATTCACCCTACACACCAAACTCCCATCAGTTTCCTACAGAACTAGAAGAACTGCAGGATAAGTTGCAATCAGTGCTGCACTATTCCAGTTAATATGCCGGAGTCAACACAGCATTACAGTTATTACATGAGAACATAAGAAGTAGGAACAGGAATAGGCCACACAGTTCTTCGTGCCTAGTCTGCCATTCAAAAGATCATAGCTCTTCTACCGCAACGCCATCTTCCCAAGCTATCCTCTTCTCTTCAGTATCCAAAAAATCTATTGATCTCTGACTTGAATATATTCAACAACTGAGTGAAGAAATTTCTCCTCATTTCAATCCTAAACGGTTGACCCCCTATTCAGAGTATGTGACCCTTAGTTCTAGACTCCCCAAAGTCCCCAATTAGGGGAAGCATCCTTGCAGCATCTACCCTGTCAATCCCCTTAAGAATTTTATATGTTCCAATTAGATTATCTCTCATTATTCTTAACTCCAGAGGATGTAAGCCTAATTTACTCAGTCTCTCATTGGAACACAATTCTCTCATCCCAGGCATCAGTTCAGGAAATCTACATTGCACTCCCCTTGTAGTAAGTATATCCTTCTTCAAGTAAAGGCTGGAATTCTATGGCCCCCAGGGATGGGCTGGCAGGTGGGGCGCCAAAAAATTGGGGCTATGGCAGTGGTGCTGTGCCCTACCCACCATATGGACAATTAATGGTCACTTGAGGGCCTCCTCCCACCACCGCTGGGATTTCACCCAGGGAAGGAAAGGCCGGTGCCAAGGGAAACCTGGAAAGTGATGGCCGGACAAGGCTTGCATATCTCCTTTTCAGCCCCTGTGCCCATCAGAGGACACCCCCTACCCCCAGTAATCCTCCCACCCCAGGTTTCCCTTCACCCCTCCACCCCCCTCACCAGGCCTCAAAGCCTGGTCCCGGCAAGACCTTGCATTTACCTTCAAGTCCAGTTCCATTGCTGCATGCCCCCTTTTGGGATTGTCCCCTGTCCCAACAGTGGCCACCACTCCTGGTGATGCTGCTGAGACAAGAGAGCTGGCATTTGATTGCTCAACAGTTCTCAGAAGCGGGACTTCCTCGCTGATGAGGGCAAAGGTCGGCCTCAAGCCAATTAATGGCCTGACAGCCGTTAACTGGCTCCATGAGGTATATGTGATCATCCTTTGATTCCACGCTTTTTAATAACCATAGGGGTAGGATTATTCCCTAATTGTTTTACTTCATGCCTCAACGACAATGTTGCTGTCGCTTTTGGAAAAATCCTTGAAGTTCCTTTCTGGTTTGGAATTGATTCAAGAAGCACAAACAGTCCAGCTAAAGAGGTTCTGTCCAGCGCAAGTGATCATTGCAATTGGTTGATGGGCTAATCCAGTACAGATCATTGCTTCCAGCTCCTTAGGTGTATGGGTGAGAGAAAGCACTGAATCCACAAACCATTTTCCTACACTTGATTAAAACCCTCCCTGTTGACAGGGCCTGATGCTCAAGGATGTGCTTCAAAGTACTGCAAAGTAAAAATCTTCAAATTCTAGGGCAGGCAGAAGAATACTAACCTGGATTGAGGTTTGGTGTTCAAATTGGTTAGCCTCCAGCTCTTCCTTAAAAGCCAGATTTGCCCTGCCGACAAGATGGTTACATCTGACAAAGTTCTCTGAGACCATGAAACCAACAAGTTAATTCTTGAGGAGATGAAACTGGAATTTATTTATATGGTACTTTTCACATCCTTGGGACATCCCATATCGCTTCACAGCCAATGAATTGCTCTTGAAATCAAGTTGCTTTTTTGTAGAGAAAAGCAGCAGCCAATTTGATGTCACTGGGCATCCTGAAGGGGGAGGGTGCTAAGGCAGAGGTCATGTTGTAATCTTTGGATTACTCCCAGTGCCACGTGCTTGCGAGCTCAGAAATAGGAGAATAGCGCAGATGAATACATGGCTTAAGAGTTGGTGCAGGAGGGAGGGTTTTAAATTCCTGGATCACTGGGACCGTTTCTGGGGAAGGTGGGACTTGTACAAGCAGGACGGACTACATCTGAACCAGAGCGGGACTAACATCCTTGCGGGCGGGTTTGCTAGTGCTGTTGGGAGGAGTTTAAACTAATTCGGCAGGGGGAGGGGACACAGAATGTGAGTGGAATAGGGACACATCATAATACAGTAAAACAATCAAATCAGAGGGAGTACAGCTGCATTAAGTTTCAAAGGAGTAAGGCAAGGCTGGATGGCCTCTACTTTAATGCCAGGAGTATTACAGGTAAAACGGATGAGTTAAGGGTGAGGATTGACACGTGGAATTGTGATATAGTAGCCATCACAGATACAAGGTTGAGGGAGGGGCAAGATTGGCAGCTCAACATTCTGGGATATAGAATCTTCAGGCGAGACGGGAGGGAGTAAAAGAGGAGGGGGCATTGCATTATTAGTTAAGGAGTCAGTTACTGCAGTAAGGAGAGATGATATCTTGGAGGGGGCATCGAATGAAGCTTTGTGGGTAGAGTTTAGGAATAAATAAGGGGCAGCCACATTGTTAGATGTTTATTATAGACCCCCAGATAGTCAGCAGGAAATTGAGAAGCAAATATGTGCATAATTTGTGGAGCTGTGTAAAAACAATAACAATAGGGTAATTATATTAGGTGATTTCAACTTTCCCAACATTAATTGGGATATACATAGTGTTAAGGGCTTGGATGGAGTGGATTTCTTGAAATGTGTACAGGAGAACTGTTTGGTCAATATGTAGAGGGTCCAACAAGGGATGGCACAGTGCTGGACCTAATTCTGGGGAATGAAGCCGGACAGATGGCTGAGGTGGTGGTGGGGGAGCATTTTAGTGATAGCGACCACAACATGGTACAATTTAAGCTTGTTATGGACAAAGAAATAGACAAGTTGCAAAAAAATGTTTTGGATTGGAGGACAGCGGATTTTAGTAAAATAAGGCAGGATCTGGCCAAGGTAGATTGGGAACAGCTACTTGTAGGGAAATCTACAGAGGAGCAGTGGGGGGCGTTCAAAACGGAAATGTGGGTACAGGCTCAACATGTTCCCTTTAGGGTGATAGGAAGGAGTAACAAGCCCAGAGAACCATGGATGACCAGAGATATTCAGGATATGATGAGAAGGAAAAGAGAGGCTTTTAGCAGGTACAAGGGAAGCAAATCAGCGGAGGCATTAGTGGAGTACAGAAAGTGCAGGGTGGAGCTTAAGAAAGCAATTAGGAGAGCAAAGAGGGGATATGAGAAAGCTCTGGCTGGTAAAAGTAGGGAAAATCCCAAGATATTCTATAAGTATATCAATGGGAAGAGGATAACCAGGGAAAGAGTAGGGCCCATTAGGGACCAAGGGGGCAATCTATGGGTGGAGCTAGAGGACATCGGTAGAGTGTTGAACGAATACTTCACATCCGCCCTCACCCAAGAAAATGAGGATGAAGGTATCAATCCTGAGGAGAGAGACTGTGAGGTTCTTGAGCAAATTGATATAGGGAGTGACAAGGTATTGGAGGTGTTGGCAGGGTTAAAAGTGGACAAATATCCAGGTCCGGATGATTTGTGTCCCAGACTGCTGAGGGAGGCAGGGAAGGAGATCACAGGGGCTCTGACCCAAATTTTTAATTCCTCCCTGGCCACGGGGGAGGTGCCAGAGGACTGGAGAACAGCTAATGTGGTCCTGCTTTTTAAGAAGGGTTGTAGAGATAAGCCAGGGAACTACAGGCCAGTGAATCTCACGACATTGGTAGGGAAGCTATTGGAGAAAATTCTGAAGGAGAGAATCTATCTCCACTTGGAGAGGCAAGGTTTGATCAGGGATAGTCAGCATGGCTTTGTCAGAGGGAGGTCATGCCTAACAAATTTGATTGATTTTTTTTGAGGAGGTGACCAGGTGTGTAGATGAGGATAGTGCAGTTGATGTAGTTTATATGGATTTCAGCAAAGCCTTTGACAAGGTCCCACATGGGAGACTTATAAAAAAGGCACATGGAATACAGGGTAATTTGATAAGGTGGATTCAAAATTGGCTTAGTTGTAGGAGACAGAGGGTGATGACAGAAGGATGCTTTAGTGACTGGAAGCCAGTGTCCAGTGGTGTACCACAGGGATCTGTGCTGGGTCCCCTATTATTCGTCATTTATATAAACGACATAGATGACTATGTGGGGGGTAGGATTAGTAAGTTTGCGGATGACAGAAAGATTGGCCGGGTGGTTAACAGTGAGGTTGAGTGTCTTGGGCTACAGGAAGATATAGATGGGATGGTCAAATGGGCAGATAAGTGGCAGATGGAATTTAACCCTGAAAAGTGTGAGGTGATACATTTTGGAAGGAGTAATTTGACAAGGAAGTATTCAATGAACGGCATGACACTAGGAAGTTCTGAGGAACAAAGGGACCTTGGCGTGTGTGTCCATAGATCTCTGAAGGCAGAGGGGCATGTTAGTGGGGTGGTGAAAAAGGCATATGGGACACTTGCCTTTATCAATCAAGGCATAGATTACAAAAGTAGGGAGGTCATGTTGGAGTTGTTTAGAACCTTGGCGAGGCCACAGCTGGAATACTATGTGCAGTTCTGGTCACCATATTATAGGAAGGATGTGATTGCACTGGAGGGATGCAGAGGAGATTCACCAGGATGTTGCCTGGGATGAAACATTTAAGTTATGAAGAGAGGTTGGATAGACTTGGGTTGTTTTCGTTGGAGCAGAGAAGACTGAGGGGCGATCTGATCGAGGTGTACAAGAATATGAGGGGCATGGACAGGGTGGATAGGGAGCAGCTGTTCCCCTTAGTTGAAGGGTCAGTCACAAGGGGACATATGTTCAAGGTGAGGGGCAGGAGGTTTAGGGAGGATGTGAGGAAAAACATTTTTACCCAGAGGGTGGTGACGGTCTGGAATGCGCTGCCTGGGAGGATGGTGGAGGCAGGTTGCCTCACATCCTTTAAAAAGTACCTGGATGAACACTTGGCACGTCATAACATTCATGGGCCAAGTGCTGGTAAATGGGATTAAGTAGGTGGGTCAGGTGTTTCTCACGTGTCAGTGCAGACTCAATGGGCCGAAGGGCCTCTTCTTCATTGTGTGATTCTGTGATTCTGTGAATTTGCACATTGCAAGGCCTCACAAACAGCAAATCAGATGATTGATTGAGCAGAATATTCTTCACCCACAGTGGTGAACACACTCTTAGCAACTAGTAAATCTTTTGCTATGACCATACATAATGCCAAAAATTCATCAAAATTCCATGGGAGTTGATCTGGTCACTCTTTTGACATGCTATTTATCTGTGAATAGGAAATATGTGGCATGCTCGTGAGAGCTTTCTTTGGGGATTCTCCCTCTAACTTCAGCTAGGTGAAACCCCCCAGCTGTGTTTTAACTCCTCACACACGTGGTTTTCAAACTGAGTGTGAGCTCCCACCCATATTCTGCATGGTGAATGACAGAGTCAGCATTTTCTCTGCTTAAGGTGAAAGCCTGGCCAACACCTATCTTTTTCTCTCTTCTTCCAATTGGCTGCAGGCCACCCAAGATCAAAGTTGCAACTGCCCTCTCTGTATCATATTATTCTGTTTATAGGGAAGCCTGTAATCTGATCTCAAAATGGCTTCTTCAACCCTGCTCTTCATGGCAATGGGAAACATTAGCCCTGTATCCAAGTAGAAATGGGAATCAGCTATCTCTAATTACTGCTGCTTTTCATCTTGGAAACAAAGGGTCCGGTTCCAGCACAACTATTTATGACTTGAAAGCGAAAACGCCTTTCAGTTTTAGGAGACTTCGGATCTCCTGATTGTGGAATAAGAAACAGCTGTCATTGTCCCCAGATGTTAGCATTTGGCACCTCCCTTTCAATAACACAATGTAACTCTCCTTTTGATCTAACAACTAAATGACTCAGGTTTACTGTTAGACAAACTTCAGTATAGTTCACATGACTCCTTTCATTTAATGTATATTTAAAGATACAGTTCCATATTCTGATAATCTTATAAACCAAAGCATATAGCCCTGAAACATAATAATCAAATGAACCTCACGCTTGTAACAACATGTGTGTGGCAAAACTTTCAAAAAAAGTAACCAGAACCACAGCTACCTCCTAAACCAATGGCAAGAGCGTAAATTCTACTTGTAGAATGGCACCCAGGAGCATCTTCATGCCTTTACTAACATCTGTCATTTGAATTTTTTGACCAAGAGATTCATCTTGGCACTTTCAAGCAGGTGTTAAGATTGTAGGTAGCCCACCATCATCAAATCAAAGTGTTTCCATAGCTTTATGAATTCCCAAGCTCAAAAGCATTCAGAAACGAGCACTGAAACTGATCATAGGTAATGTGTATTAAAGCTACTCTGACACAAACAATTAAATATGTGTTCCCTTGCTTAAAGGTAGAAGAAGCTCTGTATGGACTTCGCTAGGAAACTCATGAGTTCCACCTCCGATTGCCACACTCTTGCCACAATCACACAAAAGCAATGTGTGATGCAATTAAGGAGAAAAGAGACCGCTCCACAAATAAGATATAGAACAAATACACTACAAGACAGCCCAATTCCCTACTTTATAAAACTCATAAATAGTATGTAAATGATTGAAAATTTAACAAAATCAACCTGACAACAGATGACCCATGGACTTTAATACAAAATGCGGAGTTTAGCAGATCTTTCATTTCTATTCTGTAAATTAAGGAGACCAGCATTGTGCAACATATTGTAATTATTTGTATGCTGAAATTATCATAATTGTGCAATCTTTTTATTATTTTATTGTTACAGACAAGAGAAAGAGGCAAAATTGAACTCCTTTACTCTCTCGCTGTCCGTAATAGGCTGTGGTGCTTATTCCAAAAACCCTTTGATTGTGTAGTCAATTTTTAAAGTGACCGACAACAAACTGTTTTAGGATTAAATCAGAAGTTTAGTTTCTTCACACATTCAAACCTGGACACACGCACGCGCGCACACACACACTATGGGTGGAATCATCCCAGATTTGCACTAAGTACAGCACCGGGTGGGTAAAACATGTTCTACCTGCCAACCGCAATGGTGGATTTTGACGCCATATCATCCCAAAACTGCCACATTAATCGTACATTCCCGGGAAACACACCGTTTCCATGGCAGGCGGGCTCTCATTCCCCCGCCATGCCACTACCTTGCAACTTCATCACGCCGAGCTGCCACGCACACACCTCTCAGTGCTTCCAGCCCAGAACTGCCACATGGAAGACAGGATGGCCCCAAAAGACAAAAAGACTGCAGCACCTCGCTTCAGTGACGTGTCCCTCAAGTGCCGTTTGAATGCTGTGGAGGCCTACCATGATGTCCTCTGGCCCCCACTCTGGCTGCAGGATGGGCAGCTGCATCACCAATCCAGCATGGGAGATGATGGCGGTGGTGGTCAGCACCAATGCTCTGCAAAAGAGGACAGCCACCCAGTGCCGCTACAGGATGAATGGTCTCATCCGCTCCGCCAGAGTAAGTCACTCTTCTCATCATTCTCAACTCATACATTCACAAACCCATCACACATCCACATAGATCTCACACCTCAAGGGACAACACCCTAACTCTCACACAAACCCTCACATCTCCATCAGGCTCTTATCTTCTTGAGCTCGCATCCTCATCCTGTCCATGGCTCCACTCACCACATATGGCAGTGCCATGTGTCCTGCTCATACTCTCTCCATCTGTTTCCATGCAGGAGAAGCCTGCTCACATCAGCAGGGAGAGGTTCCAGACAGGGGGTGGAGTGGCCCTCGCTCACTTTGAGGAGTATGCCATTGTGCTGAGTGATGAGGACATGGACCGTGCCTGCAGTGATGGTGAGGTCGGCAGCGAACACTCTCGTGAGGATTCTGGACCACATCATCCCTCTCTCAATGCAAATGCGAGTGCTCTCTCTCCTGCTTTTGACTCTGCTGACATGCACTAATTATCTTTACTTTAGCTCACAGGGAAGTCCGCCAAGCGACTGACACCCTCAGCCAGCCAGTCCCTCAGCTCCATCCAGGTCCTTACCTCCAGCCAAAAGGACGCCTCCTCCATTGAAGAGCTGGAAATAAGAAGCCTGGAAGACCTGTCACAGCGCTTACCCACACCTTCCATCAGCGCAGAGACATACACCTTGATGGGACCTAGATCTAGAGCAGGCTCGGGTACACAATCTGGTGGTCACCGCATGGACACGTGTCCGCAGCAGGAGGAGGCAGGTGCAGCGGAGCTCCCCGGTACTTGGAGGACTGCTGGGGAAGAGGCATCTGTGAAGTCTGAGTCATATGACAACCCTCTGGATTTGGCCTTCCAACTCATCACGGGGAAAGTGTGGGAACATCACGCAGAGCTGTTGGAAGCCCTCAACAGAGTGGTATGTGAGTCGGAGGAGCGCGTCCGCCTGTTCTCTGATGAAGTGGTACCCGCATGTGTGTGTGTGAAGGTCTCCATGGGGTGGATGGCAGATGCCATGGAGACCCTGGCGCAGCAGAATGCAGAGACCTGTGCAGACCTACACTCCATCACAGGAGCCATGGGTGAGTTCCTACAGTGGTAATGTGAGGGAGAAACGGAGTACCTCGATGTCCCTCGAGGTGCTCCTTCCGCTCAAGGAGTCAGGCTGGTGCCCCCAGGCACCCAAAGAGAGGCAGACCGGCAGCTGAACACCGCTGAGCCATCTACTCAGGAATCACAGAGGCTGTCCTCTCCCTCCAAGCCCCCTTTGCCTGTGAACCCCTCAACCTCGTCCTCTGTCACTGCAGAGGGAGCAGTTGGCCAACGAGTGATTCTGGAGGGAGAAGTGTCTGTGACAGGGCCTTTCGGAGCCTCGTGCAAGCACTCTCCCATGTATGCGGATCCTTCATGTATCACCTTCACCTCAATGTCCTCAGCATTTTCAATGCTGTCTTCTGGGATTCGCTTTCAGTTGTCCATCTGAGCTTACCTGCGTCTCCGCCCACCCAATGATCACACTCACATGCAGCACCTGATCTTGCCCACTGGGACTGTCGTTTCACTTTCGATTTAGACAGCATGGTCTTGATTCAGTTTTTCGTCCCCACACCCCACTGTCTTTTCCACTTCCCCAGTCACCCATTTCTTTTCCCCCATCACTGTTGACACCCCCAGCATCACCTTCCACCCCCCTCATCCGTGACCTACCAGCCCTTTTCCTTCGGAGATGTCCAGGTGAACTGAACGTTCCCTTCCTTCCCAAAAATCCCACCCCCATCCACATTCACCTCCCAACCCCCTTCTTTCCACCCCCAGGGTTCGTGCCTGCCTCCCAGTCCCCACCACCCACCCTAGCTGTCCCTTCTACCACCACTGTTGAACCCTTACCCTCCCACCCTACTGCCTCACTCTGCTCTTGATCATTCTCACTATTTCCTCGTTCCATGCCTACTCTCAGTTCACTCCCCAGGAGGCAGTCATGGACTTATCAGAGCCCTCCCTTGCACATTCACCTGGACATCCCCCCTCTGGACTCTTTCCCCCTCCAGATCTCTTTCCCCCTGGGAACCCCTTCCCTCCTTGGAAATCCACCCCCCCCACACCGGACCCCAACCCCTTGGTCCTCCCCCACTGAACTCCAATCCCACTTAGTCCTTCCACCTTCCTGACTCCTTCAGACACCCTTACCCCTTCCTCCAGTCACCTTTCTTCCTCCACCCTTAGTCCTTCCCCTTCCCAACTCCTCCCTCTACCCTTACTTCTTCCTCCAGCCTTACTCCCTCCCCTCTTCACGCTCCTTCCTCCACCGGACTCCCTCCCCTCTCCGCACTCCTTCCGCCCTCCGAACTCCTTCACTTACACTTTCCACCCCCCTTACACTTACCTCCCCAGTTGCCATCTTCTCCCCTGTTACCCCTTCCACTCCCTGTACTCCCTCCCCCCCAACCATCCCACCTACACCTTAATTTCCCCCTGCCGAACCTCACCCCGTCCTGATACCTTCATTCCCCCCCCTCCCAACCTCACCCCATCCTGACACCTTGATTTCACCCCCTCCCAACCTCGCCCCATCCTGACACCTCTTCCTTTTCCAGTCGATCCTAGACCTTCCTCTCCTATCCCCTGGTACATCTTCCTCTCCCAAACACCGCTGGACCTTCCTCTCCACCCCTTCAACCATCATCCGTTGTGAGCAGACCCTGAATGGTGACTTTCCAACTTCCGTGGGCTGCTTTGCAGCAGAGCCATGTCCATGAGAATCGACTCAGCAAGCCACGGATGTTCCTCCAGTGTGCCATTGCTGCCGGGCTCCAGCACCTCCTGCTCCCTGAATGTCTGCGATGTGAGCAAGGTCCTGGCGGTAAGTCCCGGCTTCTGTGTGTTGCACTTGTCAAGACATGTTCTGCACCGGCGTGCAATCACGCCAACGTGGATGGACGATCCAGCAGGGTGGTGGGGTGGGGATGTGATTCAGATGGGCTGGCTTTATAATGATATGCAGATGTATTACAATGAGGTTCCTGAAGTCTGATGGCGGGGCACGAGGCCCGCCATCAACGGGCTGAACGGTCAATTGCAAGCTGGTTTCATGACGTCACAAAACCAATTTCTAGCCTTCTCGCTATATTGTCCGCTCACACCTCCGACAAGCCCAACCCCAGTGGGCATGGAAAATTCCGCCCTATGAATAACTTAACAGCAAAAAGAGCCACAGCAATGGACATCAGTCCATGTGATTTCCAGAATCCAGAAAGTCCAAATCCAGAGTTCCAGTTGAAACACTCCTTTGACAACACCTTCCAAACCCATGACCTCCACCACATAGAGGGACAAGGGCAGCAGTTGTGTGGGAACACCACCACTTGGAAGTTCCCCTTCCAAGCCACACACCTTCCTGACTTGGAACTATGGCCAGAATCTTTGGGTTGGCGAGCGGGAGTGGGGCCCGTTCCCCGACACGTAAAATGACGCATGGTGACGTCGGGCGGGCGTCCTGATGTCACCGCGCGTCATTCAGATCTTGAATTCGGCGGGTGCACACCAGAGTTGGCTGCGTGCCTGCTGAACTGTCAAAGGCTTATTAAGGCCATTTAAACAGCAATTAAACTAATTAACTGAGCTGCCTGTCCAACCTTAAGGTTGGCGGGCAGTTGAAGAGCCCAGGTGGCCTTTGCATTTATCATGAAACTTCATCCAAGGGCGGGATGAGGTTTCATGAAGGTTTTTAAAGTTTAATAAAATTTTTTAATGAAATTCAGTGATGTGTTCAAGCTCATGTGACACTGTCACATGAGGGGATATGTTGTAAAAATTTTTTTTTTCCTTATTAAAGTTTTCAAAAATCAAACTAATCTTCCTGAGGCAGCTCTGTGCCTCAGGGAGATTTCTGGCTTTTTCGCATACATGCGTGAAAGAGCGGAGGCCCCGACTCAGCCTGCTACCCCTGCCCGGACAGGCAACGTACAGCACTTCCAGGTGCGCGTCACGCTGGGCGAGCCTTAATTGGCCCGTCCACATAAAATGGTGCCGCGCAGCTGATCGCCGGTGGCGATCAGCTACGCGTCCACCCGCGCCCGCTCCCGTCCAACCCCTCCCCCAACGGGGAGAAAAGTCCCCCCCTATATCACTATTCCTTCACTGTTGCTGGGACAAAATCCTGGAACTCCCTCCCAAACAGTACTGTGAGTGTACCTTCACCACATGGACTGCAGCAGTTGAAGGTGGCGGCTCACTACCACCTTCTCAAGGGCAATTAGAGGTGGGCAATAAAAATGCTGGCCAGCCAGCAATGCCCTAGACCCATGAAAAAATAAAAAATTGGCGGGTTCCTGGCTGAAGGCAAAAGTACAGGATTCCTTTAAGTTGATGGCGCCACACTGAGATGAGGTTGATATTCAGAGACTTGGTCGGCTTAGCAGACGGTGGCCAGTAGATTCCAGATAAACAGGCTTTGAGGAGGGCTTGTTGCAGGCTGCTCGGTCAGCCTGGAGCCCTGCTGTTGGATATTTGCACGTTGGAGATAAATCAGCAAACTGCCTTGTAAGGCTATAAATGTAATATTAAAAGCTGTCCAAAGGCGAGAAACTTGGGGCGTGTGTTGTTGCCCATTAATGAGTTAATTGCAGTTTAACAAGTAGTTTCTGTGCTCCTAGCCAAAATCCATTGTTTATTTTAGGAGATGGATGGTGGCATTTAACGCCTCTGCAGGTATAACGAGTTTCGATGGCTCACCCTTTGTTGTGGTCCACGCTGGGGAGACAGGTTGTCTGCTGGTTCTCTAGTTTCATGGATTATAATCTGTTTTTACAATGTGGTGTGAGGTCCACAAGGATGAGGGTGGAACTCTTTTGTCCTTGTAACTGCTGTTGGAAATTTCCAGAAACTGTGCCCAATCTAGTGAATCATGTGACATGTAGAAGTCATCTTTTGGTTCAGCAAAGTTCATTTTAAATAATTAAAATAAGAGTTTGATGTACACAGTTTATGATCCCTTTCATATTTTAGGAACCTGCCATTATATGTTATTTTTATTTTATTTGTATTATTGTCTATAACTATGTTATGAATTATGATTACTTGTTTTATTTGTATCCTCAGCACAATTCAGCACCTATCACCAAGATGATTTTTCAATAAACCAATTAAAATAATAATAATCTTCCTATCTAATTGCTTTCTCTGATTGAAGAGTTTGGGCATAACACCTTGAAAGATAATTATTCTCACTGTGTAAGCAAAACCTAATAAAAAGGCTACTTCGTTTGAAAAGAACTTGGGGAAGTGGACAGTCTTCCAGTCTGGCCGCCAATTGAGGCCCTTAAGTAGGCAATTAATGTCCACTTAAGGACCTCAATCCACTGCCATTGGTTTTAACCTGGCTGCAAGCGGGGGTGTTCCCCATGTGGGGAGCATGACAAACAAACCCTATTGGGGTTGCTTGTGAGCCCCCAGGAAGGCTGGGAGTGGTGGGTCCCTAGTTCAAAGGCACTCAGGGTCTAATCAAGGGACCAGGCATCAGGAAGTTGGGGGCTGGGGGTACTGGCTGTGGGGAGGGAGCGATGAGGGTCTGCAGAAAGCAAGTCCCCTGCTTTTGCTGCTGACACCCCTCACCCTGCAACTGCAGCCCCCTCCCACCATCACTTACCACTGGCCTGAGATCCAGCAATGATCACCCTGGGGGAAGACCCACCACTGGCCTGTTAAGTGCCTGAGTGGAACAAGATGTGGTGGGCCTTCCTGAAAGGAGGCGACCTGAGGCTCCAGCGGCAGCTGAGACCCCTGACGCCTCCACAAGATTCCGTCCTGGAGCTGTAAATTTCACAGTAGTTTGCTTTGGAGACTGTTCGGCCTGGTGAACATCCAGCTGATCAAAAACAAATCACAAGGTCTGCTGCTGCTTGTAGCTACTTCTTACAGCAAATGTGCTGTCAAGATATGTCACGTACATCTGTCTTGTGCCATCCTCACACATCCACTGTTAGCTCGCCTTCAACCACTCTGTGACATCCATCAACCAACTACATCTAGACAGACCCCTCTTTCTGCTGCTGTCCACTTTTCCCTCTAGAAGATACCTCTGTAGGTTTTCAGCTCTGATCAAATGGCCAAAATACTGACATTTTCTTTTCTGGATGTCACTTTTTAGAGATCATTTTGTTCTTGCAATTTTAAGCACCTCTTCATTGGTCTTATGGTCGATACGTGGAATTTTTTAGCATATGCCTTAGCATCCACATTTCAAAGGCCTTTATTTTCTTCCACAGATCTTTATTTATTGTCCAGGTTTCTGAGGCATACAGGAAAGTGGATAGAATGTAGTATCTTATGAGTTTTTTGCTTGGTACAAGCTTCAGTGTTCTTGTTATTCACACATCTTTCATCGTCACAAAATTACTTTTGGCTATCTCTATCCTTCTTCTAATCATGGCAACGCATCTACCATCTTCTGTTATCATTTGTCCTAAATAGACAAACTTATCTACTTGTTCCAGTGTGACACCATCCACTTCAATCTTCACTCTGGTCTTTCTAATGTATTCATTCTAACTACCATTTTTTTTTTCTTTTTGGTGTTCATGCTCAATCTTTATTCTAAACTGCTAGATTTTACTTGATCTACAATATTTTCTAGGACCTTTTCTGATTCTGCAAGTAGTGCAGTTCTAAGTTGATTGCATTCCATTGCTTTAGGTTTCTTAGTTAACTTAACGAATACTGATGCCTAAAGTCACGTGGAATGCAGCCTTTGCCATATATTTGGTCACAAATTTCTGTCATCACTTCTAATTCTGTCCCTCCAAGGACTTTTAGAGCGGAATTGCCTGTGCCCGCTTGCAGCGGGCATCATGGTTGGTGTGAGCGGCCAATATGGCGGGACAGCCAAAAATCGGCTGGGCAGGGGGAGGAGCAGCACCATCAGGGAGAAGGGGTGGCTGGGCTCCTGCACACACCACTGAAGAGCCACAGCGAGCCCTCGCTGGTCAGCGCCTTGCTAGACCTAGGGTCTATAGGCGCCACCTTTCATTCCTAAAGATGACTGAGAAGCAGTGTCGCCAAAGACTGTGATTGTCTAGGGAACTGGTCGGTGACATAGGCCAGCTGCTGCAGGATTTGGCGCCACGGGGACATGGAGGTCATCCGCTGCCAGTTGCCATGAAAGTGACCACGGCACTCACTTTTTACACCAGTGGCTCCTTTCAGGGCTCCACAGGTGACCCCTGTGGGATATCGCAAACCTCCACCCAGAAATGGATCCATGAGGTCAAGGACACCAACTTCGCAAAGGCACACAACTTTGTGCATTTCACCCGGGACCAGGAAAACCAGGATTCAAGAACACTGGGATTTGCCCAGATCTCAGGTTTCCCACAGGTGCAGGGCGCCATCGACTGCACTCACATAGCGCTCAGATCTCCGTAGCAACAAGCGGTAAACTATGTCAACCGCAAGGGCTTCCACTTGCTGAATGTTCAGCTGGTGTGTGACCACCATAAATGCATCTTGTAGGTACACGCACGGTTCCCAGGGAGTGTCCATGACTCATACATTCTCAGCCGGTCCCAGATTCCTGACATCTTCAAGGTCCAGAGAGGCTGCAGGGTTGGCTCCTCAGGGACAAGGGCTACCCACAGAGGACGTGGCATATAACCTCAGAGTGCAGCAAAGAGAAGGCATAACGAGGCTCATGCTGCAACTTGCACCTTGGTGGAGCAAACCATCGGAATGTTGAAAATGAGGTTCGGTGCCCGGACCGGTCTGGTGGAGCCCTGCAATGCAGTCCACAGAGGCTGTCACGCATCGTCATCACCTGCTGCGCCCTTCACAACCTGGTGCTGCAATGGGGAGAGGAGCTGGCATAGGAGGAGGTGGAGGATCTGGATGTCTCCTCCGATGAGAAGGACATCAACGGGGATGAAAGTGAGGAGGTCCTCGAAGGCGAAAATGCCAGTGATAAGGTCATCGTACTGACCAGACGAGGCAGGCCCACTCGGGAAGCACTTACAGCTGCTAGATTCATGGAGGATAATGACAACTTGCAGTGAGGAGACACCATAGATCCTCACATTTCATCTGTGAACATTTTACTCCAGTCTGGCTGATGGCAGTGCACATACCCCCTATGATAAGGCTCCTGTGATGGAGACGCAGCAGAGGCCCTAATAGTGCTAGATTCCAGAAGGATGATGACAACATGCAGTGAGGACACTCCATAGATCTTCATATAGCCACTGTGAATGCCTGATTCCTGTCTGGCTGAGGGCAGCTCACTCGTGCTCTGTGATCAAGGTCATAAATGCACCTGATCCTTTGTCGACCTTCAACACCTATCCTCTTCAGGAGCTCACCCTCATCAATCACAGATGCTGAAGAGATGGAGGTGGCCAGCCCCACCTCAAAGGTGCTGAGAGCACACAGAGAGAATGACGGAACTCTGTGACACCCACCCATGAGATTCTAATAGCAATGACAAGCACCATCAAGGTGCAGGCATCACAAATGTGTCCAATGAGTGTGAAGCCGGACCATCACTTTGGTCTGAAGGTTACACATTGCACAGGGAAGAGGCCCTGGATTGAGACACCTGCCTTTATCTTGTGCAGGAACCAAAGTTTCACATCTGAGTGATACTAAAACTGCTGATCATAACAAGGAGCCATAGGCAAGAAGACATTCTTGGGAGCTTATTTACAATAGTGAACATTATGTACCAGTGATTAACACCCATGCCCAGGCTGTGCAACTATGTCTTCATAACCTTCCTGACCATTCCACTAGAGGCAGCCTGCTGACTGCTACACCATGTCTGTGATGACCTTGATAGGTGCCCTCTGGAGGGCCGAGGCCTGGAGGGCCCCGGCCTGTTTTCGGGATCCTGCTCTGTGGCAGTGGCACCCTCCTCGGCCTGTGGAGCTGGAGCTGCTGGCGTCACAGGAAGAGAGGATTCGGATGGGCTGGACACTCCCGGAGTCACCTGGGTGGATGATCCCCAGATGTTCCGCTGTTGGTCTTCCTTGCTAAGGTTGCCCAAGGGCACCTGGCTGACCCCTTGAGGAGAAGGGGAAGCTTGAGTGAGATTGAGCTGCCCCACACCACTCTTGCATTGACACTGTTGGAGGCCAACTATGGCATCAGCGATGGAGTTCATCCCATGCAGCAGTACAGGACCAATGTCCTCGACCAAGATCTCCATGATGGCTGCCATCCTACCAATGCTGACCTCGGTGCGTTGGTATGTCAGTGCTATCACCTCAGACTGAAGGTAGACGGACTCCTCCATCATGCCTTGCAATGTGAGGAGCGCAGCAGACATCGCTTCCTGATGTTCCTGAGCTTGCCTTTTCCAGCAACTGAGATATGACCAAGTGCAGAGGCTCCTCATCTGACTCAGACTCCGCAGATTTCTGGCTTCCAGCAGTCCTCTGAGTGCCAGACACCTGGGAAGTCCCTGCTGCCGCCGCCTGCTGTGGATCAGACAGTGCGATGTACTCGCTGCATTGTGACCCCAAGGCTACTCTAGAACTAGGTCCCACCGAGGTGTGTGCCTCTGAGCTGGTTGAGGGTGTTGGTGTATGTTGTGACAGGTCTTGAATTGGGGTTTCAGCAGATTCCTCTTCTGAGGTGTCTTTGGGGCTTGAGTCAAGGCCCTAGGTCGTGATCTCCCTTGGCTGTTTCCCAGATGTGCCTGCAAAAGCAAGGAGAGATAATTAGAGCATGGCAGTGGCCTGTGAAACAGCATGGTTGTCTGTTGGATGTTACACTGCTGGATGCTCATTTGGTTGAGCACCACCAACCTCACCATTAGCACAGGAGTGGCCCAGATCTTTGCCAGCCAGCTGTATGACTCTATTTTCAAAGTCTGTTCGAACCTCGATGTTAGGCATTCTTCCACCAGTCTGTGACCTCTCCCTCTTGTGTGCCAGCTTGTCCTGCATGAATACAGATAGAGAGAGTGTGAGCAGGACACCTACCAGGCCAGATGGTCAGGATGCCTGGCATTTGTGGGTGGTGAGTGGTGCCATGGACAGGATGAGGGTAATGAATGTGTGTGTGAGAGATTGAATGGTGATGTCCCTTGAACTGAGATCCCTGTGGATGCATGATGGGTGTGTGAGTTGAGAGTGATGAGAAGAGGGATGGAGGAGAACATTCATCCTCTTTCGGCACTAGGTGGCTGTCCTTTTTTACAGCATGTTGGCTGCCACCGCCTCCCAAGCCGGATTTGTCACCTTGCTTGCTGGCCTTCGCCCAGAGCGGTGGTAGAGGACATCATGGCAGGCCTCCAAGCTGTCCAAAAGGCGTTCCAGGGGTGCATAACTGAATTGGAGGGCTGCAGTCTTCTTGCCTTTCGGGACCATGTCTTCTGTGCAGCAGTCCTAGGCTGGAAGCACTGAGAGGTGTGTGCACAGCTGCTCTTTAAATATGCCTCCCGGCATGAGGAAGCAGCAATGTGATGTCATGGCGGGCAAATGAGAGCACACCCGCCATCGAAACAGCGTGTTTCCCGGGAAGACATGATTAATGAGGCGGGATTAGGACGATAGTGCGAAAAGCTGCCATTGCAGCCAGCAGATAAAACATCCTTTTCCCGCCCGTTTCCACACGCAGAGTAAATCTGGGATGATTCCACCCTTAGATATTCTGTTGTTGCTTCACTTATGCCTGGAGCTTTTCCTGTATTCAATTTCAAAGCATTCTTTACCTCTGATACCATAAGGTTTGGTACTTTGTTTGCCTCTACATCTTAAGGATTCACTTGATTTTACTCATCATACAATTCACTTATATATTCTGTCCATCTTTTTGCTGTTGCATCCCATTCAAACAATATTTTGCCATCCTTGTCTTTTATGCACCCACAATCTGTTGTTATCTCTTTCTTTCTATCTGTCAAAGATTTCACCTACTGGTGCATAACTCTCATTTTATGGTTTAGCTCTAATACTTCATCACACATCTCATTATACCATTTCTCTTTAGCCTGCTTATAGGCTAAGAATAAAGAATAAATTATATTAAAATAAGAGAAGGCCATATTGAAGATGGCTAATTTAGTTTTATGTAGTGTTATTCTATCTCATATCAGTGCCAAAGGATTACTGTCATTTCATAGAATTACATAGAGTCTACAGAACAGCACAGGCCATTCCTTTCTTTTTCATGCTTATCTGGCTTTCCCTTGCATGCTATTCATCTCAGCTACTCCTTATGATAACAAGTTCCACATTGTTACTACTTTTTGGTTCCCCTGAATATTGGATTTATTGATGACTATATTATTTTTATGACCCTTAGTTTTCATCTCCCTCACAAGTGGAAACATGTTCTCCATATTACCCTTCAGAATTTTAAAGACCATTATTAGATCACCTCTGAGCTTTCTCTCTAGAGAGAATAGCCCCAGCCTGTTCAGCCTTTTCTGATAAAGATATCCTGTTGGTTATGGTATAAAAATATATATATCATCCTTATGAATCATTTTTGTACCTTCTCCAGAATCTCTATATCATTTTTATAACATGGAAATCAGAGTTGTGCACAGTATTCCAAGTTTGATACAAGCTTAGCCTAATTTCTCTGCCTTTCAACTCTATTGCTCTGGACTCTTTGAGGGGAGGTGATGGCGTAGTGGTATTGTTGCTGGACTAGTAATCCAGAGACCCAGGATAATACTCCGGAGACCAGGGTTTGAATCTTGCCATGACAGATGGTGAAATTTGAATTTTGAAAAAATCTGGAATTGAAAGTCTAATGATGACTATGAAATGATTGCTGTAAAAACCCATCTGGTTCACTAATGTCCTTTAGGGAAGGAAACCTGTGGTCCTTACCTCATCCGGCCTACATGTGAGTAGTAACCCACAGCAAAGTGGCTGACTCTGAAATGCCCTCTGAACAAGGGCAATTAGGGATGAGCAATAAATGCTGGCCTAGCCAGTGACCCCCACATCCAATGAATGAATAAAAAAAACATGAGCCCCAGCACTTGGTTTGCTTTCTGTTTAATAGCTTTATTGGCCTACTTTCAAATTGTGCATCTGGACCGCTGGATACCTTGCTTCTCAACCCATTTAGACTCATATTATCCAAGACGTGCATACATACAAATATACAAATTAGGAGCAGGAGTAGGCCACTTGGCCCCTTGAGCCTGCTCTGCCATTCAAAAAGATCATGGCTGATCTGAATATAACCTCATCCCCACATTCCTGCCTACTCCTGATAACCTTTCATCCCCTTGTTAATCAAGAATCTATCTAACACTGCCTTAAAAATATTCATAGACTTCTTCCACCGCCTTTTGAGGAAGAGAGTTCCAAAGACTCACTACCCTCCAAGAGAAAAAAATTCTCATCATCTCTGTCTTAAATGAGTGACCCCTTATTTTTTGAACAATGACCCCAAATTCTAGATTCTTCCACAAGAGGAAACATCCTCTCCATATCCACCGTGTCAAAACTCCTCAGGATCGTAAAGGTTTCAATTAAGTCACCTCTTACTCTTCTAAATTCCAGTAGATACAAGCCTAACCTGTCCAGCCTTTCTTCATAAGACAACCTGCCGATTCCTGGTATTAGTCCAGTAAACGTGCTCTGACTTCTAACTACTTCTAATGCGTTTACATCTTTTCTTAAATAAGGGGACCAGTACTGTACACAGCACTCTAGATGTGGTCTCACCAGTGCCCTATATAACTGAAGCATAACCCCACCCCCCTACTTTTGTAATCAATTCCCCTCACAATAAATAATGACATTCTATTAGCTTCCCTAATTACCTGCTGTACCTGCATGCTAACCTTTTGTGATTCATGCACTAGGACACCCAGATCCCGCTGAATCTCAGAGCTTTGCAACCTCTTACCATTTAGATAATAAGCATCCTTTTTATTCTTCTTGCCAAAATGAATGATTTCACATTTGCCCACATTATACTCCATTTGCAAGATCTTTGCCCAGTCACTTAACCTATCTATGTCCCTTTGTAGCCTCCTTACATCCTCTTCACAGTTTACTTTCTGACCTATCTTTGTGTCGTCAGCAAATTTAGCCACCATTCCTTCAGTCCCTTTATCCAAGTCATTTATATAAATTGTAAAAAGTTAAGGCCCCAGCATTGATCGCTGTGGCACACCACTCGTCACATCCCACTAACCGCAAAAGACCCATTTATACCAATTCTCTGCTTCCCGTTAGCTAGCCAATCTTCTATCCATGCCAATATGTTACCCCCTACACTATGAGCTTTTATTTTCTGCAATAACCTTTGATGTGGCACTTTATCAAATGCCTTCTGGAAATCTAAGTATAGCACATCCATTGGATCCCCTTTATCCACAAGCACATGTGACTCCTTCAAAGAACTCCCAATAAATTGGTTACATAATTTCCCTTTTACAAAACCATGTTCACACACACACACACACAAACACTGTCATGTACTATGGATTGTCCTGGCATAAGTACAATGTTACCTTTAAAATTTAGTTGTTGTGCATGGCCAGTTTGTTCAGTGTGCGGTCCCGCTAAATTTTTTTGAGTGGTCTTCATTTCGGAGCAAGATCTGCATGATTCCTTCCTGGCTCCTGTGCACCCGTGCAACTTCGTGGGAACATTGGTGTAATGTAGATACCATAGTTCCACATGCGCAGAGAAGATAACTCCTCTTTCTCTCCACTTTCTCTGCTCTCTCTTGCTCTCATTCTTACTGACTCAAGTAATTCATCACAAAAGCTAGAACTAATAAGTGCCCAGGTTCAGATGAACTTCTGACTCCACTCAGGCTCAGGTAGACCAAAGAGATAAAAACAAAAAGCTAAAAGCTACTGCGGATGCTGGAAATCCAAAACAAAAACAGCATTACCTGGAAAAACTCAGCAGGTCTGGCAGCATCGGTGGAGAAGAAATCAGTTAACGTTTCAAGCCTTCACGGCCCTTCGGCAGAACTGAAGCATAGTTAGGAGAGGGGTGAAATATAAGCTGGTTTAAGGTCGGGGGGGGGAGAGAGAAGTTGAGGGTGTGGTGATTGTGGAGATAAGCAGTGATAGGAGCAGATAATCAAAAGATGTCACAGACAAAATGATCAAAGAGGTGTTGAAGGTGGTGATATTTGTCTAAGAAAAGTGCTAATTAAGAATGGAAGACAGGATACTCAAAGTACAGCTCTAGTGGGGGTGGGGTGGAAAAGACTAACAAGGTTTTAGTTTTAGATTTAAAAATAATGGAAATAGGTGGGGAAAGAAGAATCTATATAAATTATTGAAAAAAAAGGCGGGGGGGGGGGGAGAAACGGGGTGGGGATGGGGGGAGGGGGAGTTTAAGATCTAAAGTTGTTGAATTCAATATTCAGCCCGGAAGGCTGTAAAGTGCCTAGTCAGAAGATGAGGTGCTTTTCCTCCAGTTTGCGTTGGGCTTCACTGGAACAATGCAGCAAGCCAAGGACAGACATGTGGGCAAGAGAACAGGGTGGAGTGTTAAAATGGCAAGCGACAGGGAGGTTTGGGTCTTTCTTGCGGACAGACCGCAGGTGTTCTGCAAAACGGTCGCCCAGTTTGCGTTTGGTCTCTCCAATGTAGAGGAGACCGCATTGCTGTGAAGACTCCATCCCATTCTCTCAGTTCCTTCGCCTCCGTCGCATCTGTTCTGATGACGCTACCTTCAAAAACAGCTCCTCTGACATGTCCTCCTTCTTCCTTAACCGAGGTTTTCCATCCACGGTCGTTGACAGGGCCCTCAACCGTGTCCGGCCCATATCCCGCGCATCCTCCCTCACGCCTTCTCCTCCTTCCCAGAAACATGATAGGGTCCCCCTTGTCCTCACTTATCACCCCACCAGCCTCCGCATTCAAAGGATCATCCTCCGCCATTTCCGCCAACTCCAGCATGATGCCACCACCAAACACATCTTCCCTTCACCCCCCCTGACGGCATTTCGTAGGGATCGTTCCCTCCGGGACACCCTGGTCCACTCCTCCATCACCCCCTACTCCTCAACCCCCACCTATGGCACCTCCCCATGCCCACGCAGAAGATGCAACACCTGCCCCTTCACTTCCTCTCTCCTCACCGTCCAAGGGCCCAAACACTCCTTTCAAGTGAAGCAGCATTTCACTTGCATTTCCCCTAACTTAGTCTACTGCATTCGTTGCTCCCAATGCGGTCTCCTCTACATTGGAGAGACCAAACGCAAACTGGGCGACTGTTTTGCAGAACACCTGCGGTCTGTCCGCAAGAAAGACCCAAACCTCCCTGTCGCTTGCCATTTTAACACTCCACCCTGTTCTCTTGCCCACACGTCTGTCCTTGGCTTGCTGCATTGTTCCAGTGAAGCCCAACGCAAACTGGAGGAACAACACCTCATCTTCCGACTAGGCACTTTACAGCCTTCCGGGCTGAATATTGAATTCAACAACTTTAGATCTTAAACTCCCCCTCCCCCCATCCCCACCCCGTTTCTCACCCCCCCCCCTTTTTTTCAATAATTTATATAGATTCTTCTTTCCCCACCTATTTCCATTATTTTTAAATCTAAAACTAAAACCTTGTTAGTCTTTTCCACCCCACCCCCACTAGAGCTGTACTTTGAGTATCCTGTCTTCCATTCTTAATTAGCACTTTTCTTAGACAAATATCACCACCTTCAACACCTCTTTGATCCTTTTGTCAGTGACATCTTTTGATTATCTGCTCCTATCACTGCTTATCTCCACAATCACCACACCCTCAACTTCTATCTCCCCCCCCGACCTTAAACCAGCTTATGTTTCACCCCTCTCCTAACTATGCTTCAGTTCTGCCGAAGGGCCGTGAAGGCTCGAAACGTTAACTGATTTCTTCTCCACCGATGCTGCCAGACCTGCTGAGTTTTTCCAGGTAATTCTGTTTTTGTTCAGGTAGACCAAGATGTGTGAAAATTCTTGCAGATATTTCTAACAATTAACTTATTTTATAGATGAATTTAGTGATTTGTTTCTGAATTGTATAATTTTTGATGTCTTTACATTATAATTGTTGGTTCTAGCACTCAAATGAAGACAAATGGCAAATGAAAAGCATTTGAAGATTTCAGCAGTCAGTTATGTGGAGCTTGCTGATTAGAGATTGGAAGGTTTGAGAAATAAACTAACCAACATGATTGCTGGATTCAAAACTTTTAATGATGTAGATTAGGAAAGGCTTCCATGTGTGTACTTTGATAGTTAACAGCGGGACAGTGAAAATGGAACATTGAACATTTTCTGATCATTACAGTATTTGATATGACTCCATTTTTTATTTTGTCTTAGTCCCAAACAATTAGCCTTGTCTTTTTAGTGCAACAATATTTGAACTTTCATATAGTTTCTATTATTTGCTAAAATGTGTCTCAGTGTTCGGCTGTGAGTACTGTTCTGTTGACTAATGTCCCAATTCCTCTGTTACCCCTCCCTTCCTTCTTTTTCTCTGCTGCAGAGATGAAGATAGTAGGGTGTAAGTCCCCAGTGCCTGTTTGTTTGCAGTGTATGCTGCTTGCATTCTTCATAAATATACATTGCGCTTCAGGGGCATGCTTCAGTAATACTCATATCAAGGCTACTCCACTTGCCTCAGTAAACCATCTTACTACCCTAAGGCTGGACTACATTGGCTGCATTATGTATTTCAAAAATGAGTGTCACCTTACCTGCTCTGAAACCACAGCTTCCTTGCACCATCATAAATTAACTTTATGCTTAAGAAGATGCTATCCTTTATATGGGATGAACAGAACTCTTGATTTAACATTGAAGGATAGCTGTAGAATTTCCCAGTTCTTGGAATCCATTGAATCCATTGACTTAGACCATGCATGGCAAAAGTTGGTGCTGCAGGAGAAATGCATTCAATTCAGGAACTTGAACAGGCACCCGCCTTCAAAAGTCATTACCATTGCTATATGGCATTTAGTGCCATATTTCAATATAGAACTGCTTCCAGAATCCCCACAGTGTAGCCCTTAGCTATTGGTATGTGGAATCTACCCTGTTTGTCATGTGAGCTAATTTCACAGGCCAGTATGTGGAATCTACCCTTTTTGCATTGTGAGCTAATTTCATAGCCCCAGAGCAACAATCATGCAATTATTTGAAAGTCATGGTCCAGGAGTTAAATTTCTTAATTGTCAACATCACCTCCAATGGTGGGGCAGTTTGTACACCCCAGAAGCAGTGGTGAAACCACATGCAAATGCCATGTCTGAAAGCAGTAGAGTCACTACAGTTGCCTTACAGTAATGGTATTAAAATTGAGGCTGCAATTACAGAAGCATTGTAAGGCAAAGGCAAGATAAATTGTATCTATTTGTTACTGCGCAGAGAAAGTAACCAAATCTAATAAGGTTACAATGGTTGGCACTTCACTGCTGACAGTTGCCCCACTCAGTGTTTTTGTGCTAATCTTTCAAGATCAGTGGCCCCACTCAGTGTTATTGTATCTTTCATCACCCTAGAACAATAGTCCCGCATCCTGTCCAATTCTTCACTGCAGAACAATGTTCTCACACAATGGACATTTTGCTAAATTAAAGGTGCTCTCTAAGTACAAATTATTGTTCTCTCATTTTCATTGCAGAACAATGATCTCACTCAATGTTACTGCGCCATCCTTCACTGCAACTAGCAGTGACTCACACTGTTACTGTGTTATTCCTCACTGCAAACAACAATGACTCACACTGTCACTATTATTCCTCACGGCAAACAACAAACACTATCACTGTTATTCCTCTGCAAACTGACTCACATTGTTACTGTGTTATTCCTCATTGCAAACAACAGTGACTCATACTGTCACTGTTACTTCTCATTACAAACAACAGTGACTCACACTCTCACTGCGCTATTTGCCAGTGCCAAAAATAGTGTCTTACAGAATGTTACTGTTCTGTTCTTCACTGCAGGCAACAGCGACTTAGAGAACATTACTGTGCTATTCTTCACTGCAAACAAAAGCAGTTTCACACAACATTACTGTATTACTCATCACCCTAGAACAGTGGCCAAGTTCAGTTATTGGCTTGCTCCTGACTATTGCTAGTAATAGCGCCACATAACGTCATTGTGCTACTCATTACCCAAGAAAAAGACCCTATTCTGTATCATTGGACTATTCTTCATTGCTAAGAGTACCTCACATCATGAGCAGTTCTTTACTGTAGTGATCCCACACCATGGCATTGTATTATTAATTCTAAAACAAATGCCTTTCATAACGTTACTGATTAAATCTTCACAACTATAGCTTTAGCCTACATAGAACAAAGCAAGTTATGAAGTATTTTAATAAAACCCCATGAAAAATGTTGTAGCTCTGTTCTCAGAACAGCCACAGGGCATTCAAATTATTCTGGGATGCTGTTTTGATTGAATGGTTTATGTGTTCAGATGTAATTCTTTTTTCCTTATTTTATGCCAAAAGGAAAGAAGTTTAAAACCAGAAGTAAATGCCAAAAGTTGCCAGGACTTGCTGCGAGTATTGTACTTTGTAGTATTATAAAATCATACCATCCCTGAAGCATCATCACCATTATTTCATTTTTAATTTGTCAGCACACTTTCATTTCCTGCATTGTTCATTACAGCAATTAGGAAAGGTATATGAGTGGATTGGGCAAAATTAAGAATTTGAGATATTTTATGCTAGATACTACTGTTCAGACTTCTTCATGCTTCATACATGAGGAGTAAATATCATTATTCATTTTACTGCTCCTGTGAGTTCATTTTGTTTCCATCATTTGGAGACAAAAGTACATTGGATGCTCATTGAAATGAATCAAACACTGCAATGTGCTGCTGACTTCAAAGGTAGTTCCCTTGCTTTGACACGCAAAGCTATGCCGCATGTCAGTTTCAACACACATTAGTAAAATTCTCCCTGACATCTAAATAGATGTAGAAAGTTTACCATGCAATTTGTGTCTATTAGCTTCATCTACAGCAGCGTCATTTGCATTTTAAATCAGCATATGTTAATATTCATAAGACAGGTGAATGAATGGGGGGATTAGGGTGACCATACATGCCAAGTTTGTTGAACAGTATTCTACTGTGGACAAGTTCAACTTCATAATGTTTGAATTTTAAGGGTTTTTTTTTTACTGCTAAGCAGTGCAATTGTTGCGCCTTGCTGCCATCTACTTTAGGTGAATAACATCTTCACAGCCTGGGTTCTGTAAATATGCATTGTTGAGGATTCCCTGATGTTTCAGTGAGTTTATCAGACTACAAGGCTCCCAGCTTCAATCTTCAGTCTGTCCTGAGTTAATTGACCTCACCCTGGTTGCAGCACTTGACTGTAACATCCTCTGGGCTTGCATGGAGAAAATTAGTCAAGGTTCCTTCACCATCTGGTGACTCTCATTAGAAGTGATCAACTTAGTGAACTGTTTGTGTTATGATTGCACAGCAGATACTGACCTGATTTTGGAGCTGTGAAAGAGAATGCAGTGAGACAAAGAAATGTGTATGTTTGATTTTAACCATATTACTAGAAGTATCCTCCTCCATATTATTTCCAAACCAAGTAGTGGACCCAGAGCAGCAGCTGATCGAAATCTACAGGTCAGTGCTCCCCCATAAACTCTTACCCACCCACTATAATCCTCTACATTCTGCTGCCAAGCCAGTTTGCAATCCATTTGGTTTAACTGCCTATGCTTATTAAAGAGCTTGGCATGCACATTGCTAGTCTATATAAACAAAATCAGATACTGGAGACAGGGAACAAAACCAACTCATTCCACCTAGCTTAATTAACTTGCTGCCTCCCTTTGCTCTAATGCAGAAGTCATATTTATCCTATTCACTGTCCTGGATTGTCATACATTGGAACACCTCTGTGAAATAAACAAAGTAATCCCAGAGTACAGAGGCACCAGAACCAGGAAGGGAGTTCCCCGGGGCACCTCTAGCCACTTGCATCTTAATTCTCAGCATGGACAGGTTGATCTCACAGCCTTCACCTGGTCAGTTCACTTATGACACCAGGGAAAAACCCAGGCTAGATTGGCAAACTTACATTCAGAACTTCTGCCAAACAGTATACCTGCAGTGTTAATGGGGAAAATTTGACAGGAAGGAAATTGGCTTCAATTGCAGAATCTACTGGGGTATTAATTACATTTACTGTAGGCGCCTGATTCTCCTTTCATCCTGATATGTAAACAATTTAAAACATCATTCAGGTATTTCCTCCATCTTACATCTGTGGAATTTTGTATCCATTCATTGTCAAGAATTGAAAATCAAGAGCCTTCCATCATGTAACTTTCTATCTGGGGTCTTTCTGGACCTTGCTTTGCCAAAGCTAAATTGAAACAGAGACATTTTTCTCTTGAATATGTGGTTTCAAGGCCTAACTCGGAGACATGTAAGCTCCCTTGTGCATTGGTTCCACCATTCAATAAAAAAAACTTACCAGTGAAAGATAACTGGAGACCAAGTCAGCTCAGAGGACCCAAAAAGTGTGCATCTCCATTTCCTTGTGTACTCAGGGGTTCCCAATTCATATCAGAGAGAACTGCAGTTGGTTGAAAAGCTACTTGCCTGGTATCACCAGACTATCTCAAATAAGAAGAAGCTGAACTTTAAACTTGATATGACTGTGAACTGAAGATGTTTTTGTTCATTTGGGTTATTACTATAAATTGATTAGAAATAATTGTAGATCCCAGAGAATAAAAAAAAAATGACATTAACTACTGGAAAGCCAAAGTGTTAACTGTGGAACATCAAGAATCCAAGGCTATTTCTTCATGTAGACTTGGGTGGAGTATAGACACCAGCACAGACTAATTGGGCCAAATTTCCTGTGCTGCATATTCTATGTAATTTGTTTAACTGACCTGCTGATCACTAGCCAGGGACAAAATTACATACGACCAACTACTTATTAACTTTTGTTAAATCAGTTATGTAGAGAGGCATACTGCCAATCATCTAGCACAAATTGTTGACTTCGGGGTATACAGTGACTGAGCACCTAACAAGACGATAGGAACTAAATTTGGCATTCTGAAATTCTGTACACTACTGGTTTGTAGTGCAGATCTGAAGGTCTACTTCCAATGGAGAAACATGGCAGTGCATTTTGGGCAGTTGCTGCTCAAATTCCCATATCTACATTTTGAGATGAAGTTTAGAGCACTGGCTGCAACACTGAAGGAGTTGGAGCTTCAGTAATTCACAAGTCACAATCAGAACTTTAGAGTAAGACTTCCCTGATGTACAGACCAGAAGTGCAAAAACACAAAGAGTACTGAACAATATTCAGAACTGCCATCATTTGCCTCTTTATGACCACAAGGAGAAATTACCTCTTAACATGGGTCTTCATATTATTGAAGAGACTAGCACCATCTTATTTATATTAGAGTGAAAGGCCTATTCTAAACGTTATGACTGTCAACCACCCCAACAACTTCATACACCAGGGGCAGAATTTTGAGTTCATCGGGCAAGTGCTATCGGCGGGCCTGGGATTGGCCGGGAAACGGGCCGCTGCACACGATCGGCCCCTGACCTCCATTTCACACTGGTGGGCCAATTAAGGCCCGCCCAGCATGAAATGCGGCTCCCCACTGGTCGGGAAGGACCAAACGGGGCTGGGGGCCTGTCAGCTGCCGAGTCCAAGTCCTAGCGGCCAGTTTAAAAACGGCACAGGCAACCCCTGGAAGGCTACCACGGAAGAACATCTGTTCTGCGTCAGCAAACTCAAGTGATGGAGTCGAGTGCAGCTGGAGACGCCAGGCGGGACGGCAGATCGGGTGGGCACTCAGCTCCCTGCTTTTCGGACGAGTGCCTCGCGGTTCTCCTGGGGGAGGTGGCTGCCAGGAGGGGCACCCTTGTCCCAGAGATGGGAGGAGAAGGCCACTGCACCTCACAAAGAGGGCGTGGGAGGCGGTTGTAGTGCTGGTTAGCAGCCATGACGTGATGCAGCACACATGGGTGCAATGCCGGAAGAGGTTTAATGACCTGCTGCACACAGGAAGGGTGAGTACCGTGTTGGCATGAGTCAATGTGCAGAAGTGTTAAGGTGTGGCTGTCACCTTGTGGACCTGAGGGGTTCTAGAGTCTGAGTGCCAACTGTCAATGATGCCGGAGCTGGCCAAGTGGGTGAGCCCTGGCTGCTTGGACTGAGTGCCTTGTGGCTCGAGGGCCACGACTCGAATGTGCCCTGTGAGGTGTTCCTCAGCTTGGGTTGGCCAGGCTGCAGTGGTGCTGCAGGTAGAGAGCGGACTAATCAATGCTCCCCTGTCTTTTCAGGAGAAGACAAGCCATAACCAATCAGAGAGATCACGTACAGGTGGAGGCCCTCCCAATCTGCTGCTGCTGACCAGGTTTGAGCATGACGCCCTTGAGCTGCAGAGCCGGCATGCTCCACGTCAACTGGAGGCGGAGAGGCGGGTGTGCCAGGCGAAGGTAAGAGTGCAGTGCACAGAGGTGAGAGTTTCGTATTGTGCAACCATTCCAGTGTAGTCTCTTCATTGATGGGAGCCTCAAACCTGGAGTCCCTATTGATCATTGAAAGACGATGGCACCATTGTCTCACCAGCGTGCGTGGCATGCACAGTGACAGGGTGATGATTTTAATTAATGACATGTCCTTGTTTTCCCTTAGATTCGTCAGCACGCACTCGCTCTCTGGACCCCGAAGGACCACCCCTGACGGTTGAGGACCACCGGGCTTCATTTGCACCTGCGTCACACCCACTCTCTGAATCAGGCACCAGCATCTCGGTGGGCATTAGATCAGTGGCAAGAATGTCGGTGCACATTGGTGAAGGCACTTCACCTTCGCTTGAGGCGTAGGCAGAAGCAGAGTGCCCAGGGCACCAGCAGCCGGGGGACTGCTGGGGACCAAGACGATGCTCAGTCGAAGGCAGATGATGAGCCTCGGGAGTCGTCCATTATGCAGCAGATGCTGGACGTCAAGTGGGATGTGTGGAAGGATCTGGTGGAGAACCATGAGGGTCTACGTGCCATGGCCTCCATTGTGGAGGAGTCCATGCGGAGCATGAGCACTACGTGACCCTCATGGCCGAGTGCACTGTCTCCTACATTGAGAGAGTGGCCACTCTCATGGAGAGGCAGCCCCAGGGACAGAATGAGGGGTTCCAGGAGTTACACTCAGACCTGCAAGCCCTCACACAGGCAACGACCTCAGTGTGGAGCCAGTGTGGGGCCAGTATCCCAGCTGGGTGCCCACCCATCAATGGTGAGCAGGGAGGTCCAGAGCGACCTCACATTGGCGCACGGGCTGCTTGTCATCTCTGCAGAGTCCTCTCAGAGCATCTGATGAAGATGCGATGACTGGGGAGATGGCAGCCGTGGCACTGACCGCTCCCTCCCAGGCGGGGCCAGCACAGGCTCCACTGGCCAGAGGATGACCGCCAAGGTCATCAAGGTCAACAAGACAGCAGAGTCAGCAGGCTGTCTCCAATGCTGGTGCCAGCGATGGGGGGGGACACCAAGACGTAGCACTCGGTAACATAAGTTAAAGGCACCATGAGCACAAGAGGGACAGTTCACGGGTGATTTTTCTGTTAATTTATGTTTGGTTTATAAGTCTGCTGGTGTGGACATCAACAACAGTAATGGTAATGCCATTATGCATTCAAAGTGACAATAACATTAAATTTGCTTTGGTTCTGATAGCCTGAGTATGCTTCACCTTTTTTCTTTCTGGTGCAGGATACGCCAGTGTGTAATGCTGGACATGAGTGGCTGGCTACTTTACTGCACAGGCAATGAGTGGACTTTAGATGCAAATGAAAGGGTCATTTCAGACATCCAGGATGGAGGTGGCAGCCCTGACATGAGGTGGAAGCAGATCTTTGATAGCCTAGCTGAAGGAGCGTTGGATCAAGGCATCTCTAGTGTCCCTGCCTCCCTAGAGGCTAGTGAGGTCTGCCTCCACGCCCTCAGCGTTCTCCTCACTGTGCTCCTCTTAGAACCATAGAAACGTTACAGCACAGAAGGAGGCCATTTGGCCCATCTTGTCCATGCCAGCCCGAGGACACCCAGGTGCCCTTTCTAATCCCACCTTCCTGCACCTGGCCCATAGCCCTGCAGCTTACAGCACTTTAGGTGCAGATCCAGGTACTTTTTAAAAGAGTTTAAAGTTTCTGCCTCTACCACCAACTTGGGCAGCGAATTCCAGACACCCACTACCCTCTGCATAAAAAAGTTCTTCCTCATATCCCCCCTACACCTTCTGCCACTAATCTTGAATCTATGTCCCCTGGTTCTAGAATTCTCCATCAAGGGAAACAATTTTATTTGTCCACTCTATCTATTCCCCTCATAATTTTATACACCTCAATCAAGTCACCTCTCAGCCGCCTTTGTTCTAAGGAAAATAACCCCAACCTATCCAGTCTCTTCTCGTAGCTACTCTTTTTTAACCCTGGCAACATTCTTGTAAACCTCCTCTGCACTCTCTCCAGAGCTATTACATCCTTCCTGTAATGTGGTGACCAGAACTGCACACAATACTCCAGTTGTGGCCTCACTCTGCCAGTGAAGGAGAGCATTCCATTTGCCTTCTTTACAACCTTGTCTACTTGAACTGCTGCCTTCAGGGACCTGTGTGCTTGTACGCCAAGATCGCTTACTTCATCTACCCCTCTTAGCATATTCCCATTTATTTTGTAATCCCTGTAACTGTTTGACCTCCCTAAATGTATGACCTCACACTTATCTATGTTAAAATCCATCTGCCACTTTACCGCCCACTCCACCAACCCATCTATATCGTTTTAGAGATTATGGCTATCCTCTACACTATCCACTATTCGGCCAATCTTTGTGTCATCTGCAAATTTCCCAACCGTGCCCCCCACGTTCACGACCAAATCGTTAATATATAACACAAACAGCAAGGGTCCCAACACCGAGCCCTGTGGAACACCACTTGAGACAAATTTCCATTCGCAAGGGCATCCATCGACCATTACCCTTTGTTTCCTGTTACAAAGCCAACCTTTTATCCAGTTTGCCACATTACCCTGAATCCCATGGGCTTTTACTTTCCTGACCAATTTGCCATGTGGGACCTTGTCAAATGCCTTACTAAAATCCATGTACACAACATCCACTGCACCACCTTCATCAACCCTTCTTGTCACTTCCTCAAAGAATTCAATCAAATTTGTGAGGCAAGACCTTCCTTTAACAAATCCATGCTGACCATCCCTGACTAGTCCATGACTCACTACTGGATTCATCATCTGTGGCCTGTGCAGCTGCATCAAGATCCTCTTCCTCCAAAGGGTCCCCCTTGCCAGTGCCAGATTGTGGAGAGCGCGGCATGAAACCACTATCAGTGATGCCTGCTCTGTGGGGTATTGTAGTGCTCCCCCTGAATGGTCCAGGCATCAGAAGCGCATCTTAGAAGACCTATGGTCCTCTCTACCATCGCCCTTGTGGAGGCACGACTCCTATTGTAAAGCTGCTCTGCTTCTGTTCTTGGGTGGTGGAGAGACGCCATGAACCACCTTTTCAACAGGTAGACCTTGTCACCCAGCAGCAATCCATCCAATCACGCTGGAGCACTGAAGAGCCTCAGCACCTGGGAGTGTCTCAGGATGTAAGCATCATGGGAGCTGCCAGGGTACCTTGCACAGACTTGCAGAATCTGCATCCTGTGGTCACACACTATCTGCGTGTTCATGGAGTGGAATCCCTTCTTGTTGACGAAGGCACCCGGCTGACCCGCTGGCACCTTGATGGCCACAGGAATCGATGGCACCCTGGGTGCAGGGGAACCCAGCAATTGCTGCAAATCCTCTGACTCGCTCAGTCAGGCTGGCCTCGTCAACACGGTAAAGAATAATGGTCAGTACCTGCCTGAATAGAGCCTCTGTCACTAGCTTCATGCAACAATGGACAGCTAATTGGGAGACTCCACACAGATCCCCCACTGAGCCCTGGAAAAAGCCGGAGGCATCGAAGTTGAAGGCCGTTGTGACCTTCAGACCCACCGGCATGGGGTGTCCACCCACACAGTCAGAGCTGATCTCAGGCCCAATCATCTGACAAATAGAGGTCATGGTCTCCCTCGAGAGTCTTCGCCTCCTTCGGCATTGCACCTCAGACATATTGTGGTAGCTGCATCGTCGCCTGTAAACCCTGGCAGTAGGATAGTGCCGTCTTCTTCAGCCCCTTCTGCCATGGACTTTCTGCTGGCCCTGCGCCACCTTGTGCCTGCGCCTCTCCTCCCACAGGTCCCTCCCCTGGAAGCTACATTGGGACACCTGACCTCCTCTCCCTTCTGCCCCTCTCTTCCACCTCAGAGGAGGTGCCATCAGCAGAGACCACAATCCCCATTACCAGGGTAAGGGAAGGCTGTCTGATACCTGGAGGGGTCCACACGGTCTGAATCCTCAGGGGGGACCTTGGAGACACCAATATGAAGTGAAATGAAGCCTGCAAATGCTGAGAATGAAGCCCCGAACAGAGATGATCTGCCAAGTAACAAGAAGCAACCAGCAGCAAACTATCTCCAAAATTCCTCATTACTCACACTGGCAATGCTGCTGACCCTTTTTATCCTGCCCTTGGATAAGGTTTTGTAAAATGTCAGCTGCCCGCCTTCCTGTTTTACCTGTGCAACGAGTGCAAAATTGCACAGGCAACGTAAAATCTACCTTAATTGCCTTTTTAATGGCCTTAACTGGTCTTGTATTTGATGGCGGGCACGGCTCTGACTCCCGTGCGCACCTGACGAGCGAAATATCACCCGACATCATCACGCGCTATTTTACGCTTGAACAGATCAGGCACGCACCCGCCCGCTCAGCGAAAAATTCTGCCACAGAAATGTTACATGAGATGGCCTTGCCAGTTTTTTGCAATGAAAGTTCAGCAATCTTGTCTCAATTTTTGGTCAAACTTGTAATAAAGAAAATGTTAGAAAGAGTCAACAATGTAATATAGCATCAGTGCATCACCAATAATAATCATTTCATGATCTCCTTTGCAAACTGCTGGCAGAGAAACTTGTAAGACACTTTGCCATGGTGATATAATTGAAACAAACTAATAGTGTGAAAGAAAAATGTAGCTGCTGGACATCTAAAATTAAAAACAGAAAATGTTGGATACACAAGGGTTGACATTTTAGGTGGGATCATTGATTAGAATCTTTTATTGGAAAACATTTGTTGCAGCCCTAGGAATGACATATCTCACTGACTATGTGCTTGTATTCAGTCAGACACCAATCCTATATGGCACTTTGTTTGGGTTAACCCCACTGCTGTGGTTTGACTGTACACTATCTGCATATTCATCCATCGACTGCTGAGTGCCGACTTCATCTTTACGTTATTCCTGTTAAATTTTATCAAAGTATGTGTTTGGACATGTTATGTAAATATCCTGCAGGTGACATCAGGAACGACTTGTATCTGACGTTGGAACGAGGGGATTTTGAGAGAGGTGGAAAGAGTGTACAGAAGAATATTGAAATAACAGTTTACGTCCTTTATGCAGATGGAGAGACACTGAAGGTAAGAGTATTTTTAAACTTGATGAGAAATTCTCTTCATTACTCAGTTGGAAAAAGCAGACACCAAAAGATCCTCAATCTGTACTGAGTAAGATAATCTCAGCCTGGGTGGCAGTGTTGAGGGATGGTAATATCTGTGCCTCTGAGCTAGGAAAGAGAATACAACCCAGGTTACTTATTGCAAGCCACTATCATTGTTCCTTGCTGAAAAATGCATTGTCTAGATGTTAGGAGTGAACAGGATTAAGCTCAGCTGTTCTCTTCTCCCGCACCCCACACACTACGACCCCCGCCACCCCCAACCCTTTGCCCCGACCAAGAACCCCACTCAATGTCCAAGCTCTCACAGTGACTAACATTATATAACACCTCCAATGTCAACAAAATGACCCAAGACACTTCACAGATGAATAAAAAAAATAATTGGCATCAAAACAATGAAGTAGATATTCAGAAGAATGATGACAGCTTGGTCAGGGAAGGGTTTTAAGGAGTGTCTTAAAGGAGAAGAAGGTGGTTGGAAGGCAAAGAATAGGTTTAGGAAGGGAATTAAAGAGCATAGGGCTTATGCAACCTTAGGTACAGCCACCAATGATGAGTTGAAGGGAGTGGGTACGAACATTTGATGTTAAAAGAACAGAGATTATGCTGCTAGAGAAAGTTGCAGACAAAGGCCAGGATTTTCCATTCCGGGCCAAAGTCCCATAGTGGGGGTGCGTACTGGGAGTGTTTCCTGCCGCGGAACCCAGTGGGAATTCATGCCGAATCGTGCGGCGCAGGGCTCATTAATTATGCAGTCGGGAGTTTCCCAAAATATGGCGTGGCGGGCTGTCATGCACCCTGCTGTCATATCCGGCGCCACATTGAAAAGGCGCCCAGGCATCAAATTCTTTGTCGTGAACCCACTGTAGAAGGAGGAGATGGCCCGGTGATCCCAGGGAGCTCCGGGCCCCATATTCAGCAATGCTTCCCTTGATGTGCTGCTCAATGCAGAAGAGGCCAGAAGGGGCATCCTGTACCCCAAGGATGGAAGGAGGAGGCAGAGCCATGTGGCCAACCCTGCATGGGAGGAAGTTGCCAGAGTGGTCAGTGCCCACGGCCTCCACCGGAGGACTGCCCTGCAGTGCCAGAAACGGGTGAATGACCTCATTTGCACCGCCAGGGTAAGTGAACACTCAACTGCTCACACTGACCTCACTGAATGATAGAGGGGACATGGGCCTCAGTGACAAGGACACCATCCATACGGCCCATGAATAAAAGAGCTACTCAACGTGATAAGGTGATGCCTCATAGCCCCACAACCTCGCAGTCCACCTAGTCTACGGGTAGAGAGGCCACTATGGGTTCCTGACTCTTCTACACAGAGAGCTCAGATGCTGTTTGGGGGTGTGGGGAAGGGGGTTAGGCATTGAGGGCACCAGCAAACACCGCTAATGACATGCTTCTGTGAGCCTTGTCCTCCTATCTGCATGGGCTCACCACTCTGGATGGTGCTGCCACAGTAACCTTGTGGACAACCTGCAGTGCATCAATCACATGGCACATAATCCAGTGGGTTATTTGTAAGAGTGGAAGCATGAGAAAGATACCTGAAACCCGGTTGCTCTCAGCCCCATCCTCTCTCTTTGCACAGGAAGATTTACAGCACAACAGGAGAGAGAGAGAGAGAGAGAGAGAGCGAAGAAGGGAGGGGACCCGCCTGAACTGAGGAACCATGCAGAATTCGAGGAGCAGGCAGCTGAGCTGGCAGGGGATGAACTGGACCAAGCCTGTGCAGATGGAGAGGTCGGCAGGCAGCCTCCAACCAGTAAGGATCCATGCATAATGTAGTCACATAGAAACCTAAGGGTCATGAGTTCCTCCATGTTGGAGGCAGCTCATACAGTCTCTCGCTCTCTCCTCTCTCACTTACAGATGCCAGCAGGAAGAGGGGAAGTCCAGAAGAAGAAGCCCTGTCCAGCAGCACCTTCAGCCCATAGAAGACCAAGGAGATTGAAGAGGAGGAAGAAAGTGCACCTGTAGAGACGTCACAGAGTCATCTGTACCCTCCAACAGCCCAGAGACACATACGTTGGTAGATACTAGATCTAATTTAAGCAGAGCCTCACAATCTGATGGTCACCACATGAACATGTGTCCGCAGCAGGAGAAGGCAGGATCAACGAAGCTCACCAGCAATCAGAGGACTCCTGGGCAAGAGGCATCTGCGACATCCAAGTTGGATACAAGCCTCTGGGATCAGCCCTGTCTGAGATGCTGGACATGCTTTGGGAGGTGGGGGAATATGAGGCATAGGTGACGGAGGTCTTCAACAGAGTAGCACGTGAAGCGGAGCAGTCCGTCTGCCAGCTCTATGATGAAGTGTTTCCGACATGTGCACACATGGAGATCTCCATGGGGAAGGTGGTGAATGCTTTGGAGGACATCATCCAGCAGAACGCTAATTTTCTGTTGGAGATGCGTGCAGACCTGTACTCCATTGCTGTAGCCATGGGTGAGCTTTTGCTGTGGCTACATGTGAGTGGGACAGGGCATCTCAACCAGCATCCAGGTGTTCCTTCTCCTCGAGGAGTCAGGCAGGGGCCCTCGGGCACCCAAACGGAGGAGGGACATCACTGGGATCTCCTCTCAGGACTCTCTGAGGGTGTCCAGCCCTTTGCCTGTAACCCCTTCAACTTCAACCTCCGTGATCGCAGAGGGAACAGCTGCCCCTCAGCAGGACAACCAAGGTAAGCCAGTGCCGTCCATGAATGTGCAGGGAGACAAGAATCTTTGCCAGGGCCCTTGAGAGACATGTGCAAGAAGCCTCCCGTGCACACTGAGCCTTTGCGCTTCACACGCTCATCCGTTGAAACACCTTAGCATTGTCAGTACTATGTGCTGGGGTTCCCCTTCAGTTGTCCAGTTGAACTGACCTGCTGCTCTGCCCACCCCCACTGACCCAACTCCCACCCAACATCTTGAGATCTCCACTTGGAGCCATTAGATAGTTGCAAGCTGCCATGGTGCATGTGACTTTTCAGGTTGGGTTCAACACCTTCAAACCCTGCCCCCCGCAACCCCGCCCCCCCACCCCCCACCCCTGCCCCACCGTGACCCACACCCTCTCCCACAACCATTGACCCTCCATGTGACCTTAGTACTCCCCATAGTCACACTGAACCTCTTTCCCCTCTTCCCCCCCTCCCCATGCCCGTTCACACCTGCACACCCTCCCCATGCCTGTTCACACCTGCACACCCTCCCCATGCCCGTTCACACCTGCACACCCTCCCCATGCCCGTTCACACCTGCACACCCTCCCCATGCCCATTCACACCTGCACACCCTCCCCATGCCGGTTCACACCTGCACACCCTCCCCATGCCCGTTCACACCTGCACACCCTCCCCATGCCCGTTCACACCTGCACACCCCGTTCCCCCCTCCAGCCACATTCCAGCATAGCTTTTCCCACCTTCCTGCTCCAAACGACTTCATGTCAGCCTCTGGCGGGAATGGCGACCTGCCCTGATGGGCGGAAGCACATGCTCCTGTTGTCATTTCACACCGGCAGGCTCCCGTTATATTGTTCCCACCACCTGCCATTACACCCACCACTGTTGGGACTGGAAAATCCCAGCCATAGGGAAGGGTAATTCGATGAAGGAATTTAAATTCAAGGATGAGAAAATTAAATTTGAGATGTTGAAGGATCAGGTGCAAATTAAGATGGCTGAGCAGGATGGTGGTGCAGGGTACAGGCCGGAGAAGATGAGCAGAAGTTTACAAAGGATATGAGGCTGATCAAGTGATCACTCAAATAGTTAAATCTGAAGATGACAAAGGCGTGAGTGAAAATTTCAGCAGCAGATTGGCTGAAGTGGGCAGTGTTACAGAGGTGGAAGTATGTACTTTTTTTGATGAATAGGATATGGAATTGAAAGCTCAGTTCGAGGTTCAACAGAGCGCTGACATTGCAAACGGCCTGGTTCAGCATGGGACAGTGACCAGAGAAGATGACGGAGTTGATGGCTATGGGTGGGGAGTTTGTAGCAGCACGAAAGACAGTGTTTAACTGGAGGAAATTGCAACTCACCCAAGACTGGATGTTAAACAGGCTGTCTGACAGGAGACAGAAAGAGAAAAAATACGGATCAAGAGAGCTGGTGGAAAGATGGAGCTGGGCATTGTCAATGTAAAGGAAGAACTTGCATTTATATATCACACCCTACATAATCTAAGGATGTCCTTAAGTGCTTCACAGGTGGTTAAATATATCTGAAGTATAATTACTGTTCTAATATTGGGAAATATGGACGCCACATGCATTGAGAAAGCTGCCACCCCCCCAAAAAAAAGCAATGTGATTATGACCAGATAATCTGTTTTTAGTGAGGTTTGTTGAGGGAGTAAATGTTTTCCAGGTCACTGGGAAAACTCTGCTGATCATCTTTGAATAATGCAATGGGATCTTTTTGTGCCCAGAGAGAACTAGAAAGGACTCAGTTTAACTTTTCATCCAAGAGATGGCACTTCCAACAGTGAAACATGCTCTCAGTACTACTTTGAAGTGCCAGGTTTGATTATGAACTCTAAGCCTTTAGGGTGGAGCTTGAGCCCCACGTCTTTCTGAGTCAGAAGCGAGTGTGCCATGGCTGACATCTAAAACATACATATGTAAGCTTCTTCTTCTTATTGTGTCCACGGACAGTCTATACATGGCCCAGCCAGAACTGGACACATTTTTGCGCCTTGTTATTGAATTCGGCAAGATCTGTAACAGTGCAGGGTTCCTCTAGCGATAGGCATTGCAGGAGATGTTGCAGTATAAGCTGACATATATCCACAGATCATGCTGCCCAGGAGCAGCATGTAGATGAGAAAGAGGAGATGACCAAGCATGTACTCTTGAGGAACTCCCAAGGGGGCAGTGTCATGGTGGAAAGAGAAGGTCTTGCTAGAAATACTTTGGCTGGAATTTTCCAGCCCCGTTGGCATCAAGCATCATGGTGGGTGGGGGGGGACAATATGGTGAGAAGACCAAAAATCAGTTTCACGCTGGTGTGAAAGCACAACGGGATCATCCGATGGTGTCCGCCATGGCAGAATGCGAATCCCGCTGGAGGTGAGCATGAACCCGATTTGCATCCGTGTAATGGGACGCAAAGTAAGGCCCGACTGGAATTGTCCCCCACCCCGGCCAAATTTACCGTTATGCCGGCAGGAAAACACGCCGGCCCAGAACACATCTGAACAAGTGTGACGTGCAGAAGTCAGGACTTACCATTAGGGCTTTGCTCACATCGCAGACATCCAGGGGAGAAGATGATGTTGGAGCTCTACAGCTACCAGACCCTGGAGGAACAGGTGCATCGCATGCTGGGTGGATTCTGGTGCACATGGCTCTATCACAGCTAATGGAAGGTGGGAGGTCTCTGTTGATGTGGTGGCATAGTGGTATTGTCACTGGACTAGTATTCCAGAGACCCAGGGTAATGCTCTTGGGACCTGAGTTCAAATCCCACCACAGCAGATGGTGAAATTTGAATTCAATAAAAATCTGGAATTAAAAGTTTAATGATGATCACAAAACCATTGCCGATTGTTGTAAAAACCCATCTGATTCACTAATGTACTTTAGGGAAGGAAATCTGTTGTCCTTGCCTGGTCTGGCCTATATGTGACTTTAGACCTGCAGCAATGTGGTTGACTCTTAAATACCCTCTGAACAAGGGCAATTAGGGATGGGCAATAAATGCCAACCTAGCCAGCGTTGCCCACATCCCCTGAATGAATTTTAAAAATGTCTCAGGTCTGCTTCAGAACATCATGGGCTGCCACAGATGATTGGCAAGGGTAGGGGAGAGGAAGATCCAGCTGTGACTGAGAGAGGGAGGTGTCCCCGGGAGGTGGGAGAGGAAGGTCTAGATGTGACTGGGAGAGGAAGATCTACTGGAGGGGGTTAGGTTGGGAGGCGCTGGAACAAAGACGTCTGGGGGGGTGAAGTTGGGAGGGGAGACGCAGGTGTCGGGGATGAGGGGAGGGTGGGACAAAGGTGTCGGAGAGGGGAGGAGGGAGTACGGGGAAGGTGGCTATTGCGGGGGAGAATATGGCAAGTGGGGAGGCAGGTGTAAGGGGGGAGGAGGGATTTCGGAGGGGGGAAGGTGTCTGCGGGAGAGGAAGGGGCAGGAGGGAGTAAGGGGTGGGGATGTCTAGGTGAAATAATAAGGGAGGGATCTGTAGAGTTAATGATTGCCTCCTGGGGAGTGAGCTGAGGGTGGCCGTGGTAGGAGGGAATGGAGTATGAAAGGGGGGCAGAGGGAGCTGGAAGGATGGGAGGGTGAGTGTGCATTGGTAGCGGTAAAAGGGACAACGAGGTAGATGGTGGGGACTCGGAGGCAGACATAGAACCTGGTGGTGGGAAGGAGGATGTCAGGGGGTCGACAGTGATGGGGAAAGGACACGGGTGACTGAGGGAGGGGAAAGGATGGGGGAGCTGATCAGAAACTTGACTAGGACCATTGTTGTCAAAATCATAAGTGAGCACAGCCTCATGTTGGATGGGCACAGGTGCTGCATGGGAGTGCGACCAGTGGGTGGGTGGAGATGCAGGTGAGCTCAGATGGACAACTGAAAGCAAACCCCAGCAGGCAGCATTGAAAATGCTTGGGACAGTAAGTTTAGTGTGATGGATGAAGGCTCTGCATGCTTGGGAGAGGATCCAAAAGGCCCTGCTACAAGCACACTTCTTCCTGCAGAATTACACATGGCCTGGCTGGGTGCAGCTGAACTGCTAGTATGGGGGTTGCAGTGGGAGGACTTGCAAAGCCTGTCAATGAAACTGGAAGATAACATTACACATTATTCAGTGAAAGTGAATATACTTTCAGATGAAAAGTGAAAAAATGTTTTCACCCATGCAACCACTTGTGATCAAAGTTTCTCAACTTTTCTAGGCCTACTGCTTCTTCTAGGTGCTGCCCTGACATCTGTAGCGGGGGTGGAGACAGCCTGTGCAGTGATTGGCCTTGTTGCCTCTGATGATTTCAGAATGCATCCTTTGGAGAGGCGAGGCCTTGAGGACCCCGGTTTGCTTTGGGTATCCTCCTGTGGGCCAGCTGCTCCCTCTGCGGTGACAATGGATGAGGTTGAGGAAGTCATGGGCAGGCAAAGGGGACTCGGAGGGAGCAGACAGCCTCTGAGATTCCTGGCTGGACAACGCAGGGGTGTCCAGCTGCCGCTGCTCCTCCCTTTGGGTGTCCAAGGGTTTCGGCCTGACTTCTTGAGGGTAAGGAGCACCTGAAGGGATGTTGAGGTGCCCCATTTTCCTCTCGTGTTGCCACTCCAGGAACTCACCCAAGGCTACTGCAATGGAGTGCAGGTCTACGTGAATCACCGTGTTCTGCTGGACCAGGGTCTCCATGACGTCCGCCATCCTTCCCATGAAGAACTCCATGCACGCACATCTGCGCACCACTTCACCTGAGAGCAGGTGGACGCACTCCTCCGACTTGTGTGCCACTCTGTTGAGGGCTTTCAACAGCTCTGCGTGATGTTCCCCCACCTTTTGCTGACTCTCCACGATGAGTTGGAAGGCTGAATCCAAAGGCTCATCATCTGTCTCAGACGTCACAGATGCCTGTTCCCATCAGTCCTCCGAGTGCCGGGGAGCTTAGCTAAACCTGCCTCCTCCTGCTGCAGACATGTGTCCATGCAATGACTACCAGATCGTGAACCCGAGCCTGCTGGAGATCTAAGTCCCACCGAGGTTTGTGTCTCTGCACTGGTGGAGGGTGTGGGTAAGCGCTATGAGGGGTCTTCCAGGCTGCTTATTTCCAGCTCTTCAATGGAGGACGTGTCCTCTCAGCTGTAGGTGAGCACCTGGATGGAGTTGAGGGACTGCTGGCTGATGGTGTCGGTGGCTTGGCAGAGCTCCTTGTGAACCAAAGTAGAGATGGTTAATGCTTGGCAGCACAGCCAAAAGCAGGATAGAGTACACTCATAGTTGCGTTGAGAGAGGGATGATGTGGTGTGGATCCTCACATGGATGTTCACCGCCGACCTCACCATCGCCGCAGGAACGGTCCATGTCCTCACAGTCAGCGCAGTGGCACACTCCTCAAAGTGAGTGAGGGGTCTAATGTCAGCCACTCCAGCCCCAGTCTGGGATCTCTCCCTCCTGCTGTGAGCCAGCTTTTCCTGCATGAAAACAGATGGAGAGAGAGTGAGCAGAATGCATGGTACTGCGTGGAATGTTTATGCAGTGAGCGGAGCCATGGATGGAATGAGGACACGAGCTCCAGAGAGTATGAGCCTGAGGAAGATGTGAGGGTGTGTGTGAGAGTTAGTGGTGTTGTCCCTTGAAGTGTCAGATCCCTGTGGATGTGTGATGGGTTTGTGAGTATGTGAGTTGAGTGATGAGGTGGTTGACTTATGTTGGCAGAACGGATGAGAGCACTCATCCTCTTCCTGCACTGATGTCTGACCACCTCTGTACACCCGTGGCGATGACCACCACTGCCACCTCCATCCAGGCTGGATTGGTAACTCTGGTAGACCTCCTGCGGCCAGAGCAGGGGTAGAGGACATCACAGCTGCCTTCCACTGCATCCGGCAAGGCACCCCTGAGAGGTGTCACTAAATTTGAGGGCTGCCATCTTCTTTGCTTCCATGGCCATCTGTCACCTGGGGCAGTCCCGATCTGTAGACATGAAGTAGGCTGCGCTCTGGTGCACTTTAAATATGGCACCCGGAGCGAGGAAACGTTGAGATCACAGCGTGGCAGGCAAATCCAAGCCCCCCCACCAGCGATCCAGAGTGTTTCCCATGAATGCATTGTTAATGAGGCGGGACACGCCGGGAATGGGACGATACCATGCGAAAACCCGCCATTGCAGCAGGCGAATAAAACAACTTTTTTTGCGCCTACTCCCCCACTTCGTGCAAATCAGGGAGGATTCTACCCTTTGTCTATGGTCTGAAAGATAAGACTGGAACCAAGTGAGGGCAGTCCCACCAGCTGGATAACAAAGAAATGTTGGAGGGGAATGTATGGTCACTAACATCAAAGACTGCAGAGAGGACAAGAAAGAATAATGCATCACAGTCACAGAAAATGTCCTTTGTGACATTGGTTAGGGCTATTTTGGTGCTGTGGGAGGAATGGAAACCTGATCAGAGGGTTTCAAGCTGGGAGGTGCAAGTGAGATTGGCAACAGTGTATTCAAAGACTTTTTTACCAAGGGTGGGATTTTCCGGTCCTGCCAGCGGCGAGAATTGTATTGGGCGAAAAAATTTGGCATGATGGCAAAAGTCAAATTTCCACTGGCGGGAAAATAAATTGAAATTTTCCCCACCGGCCTTTCATGGCGAGTTAAGTTTCCCGTGGCTCCATATCGGGAGCTGTACTTACATGCCTTTGCATCTCATGAAAAACCCATCTTGCCAGAATCACATTTGCACTCCAAATCTAATTACCCCAACGGTGGATAATTAGACCGGTCTGATTCGCTACCGCATATAAGTGGTGTGCACCTGGCGACCTGCACACCTCATTTGCGACTTTGAGATTTACATGCGCAACATTCGCCTATCTTTCACTGCTCTGCGCTGCTCTTGCAGCTGCCCCGACTCCGTGCCAAGGCTCCTCAGACAAGATCAGCGGGAAGGGATGGAAGGCAGACACTTGACTTGGGGGGTGGGGAACTAGACAGAGGCAAGGGAAGGGGTGGAAGGCAGACACTAAACTGAGGATGGGGGGGTAACTGGAGCACAGGAGGAAAGGGGTGGACAGAGGCATATGACTGGGGGTGGGAGGGTTTAAAAGAAGAGGGGGGATAAGTGTGAGTCAATCCTGGGACAGTGTGCGCCACAGTGTCAGGGCCAGAATTTAAACCCTGTCCTGGAGCAGGGCGGACCATATTGTTGGGGCCAGAATTTAAAACCAGTCCTGGGGTAGTATGGACCATGCTGCAGGGCTATGGCTGGCACGCATGTCTTGGTCCTGGTCCACAGAGGAGAGGGCCTGTCTATGCAATGTCAGTCGTGCACAGCATGGTGCGCTGGTCGTGGTCAATACCTCACATATTTGGGTCCTGGGGGTTGGTGGCTTGGTATTGGGCAGCAAGATGGCACTGTCATGGTCAGGGGAGGCATCTGCAGCCTGTAAATGGGGCACTGGTAAGTAAGACAGGGGCAGTCGATGTTCTCAAGGAGGTGGTGGGGGGAGGTATCTTGGTAGGTCACTATTCATAAGGCCTTAAGATGGGGAGGGGTGAGGTCAACAGGGGGCATGGGGACATGGACAGAAAACGGTTCGGGGGAGGACAGAGATATCGACTACAATGACAAAGGGTTAAAGGGGAGGCAAGAGAGTGATTGTAGGGAGGGAAACCTGCACATGATGAGCTTCAAGGACAATAGGAGGGACTTGGATGATGACGGAGGGTTTGGTTGGAAGCTGTTCCCAAAATAGAATTGGAGCAGCACCATCTAGACAGCCGATGGAATGATGCAATTGAAAAATAACCTTGGAAAAAAATCACCGGGGAAGGGTCTGAGGGGTTGTAGGAAAAGTCAACTACTGCACTTCTCTCCTGATTGAAGGGGCACCCTAATAATTACCAGTTCAGGACATGGAGAGCAAGGCTCAGCTGAGACATGTTAGGAAGACTCAAATGCCAATTGAAGGATTTGGGCATCTTAAATCGTGGTGCACATTCTTGCGAGAATCCATTAGGGCTTGGGCCAAATGTAGATTTGATATGATTGATAATTTGTCCCTCACATAGGAATGTGAAAAGGTCAGAAGGATCAAACCATAAAGGGGCCACAGCTACAGTACATATGCAACATGCTCCAGACAACTCTACACATTGCAGTTGGGAGGTTCAGGGTTTACACGGCTCACCAATTGCAGTTATTAAATGAGTGCAATGCTGGGATCCAGCCTACTCCAAGGGAGGCAACCTGATAGTGCCCTGAGTGAGATTGATAATATGTGGCTGTACTCATCCAGATCCAACCCCTTTTGTGAATGTGCCGTCATGTTAGGGGTGGGGGGGTGGCACAGGAGGGGAGAACGAGGCTACCTGTGATCCTTCAGGACATGCTTCAGCTGCAAGGGAGAACCTGGGGATGGAATGTCTGGAATGAGGGCAGCCTAAGGACTTCACAATGACTCCCTAGCTTGGCGATGGAAGGTGATCACTGCAGGGTAGGGAAACATGTCTCTCATTTATTCTTCCACAGACACAAGGAGGAATGCAGAATGTAGGCAGCAGGCAATGCTGCCTTCTTCATGGCTTTGATGTAACGGAGGGGAGAGAAAGTCCTGTTGCCGACTGGCAGGGCTAAAGAAGAACCTCGCCCTAAGAGACATGGGCCAGTGGGGCCCCATGAAGATCCAGAAGCTAAGGAGGAGAGACCAATTCCACAAATGGTGTGACCCAGAGTGCACAGAAGATGCCTCTCATATTTGGAGATGAGCGGGAGACAAGGCCACAGACGTCTTTGCTTGTCAAGGAATGTTGTGTCTCACATCTGCCACATTCTTCGGAGGATCTGATGCCGCAGGGACTGTGAGGCCATCCATTGCCAGTGATTCGAAAGATGACCACTGCACTCAATTTTTTTGAAAGTGGCTTATTCCAGGGCCCCACTGGGGACCTTTGCGGAATATCGCAATTCTCCACTCTTAAATGCATAAGACAGGTTACCAATGTCCTTTTCAGTAAGGCACACAATTACATCCAGTTCTTCCTGGATGAAGCCAGCCAGGCTGCCAAAGCAGGTTATGCCAGGTTTATGTGAGGTACCCTGGGAACTCGCGTGACTTTTACATTTTGAGTTACTTGTAGGTGTCACAGACCTTCAAGGGCCCTCAGTACATTCAGGGTTGGCTCTTCGGTGATAAAGACTACCCGCAAAAGACATGGCTAATTACGCCCATTTGGCAGCCACAGAGTGCTTCAGCGGAGATGTATAATGTTGCTCATTCTGCAACACACTCCTTGATTGAGCAGACCATTGGCATGTTGAAGATGTGTTTCAGATGTCTGGACTGATCAGGCGGCACTCTCCAGTACTCTCCCCAGAGAGTGCCGCATCATTGTTGTTAGCTTGGCCCTACACAACTTCGTGCTGCAAAGGGGGGATCAGTTGCCACATAGAGAGATGGAGGAGCTGCACATCTCCTCCAATGAGGAGGCTGAAAGGGACGACCATTGAAGAGGGCAAAGTTGATGACACCTCACAGGAAAAGGCTATTGTACGGGTCAGACGCAGCAGACGTGCCCATGAGACCCTTATAGTGACAAGGTTCCAGGGAGATAAAGATTAGCTCATAAAAGCTCATTTCACCTGTCCCTTTGATGCAGGATAGACATTAAGACCTCCTTTGTTATCCTCAACATCTCAATGAAGGACATCAATGAGTAGTCAAAATCTTGCTTAATGATGACCTCATCCTTGGAAGGCTAGGCAGCTTATGAAGCATGTGGCCATTATGTAATGGGAAAAAAACTCCACCAGCACTCAATCTGAAGCAAGTAGACATGGTGCAGTCCTTTCAAGCATCGCTTGTAGGAATAAATGGGTCTTTTTTGGAGTGGCAGGTGATAACTAGTGGGGTACTGCAGGGATCAGTGCTTGTACCCCAGCTGTTCACAATATATATCAATGAATTGGATAAGGGAACCAAATGTAATATTTACAAATTTGCTGATGACACAAAACTTGGTGAGAATGTGAGTGATGAGGAGTGTGTTAAGAGGCTTCAAGGTGATTTAGACAGGTTGAATGAGTGGGAAAATACCTGGCAGATGCAGTTTACGTGGATAAGTATGAAGTTATCCACTTTGGTAGGAAAAACAGAATGGCAGAGTATTATTTAAATGGTGATAGATTGGGAAATGTTGATGTACAAAGGGACCTGGGTGTCCTTGTACACCAATAACTGAAAGCAAGCATGCAGGTGCATCAAGCAGTTTAGAAGGCAAAGGGTATGTTGGCCTTCATTGCAAGAGGACATGAGTACAGGAGAAAGAATATCTTACTGCAGCTTTATAGGGCTTTGGTGAGACCACACCTGGAGTATGTTATGCAGCTTTGGTCTCCTTACCTGAGAAAAGATATACTTGCCATAGAGGGAGTGCAGCGAAGGTTCACCAGACTGATTGCTGGGTTGGCAGGATTGTCGTATGAGGAGAAATTGGGCCGACTAGGCCTGTATTCACTGGAGTTTAGGAGAATGAGAGGAAATCTCATTGAAACATATAAAATTCTGAGAGGACTGGACAGACAGGATGCGGGGATAATGTTTCCTCTGGGCGGGAGGGTCTAGAACAAGGGGTTACAGTCTCGGGATACGGGGTAGACCATTTAGGACTGAGATGAGAAGAAACTTCTTCACTCAGACGGTGATGAACCTATGGAATTCTCTACCACAGATGGCTGCGGAGGCCAAGTCACAGTATATACTTAAGAAAGAAATAGATAGATTTCTGGACTCTAAAGGTGTCAAGGCGTTTGGGAAAAGCGCAGGAGTACGACATTGAGATAGAGAATCAGCCAAGATAATATTGAGTGGCGGAGCAGGCTCGAAGGGCTGAATGACCTACTCCTGCTCCTATTTTCTATGTTTCTATGTTTCTATCGCACTAACATTTCATTGCCTATGGTAGCCTTCAAGAGGCAGGAACAGCACTGCAAATATCTGTGCACTCATGGCAGTATGCCTGGAGCATTGCAAGGTGCCACAAGGAGGACAATTATCAATCACTGGTTATCACTTAACCATTTGAGGACTGATCTAAATCCAGACAGCGGCATCTCTCCAAAGACCATCTCTCATTCATGAATAATATTCTGGCCTCATCCTCATGCTGAGTTTCCAGGATGAGATCGTTCTTCATGACGCTGTGATCTGTCACTCTCAATCACAGATGTGAGCCTGTGAGTCAGGTTACCTTTGTGTGCACAGATAGAGCTTCAGCAGCAGCATTATCTGATCATTGACAAGCACTCATGATGCTGCCTTTGTCGGGAGCTTCCCAAGTTCACGTCCAGCATTGCCATGGCATCTGGGTGTGACATGACCCAGTCAGTCTTGACACAGCTTTTAAGGATTACTTAGTAACTTAATTGATACTAAAAACACACAACCGACGTACTGCAGCTTTGCTCTCGTCCCATTACAGGCCTCCACATTTTCATTCTAGCAGATTGAGATACGTACAACGAAGCCTAGAGCACTGATGGCACTGTCACAATCAGATAACCATGTTGATTGCCTATATAATAGCTAGCACAGGGATTGTGTCAAGCCACGATAGCCCGACCTTCAGGTGCAAACCAGCATCCTCACATGCATTAGGCAGGCATCATGAAGCTAGGCACATACCTATAACATTGCATAGTCATGGCTGTAGAGCAAACATTTCAAGAGTCACCAAGTGCTAACTAGGTCCATTGCTCTGCATCAATCAGGTGGAGAGCGGGAACTATTATAGGGGTAATGCTCAGCTGTAAACGTGTAAACGCAGTCACGAGTTAATGCTGCAGGTGGCATGAAAGGCTAAGGTCTCCGACAATTATTTAAACTGTAACTCATACCCAAACCTGACAGTCATTACATGGAGATCATTGAAAGGTTCACTTGGTTGGAATGACTCCAAGGTGAGTCGTGTTTAAAACCTATAACATCCACAGAGAACAGACTTCAGTGCAGCAGCATCAGGATAACAAAAACGTTTACAAACTCGACATCCATGAGGCCACATTATATGAACCTCTGACACAAGTCTTACATATGCATTGTCCATCCACCATGCTCATAGAGCAACTGGCTTTGTTCATTCGCTTCTGTGGACATTAAGGTGACTGATTGAGCTGAGTTTGAGTGAGAAACCATAGACCTGTAGGACACAATGGGAGGTACTGGAGGAGGGAGGTATCTATTCCACTTGGATGACCTCGGAACATTGCAGAACATGGAGGAGCCATTCACTAGCTGAGACTTTGAGGCAGAGAAGCACAATATATTTACACATGTGCAAAGTATATACACTGAGTGAACACCCATGCCACAATTGTGCTCTCTGTGCTTCAATTTTTTCAACCCTGCTGCTACATCTAGGTGCATCCCTGACATCCACAGCAGAGGTGGAGGCAGCTTGCTGACTGCTGCACCTTGTTGTCTGAGATGACATTGGCGGACATCCTCTGGAGGCTCAAGGTCTGGAGGGCCCCGGACTGATAAGGGTCTTCTGCTCAAGGGCAGGTGCACCCTCCTCGGCCTGACTAGCTGGAGCTGATGGGGTCACAGGCAGAGTTGATTTGGAGCAGCTGGACACCCCTTGGAGTGTCCTGTGTGGAGGCCCCCAGGATGTCTGGCTCACGCTCCTACTCCATGTGGGTGTGTGAGGGCCCCTTCCTGATTCCTTGAGGAGAAGGGGCACCTGGAAGGAGGTCAAGGTGGCCTGTCCCCCTCTCGCCGAACCACTGATGGATCCCATTCATGGCCACAGCGATGGTGCGCAGGTCCGAGCGCATATCCGGCAGAAACTGCTGAACCAGGCTCTCCATAGCAGACACCACCCTTCCAATGATGACCTTGATACGCTCACATGCCAGAGCCATGACATCAAACAGTACGTGGATGGACTTCTCCATCCTTCGTTCTAATCTGGTGACGACCTCTGACATCCTTGCCTGCAGCCCCCCTACCTGTCTTTGCAACTCCAACATTTCTCTAAGGGCCGATTCCAGAGGCTCATCATTGAACTCAGACTCAGAAGGGGCCTGGCCCCCAACAACCCTCCAATTGGCTGCCTCTTCGTCTGCCTTCAATAGAGCTGTTTCTCTGCTGTGTTCATCAGATAGTGACCCTGAGCCTGCTCTAGAACTAGGTCCCATCGAGATGTGTGTGTCTGTGCTGGTAGAGGGTGCAGGTGAACGCAGTGACCAGTCTTCCTTGGATGCTTCCTCAGGATCCTCATCCAAGGTGCTCTGTAGGCTGGGGCAAATGGGCTGGCTGGCTGTGTCCCGAGGCCTTTTCTTGCCGGTGGTTGTAATAGAGAGAAGAGATAATTAGTGATTGGCTGGAGAGTTGCCTACATTAAAGAGCACTTACAGTGTCCACGGGTAGCCAATGACTACTGCATGGACTTTCACTGGCTTGTTGAGAGATGCCAACAGGAATGGTCCCTGTTCTCCCCAGCCAGATCTGCTGCCTGCCCTTGTATGGGGTGAGTGGCCTAATCTCTGGCATCCCCACTCCGGTCTGGGACCTCCCCCTCTTGTTGTAAGTGATATTGTCCTGCACAAACACAGATGGATATACTGTGAGTAGCACAGATGAAAGAGCAGATCATAAGCATGCATGCCTGCTATGTGGGTGCTGAATGATTTCCAGTCAGGGCTGAAGATGCGACTTATGCTTCATGTCACAAGAGATGATGATGTTAAAGTGCATGTGATCAAATCAGTGGTGATGTCCCCTTTGCTGGCAGTGTGTGAGATTCCTGTGGACTGTAACTCTGCAAATGCCTGATGGCCTTATGAGAGTGTGAGTTTGGAGTGAGGAGAAGGTTCCTTTACTCTGGCAGAGCGGATGAGATCGTTCATCCTATCCCTGCACTGCTTGGGCGGTCCCCTTCTGGGGTTCACATGCACTGACCTCTCTGGCAATCTCCTCCCAAGTGGTGAGGTTGGTGTACCTCCAACTCCCATCATGAGGGTAGGGGACCTCCCGCCAGTCCTGACCTGCCTGGAGGAGTCTCTCCAGGCAGTTGTCGCTGAACTTAGAGGCAGAGGGCTTGTTTTTTCTGTGGGCCATCACTCGCCACAACAAGTCCTGGGCTGCAGTAAGTGAATATGTGTGCGTGGGTACCGTTTAAATATGGCGCTGGACCTTCGACCCCATGAGGTAGCATCGGGGTGGACAAATCAACGATTCAACGAGCTCCTCATTTATTCATAAATAATGAGCTGAAAAGCGGATGTTCTGGCATGAGAACCAGTCCCGCCACTCAGCGAAATTCACACCGACTTTCCCACCTGCCTCCGCAATTAGTCTCCAGCATGGAAAATTCTGCTCAAAGTCTTTCTAAAAGTCTTACTTTTGGACAAAACTGGACATAAAATCATATAGACAATAAGGTTAGTATTGAATCTGTTAACTTCAACCAAGATGCCGATTGCAATTGGCGTCATTGTTTCAAGGGATCTAATAACTGTGAAAGTGAATCTTACAATGTCACTGGATTAAAACCCAACTGCTAGAGGAATAATAATGGTGTTTTAATCTAGTTTCCCATCAGCACACACACAATAGTTTATACAATTCCCACAATCAGGAGCCATTTGGAATCGAACTGTTAGAAAAATCACTGATAGGGTGGTGGCCAGGATTATCACCACAAATTTCCCACTCATTGCAGTGAGAGCAGATGTTTTGGATTGTCCAGGAAACTGCTGTACCCAATCACTGGAAAATGCACTTCAACAGTACAATCCCTGTGCTTTGTTTTCTCCCCGTCCATTTTAGCTGATTTAAATTGAATGTTTTTAGTTTATTTAGTCAGTGTTTGTCAGATTATTACAGTAATATATATTGAGCTTGGCAGCATGAGGGAGCCAAATTAATATACAAAAGCTGAGGCACCCCAGGGTCAGGTACTGAATCTTGACTGATGTTATTTCCAATTGTAAATGTTGTCAGACAAAGTAACTCCTCAAGTAAACTGTCTGATTATATAATCAGCATTATAGTTTTAATAACATATCCAAAAAAGTCAACAGATATGGACAAATGTAAAGGATGTTATTGATTCTTTAAAGTATCTCAGCCTGTTTAAAATGTTTTAACATGAATATTTGGTTGTAAGAAGGAGAATAATGGAGTTTTCACATATGAGTCCCAGCAAGAACAATTAGGGAAAACAGAGTAATTACACACTTGGTTCAACAAATTCAATAAGGAATTCAGGCGATACGTCCTTACTTAGAGAAGAATAGCAAAGATACATTTAAGGGGATGCTAGATAAGTACTTGAGAGAGAAAGAAATAGAAAGATATGCTGATAGGATTTGTTGAAGGTGGAAGGAGTCTTGTTTGGAGCATAAACTTCTGACAAAGATTTGTTGGCCTGCTTACCTGCTGTAAATTCAATGTAATTCTACGTGAGATTAAAAGAGAAGGCTAACACTGAGGTAAATATTTTCAATTTAAACACCAACCTGTAAAGAAAGTTGCATAGCTGAGATGCCGAAGATCTATTGGTGCCCAGATCTATTGGTAACCTCAGCGAAGAAGTATCAGCACCTTCAGGAGAGGTGTAAGTACAGAAAATAACTGATACGACAATTAGAATAGACTTGAAATTTCAGTTCCTGCCCATACACTGGGTTATGCTTTGTCAGATTTGGTGTCTCTTATTCCTCATATAAAGTTCCTGACTGGAGACTACATTTTCTGATATACAATGACCGGGCATACATTGGCTTTCACATTCCTTCAATTGATTAAAAAAATCTATTTGCTTAAATTCACTAAGGCCTGCGTTTTAGATTTTAGAACCACAATCTGTACCAGTTGTAAGCACAGGAATTCACCACAGATGCTGACTGGGTGTACAGTGTTTTAATACACAGACCCTTCGATTCTGGCACCTGACACTAAATGAATCCCAGACTAATGGGATGAAAATCTCCTCTCCTTGGCTGCATGGGTCCCACTTGAAATGAGTTTGGGCAGTCTCGATCCACTTCCCAATAGGCATGCTTACAGCACAAACTGCTGCTAACAGGTAACTGGACTCAAACAACCGTAATGGAAATGTCAGACAGTTTGGAACACTATTTGAACTTAGGTATCAGGCAATTTGAGTAGATTGCAATAGAGGCATGTCTGATGGGCACTCTAGCAAAAGAGAAAATTAATCAAAGACAAAGGAATATTTTTAAGAGTAAGTGAAACATAAATTAAATACACACCCTAAACCAGACATTGGAGGATTAGAAAGACTGTCAATATTGCTGCACCTATGTAGAATGGATATGCCTACATGCTAACTTTAGGTTTGCCCTTTCTTCATTGTGATTTTGTTATTGAGGATAAATTGGCAATATTGTTCAAATTACAATGGAGTGTTCATCGTGTCCCTTTATGATTAACAGGACTGTATCAGTCTTGGCTCTGGAGAGCCCTCTATAAGTGAACATTGCTCCTTCGTGATGTACCACAACAACAGTCCACGTTGGGGCGAGATCGTCAAACTGCCCATTCCTGTTGACAAGTTTAGAGGCTCACACCTTCGATTTGAATTCAGACACTGTTCCAGTAAGTACTCCCAAGTCTCGGCTTTAAAGAGCGGAAATGTTTGAAAGGGTCATATTCAGTGTTTTCCGCCAAAACTACTATACTAACAGACTTTTGTATCAAACAATTAATTGTGTCATTTTCTTTCTGGTAAAATGTCTACAAAATCTAAACGGCTATGCCATGTAATGGTGGCTTGCAGGTATATATACTGACTCATCTACGACCTTAGTTCCTAACCTCAGTTTTATTGCTGGGGGGAAGGAACAGCCAGGCATCAAACATCTTGAAATTAAAGGGTAAGTCATCCTTGGCCCCTTTCTCTTGTCTTTTATTGACCAATTTCTGAGCTCCACGAGAGAACTATCTGCTTACCAAAGTGGCCTTGGACAATGTGCAATCTGGGAAGGCCAGTTGGGAGTATAAGAGAAAATAAATTGAAACAGAATATTTCTGTGTCCTTTCTATTTTAAAACATCTATTTTGTCACGTAGCAAAGAGCTGTTTCACAATCTTAACTCCATGCTTTTCTCTTGTGAAGTTCTTCTATCCATATCATGTCCGGAGATTCAAGGAGCAGGATATAGGGGAATGATTAAGTCACAGGTGTCAGATCGCTCCTTCATTGTTACCAAATTACATTTGTTGAATAAACAAATGGATATTTTTCCCTGAACACACTGGCCCAAAATTCACACAGGACCAAAGACATTTATTAGTAACATCAACTATCTGTTATTCTGTGTTTATTCAAGATGCCTGTCAAGGAAAAAATCTTGGATGTGCTGTTGCAGCTGTAGTCATTTCCTTTCTGCACTTACCCTCAAACATTGTCCAGAACTCTTCAATGATTCAGTTTGTAGAAAAAAGAAACATGTGCATTTTTCTAGCACTTTTTGTGACCTCAAGATGTTGCACTTTACAGCCAATTAACTAGTTTTGAAGCGTGTAGGCACTGTTGTAATGTAGGAAGCACAACTGCCAATTTTCACACAACAAGCTTCCACAAATACCAATGCAATGATAACAAGATCATCTGTTTTTAGGTGTCAGTGGGAGATAAATATTGGCCAGGATCCTGGGGAGAACATCACTACTCTTCTTAGAATTAGTGCCACCATTTTGCATCCATTTGAGAGGGCAGCTGGGTCTTGGTTTAACATCTTGTCATGACTCACTGGGGATAGTGTGCTGCAATATCAAGCTCCATTGCTCTCTGAGCCAAGACATGTGTGAAAAAATTTGATCAACCCACCTAATTGTTCAAGTTCGATTGACAGAATACTAGCATCAGATTTGTAAACATAATAATTAGTAACTATTTATTGAACAAATTGCCTTTAACCTGTGGCAAAAGAAAGAAATATGAACTGCTAATTTCTAAACTCTACAACCTAAACTCTACTCCTTCTTAAATACCTATACATACACACATATAAGATACATAAGACACACAAAAACGTGGACTTTTAGGGTGAGATAAAACAGTTCAATAGCACCAATTTCGGAGTACAGGATTCAATGGGTTGAGTTTGATCGACGTCTTCCAAATTCCTTTAAGTTCTTTGTTGATGACACGAGGTGGTCTTCCAGGACTTTCAGCCTTTAGTTCACTGGTTGAGCATTTGCCTTTCAATGTCTCTAACAGTGATTTTCCCCTTTGCTTCTTGACAGAGGTTTTCAGAGAGGGAACAGATTATAGAATTATGAGGAGAAAAAGCCAGATAGTTATTATTGTAGAATTACTGGAATCTGACACACACAGGAGCAAGAGGTTTTTGGTCTTTTTCTTTTCAGGCTAGGAGTTATTCTGCTGCACTGCTCTCGCACAAACCCTGGCCACCTGGTCAAGAGCCAATTAAAACAATGTTGCCAGGCAGTTCCCATTAGACTGGACTCCTCCTCGGCACCATCCTGTCTTTCATAGCACACTCTGTTCCAGGACAGCAACATTGTATTTATCCCTCACACTGTTCCATGCCTTTCAAACTGCAGTCATTGTAATTTTAATGCACAGTCCAACAGAAATAAATAGATATGTTCTTTACATGCCTCGACCCTTAAAAGAGATGAAACGCCATTTCAAAAATGTGTTTCATCACAAGGTATGTGGCATATGGACAACAAAACATTAGACTTACTTCCATTCATCCTTCCTCTCCTTTATACAATCTTCAGCATTCCTTACCCCTTTAACTTATTTCAGTATTTTACACCTGGCACAATGCATCCGCGATCGCATTATCTTTGCCGGCAACGTGAGCAATCTTTACATTGAATGGCTGAAACAATAGACTCCATCTAAACAGTCTTGCATTTCATAGAAACATACATAGAAAAAAGGAGCACGAGTAGGCCATTCGAACCTTCGATGCTGCTCTACCATTCATTATGATCATGGCTGATCATCCAACTCAATAGCCTGCACCCGCTTTCTCCCCATATCCTTTTATCCCTTTCGCCCCAAGAGCTATATCTAACTCCTTCTTGAAAACATACAATATTTTGGCCTCAGCTACTTTCTGTGGCAGCGAATCCCACAGGCTCACCACTCTCTGGGTGAAGGAATTTCTCCTCATCTCATTCCTAAATCATCTACCCCATATCCTCAGACTGTGACCCTTGGTTCTGGACTCCCCCACCATCGGGAACATCCTTCCTGCATCTACCCTGTCTAGTCCTGTTAGAATTTTATAGGTTTCTACGAGATCCCCCCTCATTCTTCTGAACTCCAGCAAATATAATCCTAACTGACTCAATCTCTCCTCATACGTTGGTCCCTCCATCCCAGGAATCAGTCTAGTAAACCTTCGCTGCACTCCCTCTTTAGCAAGAACATCCTTTCTCAGATAAGGAGACCAAAACTGCACACAATATTCCAGGTGTGGTCTCATCAAGGCCCTGTATAATTGCAGCAAGACTTCCATGTTCCTGTACTCGAATCCTCTGGCTATGAAGGTCAACATACCATTTGCCTTCTTTACAGCCTGCTACTCCTGCATGCTTACCTTCAGCGACTGGTGTACGAGGACACCCAGGTCTCGTTGAACACTCCCCTCTCTCAATTTATAGCCATTCAGATAAGAATCTGCCTCCCTGTTTTTGCTACCAAAATGGATAACTTCACATTTATCCACATTATACTGCATCTGCCAAGCATTTGCCCACTCACTCAGCTTGTCCAAATCACACTGAAGCATCTCTGCATCCTCCTCACAGCTCACCCTCCCACCCAGCTTTGTGTCATCTGCAAATTTGGAGATATCACATTTAGCTCCCTCATCTAAATCATTAATATATATTGTGAATAACTGGGGTCCCAGCACCGATCCCTGCGGTACCCCACTAGTCACTGCCTGCCATTCGGAAAAAGACCCATTTATTCCTACTCTTTGTTTCCTTCTGCCAACCAGTTTTCTATCCATCTCAATACACTACCTCCAATCCCATTGGCTTTAATTTTACACACCAACCTCTTATGTGGGACTTTGTGGAAAGCCTTCTGAAAGTCCAAATAAACCACATCCACTAGCTCCCCTCTACTAGTTACATCCTCATCAAATCTACTAGTTACATCCTCGAAAAATTCCTGTAGATTTGTCAAGCATGATTTCCCTTTCATAAATCCATGCTGACTTTGCCTGATTCTGACACTGTTTTCCAAGTGCTCAGCTATTAAATCTTTTATAATGGACTCTAGAATTTTCCCCACTACCTATGTCAGACTGATTGATCTATAGTTCCCTGTTTTCTCTCTACCTCCCTTTTTAAATAGTGAGGTTACATTAGCTACCCTCCAATCTATAGGAACTGTTCCAGAGTCTATAGAATCTTGGAAGATGACCACCAATGCATCCACTATTTCTAGGGCCACTTCCTTAAGTACTCTGGGATGTAGATTATCAGGCTCTGAGGATTTGTTGGCCTTCAATCCCATCAATTTCCCCAACACCATTTCCCTGCTAATACTGATTTTTTTCAGTTCCTTCCTCTCACTAAACCCTGTGTTCCTCAACATTTCTGGTATGTTATTTGTGTCCTTTGTGAAGACAGAACCAAAGTATGTACTTAGTTGGTCAGCCATTTCTTTGTTCCCCATTATAAATTCCCCTGTTTCAGACTGTAAGGGACCTACATTTGTCTTCACCAATCTTTTTCTCTTCACATACCTATAGAAACTTTTACAGTCAGTTTTTATGCTCCTTGCAAGCTTACTCTTGTACTCTATTTTCCCCTTCTTAATCAATCCCTTGGTCCTCCTTTGCTGAATTCTAATCTGCCCCCAATCCTTAGGTCTGTTTTTTTTCTGGCAAATTTATATGCCTCTTCCTTGGATCTAATATTATCTTTAATTTCCCTTGTAAGCCATGGTTTGGCCACCTTTCCTATTTTACTTTTGCGCCAGACAGGAATAAACAATTGTTGCAGTTCACCCATGCGCTCTTTGAATGTTTGCCATTGCCTATCCACCGTCATCCATTTAAGTAACATTTCCCAATCCATCATAGCCAACTCGCGCCACATACCATTGTAGTCTCCTTTATTAAGATTCAGGACCCTAGTCACAGAATCAACTATGTCACTCCCCATCTTGATGAAGAATTCTATCATATTATGGTCGCTCATCCCCAAGGGGCCTCGCACAACTAGATTGCCAATTATTCCTTTCTTTTGCACAATACCCAGTCTAGGATGGCCTGTTCTCTAGTTGGTTCCTCAATGTATTGGTCCAGAAAACCATCCCGTATACACTCCAGGAATTCATCCTCTACGGTATTGTTACTAATTTGATTTGCCCAATCTCTATGCAGATTAAAGTCACCCATAATTACAGATGTTCCTTTATTGCATGCGTCTCTAATTTCCTGTTTAATGCCATTCCCAACATCACCACTACAGTTTGTGGGTCTATATACAACCCCCACTAACATTTTTTGCTCCATAGTGTTTCTCAGCTCTACCCCGGCAGATTCCACATCATCGGAGTTAATATCTTTCCTCACTATTGCATTAATTTCCTCTTTAACCAGCAATGCAGCTCCACTTTTCCTTTTTGTCTGTCCTTTCTAAATACTGAATACCCCTGGATGTTCAGTTCCCTTCCCTGGTCACCCTGCAGCCATATTGCCATAATCCTGACTATATCATACCTGTTTACATCTATTTGTGTGATTAATTCATCCACTTTATTGTGAATGCTCCTCGCGTTAAGGCACAAAGCCTTAAGGCTTGCCTTTTTAACATTACTTGTCCCGTTCCCACTATTTTTCACTGAGGCCCTGTTTGATTCTTGCCCATGATTTCTCAGCCTATCATTTTTCTTATTCCCCTTCCTGTCTTTTGTTCTTGTCCTTAATTCCCCCTCCTCTGACTCCTTGCATAAGTTCCCATCCCCCTGCCATTTTAGTTTAAACCTTCCCCAACCACTCTTGTCCTCTTGCTCTGCTTGGTGGTCACCCGTTCCCTCCCTGCCTGTGGACTCTTAGCCTGCGGTGTGACCACCTCTCTATACGTGCTATCCACGATACTCTCCGCCTCATGGATGCTCCACAGTGTCTCCCACCGCTGCTCCCGGGCTTCCAGGAGCTGCAGCTAGAGACACTTCCCACACACATGCCGGTCCCAGGCACTGGAAATGTTCCTGGCTTCCCACCCAGGGCAGGAGGAGCACACAAATTTCAAAAAACAAAAAACTAATTTTGAGTTTTAAACTTTTCAATGAACGCCAGCAGATTATATGCTGAGTGTCGATTAATGTTTCTTTGTTACCGTGTCGGACATAACCTTCAAAGTGTTGAAGAGACAAGAATAATGCTAGAGTAGATTTTTCTACTGTAGAGTATTTCCTCTGATATTGATTTAGTTTCTTGGAAAAGTACTCCACCGGCTTCTCTATCCCTAATTTATCATCTTGTAATAGGACTGCACCTACCCCAAAGTCACAGGCATCAGTTGCCATTTTAAAAGGTTTAGTAAAGTCAGGGGCAGCCAACACTGGTTTCTTTATTAATATTGTCTTCACTGCTTGGCATTCTGCTGACCATACCACTTTTGCCTGTTTTCTTCACAAATTGGTGAGAGGTACAGCTATTATGCTGAAGTTAGGCACAAGCTTCCAATAAAACCCACACGTTCCCAAAAACCTCATGATTTCTCATTTAGTTTTAGGAATGGGGAATTCTATTAGAGCATTCACTTTTGCTGTTCTTGGCAACACTTGCCCTTGTCCTACGTTGTGACCTAGGTGAGATACCCTTGCTTTTGCAAATTCACTTTTGACCAGATTTACGACTAAGCCAGCCAACTGCAATTAAACAGGTCCTCTAATTGCTTTACATGTTTTTCCCATGTGTTACTATATATTACAACATCGTCTAAATAAACCACACAGTTATGTACTTCAGCTATGACTTGATTCATAAGTCTCCGGTATGTAGCTGGGGCGTTTTTAAACCCAAATGGCATGACTGAACATTGATACAATCCATTTGGTGTAACAAAGGTAGATATTTCTTTAGCCCTTGATGTTAATGGCACTTGCCAGCACCCCTTCAATAGATCAATTTTAGAAAGAAATAAGGCACTGCCAACCCTATCGATGCAATCTTCTAACCGAGGAATTGGGTACGAATCTGTCCTTGTTACTGCATTCACTTTCTGGTAGTCTACACAAAATCTAGCTGATCCATCCGGCTTAGGAACTAGCACTACCGGTGAACTCCAGTTGCTTCGGCTAGACTCAATCAGTTGATTTTCTAGCACATATTGGATATTTGTTTCTACCTGAGCTTGTTTCTCTGGGCTCAGCCAATAAGGGATGTTGTTTTATTGGCACTGAGTCTCCTACGTTCACATCATGTCTAGTTCATGTAGTACATCCAGGTGTATCCCTACAAATTCCCTTATACTTCCAAAGTAACCTTATTAGATCTTCACGTGGTCCTTCCTCTAAATATGAGAACACAGTGTCTAACTGTCCCAGTACTTTTGTAGTGGCTAGTCAAATTGTAGGAGATTCGCTTTGTTCACTGTCGACTTCTCCTTCTACCTTGCTCTTACTGTCTCTGTCATCCTCCATTACTCCTACCATCTGGCATATTTGCTCTTTCCCATCATCTTCCCTTCAGTGGTATTGCTTCAACATGTTTATGCGACATAACCATTTATTCTTCCTACGCTCAGGGGTGTCTATCAGATAAGTCACTTTACTAACTCTTCTAACTACCTTGTAGGGGCCACTGAATTTTGCTTTCAGGGGTTCACCCTGTAAAGGCAATAACACCAATACATCTCCTGCTTAGAACGTTCTAGTTATAGCTTGTTTGACTGTCCATTCTTACATTTTTGCTTGGGAAATTTTTAAATGCTCTCATGCTATTTTAGATGCTCCTGTGAGTCTTTCTAGAAACATGGACATGTAATCCAACATGGAGGATTTGTCTTTCTGCTTTAGGAACTATTCCTTAATCACTTTTAATGGACCTCTTATTTCATGACTATAAATCAATTCAAATGAACTAAATCCAGTAGATTCATTTGGAGAATCTCTGGGAGAAAATAGTAAGAAATTGAATCCTTTGCCCCAATCCTTTGAGTATTCATGGCAATAGGTCTTAATCATGGTTTTGAGAGTCTGATAGTATTTCTCTAAAGCTCCCTGTGTCTGTGGATGATAGGCACTAGACTTTAGTTGTCTGATACCCAAACTGCTGATAATGTCCTGGAAAATTTTAGACATGAAGATAGAACCTTGGTCAGATTGTATTTCAGTTGGTAGGCCATAACAAGTGAAAAGCTGACTTAACTTTTCCGCTACCACCTTAGCTGTAATTGCTCTTAAAGGAACAGCTTCTGGAAATTGGGTTGTCATATCCATGATTGTAAGGATATACTGATGTCTTCCTTTCATTTTGGGTAATAGTCCTACACAATCTACTAATATCCAACTAAGTGGTTCTTCAAAAATTGTTATGGATATTAAAGGTGCTGGTTTGATTACACGTTGAGGTTTACCTACTACCTGACATGTATGACACATTTTACAAAATTGCACTATGTCCTTATGAAGTCTTGGCCAGGTAAAATGCCTGTTTATCGATGCTTGGGCTTTCTGTATTCCTACATGTTCTGCCATAGGAATTTCATGTACTACTCGCAATATCTCCTTACGATATTTGATCGGCACCACTATCTGATGAACAACCATCCATTCCTCATCCACAGGTCTGTGAGGGTGTCTCCACTTCCTTATCAGAACTCTGTTTTTAACGTAATACCACTCCGGAACTCCTTCCGCCTCAGCCTCAATGTGAGCTACATTGCTAACTTGTTTAAGTCTGGAATCTGCTTTCTGAGCCTCAAATAATGAAGACCTGCCAAACACTTGCTTTGAATTATCCTCATCCTTAAAAAAAGTTTATTGCAATCAAGATTCACCTCCACTCTCAGTACCTTCCTTCCTGATCTGGGGAGGAGATCTCAAGATAGTCCCAGCTATTCATTCTTTACCCTGGCTACTTGCCTTCCTTTCCCTCTCCCACTTTCTATCCTTTCAAATTTATGGGGGTGATGGAAAAAAGGTTTAGTTTTATGGATTAGCTCATAATCGTAGGCCATTACTGCTGCCTGTCTAGTAGTTGCCACCCTTTGGTCTTCAACATGGGTTCTTATTACAGAAGGTAGGGAGTTTTAAAATTCTTGTGAGAGAATGGTCTCTCTGAGAATTTCATAGGTAGCTTCAACTCCTAATATTCATATCCACCTGGCAAAACTACTTTGCTTAACCCTTTCAAATTCAATGTAAGTTTGCCCAGGCTGTTTCCTTAAATTTCGAGAAGGACCTTACTTTCCCTCCAGAGAGTTCAATGAAAACTAAAGTATTGGTAAACGGGATAAGTGGAGAGTATATCCCGGTTCAATTGTCCAAAGTGCAATTGGAGTGTGATTTGTTGTCTGAATCGGTGGTTGTAGGAGTGGTTGAGAAATTACCTATGGATGGAGTTGATTTACTCCTGGGGAATGATTTGGCAGGAGTGAAGGTTACAGCTTCGCCCATAATTATGGAAATCTGAGAGATGCTAAAGAGACGGAGCAGTTACAAGAACAAGTTCCTGGTATTTTTCTATCGTGTGTGGTGACTTTTGTCTGTATGCTTCAGGAACCAACTCATATACACTCAAAATGGCCTTTTTCACCACATCAAAATCCCTAGAAACCTCCTCTGACAGCGAAGCATAAATTTCCGGTGCTCTACCTGTAAATTTGCTCTGCATGGGCAATGTCCGTTTTCCTTTGGCCTGTTTAGCTATCTTCTCAAATGAAAGAATGCTTCAACATCCCTTTCCTCAAACCTTGGAAGAGCTGGTACAAATTTAAACATCTTCCCACTGGGTTCTGATCTGGAAACAAGTCCTGCCTCATCTACTGGTGTCTCTTTTTTAACTGCTAGCATTCTAAGCTGGAGTTCTTTGTCTCTCTCTTTTTCTCTTTCCTCCTTTTCTGACCTCACTATTTCTAATTCGTTTTCTTGTTTTTGTTCCCTTTCCTGCCTTTCTACCTGTTCGCTTCGGAGATCAAGTTTTTGCATTTTAATTTCTCTTTATTTTCCTGCTGTCTCTAGTTCCAATATTTTTATTTGCAACTGAATTTGAGCCCATTCCAATGAACCACCCCTTGGAGAACTCGATCTCTCATGTATTCCTTCCAGCTTTAAATGCTGTGCCATTTCTTTGATTATCTCTGCCTTCCTAGCTTTGGCAGGCAATCCTACTCTTAATTTCCGTGCAATTTGATTAACCTGGCTTTTGGGATCCCTTGGAAAATTGTCAGGGACATCTCTTCCACTTGCAGGAAAGCTTTAGCAGTTTCCAGTGCCATCTTATTTTTGACAGTATAAACCTGGTGTTTCCTTTTAGCTTTTATTACTTACTAAATCTACACCCAAATGGTTGTTGTCTTTTGTCCCAAAATATCCCGGTCCCAACGACCCAAACTTTGTCATGACTCACTGGGGATAGTGTGCTGCAATATAAGCCCTACTGCTCTCCGAGTCGCAACAAATGTGAAAACGTTTAATCAACCCACCTAATGGTTCAAGTTCACAGAGTACGAGCACCAGGTTTGTAAACCTAATAAGTAACTGTTTATTGAACAAATTGCCTTTAACTGGTGGCAAAAGAAAGAAGTATGAACTGTTAATTTCTCATTCTACAACCTAAACTCTACCCCTTCTTAGATCCCTTTACACACACATACAAGATACATAAGACACACAAAAACATGGGTTTTAAGGGTGGGATAAAACAGTTCAATAGCACCAATTCCCGAGTACAGGATTCGATGGGTTGATGTCTTCCAAATTCCTTTCAAGTCTTTGTTGATGACAGGAGGTGGTCTTCCAGCACTTTCGGTCTTTAGTTCACTGGTTGAGCACGTGCCTTTCAATGTCTCTAACAGTGAATTTCCCCTTTGCCTCTTGACAGGGTTTTTCAGAGAGAAAGCAGGTTATAGTGATATGACGAGAAAAAGCCAGCTTGCTTTTATTGTAGAATTACTGGAACCTGACACACACAGGAGCAAGAGATTTTTGGTCTTTTTCTTTTCAAGCTAGGAGCTATTCTGCTGCACTGTTCTCACACAAACCCTGGTCACCTGGCCAGGAGCCAATTAAAACGTTGTTGCCAGGCAGTTCCCCATTAGAGCAGACTCCTCCTGGGCACTATCCTGTCTTTCATGGCACACTCTGTTGCAGGATAGCAAATTGTATATATCTCTCACACTGTTCCAGTAGATATGTCTTTCAAACTGCAGTCATTGTAATTTTAATCCACAGTCTAACAGAAATAAAAAGATATGTTCTTTACAATGTCATCCAAAAGACAATCTTTAGACAGTGCAGAACTCCTCCAGTACTATAATAGAGTGCCAGCTTGAATTATGTGCTTAAGTCTCTGGAGTAGCAAGAAACTCAGGAATATTGACTGGAGGTTCAGGCCTTGAATCTCAAAAATATGCTGAGTAGCTAATTTCCATCCTGAATCAGAGAAAAGACTCATATCAGCATCTAGGTTGACGTGCAAAGAATGGTCATAGAAGAGATAAAGCATGATCCCACGTTTTCCCTGTTCTAGAGTCTGTTCCTACCAGCACATGTAAGACCTGGTAGATGTTGCAAATATCTAGTTCATAATTCATTTTTAGAACATAACTTTTAGTTTCAGGAATTAAAGTTTTAACTGTAGATAAATGGGGGCATCTGGTTGAGAAACTGACACACAACTCTGATTTAAATGCAACTTAAGTTTTCAATAAAATCGGAGTTGACAGTGAGAATGCTTGAACAATGGATGACCTATCCATTGGCTTGTGTTAAAGCTAGGCCTCCATTTACTTAAATAAAACATTTAAATTATGTATGTAGTTCCCAGATGAAACTAGGTTGGGGGCAGATGGTCAACAAGGGAGTTCTTCAATAGGGTCAGAAATTATGAAGAAAGTGTTGTATACTCCATTATCAATATAAATTATTCATATGGATTATAGAATCAAAGAGTTATGCTGAAGGTAAAATAATTAATTTACATTTCTGCTTGAGGACATCCAAAAGCATTGTCATAAAGATGGGCTGTGGAATTAGAATATGTTTTTATAAAAGTAAAATACTGCAGAATCTGAAATAAAAATGCTGGAAAAACTCAGCAGGTCTTGCAGCATCTGTGGAGAGAGAAACAGAATTAACGTTTCGAGTCCATGGACTTGAAACGTTAACTCTGTTTCTCTCTCCAGAGAATATTATTTTATTTAAGTTATCTGGGTTTTTCTCACAGAAGGCAGTTGCAGTTTTGCTTTGATGTAGACTGCATCTCACTGGATTCCGAGAGCCAATGGGAGATTATTGTCTGTAAGGCCTGCACTTTTAGCAGAAAAAAATTCTAACTATATTGTTCACCAAGTGGAATGTGGGTGGGGCTCAAGCTCAGTTTGGATTTCATGAGGACAAGCAACTGGAAGATTTGTTTAGTTTGCAGCTAGAGTAAGAAATATACAGTGGTCCTCATCGAGCCTTGTGGCAGAAAACAGTCAGCAGAGTTAGCTTGGAAGCTGTGAGAAGGCAGTTGGATATCTGCTGGCAACCAAGACAAGGAGCTGAGGCATCCACAGACATGAGGCATTAAATAAAAGTAGAGGATTGCTTAGCCAAAAAGCTTATGCAAGGATTCCCATAAAATATTACTTCGGAGAATGGCTGGAACACTGAGAATTAAAGTGAATTCTGGAGTGCTGTGGCATACCTTGTGGGTTGGTCCCTAAAGAAGTGAATGAACCTTCAAGATTGTTGTTATGCACAAGGGAATTTTTGGGGGAAGTAAAAAGTAGAACTGAGTTCATAGCATAAGTATTTATAAACTATAATATTAAGTTAACAGTGCTTGCTTAGCTTGATTCTTGTATACAATTTTTTTAAAAATGTGAAATTTTATGGTGTAGTTCTTTCAGTTAATTGCTGGATGTTCGAATTTCACTTTAAATGTTAATGGTCCCTAATAGGACGTAGCACAGAACTCTATCTTTACTTGCAAAAACTAGTGATAAACTCAGATCACTGGGTGTCTGCAGCTGTTGTTATGATCTAGTTGGAAAAGGCAAGCAGAAATGAAAAGCTTGACTGGCTGAAAAAAGGGCTCAGAGAAAACAGAGGCCAGTGAATCATGTACCTTCTCAGCCCACTGTCTACCTCTGCAGCAAATACAGCAAAGACTGCCATGCCAGAGTGGAACTCCTGAGCCACACCTGGCAATGCTTATCACAGCATTAAGTACCATAGTGGAAACCATTGTCTTGTGAGACAGGAGATGCTGCTAATATGGCCTAGAATCTCGCAATAACTAAACTGGTACTCATGTTTCCTTTCACTCACCAATTTGCACCACCCTGTTCCTTTCCTTTCCTGGAAGCATTACTGGGATGCAAGTAACTGTGTACCAGTCACCATCTGGCACCTTTCCAAAGTGGCTATATTATTCATGTTTGAGCCAGGCTATCAGACTATAGGGCCATCACATCACATCTGAGCCTGCTGCCGTTTAACATCCACATATGTATACTTCAGAAAGGGGTTAATTGATAGTCTGGTTGAGCAATCCTCACAGAAAATTCCCTGAGCTATTAAGGGTCTCAGGTGGTGTTAATTTTAACAAGTTGGCTCAGCCAGGAAGTACAGTGTGGTAGTGAGCCATACAGGTCAGAAATATCTCCATTTCCATCCCTGGTCTGGGTTGACTTAACTGATTTCAGCACCCGTTGATTTCTGAAGAGAAAAATTAGCCAAGCCTGGAAATTTGCCCACAGCACCAGTTTTTTGGGCACCAAAGGGCTTTCTAAGCTTCCAATATAGCAGCAGGAGGTGCTTTTCATTACAAGCTGGAAGTCCGTTATTCACTATATTGATAAAGGCCAAAAATAATCAGGCGTTAAGCCCTTAACATATGAGATAAGGAACCTAAGTCCTAGTTCAGGCCCCCAACGTGAGAACAGTTTGATCTGAGGCAGTTGCCTCTAGCACCAGTTACACTCAGGAAAACTAGGCCAAGGTAAGGTTATAAAATATACTTACTGGAGCATGGGGCCAAAAGGAGCTGGAGTTCTCCTCTTGATCCCACATTGAAAACACATGGATTGCTGCTGGCCACTGCTCACCCTCACCACCACTGTTAGCTCATCCTTCCCTGCCCCACCCCCTGAACAATGCTAATGCAACACCTGGCCCCCTTCAATTGTACCTCTGTCCCCTTCCCCACACCTGTCACACATACTTCCTATTCCGGTCACCCCCTTCCTGGTCACCCTTCTTCCTCACTTACCTAAGGGCTGCTATACATGGGGCAGGATTTTTTGCTTGGTGGGCGGGCACCCGTGCGACCTGCTCGAGAGTGAAATAACGCGCGATGATGTCAGCCGAGTGTGCCGACAACAAAGCGCGCACTTGCGATATTTTGCTAGGCGGGCGCGCGATGGAGATGGAGGTGCAGGCACCATTAATTAAGAGGCCAGTTAAAGCCTTTGACATGCCAATTGTCCCCAAATTTACGTAGCCCGTGCAATTTTTAGGCCGTCATACTGGCAAAATGGGCAGACAGGCAGGACACAATTAGCAAAAGCTCAACCACTGGCAGGATAAGAAGGGTCAGTGGCATTGTCAATGCGAGTAGTGAGGAATTTTGGATCAAACTTGCTGCTGGTTGCTTCTGTGAACTGGATAGCTTCATTTCACTTCAGAGCTGCATTCTGAGCATTTCTAGGCTTCATTTCAGGACTCATTGTTGTATTCCAGGCCCCCGGAGGATTCAGACCATGTGGGCCCTTCCAGCTATCAGACAGCCTTCCATAACTCTGGTAATGGGGATTGTGGTCTCCACTGGAGGCACCTCTTCTGAGGCGGAAGAAAGGGGTAGGAGGTAGAGGAGGCCAGGTGTCCCAATGCAGCTTCCAGAGAAGAAACCTGTGGGAGGAGAGGCTCAGGCACAAGGGGGGCAGGGCCAGCTGGCAGTCCAAGTGGAAGGGGCCGCAGACAATGCCACTAACCTGCTGCCACGGTTTACAGGCGGTGTTCAGCTACCTCAATATGTCTGAAATGCAATGCCGAAGGAGTCTCCGTCTCGCAAGGGAGACAGTGACCTCCATCTGTCAGAGGATCAGGCTTGAGATCAGCTCCTACTGCGTGGGTGGACACCCCATGCCAGTGGCGCTGAAGGTCACAGTGGCCCTCAACTTCTATGCCTCTGGCTCTTTCCAGGGCTCACTGGGGGATCTTTGTGAAATCTCACAATCAGCTGTCCACAGTTGCATCAAGCTGGTGACAGAAGATCTGTTCAGGTGTGCATGGACTTTCATTCATTACTGTACAGAAGAGGCCAACCAGGCAGAGCGAGCCAGAGGCTTTGCATCAGTTGTTGGGTTCCCCCACATCCAGGGTGCCATCGATTGCACTCATGTGGCCATCAAGGCACCAGCAGATGAGTCAGGTGCCTTTGTCAACAGGAAGGGATTCCACTCCATGAACGTGCAGATTCTGTGAGATCACAAGATGCAGATCTGCAAGCGTGTGCAAGGTACCCTGGCAGCTCTCATGATGCTTACATCCCAGCACTCCCAGGTGCTGAAGCTCTTCAGTGCTCCAGCCTGACTGGATGAATGGCTCCTGGTTGACAAGAGCTATCCCCTCAAAAGGTGGCTCATGGTGCCTCTCCGGCACCCAAGAACAGAGGCCGAGCAGCGGTACAACAGGAGCCAGGCCTCTACAAGGGCGGTGTAGAGAGAACCATAGGTCTTCTCAAGATGCGCTTCTGATGCCTGGACTGTTCAGGGGGCGCACTGCAATACCTCCCAGAGCGTGTGTCACTGATAGTGGTTGCATGCTGCGCTCTGCACAATCTGGTACTGGCAAGGGGCCAATGAAGGCCATTGACAGGATAATTAAGGTAGTTAAAGGCCCTGCCCGTCCAACCTTAAGTTTGGCGGGCAGGCCAGGAGCCCCAGCTGGCAATAGAAAAAACGTAAAACCTCATCCACTGGCGGGATGAGGTTTCATGTCCACTTTAAAAATGTTTAATAAATTTTATGTGATATTTATTAACATGTCCCATGTCGTGTGACATTGTCACATGAGGGGGACATGTTAATAATTTTTTTATTTTTCTATTTTTTAAGTTTGTAAAACTTTTACTGATCTCCCTAAGACAGCACTTAGTCTCAGGGAGCAGTGCGCTCTTTCACACGCATGCGCGAAAGAGCGCACCTTTACAGATGGGGAATCCCTCCCCCACCCCCGCACAGGAAGCACATAGCGCTTCCCGTTGGGCTGGGCGGGCCTTAATTGGCCCGCCCTCTTAAAATGGTGGTGGGGCCCGTTTCTGCGGCAGAGATTGGCTGCCCGCCCACCACAGAGCCGGTGGGGCCCACCCGCCAAGCTAGGGCAAAATTCTGCCCTATGTGTGTGTTAATTGGATTAAAGCCATCTAGTCTGGGTGCTTTGATGTATAGTAGTTTTGAGATGTAAACAGAGAGTTAAAGAGTACATTTGCATTTTGTTGAATAGAGCATTCAAGAAGGGGAGTGAAATCTTGCACCTAGCTAGGAGACACCAAGCAATGTTTATATTACTATTAAAATTGGTACTATGAAAGGAGCTCAAAGGGCCTGGTGATACAATGAGAATTTACATTCAAAGAGAAAGCTGGATATAACCTGGGGGGAGTTTGTGTGTGCAAAGCAGAGGCATGTAACATCAAAGCAGCTGTAAGCCTGCAACTTGAAAACCAAATTGAAAGGAACCTAATTTTGAATTCTGAAGAAGAGCCATACGAACTTGAAACATTAACTCTGTCTTTCTCTCCACAGATGCTGTCAGACCTGCTGAGTTTTTCCAGCAATTTTTGTTTTTGTTTCAGATTTCCAGCATCCACAATATTTTGCTTTTATCTCATTTTGAATTTGTTAGGTGAAAATGTTTTGCCTGGTGTCTGGTTAAGTCTATTGGTTGTTGTTGCCTAAGTGGAGATTAATTTGAGAATTTGTTAAAAGTTACGATAGTAGTAATTTGTAGTCATGTGTATATGTTTAATTTGTTGTAAATTAATAAAGGTCTCCTTTAGTTTGATACAAAAACCTCTTGAGAACTGGTGGTCTTATTCTTGAATTTAGAGCTGCATCTCAAACATATCAATTGAAAATACAGGTTATGACAGTTGTTTAAAGTTTCCCTCTGGGATTTTAAATAACAGCCTTTACCAACTGCTGTGTCATGACACTCCAGCTGAGGTCTAATGAGTGTCTTATATAAATTCAGCATAAAAATGAATTTTAAAAAACTACCCCAGTATGATTCAACAGCTGCAATAAAGGGAGGAGCAGGAAGATGTGAAAAAATAATTTTAAAATCAAAACATGGGTATTCTGACTGCAGAATAATAATGTGTGATCCCCTTGCCTAGCATAGAAGGTCTGATCATAGACACTATAATAAAAAACTGCCATAATTTGAGGTGCGTTTGTTGCCCCTTATGAGAATTTTGGAAATTGCATGGAATTTGTATTCAGAACCAATCTTGCCATTCACATTGCTGACAGCTGCTCACAAAGTTTTTTTTTATGTCATCTTTTTTGGGGAATTAATGGGTAAGTACTCCAAGTTCACATCATTGCGTGTCTTTCATAGTCGATTCTATCGGCAAGGACATACGAACATACAAACATATGAATTAGGAGCAGGAGCTGGCCTTCAAGTCTGCTCCGCCATTCAATAAGATCATGGCTGACTTGATTGCAACCTCAACACTACAATCCCGCCTGCCCCAATAACCTATCACCCCCTTGCTTATCAAATGTCTATGAAGCTTTGCCTTAAAACTACTTAAAGACTCTGCTTCCACCGCCTTTTGAGGAAAAGAGTTCCAAAAACTCGCAGCCCTCTGAGAGAAAAAAATTTCTTCTCATCTTTGTCCTAAATGGGCGACCCTTTATTTTTAAACAGTGGCCCCTAGTTCTAGATTCTTGCACAAGAGGAAACATCCTCTCCACATCGACCTTGTTAAGACCCCACAGGATTTTATATGTTTCAATCAAGTGGCCTCTTATTCTTCTAAACTCCAGCAGATGCATGCCTAGCCTCTCCAACCTTTCCTCATAAGACAATCCGCCCAATCCAGCATGAGTCTGGTAAACCTTTTTGAACTGCTTCCAATGCATTTACAACTTTCCTTAAATAAAGAAACAAATACTGTACACAGTACTGTAGATGTGGTCTCACCAATGCCGTGAAGCATAACCTCCCTACTTTTGTATTCTGTTCCCCTCGCAATAAGTGATAACATTCTATTGGTCTTTCTAATTACTTGCTGTACCTGCATACAGCATTGTGATTCATGCACTAGGGCACCTAGATGCCTCTGCAGCTCAGAGGTGTGCAATCTCTCACTATTTAGATAATATGCATCTTTTTTATTTTTCCTGCCAAAATATGTAATTTCACACTTTTGCACATTATACTCCATTTGCCAGGTCTTTGTCCACTCACTTAACTTATCTCAATCCCTTTGTAGTCTCCTTGTGTCCTCTTCACATCTTACTATCCCACCTATCTTTTTGTCTTCAGCAAGTTTAGCAACCTTACCTTTAGTTCCTTCATCCAAGTCATTTATATAAATTGTAGAAAGTTGAGGCCCCAGCACTGACCATTTCCAACCAGAAAATGATCGATTTATTTGTATCCTCTGTTTCCTGTTAGCTATCCATGCCAATAGGTCATCCTCGACATCATGAGCTTTTATTTTTTGCAATAACCTTTGATGTAGCACTTGTCAAGTGCCTTCTGGGAATGTAAATCCACCCGTTCCCTTTTATCCACAGCATATGTTACTTCTTCAAAGGACTTTCACAAAACCATGTTGACTCTGCCTGATTAACCAGAATTTTTCCACGTGCCCTGCTATAATGTCTTTAATAATAGCTTCTAACATTTTTGCTATGACAGATGTTAAGCTAACTGGCCAATAGTTTCCTGCTTTCTTTCTCCCTCCCTTTTTGAATAAAGGAGTTACATTCGCTATTTTCCAATCTAATGGAACCTCCCCTGAACCTGGGGAATTTTGGAAAATTAAAACCAACACATCAACTATCTCACTAGCCACTTCTTTTAGACCCTAGGATGAAGTCATCAGGACCCGGGGACTTGTCAGTCCAGGCTCCAACAATTTTCTCAATACAACTTCCCTGGTGATTGTAATTTTCCCGAGTTCCTCCCTTCCTTCCATTCCCTGATTTACAGCTATTTCTGGGATGATACATGTATCTTGCCTAGTGAAGACCAATGTAAAATATTGGCTTAATTCATCTGCCACCTCCTTATTTTCCATTAATAATTCTCCAGACTAACTTTCTATTGTGCCAACACTCACTTTGTTAACTTTTCTTCTTTAAATATCTATAGAAACTCTTACTATCTGTCTTTATATTTCTAGTTAGCTTTCTCTCATACTGTAATTTTTCCTTCCTTATCAATCTTTTGGTCATTCTTTGCTGTTTTTTACATTCTGTCCAATGTTATGACCTGCCACCCATGTTTGCACAATTATATGCTTTTACTTTGAGTTTGATACTATCTTTAATTTTTTTAGCTAACCATGGATGGTGGGTCCTCCCCTTGGAATTTTTTTTTCTCACTGGAATATCGATTCTGTGTATTCTGAAATATCCCCTTAAATGCCCGCCACCTCATCTCTAATGACCTATCTGTTAACCTAATTTGCCAGTAAATTTTAGCCAGCTCTACTTTCATGCCCTCATAATTGCCCTTATTTAAGTTTAAAATACTGGTCTTGGACCCATTCTTCTGCCCCTCAAACTAAATGTAAAATGCAATCATATTATGATAACGGCCACCTAGGGATGCCATCACTATGAGGTCATTAATTGATCTTATCTCATTGCACAATATCAGGTCAATTATAGCCCACTCTCTGGTTGGTGCCAGAACATGCTGTTCTAAGAAACTATCCCAAAAACATTCTGTGAACTCCTCAGCTGGGCTACCCTTGACCATCTGATTTTCCCAGTCTATATGCAGATTAAAATCCCCCATGATTAATGCTGTCCTTTTCTGACAACCTCCCATTATTTCTTCCTTTATACCCCGTCCTGCTGTATGGTTACTGTTAGGAGGCCTGTACACCACTCCCACAGGTGACTTCTTGCCTTTATCATTTCTCATCTCAACCCAAACCATTTCTACATCCTGGTTTCCTGAACTTAGTTCATCCCTCTCTAATGTACTAATACCATGATTAATTAACAGAGCCATCCCTCCACCTTTTGCTGGCTTCCTGTCCTTCCTAAATGTCACATACCCTTCAATATTCAGGTCCCAATCTATGTCATCCTGCAGCCATGTCTCTGTAATGACTATCAGATTGTACTTATTTATTTCTATTTGCGCTCTCAGTTTATCTGTCTTGTTTCAAATGCTACGTGGATTCAGATACAGAGCCATTGGTTTAGTTCTTTTATTATTTTTGTAACCTCTAGCCTTATCTGCTTTACACTTAGCTTTGTACTCCCTGTGCTCTCTGTCTCTTCCTGTCATGGTCTGTTTATCATTTCCTACATTAATACCTTTCTTTCTTCTCTTTCCTCTACTCACATTTTCTACATCATCGATGCGTCTTCCCAAATTTGATACCTGACCCCCACTATTTAGTTTAAAACTCTCTCTACTTCCCTCGTTGTGTGGCTTGCTAGAACACTCGTCCCAGCTCCTTTCTCTGCGGTAGAGTAAGAACCAATTCTTACGGGCTGAAAAAGATGGGAAGCGCAAAGAGAAAGAAACACCTCCTTCCTTTCTTCACTGCACTCCCTCACTCACCGAACTCCCAGGTTTGCACTCAGTTCCAACGCTGTACTAATTTTGGACTGCTAGTGCACACCCTGTGGAGGAACAGGGTATCTCAAACAGCAGCTTTCAGATTCCTTTGTTTAAATGTGCATGTGTGGGAATGCCAGATGTTACTGTCTGATTTACTCCATAATAACTGTGAACATTCTTCACCTCACCATTATTACTAATGCAAGATCTGGGCCACCAGTGTGTCTGTTCTGGCTAGACTGGGATAGATAAGTGCAGCGGGTCTTTTCCACAGTACTGATAATATAAAATGTTGTTCCATTGCTTCTTACCCACAGTTCTAATTTCAATGTCCAATTTTCATTTAGCAAAAGACAAAGGTGAAAAGAAACTGTTTGGTTTTGCATTTACACCATTAATGCGAGACGATGGTACAACACTTTCGGATGATGTCCATGAGCTATATGTCTACAAGGTAATTACAATCCTTTTAGTTCACTTATGAAATGTAACAGTTCCTCTTATAATGTTGCATGTCAGTTTAAGTGTGACATCCTGTCAACAACCATTTTTATCACAACTCAGATTCAGTGGTCCTTTCAAATGGTTGTAGCCTGGATTTTGCAGCAGTCTCCAACAATTTGCTGTTAGTGCCAGTTACTCCACCGCATCTCTAGCAATCTGCTGGAGCCATAGACACCCTGCAACAATGTGCTAGAGCAACACACACGCCCTGTAATCCTCTTGAGTCACAGATATTCCCCTCAGTGATTTTTTAAACTCATAGGCCCCTCCCCAGTGATATTGCAGAATCAGAGCCCAGCCTGCCCAGTGGTCTTATAGAATCATGGACACATTCCTCCTCTCCCCTCCACAAAGATGTTTTAAAGTCAAACACCCTTTCTTCCAATGGCATGTCTGACTTTGACTAATGACGTTTCATATGTTGAAATTTATCCATATTTGTATTGCAGTGATGCAATTGTGATGTCGCCTGTAGATTATTACAGTCATCATCAGCATTAATTTACTGTGACCAGCTTTTCAGCAAACTCAGTCAGCGAGAAACAATTTTAAACAATCAATTTGAAAACACTGTTGATTGTTCTTGTTAATCTGGTGTAATTGCCACAAAATGAATTAAGAGAGAAAGTTGGTGTTGGCATGACAGGTTCTATAAGAAAATGTAATTAATCAGCGAAACTTCCAAAACTCTGGTTTGGACAATGTTAGTGGATTTGGGGTAGCAGTTGTTCGGTACTCTTACCAACGATCAGAGTAACATAGTATCACGCAGTGCAGAATGAGATCAGTTGACCCATCATGCCTGTACAGGCTCTCTGAAGGATCTGCCAATTCTACCCACTTCCCTGCTCTTTCTCCTGTTCTGCAAAGTATTTATTCAATTTTCTTTTGAAAGTTTCTACTGATTTTGCTTCCACAACCCTTTCAGTGGAAGTGAATTCCAGATAATAACAGCTTACTGCATAAAAACATGATCGTAATGATCACAATGAAAAAGGTGAAATTTGCACCTCTGAATGACTTACTAGAAATTCCTGAAAAAAGAGACATGTTGAAGCTTTAGGTCTTGCACTGAGCATGACACTTTGTAAGAATGCCAAATGTAAAGGGAACAGCAATTTATACAGTATGAGAAGAGAGTGCTGATTGGTTGGCAAGTGGGCTCTGAGGTATTGCCATGGAGAATGCACCAATTGATGGTGACTGACAGTTAACTGCCAATCATTGTTTGAAATTTAAACCAGGCAGCTTGACCCTGATTGGCCAAGGCATTGCCCTGAGGAATGAGTCAGCAAATGGTTGTCACTTATTCTGTTTAGCTGAAACAGGCGCAATGTGCGTACATGTTCTTTCTGTCTGCAAAGAAAAGGGCCCTGTATATTGATATATGTAACTTCCAGTATACACACACGCGCCATACTGTGAGCCCAGCTGACAATCTTAAGTTGGCTGTCAGCGTAATTCTAAGCACATTGAGGATTATTTAGCAAATGTTGTCTGATTGTGGAATCACTTCTAATGTTGGACACTGTGATTTGGGTTTTGCGAGCATGGGTTGGTTGGGCAGAAAACTGATGTCATAGAATTCACTTTTCCAGTGATGTTGACTTCACACGATGAGCTAGGCATGCAAAGATGAATCAATCTTGTAGGTGATGGTATAGAAGTTCCAGCAGAAGCAGTGTAGATGGGGACCACATGGTCAACCTTGGAGGAGCCCCTTTTCTGTTAGGCTGCCAGTTAGATGGTGAACAGCAGACTGAACTTTGCAGTTCAGCAAGGCAATATTACTAGTTCCACAAGCCAGAGGCCCATGTCACATGACTCTCACCTCTCCACACTGTCTTTGACAATGTGTATCCCTCATCTGGATCCCTGAGATTGTTAAATATCTCAACCATTAAAAATTGAAAGGAAGGTTGCAGAGCATTTTGTCTTAGCAGACAAGCATACTCCTGTTGGCCAGCGGGTGGACTTTGTATAGCTCTCTTTGAATTTGGCCTGTGCAGCCCACAGGGGTTGTTAGTAGCTCCCCAGAAATAACGATGTGTTGCCTGATACTGCTTGGTAGCTTCTTTTGTTCGGGGATCACAGACATACATAGATTCAGCCATTTTAAGGATCCTTGTTCAGTTTTTAAAATTTTAGAAATAGGCATGAGGATACCTGTATATATTTTACAAAAATATACAGCATCAGGTCTTAATCCCTCACACATAATGTGATGTTAGAGGATAATATCCAATCTCCTCATGCTTGTACTGAGTGTGACTTTCCTGATTTTTCTCCCAAATGGCCTAGGTCTAATTCTTATTCTTGATTTCCCATCAGAAGAAATAGTTTCTCTAGATGTTCAATTCTTCTAACATTTTAACCACCTCAATCAGATCACTCCTCAATCTTCTAAACTAAAGGGAATATAAGGGAACCTGTATACATAAATTAAACCCCTTAAGCCCCCAGGAATCTGCACACATCTGCATCAATCTTGTGAATCTGTGCAATACGCCTGTCTAAGGCCAATGTACTCTTACCAAGGTAGTACCCAAAACTGAGTACAATACTCCAGATGGTGTCTAATCACAATCTGTACAACACTTCCTCCCCGCTGTATTCCAGCTTCCTTGTGGTAAAAGCCAATCTGACTGCTTTTTGTTGAGCTGTGACTTTAAAAGGATAGCCAGTTTCATTCCACTTTAGCAGCACATATCAAGGTCAATCAATTAGGTTCTTTTTTTTAAAACTGTTCATTGCAGCTCTTGTCCTTTGCTGCTAATTGTCCTTCCATCAACTGAGTGGGATACTGGAAGCTGCTGAGTAGATCACCTTGTGCTCTTTCGGCAAAAGGAGGAAGCTACAGAAGTGAAGGGTGAGGGGGACGATGGCAAGATGTGTGATTTAGGTAAATGAGAGACAGAATCAAATTAACCTGGAGTTTTATTTTACAGTGTGATGAAAACAGCACTTTCAGTAACCATGGTCTGTACCTGGGCCTCCCCTGCTGTAAAGAGGACTTCAACGGCTGCCCCAACATCCCATCCAGTCTCATATTTCAGCGAAGTACCAAGGAGTTCTTTTGGATCTCGACCTTACTCTCATCTACTAAACTGACCCAGAATGGTAATATTGAACTATTTTGTGCTATCTTCCAGAGTTTTCAATGCTGGTCTAGCTACTACTTCTTTCTTACACCGTATATGTTAACAGTGCACTTGCGGGGAGGGAAGTCCTTGTTTGCTGGGCAGAGAAGCACAGAAGCTGCCTTATCTCTTCCAGGAGTGCCATTGGTTTTGATCATCATTCTTCTGTCTGTAGTGGGTAGTTATAAGGTCTGAAATGTTATAAAAAAGAGAACTTAAATATAGTACAACCAACATTCAACCACAATTAATGGAGCATTTTTATGGATAAAAGGTGTATCTAAATAAAAAGCCCATTTGAAAAAAACGTTGCCCAAACATTGGTTTAAGATCAGTGGAGAGTGCTGGTCCTGGTTTAGTAAAGTGCACATTGTTTCCCAGGGTGTTAGACTCGGCTGCCTCCTTCTTGGTGCTACTGTCAGGATATTGATAGACATTTAAGCACTTCCTGATCTAGAGGGGTGTACTGTGACGGTCTTTCAATATTACATGTTAAAATCTTATAATTTGATGATCCTTTTGAGACTGGGGTTGGAATTTTCCAGTCCTGTTGGCACCAGGCGTCAAGGCAAGCAGGAGAGGAGGGGATCAATATGGCAAGAAGGCCAAAAATTAGTTTCATGCCATCATGAAAGCAGTGTGCGATCGTCCGCCCAACCTGTCAATAGCAGGCCTTGTTTCCTGCCACTGCAAGTTGGGAACGTCATTTTAATACATTTGCATCTAATTATAAATCCTGCTCACTGGAATCATCCTCCCACCCACGTCAGTGTGACTTCAGAATAGCTTGCTTCACAACTGCCTTTAAAAGGTGTGCACCTGAACTTGGATGGGAACTCAGAGGTGAGTGCACACAACCTTGCACAATGCTCGCGAGCATTACCCATAGGACATCAAAGAAGAGACACTGCACATTTGCAGGGGGCACATGCAAGTTGCTTTTTCCCGGTTGGCTTTCAGTGCGGTGCCAGGGCAAGGGCTGCAGTGTGGGTCAGGCTAAGGGTGGGGGGAAGGGGCTTGGACTGGGGTGGTGGGGGGGTGCAAGGCAGCACAGACTGAAGGAAATACTCAAGCACATGCCGGGGGTGGGGGGTGTGGCAAGGGAGGGGGATGAGGGAAGCGACCACGCACTTGGATAAGATTGTCAAAAGTGAGCATTCTTCTGCAGCTGAGACCATTCAGCTGCAGCTCCATTGACATGCTTGGAATTGGGCCTCTGAAGCTTTTATGCCCACTCAAGCAATGCAAAAGCATGAAAGTGCCACCAAATACTCCAGAACCTGTCACCCCTCAGGTGCAGACTGCAAATTAATGTGCATTTTAGGGGGCAGCAGAGCAATTAGTGAACTAGGTTATGCAGTCCCATTGCGAAAGGTGGCCATGGCGCAGTCACTGGTGGAGGCGCTCACAGCCCCTTGCAATGTCTTCATCAAGGTTTGGACTGTTATCCATTATGGGTCAAGCTAACAGTGCAGCCTTGCATTTTAGATTAGATGAATGCCTGAGCTGAGAGCACAGCACGCAGTCCAGTGGCTGAAGCTGCCATCAGTCAGTCAACTGGAGTGGGGTGGAGGTGGGTGGACTTTCAGACAGCCAATGAGTGCACTACACACTGGCATCTAAATGGTGGCCAGCACACTCCTGCATGTGTGAAGGGGCCTTCAGTCTTATCCAAGAGAGATTCTTAGTACACTTATGCTAACCCACACGTCTCTCTCATTGATCCTGCAGGAGGAGAACATCAGGATCGTGGAGCCTGGTGATTTACTGGTATGTCTCATGGCTTACAGGGAGCAGAGAAGAAGAACAGAGCGGCGGAGGCGCTTGGCTCGACAAAGGGAGGAATACCTCCCTCAAGATGAAGGGGCGGCAGGGCCTACTGCACACACAGCTGAAGATCCACAGCAAACTGTTCCTTGTAGGCACCTCACTAGCCCCAGGGTCTATAGACGGCGTCTGTCACTCCTGCAGAAGACCAAGAATCAGTGTCGCCAAAGATGTGCATGTCTAGGGAACTGCTCAGCCATATAGGTCACCTGCTGCAGGATTTGGCGCTACAGGGAACTGGAGGGCATCCACTGCCAGTGGCCTTGAGAGTGACTGTGGCGCTCAGTTTTTACGCCAGTAACTTCCAGGGCTCCACAGGTGACCTGTGCGGAATCTCACAAGCCTCCACGCACAAGTGTATCCAGGAGGTCACAGACGCCATCTTCACAAAAGCACAGAACTTTGTGCATTTCACCTGGGATTAGGTAAACTAGGAAGCAAGAGCACTGGGATTTACGCAGATCTCTGGTTTTCCACAGGTGCAGGGTGCCATCGACTGCACTCACGTGGCACTTAAATCTCCATGGCAACAAGCAGTCAACTATGTCAACTGCAAGGGCTTCCACTCACTGAATGTTGAACTGGTATACGACCACTGCAAATGTATCCTGCAGGTCTGCGCATGATTCCCAGGGACCGTCCATGACTCTTACCTCCTTAGCAGGTCACAGATCCCAGATTCAGGGGTCCAGAGGGGTTGCAGGGTTGGCTCCTTGGAGACAAATGCTACCCACAGAGGACTTGGCTGATTATGCCTGTGCAACGGCCTCAGACTGCACCAGAGCGATGGTATAACAAGGCTCATGCTGGACATTGGTGGAATAAACGATAGGCATTTTGAAAATGAGGTTCCAGTGCCTCGACAAGTCCAATGGAGCACAGCAATACAGTTCCCAGAGGGTGTCGCGCATCATCACCGCTTGCTGCCCGGTCCATAACCTGGCGCTGCAAGGCTGGGAGGACCCGGCTGAGGAGGAGCAGGATATATCCTCCGATAAGGACGACGTCAAAGGGGTGATGAGGTCCTCGAAGGCGAGGATGCCGGCAATGTGGCTATTGCACTGGCCAGATGAGGCTGGCGCACTCAGGAGTGCCTCATAGCCGCAAGATTCCTGAAGGATGATGACGAGATGCAGTGAGGACAGTCTTGACATCCTCACCTTGCGCCTGTGAACGTTTGATTCCTGTGTAGCTGATGCCAGCGCACATACCTCAGTACTCAGGCTCATGTCATGGAGATGTAGCGGAGGCCCTAATAGTCGCTAGATCCAGGATGATGATGACGACATGCAGTGAGGATACTTCATAGATCTTCACTTTGCCTCTGTTAATGTCTGACTCCTGTCTGGCTGAGGGCAGCTCGCTTATGTTCTGTGATCAGAGTCATATCATGGAGATGCAGCCGTGAAACTTTAAATGCACCTGATCTTTTGTCAGCCCTCAGCATCTGCACCCTTCAGGAGCACAGCATCACCGCTTGAAGAGATGGGGGTGGCCAGCCACACCTAAAAGGTGCTGAGAGCACACAGAGTGCATAATGGAACTCTGTGACGTCTGCCCATGACATTCTGGCAGCAATGACAAGCACCAAGTTGGAGGCATCACTAATGTGACTAGTGATTGTGAAGCTGGACCATCACTTGTGTCTGAAGGTTACACACTGCACAGGGAAGAGGCCCTGGATTGAGACAGCTGCCTTTATCTTATGCAGGAACCAAGGTTTCACATCTGAGTGATGCAAACACTGCTCATCGTAACAAAGAGCCTGAGGCAAGGAGACATTCTTTGGAGTTTATTTATAATAGTGAACATTAAGTACAAGTGATTAACACCCATGCCCAGTCTGTGCAACTACATCTTCTCAACCTTCCTAATCTTGCCGCTACATCTTGGTGTGCCCCCAACATCCACAGTGGAAGCGGAGGCAGCCTGCTGACTGTGACGCCCTGTCTGTGATGACCTTGGCGGGCATTCTCTGGAGGGCTGTGATCTGGAGGGCCCTGGCCTGCTTGCGGGGTCTACCTCCTCAGCTTGTGGAGCTGGAGCTGCTGGGGTCAAAGGAAAAGGGGATTCGGATGGACTGGGTGCTCCTGGCGTCACCTGGGTGGATGGCCCTGGGGTGTGCTGATCCCCCTCCCTTTGGGTGCCCAAGGGCCCTTGGCTGACTCCTTGAGGAGAAGGGGAAGCAGGAGTGAGATTGAGCTCCTCCACACCCCTCTTGATTTGACACTGTTGGAGGTCTACTATGGCGTCAGTAATGGCCTCCAGCCTGAGTAGCAGTGCAGGACCGATGTCCTGGATCAAGGCCTCCATGGCGGCCACCATCCTACCAGTGTTGACCTTGGTGCGTTGGCATGCCAACGCTATCATATCAGACTGAAGGCGAACGGACTCCTCCATCATGCTTTGCAATCAGGGGAGTGCGGCGGACATCCCTTCCTGATGTTCCTGAGCTTGCCTTTGAAGCTCCAGCAATTGAGGTATGACCAAGTCCAGAGGCTCATCATCTGAGTCAGACTCAGCAGATTTCTGGCCTCCAGCAGTCCTCTGAGTGCCAGATACCTGCGAAGTCCCTGCTGCTGACTGTGAGGACCTTAATGTTGGACATTCTTCCATCGTTCTGTGTCTTCTCCCTTTTGTTCTGTGCCAGCTTGACCTGCATGAAGACAGATGGAGAGGGTGTAAGCAGGATGCCTGCCAAACCAGATGAGAAGAATATCTGGCATGTGTGGGTGGAATGGTGCCATGGACAGGATGAGGACACGATCTGCAAGGCAGATAAAGGCGTGTGTGATAGAGTGAATGGTGATGTCCCTTGAACTGGCAGTGAGTGAGATCCCTGTGGATGAGTGATGGGTTTGTGAGTGTGTGAGTTGAGAGAGATGAGAAGAGTGACTTATCCTGGCGGAATGGAGGAGATCACTCATCCTCTTTAGACACTGGGTGGCTGTCCTCTTTTGCAGGGCGATCGCACTGACCACCGCTGCCACCGCCTTCCATTCTGGATTGATGGCTTTGCTTACTGTTCTTCGCCCAGAGCTGGGTAGAGGACTTCACAGCAGGCCACCACTGCATCCAGTAGGGAGACGTCACTAAATCTGGGAGCAGCATGTTTTCTCACTTGGCAGCCATGACTTTGCAGCAGCTCCTGATCCTTTAGAGAGTGCTAGCTGAGTGCATGGGCACCCTTTAAATTTGGCGTCCAGATTACCAAAGGCCTGAGGTGACAGCAGGGTGGGCGAATTGGAGGCCAGCCCACCATCGATCTGGCGTGTTTTCCATGAATGCATTATTGATGAGGTGGGATGCGCCGGGAATGGGACAATACGGTGTGAAAACCTGCCATTGTTGCTAGTGGGTAAAACGTGCTTTCTCCCGCCCACTACCGCATTTGTGAAAATCTGGGACAATTTCACCCTGGGGCTGAACAGTAAGCAATTGTACATTGCAGGGTAGACTTTTTGTACAACAAGAGAGTAGCATCTTTCAGCCATTAAGGTGGAAATTTTGTCCTGAAGAAGCATGCGAGTACGGGTGGGATGGCATGTCCAACCAAAATATGAGGGAAGCCAATTCAAACCTATCAACTCCCACGTTTAACTAAAGCATGTTAGGCTGCTTGCACACAACCTGTCCAGGACAGTTGTGCTTGCCTGTTAATAAATGCTCTAATTGGAGCGATATTTCAATACACTTTTAAATTTACCGTTGCATCTACATATTTATTAGGCTTTCTAAAACTCATCAGTGAAAGCAAGGCTAGAACACAATGGCAACTGAGGGGTCTGATTAAAACTCAAGGAAATAGTCAGTACTCACAGTCACCATCTTACTTGCTAATGGGAAAGGATTTGTTCACAGTCTTTTTGCTAAGCATTTACTTTCCACTTTGGAAGTTTTCTGAATTACATTACAATGGGTTATGCCTTGGCTGTCTTAGATTGAACCTCAGATAAGGAACAACCGGACCAGCAAAGCTGCAACAGCGGCAGCCTGCTTTTGACAGGAGAGCAACAGAGCATGTTGCATGAGGCACTACCCGCGACATAGGTGTACAATCAGAGACCAAGTTCCTTGACATGTCAGAACAGTTTGTCGGGATGCTCAGGTTATCATGTCAGTTGGTTACACACATCTGTAGACTTCTGGAAGAAGACCTGCCCCCTGCTAGCCATGGTGGCCACATGTTATCAGTAGCTGTCAAAGTTACCACTGCACTCAAAGTTTTGTCTCTAAAACCTTCCAGGGGTCTACTGGAGATATATCCAGGATCTCGCAGTTGGCAGCCCAAAAATGTGTAAGGAAGGCCAGTGCCAGCAATCGTGAACTTTGCCTGTGACAATGTCAGTCAGAACGAGCAAGCATTTAGAATTGCAGCTCTGGCTGGCTTCCCACTGGTGCAGGATAGCATTGACTATACAAACATGGCAATCTGCACACCCCCAGATTAATCAGGAGTATTTGTGAACTGCAAGGGCTTCCACTTAACCACTGTAACAACAAAACCCATCTGGTTCACTAATGTCCTTTAGAGAAGGAAATCTGTCGTCCTTACCTGGCCTGGCCTACATGTGACTCCAGACCCACAGCATTGTGATCGACTCTTAAATGCCCTCTGAAATGGCCTAGCAAGCCACTCAGTTGTAACAAACCACTACAAAGGTACAAAAAAGGAATGAAACCAGACGGACCACCGGGATCGACCAAGGCACCAGAAACGACAATGGCAATCGCAGCCCTGTCGACCCTGCAAAGTCCTCCTTACTAACATCTGGGGGCTAGTGTCAAAATTGGGGGAGCTGTCTCACAGACTAGTCAAGCAACAGCCTGACATAGTCATCCTCACGGAATCATACCTTACAGATAATGTCCCAGACGCCACCATCACCATACCTGGCTATGTCCTGTCCCACCAGCAGGACAGACCCAGCAGAGGTGGCGGCACAGTGGTATACAGTTGGGAGGGAGTTGCCCTGGGAGTCCTCAACATCGACCCCAGACCCCATGAAGTCTCATGGCATCAGGACAAACATGGACAAGGAAACCTCCTCCTGATTACCACGTACCTCCCTCCCTCAGCTGATGAACCAGTGCTCCTCCATGTTGAACATCACTTGGAGGAAGCACTGAGGGTGGCAAGAGCACAGAATGTACTCTGGATGTGGGGCTTCAATGTCCATCACCAAGAGTGGCTCGGTAGCACGACGACTGACCGAGCTGGCCGAGTCCTAAATGACGTAGCTGCTAGACTGGGTCTGCGGCAGGTGGTGAGGGAACCAACAATAGTGAAAACATACTTGACCTCATCCTCACCAACCTGCCTGCCGCAGGTACATCTGTCCATGACAATATTGGTAGGAGTGACCATCGCACAGTCATTGTGGAGACGAAGTCCCTCCTTCACATTGAGGATACCCTTCATCGTGTATGTGGCACTACCACTGTGCTAAATGGGATAGCTTTCGAAAGGATCTAGCAACTCAAGACTGGGCATCCATGAGGCACTGTGGGCCATCAGCAGCAGCAAAATTGTACTTGAACAGAATCTGTAACCTCATGGCCCGGCATATACCCCACTCTACCATTACTATCAAGCCAGGGGATCAACCCTGGTTCAATGAAGAATGCAGGAGGGCATGCCAGGAGCAGCACCAGGTCTACCTAAAAATGAGGTGTCAACCTGGCAAAGCTATAAAACAGGACTACTTGCACGACAAACAGCATAAGCAGCAAGTGATAGACAGAGCTAAGCCATCCCACAACCAATGGATCAGGTCTAAGCTCTGCAGTCCTGCCACATCCAGTCGTGAATGGTGGTGGACAATTAAACAACTTACTGGAGGAGGTGGCTCTACAAATATCCCTATCCCCAATGATGAAGAAGCCCAGCACAGCAGTGCAAAAGATAAGGCTGAAGTATTCACAACAAATTCAGCCAGAAGTGCCGAGTGGATGATCCAGCTCGGCCTCCTCCATAGGTCCCCAGCATCACAGATGCCAGTCTTCAGCCAATTCGATTCACTCCGCATGATATCAAGAAACGGCTGAAGGCACTGGATACTGCAAAGGCTCTGGGCCCTGACAACATTCTGGCAAAAGTACTGAAGACTTGTGCTCCAGAACTTGCCGCGCCTCTAGCCAAGCTGTTCCAGTGCAGCTACAACACTGACATCTATCCGGCTATGTGGAAAATTTCCCAGGTGTGTCCTGTACACAAAAAGCAGGACAAATGCAACCCGACCAATTACCGCCCCATCAGTCTACTCTCAATCATCAGTAAAGTAATGGAAGGGGTCATCAACACTGCTATCAAGCGGCACTTGCTTAGCAATAACCTGTTCACTGATGCCCAGTCTGGGTTCTGCCATGGCCATTCAGCTCCTGACTTCATTATAACCTTGGTTCAAACATGGATAAAAGAGCTGAACTCCTGAGGTGAGGCGAGAGTAACTGCCCTTGACAACAAGGCAGCATTTGACCGAGTATGGCATCAAGGAGCCCTAGCAAAACTGGAGTCAATGGGAATCAGGGAGAAAACTCTCCACTAGTTGGAGTCATACCTAGCACAAAGGAAGATGGTTGTGGTTGTTGGAGGTCAGTCATCTCAGCTCCAGGACATCACTGCAGGAGTTTCTCAAGGTAGTGTCCTCAGCCCAACCATCTTCAGCTGATTCATCAATGACCTTTCTGACATCATAAGGTCAGAAATGAGGATGTTCGCTGATGATTGCACAAAGTTCAGCACCAGATACTGAAGCAGTCCATGTCCAAATGCAGCAAGACCTGGACAACACCCAGGCCTGGGCTGACAAGTGGCAAGTAACATTCGTGCCACACAAGTGTCAGGCAATGACCATCTCCAACAAGAGAGAATCCAACCATCGCTCCTTGATGTTCAATGGCATGACCGTCACTGAATCCCCCACTATCAACATCCTGGGGGTTACCATTGACCAGAAACTGAACTGAAGCCATATAAATACTGTGGCTACAAGAGCAGGTCAGAGGCTAGGAATCGTCCAACGAGTAACTCGCCTGCTGACTCCCCAAAACCTGTCCTCCATCTACAAGGCACAAGTCAGGAATGTGATGGAATACTCCCCACTTGCCTGGTTGAGTGCAGCTCCTACAACACTGAAGAAGCTGGACACCGTCCAGAACAAAACAGTCTGCTTGATTGGCACCACATCCACAAACATTCACTCCCTCCACCACCAACGCACAGTAGCAGCAGTGTGTACCATCCACAAGATGCACTGTAGGAATTTACCAAGGCTCTTGGACAGCGCCTTCCAAACCCATGACCACTATCACCTAGAAGGACAAGAGCAGCAGATAAATAGGAACACCACCACTTGGAAGTTCCCCTCCAAGTCACTCACTATCCTGACTTGGAAATATATCACTGTTCCTTCACTCGCTGGGTCAAAATCTTGAAACTCCCTTCTTAAAAGCACTGTGGGTGTACCTATACCACATGGACTGCAGCGGTTCAAGAAAGCAGCTCACCACCACCTTCCCAAGGGCAAGTGGGATGGGTAATAAATGCTGGCCCAGCCAGTGAAGCCCACATCCCGTGAATGAATTTTTTAAAAAGGTACTCCTGCAAGTGTGTGTAAATTGCTGGGGAGCTGCCATGATGCTTTCATACTGCGACAGTCCAAGCTCCCTGACGTTTTTGCACGTGAAAGCATACATAATAAGCGGCTGCAAGGAGACAAGGGGTACCCACTTCAAACTTAGCTGATGACACCTGTCAGAAAGCTGACCAATGAAGCCAAAAAGCATTGCAATGAATATAGGCATGCTGAATATACTCTTCAAGTACCTGCAAAGATCCTGAGGTGCCCTTCAGGATGCACTAGCCAGGATGTGCAAAATGGCAATGGTGCACTGTGTTCTGAAAAGCATTGCACAGCAGCGAGATTTAAACCTGAACAAGGTACAGATTCTTTGTAGATGATTTAATGGAGGAGGAGAGAGGTGATGCAAGCAAGGCAGCACCAGCTACTTGCATTGCCCCCAGGGATAACGTTATTAATACACGGTTTACATAGATTGCAATAGTGGACTGATCTCGGAAACACATATAATAGCCACTCTTGCCACAACTTCCCCCCCCCTGCCACCTTATAATTAAGGATGCGATGGATAGAGTGACTAAATACTTTGAAAGTTTTCAGATAATCAGAGAGCCAGCATGAACCTTTAAAGTGTGGGTCAGGGCTGAAAAACTTGAAGTACTGGATAGGGGAATGTCTCTGGATGTTATTCATATGGACTTCCAGAAAGCATTTGATAAATTCCCTTATATATGGCTGTTAGTTAAAGTTAAAGCTCATGGAACTGAAGGCAAATTATTGACCTGGTTAGGAAAGTGGCTGAGTGGCAGGAGATAGAGAGTAGGGATAATGGGCAGGTGCTCGAATTGGAAGAATGTGCTTAGTAGCACTCAGCAAGGATTTGAACTACAACCTCAGTTCTTAATCATATTTATTAATGACGTTGATGATAGGATAGAAAGTCACATATTCAGATTTGCAAATGACACAAAGATAGGCAGTATTATGAGTACTGTAGATGGAAGCAAAAATTACAAAGTGATAATAATGGATTAAGTAAATGGGCAAAAGTTGAGCAAAATAGATTTCAATGTAGATAAATGTAAGGTCATCCATTTTAAACCTAAAAATGAAAGTTCAATTCAATATAGTCAAAAACTGGAAACAGTGAAGGTCCAAAGAGACTTGCATAGTGCATAGATTATTAAAATGTCATGAACAGGTCCAGAAAATAATCAAAAAGGTTAATATCTAGAGGATAAGAATACAAGCGAGTAGTAGTCATGCTTCAGCTGTAACAAATCTCTGATTAGACCACATCTGGAGTATTGTGAGAAGTTTTGGATGCCACACCTTAGCAAGGATATATTGGTCTTGGAGGGAATGCAGCATAGATTTATCAGAATGATACCTGGACTCCAAGGATTAAATTAGAAGAGATTGCACAAGGTAGTGTATTCCCTGAAATTTGGGAAAAAATGATTTGTTTTCAAGATATTTATGAGAAAAGATAAGGTAAATAGAGAGAAACTATGATCGCTAGTTGGGGAGATTAGGACTAGGCAGCATAGTGTAAAAATTAGATCCATACCTATAACGAGTGTAATTAAGACACACACAGGACGGTAGAAGTTTGGAACTCTTCCACAAACGGCAATTGTTGCTAGATCAATTGTTAATTTTAAGTCTGAAATTGATAGATTTTTGTTAATCAATGGTTTTAAGGGATATGAGGAAAGCCTGGCTCATAGACTTAGGTTGCAGATCAGCAGTGATCTCATTCAATGGTGGAACAGGCTCCAGGGGCTAAATGACCTCTTCCTGCCTTCCTACTTTTCCCACCCCCAATGTCACTGATACAAAGCAGCCCTGTAAACAACCAACCACTCCTTGCTCATTCCCATTTTGGTCTCCGTAAATTAATGCCTTCTCATTCATCATCAAGTAAGATAAAAGGCGATTTGCCACCCAGCAATCAAAAATGAGCAAGGCAGAAAAATGGTGTAATAATGTATGTGATTAATCTCAACAACAGAAATTTCATGACAAAACTTTTTCTAATCCATCCACTTCTGCAATTATAAAGCTTTACTCTTCCTTTTCTTATTGCCTTTACTTGGTGTAACTCCTATGGCTTCAGCTCCTCAGATCCTTGCTCTGGCTGCTGAGATGCTCTTAGCCAATGATCTCTGGGCTTTGGAGCTTGTGAGGGCCTTGCTAAAATGACAGCTCCACCAGTTTCTATGCAGAAATTAAGAAATAGGAGCAGGAGTAGACCACAAGGCACCTCAAGCCTGCTCTGCCATGCAATATCCTCTACTTTCTTGTCCACTCCCCATATCCCTTGATTCCCTGAGAGGTGAAACATCTGTCTGTCTCAGCCTTAAATATTTTCAACAATAGAGCATCCACAACCCTTTGATGCAGAGAATTCCAAAGATTCACAACCCTTTGAGTGAAAAAATTTCTCCTCATCTCAGTCCCAAATCATTGATCCCTTATCCTGAGCCTATGACCCCATGTTCTAGATTCTCCAACTGGGAAAACAGCCTCTCAGTGTCTACCCTATCAAGCCCCTTCAAAATCTTATATGTTTCAATAAGATCACCTCTCATTCTTCTAAATTCCAGAGAGTATAGACCCAGTTTATTCAAACTCTCATCATAGGACAGCATTCTCAATGGGGGAAGGAACAGACCTATGAGTGACTGTAATAGCATGTATTCAACTGATGGTTACAGTGTGTTTGGTGAGGGTGACTATTAATTGGAGTGTTATAATCTTTGGCCAGATCCCCAAGTTGTTGGTTGGATCTGAAAACATTTTGTTTAAAGTAGACAAGGGCTAGAATTTTCCAACCCCGTTGGCATCGGGCGTCATGGGTGTGAGCGGACAATATGGCGAGAAGGCCAAAAATCGATTTCACCCCGTCATGAAAAAGTTTGCGATCATCCGCTCGACCCATCAATGGTGGGCCACCTTTCCTGTTGCTAGACATTAGGAACCTAATATCAATGCATTTGCAACTGTTACAACTGGTCCCTGGGCAATGTCCTCCAATTTGTTATGATCCCAGATGAGATACCCCAAATTGTTAACTTCCCGAACGGGACCCTAATTTTGTAAAGCTCCTGGGTGAGAAGGAATGAACTGGCTCCCTTCTTTATTCAACCCCCTCGGTTGGTCACAACAAGGGATCCTTCCCTCGTGAATACCTTTTCCTAGTCCAAATGTATTTATGTTTTAGAAGGAGACAATTTAACCAGGCTTTTTTGAATCAAGGAAGGGGTTTATTAGTTACTGAAAACCTGAGAAAAAATAATAAAAATGCAACACACATGCACACAGATTTAAAATGAGAAGTTAAGTCCAAAAATAAATGTTAAAAAAGATGTGCGAATCAGTCTTTGGTTTGTTGGCGAGGAATAGATGCTGAAACATTGTGGCTGTTAAGTTGGGTGACTCTGGTAGAACTGACTTTGGCAGTTGAGCAGTTGGTTTGGAGGCACTTGGTTCTGCAAGTTCGCTGAAGGAGTTATCCTGTTTCATTTTTGACTGTGGCTTTGCTAACTTGCCTCTAGCCAGAGAGAGAGAGAGAGATAAACCTTTACCTGCAAACTGCAGGGATGTCTAGTTAATGTCCTTCTGCTGTGACCTTCACAGCACACATGAGCACACCAGAACTAGAACACACAGATTGGGTTGGCAGCTGGCTTTTAACCCATTTCCTTGTGTATTCCTGGAAGGGAAAAACAAACATGCCTTTCGCCCAGAATCTGCTTTCTTTCAACTCAAACCATTTCCGCATTCTGAGATATAACTCAACAGGTGCTGGTTTCTGCTGAGATGTAATAAACAGTCTCCATTGTTCCCGCAGCCACAGTCTTTTGCATTTTAAGTGTCTCTGTCTGAAGTAGGTGTTGACACCATTTTTTAGGTGCAACATTCCATGTCCTCTCTGGACTAGTCGGTTAAGTATAATCCACGTAGGAATTTTCCAGAAAGTGGTTACTTTACATTCTCAGCCAGCTTTTGCTTGTAGGTCTTTTTAAAAAAACCTCATGTCTTTCTTAAAAAGTTCAGTATGTCCGTAGGGGCTGTGATCTGCTGTCATGACACATCTCATCATCTCGCCTGCTTGCTGGAATCATTCCCCCACATCAAATTTAACCCCCGCATCAGGAGGGAAACATGCCAGTCCAGAACATGTCTTGACAAGTGTGATGTATAGAAGCCAGGACTTACCGTTAGGGCCTTGCTCACATCACGGACATCCGAGGAGCAAAAGATGCTGAAGCTCTACAGCTACCGGACCCTGGAAGAACACGTGCACCACATGCTGGGTGGATTCTCATGGATATGGCTGTGCTGCAAAGCAGCTCACGGGAAGTGGGAGGCCTCCGTTGATGTCTGAGGTCTGCTTCGGGACCTGATGTTCTTGGCCATGGGCTGCGAGAGATAATCATTGGGGGTGGGGAAAAAGGTCCAGTTGTGAGTGGGAGAAGGTGTATTGGGGCACCTGGGAGAAGAAAGTCTAGGTTTGACTGGAAGAAGATGATGTATGGGGGAGGGGGGAACAAAGGTATCGGGGGTGAGGTTAGGGGGAGAAAGTACGGGGGGGAAAGAATGGTATGACGGGCAAGAATTCAGCAACTGGGGCAGTAGGTATAAGGGGGAAGGAAGGTGTAAGAGAAGGAGTTTAAAGGGGGGAAGGAGTTTGGAAGAGGGATTGGGCCCAGGAGGAGGAGAGGTCCAGGGGGATAAGGAGTTCGGAGGGGAGAAGGAGTCTGGCGGGGGGAAGGAGTCTGGTGGGAGGAAGGAGTGTGGGGTTGGAAGGAGCCTGAGGGAAGGAAGGAGTTTAGAGGGGGTAAGGACTTTGGGGGGAGAAAGGAGTTCCAAGGGGTGAAAGAGTCCAGAGGGAGGAAGGAGCTTGGAAGGGAGAAGGAATCCAGGGGAATGAAAAAGTCCAGGAGGAGGAGGGAGTAAGGGTGGAGGAGGGAATAAGGTCGGGGGGGGCAAGTCCAGGCAAACTTTCAAGGGGGGAGTCTGTGGAGTCAATGACTGTCTCCTGGGGAGCAAACTGAGGGCGGATGTGGTAGGAAGGATTGATGAGTATGAGAGGGGGCAGAGTGAGACAGCAGGGTGGGAGGTTGAGGATGTGATGGTAGCAGTAGAAAGGACGGCAAGTGTGGTTGGTGGGGACTGGAGGCAGACACGGACCCTGGGGGTGGAAAGGAGGAGGTTGGGTAGGTCATTGTGGATGGGGTTGGGATTCTCGGGAAGGTCGGGAATATGCACATTCACCTGGACATCCTGGAAAGAAAAGAGCTCTGGTTGGTAGGTGACGGTGGGGAGGTGGAAGGTGATGCCAGGGGCATCAACAGTGATGGAGGAAAAGGACGTGGGTGACTGGGGGATGGGCAATGATGGAGGAGCTGAGAAGAAACATTACTACAACCATGTTTTTTGAAAGTGAGAGGAGCCTCATATTTGGCGGGCGCAGGTGCTGCATGGAAGTGTGATCAGTGGGTGGGTGGAGATGCTGGTTAGCTCAGATGGACAACTGAAAGAGCACCCCAGCAGGCAGCATTGAAAATGCTCAGGTCATTGAGACGTTTGTGATGGAGGAAGGCTCCGCATGTGTGGGAGAGTGCTTGCACTAGGCTCCAAAAGGCCCTGCCCCACACACACACTTATCCCTCCAGAATCACTTGTCATCTGGCTGCATACAGCTGAACCTCTAGTGGAGGGGGATGCAGTGGGAGGACTCGTGAAGCCTGTAAATGAAACTGGAAAACTCCATTACATATTTACCAGTGAAAGTGAATATATTTTCAGTTTATAAAGTGACAAAATGTGTTCACCAGTGCAACCAGTTGTGATCAGGAATTCTTAGCTTTTCTAAGCCTACCACTTCTAGGTGCTGCCCTGACATTCGCAGGAGGGGTGGAGAAGACTGTACAACAGTTGGCCCTGTTGCCTCTGATGACTTTGGCATGGGTCCCCTGGAGAGCCAAGGCTTTGAGAGCCCCGGCTTGTTTTGGCTGTCCTCCTGTGGGCCAGCTGCTCCCTCTGTGGTGACAGAGGTCAGGTTTGAGGGGGTCACAGGGAAAGGGGACTCGGAGGGAGGGGACAACCTCTGAGGGTGGATGACCCTGGGCTGTCTAGCTGCAGCTCCTCCTCTCTTCAGGTGCCCAAGGGCCACAGCTGATTCCTTGAGGGGAAAGAGCACCTGGAGGGACGTTGAGGTGCCCCATTTGCTTTTTGCATTGCCATTGCAGGAACTCACCCATGGGTTACACAATGGAGTGCAGATCTGCGCACATCCCCACGTTCTGCTGGACCAGGGTCTCCATGGCTCCCGCCATCTTCTGCATGGAGACCTCCATACGTGTACATCTGGGCACCACTTCATCAGATAGCAAGCGGACACACTCCTCCAACTCATGTGCCACCCTGTTCAGGGCTTTCAACAGCTCTGCGTGATGTTCCCCCGCCTTCTGCTTACTCTCGACGATGAGTTGGAAGGCCGAATCCAGAGCCTCGTCATCTGACTCAGACCTCACAGATGTCTCTTCCCCAGCAGTCCTCCGAGTGCAGGGGATCTCGGCTGAAACTGCCTCCTTCTGTTGTGGATGTGTCCGTGCGGTGACCACCAGATTGTGAACCGGCTCTAGATCTAGGTCCCACCGAGGTGTGCCTCTGCACTGATGGAGGGTGCGTGTAAACACTGTGATGAGTCTCCCAGGCTGCTTATTTCCAGCTCTTCAATGGATGAGGTGTCCTCTTGGCTGGGGCTGAGAACCTGGATAGAGCTGAAGGACTGGCTGGCTGAGGATGTCGGTCCCTGTGAACCAAGGTAGAGGTAATTAGTGCACTGCAGCACAGTCAGAAGCAGGAGAGAGGGCACTCATATTTGCGTTGCAAGAGGGATGATGTGGTGCAGGACCCCCACCTGGGTGTTTGCTGCCAGCCTCACCTTCCCCGCAGGAACGGTCCACATCCTCAACAGTCGGCGCAGTGGCACACTCCTCAAAGTGAGTAAGAGGCCTAATGTGGGCCACTCTACCCACGAACGGAACCCCTCCCTGCTGTTGTGAGCCAGCTACACCTGAATGAAAACAGATGGAGAGAGTGTGGACAGGATGCATGGCACTGCGTGGAATGCTTGTGTGGTGAGCGGAGCCATGGAGGGGTGAGGATGTGAGCTCCAGAGGATATGAGCCTGATGGAAATGTAAGGGTGCATGTGAGAGTTAATGGTGTTGGCCCTTGACGTGTGAGATCCTTGTGGATGCGTGATGGGTTTGTGAGTGTGTGAGTTGCGAGTGATGAGAAGAGCGACTTACCCTGGCAGAATGGATGAGACCATTCATCCTCTTCCTGCACTCAATGGCTATCCTCTTTTGCTGGGCATAGGCGCTGGCCACCGCTGCCACCGCCTCCCTTGCTGGATTGCTGACATTTCTTGCTGGTCTTCGCCCAGAGTGGGATAGAGGACTTTGTGGCAGGCCTCCACTACACCCAGTAGGTGCTCAAGGGAGGTGTTGCTAAATTTGGGGGTTGCGTGTTTCCTCCCTTTGGCAGCCATCAGTTCCCAGCAGCTTCCTATCCCTTGAAGAGTACTAGCTCTGTGCAGGGGCGGCCTTTAAATATGGCGCCCGGTTTACAGAAGGCCCGAGGTGACGGTGGGGTGCGTGAATCAGAGGCCACCCCGCCAGAAACCCTGTGTGTTTCCCGGGAATGCATTGTTAATGAGACAGGATGTGTTGGGAACAGAACGATACAGTGTGAAAAGTCACCATTGCGGCTGACAGGTAAAACATCCTTTATCCGGCCCGTTTCCGCACTTAGTGCAAATTCACCCAAGGTTTGTGATTCAAGACACCTGCTAATAGAATAAAGCCACAAGATTCCACAAGCTTTCAACAAACTAAAATAGACTTTGCTATACAAGGTCAGAAAGATGAAACAATTTACAGTATCTTACACTCTAACATTCAGGGTAAGTTTGAGGTAAATGCTAATTAACAAGCCAACCATGGCCAAACACAATACACTGCACAATAAATGACAGATGCGACCAAAACAGATTCCATGGATTTCTCAACAACCCATCCAAACATTAATCACATTTTGAGTCACCCAAACTCCATCTCTCTCACAAGAGTTTCCAATCTTCACCTTCAAAAATTTCACCTTGGAATTCTCTCCAAAGGTCAGTCCAACTCAGACAGCTTGAATGATGGCACACCTCACAGGGTTTCAATCTTGCCTTCCAAGATTCTGTTCCCCGGATTCCCGAGTACACTCAAGCATCAACTTGTAAGCACTGTTTCAGCTCTTCAGCTATGCCAAGCAGAACACCACTGCCCCAAAGGAGTACTTTCACCCCAACGGCCTGCGACATAGACTCACAAACCTTCAGCTGCCTTCTTGGATATTCAGGGCTTCTTCTTAGCCCTCATCAATTACCAGGGCTTCTCCCAAGCCCAGTTCACTTAAAGTCTGCTCCCCGTAGCTACTTTCTCTAATTAGAGCCTATTCCTCTGCTGCTCTCTTTTTCTTGACTTAACTGGGACCTGTTTCTGTCTGCTGTCTTTGTCTCTTACCTGAGACTTCGTTTTGGTACCTCTCCCTGTCCCTATCCTTATTCCCTCTCTATGGGACACTTCTTGAGACCCCTCCCTGTCCCCTCCCTTGCCCCTTTCTCTATGGCACTCCGCTCCCAGTCACCTGACCTGGGTTTTCACGGCCTCCTTCCTCTGCACAAATGCACTGGGCCGGTCCTCGGCCCAAAGAACGTAAAAAACGTATAATTGCATATGCGCAGCCCACTCCTGGCCTGTGCCTGTGTGGGAAGTCCAAAGACTGCAGGAAGAGCGGGTGAAAAGAGGACCCGGAGGCAATAACCACCACCTAGAAGAGTGGGTGAAAAGAGGACCCAGAGACAGTAACCACTACATTGAAAAGCTGTCCAATCCAATCCAGACTGTGGCTCCAGAGCAGGGTGGCCACATTTTGAGAGAAATCAATGTGTGCCATCACAGGAAAGCAGATAAGTAATTGGTTGGGGAATATTTTGCTCACTTAATTTAAAACCTGTGTAATTTATTAGCAATTGTAAGGTTTTATTTGTTATAGTAAGGTGTATAGCAGTAGTAAAGGCTGTTGGGAGCAGCAGTGTTTATTAATAATAAATTTATTAAGAATAAATAAATTAACAATAAAGATGGCAGAGCAGGTGATATGTCACGACTGCAGAATGTGGGGTCTCCTGGACAATAGGGTTAGCCAGGGCAAACATGTCTGCAGTAAGTGTCTGTAGCTTGAGGAGCTTCTGCTCAGAGACATTGAGCTGGAGGCTCAGCTGCAGACACTGCGATGCATCATACAGGGGGAAAGTTACCTGGATACTTTGTACCAGGAGGCAGTCACACCCCATAGGATAGAGTTTTCTGATTTGGCCAGTGGTCAAGGACAGGAGGGTGTGACTACAAGTGAGGTAGGTATGGAGACCTAGAATGAGGAACCTCAGCCTTTGCAATTGTCTAACAGGTTCGAGGTTCTTGCCTGTATGGATGAAAGTAATGGTTGCCAGGTGTATGAGCAAGCTGACTATGGCACTATGGTATAGGAAACTGTTTAAGCAAGGGGAGCAAACAGGAATGTAGTGGTAGTAGGGGACAGTATAATGAGGGGGATTGACACTGTTCCCTGCAGAAAAGAGCAAGAATCCAGAAGACTGTGTTGCCTGCTCAATGCCAGGGTTCGGGACATCTGCTCAGGACTGGAAAGGAACATGCAGTGAGAGAGAAAGGATCCAGTTGTCATGGTCCAAGTAGGTACATACGACATAGGCAGGAGGTTCTGCATAGTCAGTATGAGAAGCTAGGTACCAAGTTAAGAAGCAGAACCTCAAAGGTTCTCAAATAACCTCTGGATTAATACCTAAGGCATGTGCAAATTGGCATAGGGCAAATAAGATTAGAGAGATGAATGTGTGACTCAAATACTGGTGTGGGAGAAGTAGGTTCCGGTTTGTGGGGCACTGGCACCAGTACGAGGGAAAGTGGGAGCTGTACCGTTGGGACGGTCTACACCTGAGCCATGCTGGGACAAGTGTCCTTGCAAATTGCATAACTGTGGAAGCAGAGAGGGCTTTAAACTAAACAAGGGATGTGAGGGATCAAGTTTGGGCAGATGTGGCAAATCAAGGAGTAGATTCAAGGCATAATAGTAATATGGGAAATGAGGGTCATAGAATAGCAGGAAGGGGCAGAGAGATAACAGCTAAGAATACGCCAATAGCCAAGACTAGATGTTACAAAGATAACAAAAGACAAAACTAAAGACACTGTATCTGAATGTGTATAGCATTCATAACTAAGTAAATGAACTGATAGCGCACATTGAATTAAATAAATATGATCTGATAGCCATTACAGAGACATGGCTGCAGGATGACAAGAATTGGGTCCTGAAGATAGAGGGGTATATGACATTCAAGAAGAATAGGAAGCTAAGTAAAGGTATTGATCATAGTTGGCATTGGTGCAATAGTTAGAGATGATCTTGGTTCAGGAGATAGGATGTAGAATCAGTTTGATAAGGAATAGCAAGGGAATGAAGTCACTAGTGGGAGCAGTCGAAAGGCCCCATTTTTTTAAAAAAAACTTGTGAGATGCAGGCATCACTGGCCAGCATTTATTTCCCATCCCCAATTGCCCTTGTTGAGAGGGCATTATTAAGAGTCTGGAGTCACATGTAGGCCAGGTTAGGACAGCAGATTTCTTTCCCTTATGGGAACCAGATGGTTTTTTTATGACAATTTCATGGTCATCATTAGACTTTTAATTCCACCATCTGCCATGGCAGTATTTGAACCCAGGTCAGCAGAGCATTAACCTAGGTCTCTGGATTACTAGTCCAGTGACAATACCACTACACCATTACCTCCCCCTAGGGCTAAACATACAAGAAGAAATATTGGGTGCTTGTGATAACGGGATGGCAATAATCATGGGTGACTTTAATCTACATATAAACTGGAAAAACCAGATTGGAAGTGGTAGCCTGGATGAGAAGTTAATAGAATGCTTTCAAGATAGTTTCTTAGAGCAGCACATTCTGGAACCAACCAGACGGCAAGTTATATTAGACTTGGTATTGTGTAATGTGACAGGATTAATTAATGACCTCAGAGTGAAGGCACCCCTAGGTAGCAGCGACCACAATATGATTGAATTTTACATCCAGCTTGACAGGGAGAAGAGTGGGCCTAAGACTAGTATTTTAAACTTAAATAGGGCAACAATGTGGGCATGAAAGCTGAGCTAACTGAAGTGAACTGGGATACTAGGCTTGGGGATAGATCAATAGAGAAACAGTGGCTGACATATATGGGGATATTTCAGAATACTCAGAATAAGCATATTCCTACTGTAAAGAAAAATTCTAAAGGTAGAAGCCACCATCATTGATTAACTAAAGAAGTTAAGGAAAGCATCAAACTTAATGAAATAGCAAATAACTGCGCAAAGATGAGTGGCAGGTCAGACGATTGGTCAGAATATAAAGAATGGCTAAAAGGTTAATCAGGAATAAGAAATTAGAGTATGAGAGGAAGCTAGCTAGAAATGTAAAAACAATAGCAAGAGTTTCTACAGGCATTTAAAAAGGAAAAGAATAAGTAGAGTGTTGGTCCTCTAGAGAATGACTTTGGAGAGTTAATAGCAGATAATAAGGAAATGGCGGATGAAATGAACAAATATTTTGTTTCTGTCTTCACTATATAGGATACAAAAAACATTCCAGTAATAGCTATAAATCAGGAGGTGGAAGAGAAAGGGGAACTTAGTGAAATTACCATCACTAGGGAAGCAGTACTGTGCAAACTGATGGAGCTGTGGGCTGACAAGTCTCCGGGTCCTGATGGACTTCATCCTAAGGTCTTAAAAGAGGTAGCTAAAGAGGTAGTAGTTGCATTGGTGTTAATTTTCCAAAATTCCCTAGATTCTGGAAAGGTTCCATCAGACTGGTAAGTAGCAAATATAACCTCTCTATTCAAGATGGGAGGGAGGCAGAAAACAGGAAGCTATAGGCCAGTTAGCTCAACGTCCATCGTGGGGAAGGTGTTAGAATTGCTCACTAAGGAGGTTATAGCTGGGTACTTAGAGAAACTCAAGGTAATCGGGAAGGTCAGCATAGTTTTGTGAAAGGGAAATCATGTTGAACCAATTTATTAGAGTATTGCTGAAAAAAGAAACATGTCTAAGCTTTTCATCTTGCACCTGTCAGGACATTTGCAAGAATACTGGTGACTGTCAGTCACCATTAGTGGTGCATTCTCTATGGCAATGCCACTTGCCAACCTCCCTTCACTCTCTTCACATACAGTATAAATTGTTGTTTTCTCCTCATATTGGTATTCTTGTGAGTATCCTGATGAGTGCAAGATGAAAAGCTTAGACATGTCTCTTTTTTTTCAGCAATTCTCAAGTTCTGTAAAACAAAACAACAATTTATTGGAGTTTTTTGAAGGAGTAACATGCGCTGTGAATAAAGGGGAGCCTGTAGAAGCGCTATACTTGGATTTCCAGAAGACATTTTATAAGGTGCCAGATCAAAGGTTATTGTGGAAAATAAAAGCTCATGGTGTAGGGGGTAACGTATTAGCATGGATAGAAGATTGGCTGATTGGCAAAAAAGAGTATGCATAAATAGGTAATTTTCTGATTGGCAGGATGTGACGAGTGGAGCTCAGCAGGGGCCTGTGCTGGGGCCTCAACTTTTTACAATTAATACCAATGACTTAGTTGAGGGGTGTGAAGGCATGATAGCTAAATTTGCAGATGACACAAAGATAGGTAGAAAAGAAAGTATGTTGTGAAAGAGGACATAAGGATGTTGCATACAGATACAGATAGGCTAAGTGAGTGGGCAAAAATGGCAGATGGAGTATAATGTGGGAAAATATGAAGAAGTTCACTTTTGGCAGGAAGAATAATAAAGCAAAGTATTACTTAAATGGAGAATGGCTGCAGAATTCTGAGCTGCAGAGAGATCTAGATGTTCCAGTGCACGAGCCACAAAAAGTTAGTATGCAGGTACAGCAAATAATTAAGAAGGCTAATGGAAGGCTTCCTTTATTACGAGAGGAATTGAACATAAAAGTAAGGATGTTATGCTTCAGTTACACAGGGAAATGATGAGATCACATCTCGAATATTGTGTGCAGCTTTGGCCTCCTTATTTAAGGAAGGATGTGAACGCATTAGAGGCAGTTCAGAGGAGGTTTGCGAGATTGATACCTGGAATGTGCGGGTTATCTTATAAGGAAAGGTTAGACAGACTGGGCTTGTTTCCAATGGAGTTTAAAAGAATGAGGGATATCTTGATTGAAGTATATAAGATCCTGAACAATATTGACAAGGTGAGTGTGGAAAAGATGTTTTCTCTTGTGGGTGACTCCAGTACTAGGCGGCACTGTTTTAAAATTAGGGGTTACCCTTTTAGGACAGAGATTAGGAGAATTTTTATCTCTCAGAGGGTTGTGTGACTTTGGAACTCTCTGCCTCAGAAGGCGGTGGAGGTGGGGTCATTGAATATTTTTAAGGCAGAGGTAGATAGATTCTTTTTAGACAAGGGAATCAAATGGTACCGGGGGTAGATGGGAATGTGGAATTCGAAGCACAAACAGATCAGCCATGATCTTAATGAATGGCCGAGCAGGATCGAGGGGCCAAATAGCCTACTTCTGCTCCTATTTTGTATCATAAATAGAGAAGACAAGGCAAATGAATAAGGTAATAAGGGAAATGACAATCAGAGTGTGGCAGGAAGGGACAGAGTGTACAAACCTAAGAGTGCACCAGCAGATAAGGCTAAAAGTTACAATAAAAGCAAAAAGACAGAACTAAAGGCTCTGTATCTGAATGCACGTAACATTTGTAACAAAACATGAATTGACAGCACAAATAGAAATAAATATGTATGATCTTATAGCCATTACAGAGACAAGGCTAAAGGATGACAAAGACTGAGACCTGAATATTCAAGGATACATTTAGGAAGGACAGGAAGCTAAGAAAATGTGGAAGGGTAGCTCTGTTAATTAAGGATGAAATTGGTACAATAGAAAAAAGTGACCTTAGTTCTCGAGATCAAGATGCAGAATCAGTTTGGGTAGAGTTGAGAAATAGTAAAGGTAAGAAGTCACTTGTGGGGGTGACTGCTACCTAACAGTAACCACATTATAGTACAGGGTATACAGGGAGAAATAATGAGGGCTTGTGAGAAAGGTACGGCAATAATCACAGGTGATTTTAAGCTACATATAGATTGGACATACAATTTGGCAAAGGTAGCCTTGATGATGAGTTTATGGAGTATTTTCTGGACAGATTCTGAGAGCAGCACATTTTAGCAGCAACCAGACAGCAAGCTATACAAGACCTGGCCATGTGCAATGAGACAGGATTAATTAATTACCTCATAGTGAAGGCACCCCTATGCAGCAGTGATCATAATATGACTGAATTTCACATTCAGTTTGAGGGTGAGAGGAGTGGATCTAAGACCAGCATTTTAAATTTAAATAAGGGCCATTATGAGGGGCATGAAGACAGAACTAGTTAAAGTGAACTGGGAAATTAGGCTAAGGGATAGGTCAGTAGAGATGCTGTGGCAGACATTTCAGAAGATATTTCAGAATACTCAGAAAAGCTACATTCCAGTGACAAAGAAAGACTAAGGAAAGAACACATCATCCAAGGCTAACCAAAGAAGTTAAAGATAGTATTGAATTGAAAGAAAAAGTGTATAATCTGCAAAGATGAGGGGCAGGTCAGATTTTGGACATGATATAAAGAATAGCAAAGAATGACTAAAAGATTAGAAAAGAGGGAAAAAATTAGAGTACCAGAGAAAGCTCGCTAGAAATATAAAAGCAGATAGTAAGAGTTTCTACAGGTATTTAAAAAGAAAAAGAGTAAGTAAAATGAGTGTTGGTCACCTAGAGAGTGAGAATGGGGAATTAATAATGGAAAATAAGGAAATGGTGGATGAACTGAACAGATATTTGCATCTGTCTTCATTGTAGAGGATACAATGCTAAGGCCTTAAAGGAAGTGACTGTTGAGATAGTAGATGTGTTGGTTTTAATTTTCCAAAATTCCCTAAATTCAGGAAAGGTCCCAACAGACTGGAAAATAGAGAATGTGACTGCTCAGTTCAAGAAAGGAAGGAAACAGAAAGCAGGAAACTATGGGTCGGTTAGCTTAACACCTGTCATAGGGAAATTTCTGGAATCTATTATTAAGGGAGTTATAGCGGGGCACTTAGAAAATCTCAATGCAATCAAGCAGAGTCAACATGGTTTTGTGAAAGGGAAATCATGTTTGATTAATTTATTGGAGCTCTTTGAGTAACAAGCAAATGCATAAAGGGGAACCTGTGGATGTGCTGTACTTAGATTTCCAGAAGGCATTTGACAAGGTTCAACCATCAAAGGTTGCTACACAAAATAAGAGCTCATGGTGTAGGGGGTAACATACTACCATGGATAGACGATTGGTTTGCTAACAGGAAGCAGATAGTGGGGATAAATGCAGCTTTCTCAGGTTTACAAGATGTGGTGAGTGGAATGCCACAGGGATCAGTGCTGGAGCCTCAACTACTTACAATTTATATCAATGGTTTGGTTGAAGAGAACGAATGTATGGTTGCTAAATTTGCTGATGAGATAAAGATAGTAGTAAAGTAGGTTGTGAAGAGGACATAAGGGCATGGATAGGCTAAGTGAGTGGGCAAAAATGTTTGCAGATTGAATATAATGTGGAAAATGTGAACTTGTCCACTTTGGCAGGAAGGATAGAAAAGCAGCATATTATTTAAATGGGGAGGGGTTGCAGAACTCCGAGGTACAGAGGGATCTGGGTGTCCTGGTACATGAATCAGGAAAAGTTAGTATGCAGGTACAGCAAGGAAGGCAAATGAAACCTTGTTATTTATTGCAAGGGGAATGGAATATAAAAGCAACAATGTTTTGCTATAGTTGTATAGTTTGTATAGTTGGTGAGACCACATCTAGAGTACGGTGTATAGTTTTGGTCTCCTTATTTAAGAAAGGATGTAAATGAATTAGAAGCAGTTCAGAGAAGGTTCACTTGATTGATATAAAGCATTGGAGCAGGGGGCATTATCTAATGAAGAAAGGCTGGGCCTGTATCCATTATAGTTTAGAAGATTGTGAGGTGATCTTATTGATATAAGATCCTGAGGGGACTTGACAGGGTGGATGCTGAAAGGATGTTTCCTCTTGTTGGAGAGACTAGAATTAGGGACACAGTTTAAAAATAAGGGACCTCCCATTTAAGACGGAGGTGAGAAGACTTTTTTCTCTCGATGGTTGTGAATCTTTGGAACTCTCTTCCCCAGAGAGCGGTGGAGACAGGGTCAATGAATATTTTTAAGGCAAAGGTGGATAGACACTTGACTAACAAAGGAGTCAAAGGTTATCAGAGGTAGGTGGAATGTGAAATTGAGGCCATAATCAGATCAACCATGATTTTATTGAATGGCAGAGCAGGCTTGAGGGGCCAAATGGCCTACTCCTGCTCTTAATTCATATGTTCATATGACTTGGAGTTCCTGACCTCTGTTCCCGATGAGCATGTAAGTTTGGGTTTCTTAATAGGGAGGCATTAAATTGTATAAGGATGTGGATGAATGACATGATGGATGGATAGAGTCTGAGGGAGTACATAGAAAGGGGATAATGAGTGGACTTGCAAGGTAAGTGGGTGTGAAAAGCAATGTTATGGAGTAGACTTGACCAGGTGTGATGAAGCACAGCATATGTAAATGGATTTTTAACTGTACTCACCTTTACTGACATAGTTAGGTCATTAAAAGACTTCCTTTGCACTAAATCCAGGAACATGGAACAATGCTTCTGCTGCTGACCCCCTCGCCCACCTCCAGCCACACCTTCTTTGTGGCAGAAACAACTTCTTCCTCCTGTTGCTGGGGAACAGTATCTTTCTCTGGCTCCACACTGACCCCAGCAGTACATCAAGCGATGCATTTTTAAATCAAGGCGCAGCTCTTCAGCATCTTGAATCCAACATGAAAGTTCCCTCTCTCTTTGTGCAAATACCCATCTCTCCAAATTGCATCATTGGATTGGCCTTTTAAATACTGGAGTTGAGATTGTGTCAAGCGGGTCCTCATCACGGCCACAGCTGTTCAATCGGCACCAAACTCAGAAGTCAGGTAATAATGATAGGGTGTTAAAAATGCCACGGACAGATACACTGAAATTCCTTCTGGGTCACCGATGCAATATTGAGCCCCCGACCTTTCTCGCCCACCTCCAGTCCTAATGTGCCTCCAAGTTATTATTAGGGCCAAAGAAGCAATTTTCCCATAAGCAGTGGAGTTTTATTTTTAGAGCGATCACCCGGTTTGTGAAGATTGTGGAAAATGGATTATTATGTACAAAATGGATTGCAGTAAATCTGCAAAGCTGTTTGAGCAGAGGCAAGAGCTGGATGCAAATATTGTAAGAAAGCAGATAAAAATAAGAAAGGTGTGTCATTCAACTGAGCCCATGAGAGATAGATTTTAACTGAAGTGTCATTCTTTTGCTGCACAGCAGATAAGCTGTCTTTCCAAATTGAAGATTGAATCCTTTCTCACAGGAATGTGTTGTGTCCTGTCCTGTATCTGACATACCTTTCATTAAAATTAGCATATCCTGTTGCTGATTTTCTCCTTTTTTACCTTCTGCCAAAGGCACTGGGGTATAACTCCATGAGCACTGACAGCCCTCTGGTACCTTGTCATTCTTCTATATGAGCCACACTAGATGCAAGTGTTGGTAAGCTATTCAATTACAGTTAAACTCTGTCCTGTCCTTGAGCATTGCCCACATTTGTATTGGGGATCACTGATTTTTTTTCATTATTCTTTCATGGGATGTGGGCATTGCTGAAAAGGCTAGCATTTGTTAATTCCCAATTGCCCTTGAACTAAGTGGCTTGCTAGGCTATTTCAGAGGGCAGTTAAGAGTCAACCACATTGCTGTGGATCTAGAGTCACACGTAGGCCAGACCACGCACGGAGGGCATATTTCCTTCCCTAAAAGACATTAGTGAACCAGATGGATTTTTATAACAACCGATGATAGTTCCATGACACCATTACTGAGAGTAGCTTTATATTCCAGTTGTATTAATTGAATCCCATAGTGGGATTTGAATCCGTGTTCCCAGAGAATTAGTCTTTGGATTACTAGTTCAGTGACATCACCATCACGCCACCCCCGGTCCCAGAATTGCATTCAAAAATAATGATTTCACCGCCGCTTTGCCTGCCTTGCCCTTGTTCCTAACACAGAGCAGTGAGGCAAACTGAAGCACGCTAACTACTGACTAGTTCATTCCGAGAGTCAGCGAGAACAACGGGTGCTAAAAGTGCAGGAGAGAGAGAGTGTGAGATCACTCCAAGAGTTGACGAGAACAGTGGGGGCTAAAAGTGCAGAGAGAGAGAGAGAGTGGGAGATCACTCCAAGTGTCGGCGAGAATAGCAGGGGCTCAAAGCGTGGAGAGAGAGAGCGGGAGTTCACTCCGAGAGCCGGTGAGAACAGCGGGCACTAAAAGCGCGGAGAGAGAAAGCAGGAGCTCACTCCAACAATCAGTGAAAACAGCAGGGGCTGAAAGCATGGAGATAGAGAGAGAGTGGGAGTACACTCTGAGAGTTGGCGAGAATAGTGGGTGCTAAAAGCGCAGTGAGAGAGAGAGAGACAAAGAGAGCGGAAGTTCACTCCGAGAGTCAGCGAGAACAGCGGGGGCTAAAAGTGCGGAGAGAGTGGAAGTTCACTCCGAGAGTTGTGAGAACAGTGGGGTCTAAAAGTGCAGAGAGAGAGAGAGTGGAAGTTCACTCCGAGAGTTGGTGAGAACGGAGGGGTCTAAAAGTGGGGAGAGAGAAAATGGGTATTCACTCTGAGAGTTGGCGAGAACAACGGGGGCTGACCTCTAACCAGTTTCAGCATTCTAAAACAAAAATCAAGGTGCGATGTCACAGGTAGGTGACTGGCTGGTGAGTATCCATTGGCTTTGCTTGGTTGTCCTTCAAATTGGTCATTTATTTGTAATTGTAAGGTTGCAGTAGCATCATTACAGTTTATAAATAGTAGTAAGCTTATCCTGAGTAGTAGGATTTCTTAATTATAAATAAATTAAGAAAAATCATTAAATTAATTAACACATAATAAAAGAGTGTGAGAGGAGCCAGAAGTTCAAAAGGAGCGCAAGAGGAGCCGAGAGTTCAAATGGAGCTAGCTGTGGTGCTGATGGTGGGTCTCAGTGGACCGACCAGATTTGGAGAAAATCAAGTGTTAAGTCATAGGGAGGTAGAGAAGAGCCCAGGAGGTAAAGAAATGCAAGAGGGAGAGAGCAGTGAGACTTCATAAAGAGGTTTGGGAGGGAGAGGAGGAGATGATTGGTGAGTGACAGGTGAGTAAACACTTTATATAAGGTTTAAGGTATGTCAGTGCAACTCGGCCATGTGGAATGTGCATCTTGCGGGACGTGGGAAGTCATGCAGGCACAAAGTGCCCCCGATGACTACATCTGCAGAAAGTGTTACCAGGAACAGAAACTTGAGCTCCGGGTTGTGGAACTTGAGCGGTGGCTGGAGTCACTGTGATTAATCCGCAAGGCTGAGAATTACGTGGATAGCATGTTTAGAGAGGTGGTCACACTGCAGCTAAGAAGTACAGGCAGAGAGAGAATGGGTGACCACCAGAGTACCTAAGAGGAACAGGCAGGTAGTACAGAAATCCCCTGAGGCTATCTTGCTTTCTAACCACTTTTCTATTTTGGATAATGGTGAGCAAGATAGTTCCTCAGAGGACTGTAGTGATTCCTCAGAGGACTGTAACAAGAGCCAAGTTTGTGGCACCACAGGTGGCTCAGCTGCACAGGAGGGGAGGAGGATGCGTGGAAGTGCTATAGTGGTAGGAGATTCCATAGTTAGAGGAGCCAACAGGCATTTCTGCGGCCATAGATGTGACTCCAGGATGGTATGTTGCCTCCTTGGTGCCAGGGTCAGGGATGTCACAGAGCAGCTGCAGGACATTCTTTTGGGGGAAGGAAGCAGCCAGAGGTCATGGCCCACATTGGGACCAATGACATAGGTAGGAAAAGGGATGAGGTCCTGAAAGCAGATTTTAGTGAGTTAGAAAGGGAATTAAAAAGCAGGACCTCAAAAGCAGGACCTCAAGATTACTCCTAGTATCACGTGCTAGTGAGCATAAGAATAGGAAGATTGAACAGTTCAACATGTGGCTGGAGAAATAGAGTAGGAGGGAGGGCTTTAGGTTTCTGAGGCATTGGGATTGGTTCTGGAGCAGGTGGGACCTGTACAAGAAGGACAGGTTACACCTTAACAGCTCTGGGACTAATGTCCTCACAGGGAGGTTTGCTAATGCTATTAGGGAGGGTTTAAACTAGATTGTCAAGGGGATGAGACCTGAGGAGAAATTCAGAGTGCAGCGGAGAAAACTGGCAGTGGGAAGTAGTGAAGTATCAACTGATAACGAGGATATATCAGGAAGTAGTATCAAGGTAGATAGAATACTTGGAGAGTGTGATAGAATTAGAGTAGGCAATAGTAAGTCATGAGACGGGGTCAGAATAAAGGGGAGAGTAAAAAAGCCTAAATCAGGGCTAATGTGCATGTATGTGAATACACGGAGTGTGGTTAATAAGATTGGTGAACTGCAGGCACAGGTTGACAAATGGAATTATGATATTATTGCTGTAACAGCGACCTGGCTCAAAGAAGGGCAGGACTGGGCATTAAATATTCCTGGGTACAAGGTGTTTAGGAGAGGCAGGAAAGGAAGAAAAGGTGGGTGAGTGGCAATATTGATTAAAGATAGCATTACAGCTTTGGAGAGAGAGCTTGTCAAGGATCTCTGGCTAGAGGTAAGGAATGAAAAAGGTGCAATAACATTGATTGGTGTAGTATATAGACCACCAACTAGTGGAAGGGATATGGAGAAACAAACTTTAAAAGAAATTACAGAGAGATGCAAGAATTATAGAGTGATTATAATGAGGGTCTTCAATTATCCAAATATAGACTGGGATAGGAATAGTACAAAGGGAAAAGAGGGGCGAGAGCTCCTGGAATGTATTCAAGATAATTTTCTGCAGCAGTATGTTTATAGTTGAACAAGAAGACGTGCACTTTTAGACCTGGTTCTGGGGAATGAGTTGACTCAAGTGGATCATATATCAGTGGGAGAGCCTCTGGGGGACAGTGACCATTGTATCATAAGGTTTAGGTTAATCACGGAAAAGGACAGGAACAACCCAGAGCAGGGATAATTAACTGGGGGAAAGCCAACTTCAATGGAATGAGAATGCATCTGAGTCAAGTGAGTTAGAATCAAATGTTGGCAGAAAAGACAGTGGCTGAACAATAGGCAACCTTCAGAGAAAAAGTATTGCAGACGATGTCAAGGTATATTCCCATGAAGGAGAAAAGTAGGACAAATAAATCCAGACCACACTAGATGATAAGGGAGATGGAGGTAAAGATGAAAAAGAAGAAGTGCGTGTATGACAGATGTCAGGTAGAAAATACAATGGAGAATGAGGCCGAATATAGAAGGACCAGAGGGGAAGTGAAGAAACTAATAAGAAAAGCAAGAAGAGAGCATGAAAAGATGCTGGCAATTAATATAAAAGGGAATCCCAAGGTCTTCTATAAGCATGTAAATAATAAAAGGGTAGTAAAAGAGAAGAGAAGGGCCAATTAGGAACAAAAAAGGGGACTTGCATGTAGAGGCTGGAAAAAAGCAGGGGTGTTGAATGAGTACTTTGCATTTGCCTTTACAAGGGAAGAAGATGCTACCCAGGCCGAGGTGAGAGAGGAGGTAACCAGTACACTAGAAGAACTTACAATCGAGAGGAAGGAGGTGTTGGAAAGGCTATCCTTATTTAAAATAGATAAGGTACCAGGACCAGATGAGATGTATCCAAGGGCACTGAGGGAAGTGAGAGTGGAAAATGCAGAGGCACTAGTGATAATCTTCCAGTCTCCCTTAGACATTGATGGGGTGCCAGAGGACTGGAGAATTGCAAATGTTACGCCCTTGTTCAAAAAGGGGTGCGAGAATAAAGCTGGCAAGTACAGACCAGACAGTTTGATCTCAGTGGTAGGGGAACTTCTGGAAACTATAGTACAGGCTGAAATCACTCGTCACTTAGACAAGTGCAGAATAATTAAGGAAAGCCAGCATGGATTCATTAAGGGAATATCATATTTATCTAACTTGTTGGAGTTTTTTGAGGAGGTAAAAGAGAAGGTTGATAAGGGAAACGCTGTTGATGTGGTGTATATGGATTTTCAAAAGGCATTTGATACAGTGCCACGCAACAGACTTGTGAGAAAAATTCTAGGTCGTGGAATAAAAGAGAAAGCAGGCACTTGGATAAGAAATTGGCTGAGTGACAGGAAACAGAGAGTAGTGATAAATGGTTGGTTTTCAGATTAGTAGGAGGTTCGTAGTGGAGTTCCCCAGGAGTCAGTGTTGGGACCCTTGCTTTTCCTGATATATGTTAATGAACTAGACTGTGGTGTGCAGGGCATGATTTCAAAATTTGCAGATGATACGGAGATCAGAAATGTTGTCAACTGTGATGGGGATAGTGTTGAACTTCGAAAGGATATAGACATGTTGGTGGATTGGGCAGACGAGTAGCAGATGATGTTCAATGCAGAGCAGTGTGAGGCAGGAAAAATAGGGTGAGACAGTATAAAATAAAGAGAGAGCCTCTAAAGGAGGTGCAGGAACAGAAGGACCTCGGTGTAGACGTACATAGGTCATTGAAGATGGCAGGGCATGTTGAGAGAGCAGTTAATAAAGCATAAAGTATTTTAGGCTTTATTAATAGGGCACTGAGTATAAGAGTAAGGAGGTCATGTTGAACTTGTATAAGACACTAGTCAGGCTTCATCTGGAGTACTGCGTTGAGTTCTAGGCACTATACTTGGGGAAGGATGTGAAGACTTTGGAGAGAGTACAGAGGAGAGTCACAAGAATGATTCCAGCGATGAAGAACTATAGCTATGAGGATAGATTGGAGAGGTTGAGACTCTTTTCCTTGGGGAAAAGAAGGCTGAGAGGAGACTTGATAGTGGTATTCAAGACCCTGAGGGGTATGGACAGGGTAGTGAGAAACTGTTCCCACTCAAGAGAACATCAAGAACTAGAAGGCACAGATTCAAAATAATTGCCAAAAGGAGTAAATGTGGTATGAGGAAAATTTTTTTCACCCAGAGGGTGGTTGGAGTCTGGAACAAACTCCCTGAAAAGGTGGTGGAGGCAGGTTCAATCGAGGTATTCAAAAGGGAATTGGATTGCTACCTGAAATGAGAGAATGTGCAAGGTTACGGGGATAAGGCAGGGGAGTGGGACTAGATGGAATACTGTTTCAGAGAACCAGTGCAAGCTTAATGGGCCGAATGGCCTCTTTCTGCACAGTAAAGATACTGTGACACTGTAGCTAAGGTTAGCTATCTCAGCTCAAATTGGGGATGAAGCCTGGGTTTTCTGGTCTGCTTGACCTATTGGGCAGTCCGAATTACTCACTGAGTCATACTGAGTGGCTAAGCACTTTTTAGCTACACTTTTTACATTATTTGTTTCCCTTGGTCACATTCCTTTCTCCTTGAGGATACCACATGGGATTTCCTAATTGAGAACAATGAGTTAGGTCCCTTTTCCTATTGCCACTCCATGGTTGCTTCTTAAAGTATGTAACAGTAACCTTGAGGTTACTGTTTAACCTTCAGCCCATGGGCCAAATGCAGCCCGTGAAGCCCCTCTGCTGTGGCCCATGGAGCCAGTTTCAAAATGCCGGTAAGGCGGGTGAGTGAAGTGGAAGATTCTGCAAGGAATTGCTCCTCCAATAATAAGCCGTTCCTTTCCTCTGTTTGCTGCTGAGAGGCTCGCCAGTGAGTAGCAAATGTGGAGAGAACCAGACTGTGCTTGGAAGAGCAGCAAACTCTGGCTGCAGTGAGTATGCTAGGGAAGGAGAGGTTTTAAGGGGTTGGGGAGGAAGAGGAAGAGAGAGACTGGCTGCGGGGCCTTAGAGGGAAGAAGCTGGCTGCAGGGCCCAAGAAGGAACAGGCTAGCTGCAGGGCCCGGGGATGGGAAGAGAGGCTGGCTGCGGAGCTGCTTGGGTGAAGAGACTCGCTGCCGGTGGTGCCTGAGACAGAGGGTGTAATTTTTCTTGTCTGTTGGTGTCTGGTATCATGGCGGGTGTGAGCGGACAATATGGCAGGCAGCCAAAAATCGGTTTTATGACGTTATGAAACCAGTTTGCAATCATCCACTCCGCCCATCAATGGTGGGCCGCATTTCCTGCCGTTGCCATCAGGAACTTCATTTTAATACATCTGCATATTATTATAAGGCCAGCTCGCTGGAATCATCCCCCCACGTCAAATTTACCGCCCATGCCGACGGAAAAACACGCCGGTGCAGAACATATCTTGACAAGTGTGACGTGCAGAAGTCAAGACTTACCACCAAGGCCTTGTTCATATTGCGGACATCCGAGGAGCAGAAGATGCTGGAGCCCTACAACATTGGGACCTTGAAAGAACGTGCATCACATGCTGGGTAGATTCACATGGACATTGCTTTGCCACAAAGCAGCTCATGGAAGGTGGATGGTCACTGTTGAGTGTCTGCTTTGAAACATCAGTGTCTTGGCCATAGGCTGCTACGGATGATCAATGAGGGGGTGGAGAGGAACGTACACCGGAGGGGTTGGGGAGGAAGGTCTAGGTTTGACTGGGAGAGGAAGGTGTGTCGGGGGGTGTTGAGATTGGGAGAGGAGGAAAGATGGTGTCGATGGGAGGTGGGGTTGGGAGGGGAGAATGATGGTGTTGGGGGAGGGTGAGGTTGGGAGGGGGGAAATGATGATGTCGGGGGGTTGAGCTTGGGGGGAGTACAGGGGAGGAGGGTTTAACAGAGGAGAATACGGCAACTGGGGAGCCAGATGTAAGGGGGGAGGAAGGCGTAAGGAGGGGGGAAGGAGTTCAGAGTGGGGCAGGACTTCGGGTGGAGGAAGGAGTTCATAGGTGGGCAGGACTTCGGGTGGAGGAAGGAGTTCAGATGGGGCAGGACTTCCAGGGGGAAGAAGAAGTTTGGAGAGGGGAAGGAGTCTGCAGAGGGGAGAAGGAGTCCAGGGTGAGGAAGGAGTCCGGGAGAGTAAGGAGTCCAGGAAAGGAAGGAGGCTGGGAGGAGGAAGGAGTCTGGAGGGGGTAGCAGTCTGCAGGGTAGAAGAAGTCCAGGGGGAGGAAAGAGTCTGGGGAGGAAGGAGTAAAGTTGGAAGAAGGAGGGGAGGAAGGAATAAGGGTGGAGGAAGGTGTAAGTGGGGGGAATGACCAGGTGAACATGCAAGGGAGGGGTCTGCGGAGTTGATGACTGCCTCCTGGGGAGTGAAATGAGGGTGGGTGTGGTAGAATGGAATGGTGAGAATGAGAGAGGGCAGAGTGAGTTGGTAGGGTGGGAGTATGTGGGTGCGACGGTAGCATTAGAAGTGACAACGAGAGTGGTTGGTGAGGGCTTGGAGGCAAACACAGACCCTAGGGGTGGGTGGAGGAAGTCGGGGATGCCAATGTGAATGGGGGTGTGATTCTCAGAAAGGTAGGGAATGTATGCATTCACCTGGACATGCCCGAAAGAAAAGTGTTCTGGCTGGTAGGTGACGGCGGGGAGGTGGAAGGTAATGCCAGTAGGATTGACAGTGATGGGGAGAAAGGACATGGATGAATGGGGCAGGGGAAAGGATGGGAGAACTGAAGACAAATTTTACTAACACCGTGCTTCTAAAACCAAAAGTGAAAGAAGACTCGTGTTGGGTGGGAACAGGTGCTGCATGGGAGTGTGATCAGTGAGAGGATGGAGATGCAGGTCAGCTCAGATAGGGAACTGAAAGGGAACCCCAGCAGGACATTGAGATGAGCGTGATGGAGGAAGGATCCACGAAGGATCCTCCCATCCGTGGGAGAGTGTTTGCATGAGGCTCTGAAAAGCCCTGTCATACACACCTTCTCCCTCCAGAATCACTCATGGGCCAGCTGATTGCAGCTGAACTGCTAGTGAGGGTGGGGGGTGCAGTGGGAGGACTCGCAAAGCTTGTCAATGAAGCTGAAAAATACCATTACACATCATTCAGTGAAAGTGAATATATTTTCAGATTATAAGGTGACAAAATGTGTTAATCCGTGCAACCAGTTGTGATCAGAATTTCTTAACTTTTCTAGGCCGAACACTTCTAGGTGCTGCCCTGCAGCAAGGTTGGAGACAGCCTGTGCAATGGTCGGCCCTGTTGCCTTTGATGACTTTGGCATGCGTCCTCCAGAGAGCCAGGTTTTTGAGGGCCTGGGTCAAGATGACCAAACTTGACCCTTCTTCTGACTGCAGCCCAAAAACTTCAGGCCAGTATCACCATGATATGGTTGAAAACACTTACAATCCCCAACATGACTGGCCTGTCCAGTGTTGAAAATAGGCCTGATTCAAGGTGACCAGCCCTCACCCTCCTTCGAACTGCAGCCCAGATACTCAGATCCACTCTTCTTTTACTATAATTTAACTCAGACATGTCAAAACATATTTCCTGTTGTTCCAATGTCCATTTAGTTGATTCCACGCGAAGTCCAGATAAATGTCATCAGCTTCTGCTGGTTTTCCATGGACAATCTATCCAGACAAATATTATCAGTTCTCATTGTATGAGCATTCTTCTGCTGTTTGAGGTGGCACAGTAACAGCACAGTAACAGCACCTGGCTCCAAAGTTAATGAGGGTTTGAATGACTATATTTCCAGTACTATTGTCTGTGGCACAGACCTTAGTTGCATAATTCCTTGAGTGCATTGTATTGATGATGTGTCCGTTATGCCATTGTATTGGGTAATCAGACTTCTTGATTGCATTAGTCAATGTCCAAACCTTTTTGAAAAGTCGCTGTGTTTTTACTAAATATCCAAATTAACCCTTTGCTGCCCAGCCCTGTACTGCTGACTGCAGCTTGGCTTTTTGTAATTTATAGTTCCAATCATGAGGTCAAAACATGTCTATGGTTTTGAAATTATGTTTCATAGATTTCCCAGTTGGAAGGGATTCCAATCCTACAAAGTGATGAGAAGAGTTACTTAACCTGGCGGGATGGATGAGACCATTCATTCTCTTTTGACACTGGGTAGCTGTCCTCTTTTGCAGGGCATTGGCACTGATGACCGCTGCCATTGACTCCCGTGCTAGATTGGTGACCTTGCTTGCTGGTCTTCACCCAGAACAGGGATAGAGAACTTCACGGCGGGCCTCCATTTAAATACCAACTGAACTCATTAACAGGGCTGCCCGTCCAAACTTCGCATTTTTCATGGAACCTCATGCACTGGCAGGATGAGGTTTCATGAGGGTTTTATAACCTTAATAAAAATGTTTAATAAAATTCATAGACATGTCCCAGCTCATGTGACACTGTCACATGAGGGGACATGTCCGAATAATTTTTTCAAATCTTTTTTTCCGTTTTTTACAGTGAAATTAAACTCCCTGAGTCTGCTCCATGCCTCAGGGAGATTTCTGCGCTCTTTCGAGAGTGTGGGCCCCGACTCTCCCTCCTCCCCCCGCCTGCATAGGGAGTGCTGAGCGCTTCCAGGTGCGCATAATGCTGGGCGGGCCTTAATTGGCCCACCCACGTAAAATGGTGGCACGCAGCCGATCACGGGTGGTAATCGGCTGTGCGCCTGCCTGCGCCCGCTCCTCCTGCCCAGCCCGCACAATGGGGAGAAAATTCTCCACCATCTTTCTGAAATTTGCTCATGAGAAAAAAATGGAAATGAAGCTCCCCATGTGAAAAGGTTGGACAAGCCTGTTTTACACAATCTTTCCTTGATAATTTAAGTTAGATTTTGTTACACTACCTCCCATCTCCAACCACTCTGCCAAACAGCCTTTTTACCCCATCTCCAAAATTATTATAAGTAATAAACAATCATTTCAAAAGAATTCCACTTGCCAACCAATCAGCACTCTCTTCTCATACAGTATAAAGTTGTCGCTTCCCCTGACATTAATATTCTTGCGATTAGCCTGATGAGTGCAAGATGAAAACCTTTGACAAAATGTCTTTTTTCAGCAATGCTCAAGTTCTGTACTATCAAATGACTAATTATTTTAATGCTTCCATGATTTTTCTCTCATGGGTTGCTTGCAGCAGTGTCCTGGAGATTAATCTTTAATTCCTGGAAACTCCGGGATAATCCTGGAGGGTTGGTAGGCCCAACACAAACCCATATTCTGTCGATCCACTGTTTAATGTATTAGTGTTATAACTTGCTACATAGCCAGCCTGTGCAAAATATTGAACCAGAAATTATTTAAAACAGAGCAACTTCAGCATGTGCTGTCAGCAAGTGTTTGCAGGGATAAACTGGATGTTTGTGGTGAAATTATTGCAGATATAAGTTTAGAGAGATCCGATAAGGAATATAAATACTAACACTAATTCTCATGAAAGTTATTTCATTGAAGATCTTTTAACCCCACATCTTGAAATGTAGCCTCAAGCATCTACAAAAGACTGAATGGCTGGAGAGTGAGCAGGAAAAGTGCAGTTGTGAATGGAAGAGCAGCAAGCATGGGAGAGAAGGAATCTATGACTGGAGGAGCAGCAGGTGTAGGAGAGAGGGAAACTACAAGTTGTGCAGCAAACTTCAAGAGGGTATGGGAGGGGGTTGGGCAAGAGAAGGGTAGGTGTGTCTGGAAGTGAACAGCACATGGTGGGAGGGCAATAAGTGAGGAACTGGACAAGGCCTGAGCCCTGGGCAGACTGAACTTCAGAAGGCGAGAGCACTCTGGCTTCATCAGTAAAAGTTGTAGGAAATTCCCCAGTAGCCAGGTAGCCCTTGATGGGAGGGAATGAGCAGATGAAAGTGATGGGATTGGCAGTGTGTCCGGTTGCAAGCTCTGAATCAGAGTAAGGCTTGGAAGTGCCCCCCATTCACAGCTCTCAATGACCCTGGACTCAACCTGGAGCCACATGACCTAAAGCAACAAATGATCACAAATCCAGAGTGCCCAATATCATGGCCAGATAAACACACACAGGCTGGGGTGAGGTTGATCAATGAATTTAGTTTCAATGAGCACCTAAGGCTTTCTCTTGGGCAGCCTTATGATGCAGGCTGAATTATTGATCACATCTCTCTTCGCTTAGGTAGTCCCTTGGCATCAAGGATGATTTGCTTCCACTCCGATTCGATTAGTTCTGAGTTGGGTGATAAGTCCAATGTGTGATCTGCAGACTCTGCCACGAGTTGTTTGGAGATTTGTGCACATTATCCGATGCCTGTCCTTCTGGGAGTCCCCTGCCATGACTGAGTTCAGAAGAGAGCAGTTGCTTCAGGAGTCTGGTGTCAGGCATATGAATGACATGTCCTGTCCAGTAGAGCTGGTTTTGAGTGATTAGCACCTCGATGCTGGGCATGTTGGCTTGGGAGAGGGCGCTGCTGTTGGACCAACTTTCTTGTCACCAAATACATTGGATCTTGCGAAGGCACTGCTGGTGGTACTTCTCCAGCCCTTTGAGGTGCCTGTTGTATGTTGACCAAGTCTCGGAAGCAAATAGGAGTGTGGGGATCATTGCTACACAGTAAACCATGACCTTAGTCTCGGTTTCAGATCTTGGTCCAATACTCTTTTCCTAAGTCAGTTGAAGGTTAACTGTCACCTTGGAGGCAATGAAGAATTTTGTCATCTATGTCTACCTCTATCGAGAGGAGGCTCCCAAACTATGGAAAATGGTCCACGTTTTCCAGGATCTTGCAATTGGTCTTAAATGACTGAGTGGGGTCGGGGGAGTGGTGGGGTGGGGAGGTGTTTTCCTGTGGGAGCTGGTTGGAAGAGGACCTTAGTTTTCTGTGTGTACCACCTCATTTCCCTCAAGTGGGAAGAGGGTTGCATGTTGGGGAATCTCAGGTACACTGTAATCATGACTATATTCAAGAAGGGAGACAAGTCCGATTGCAGTAACTACAAAGGAGTCTCCCTGCTGTGTGACCAAGGGAAGATCATTGCAAGGATCCTTCTCAATTGCTTCCTCCCCATGCCGAAGAACTCCTTTCAGAGTTGTAGTGCAATTTTTGCCCAATGAGATGCACCACAGACATGATCTTCACTGCATGGCAAATTCAAGAGAAATGCAAGGAACAGCACTAACCGCAGTATATGGCCTTTTTTAATCTCATGTTAGCATTTGACCCTGTCAACTTCGAAGGCTTATAGAATATCCTCCACAAATTTGGCTGCCCTTGGAAATTTAGCACCATCCCCTGCCTACTCCTCAATGACATACAAACCCAGATCCTCATCAATGAAACCATAACACTATCTCAGTGAAGAGTGGTGTCAAGCAAAGTTATGTCACTGCACCAACCCTCTTCTCCATTTTCCTCACTGCAATACTGCACTTCACCTCCAGCAAATTGCCCACAGGCATGGAGATAATCTACAGATCAGAAAGGAAACTGTTCAACCTACGCTGCCTTCAATCCAAAACCAAAACCACTCCAAACACGGTCATTGAGCTTCGGTATGCAGATGACACTTGTGTATGCGTTCACTGAGAAACCTAATTCCAGATCATTGTTGACCCCTCCGAAGCATATGAGAAAATGGGCCTTTCATTAAACACCCAGAATTGATCATTTATGTGGCTCATCGTTAATAAACACTTACCGTTAGCATTGACTGAGCTGCATGTACCAGCCTGAAGACCACAAGTTAATTTATTTGTCTAGATAAATCCATAATGGATGAGAGATTAGATTATGAGAGTTTCATTTCACTGTTGGGCAAGATGAATGAATTTCTATGGTTATCCATGATCAAAGCCCATGCTTTCTGACTATACATCATCCTTTCATAATACGTCTGCTCTCCTGAAATTATGAGCTGTGAGGTCACGAAAGCAGAGCTAACAGTCCAGGTATGGGATTCATGAGGAGAGGTAGAATAGGACAGATGTGAGGAGGAGTATAATGGGACCAGTGAGAGGAGAACATGAATGGGGCCACTGAGAAGAAATTTAGATTGGAAAGTTTGAGCATAAAAGTGTAATGTGACCTGTTAGAGCAGGTTTGTCCAACCTTTTCACTTCGTGGGGGTGGGGGCACATTTGCATATTTTTCTCATTCAAGGGGCAGATAAGCAAATTTCGGAAAGATAAGGTTTGGCACAACAATAAACTGAATTTCAAAAAAAAAGTTGAGGTTTTAAGAAAAGAAACAATTGCTGAGCAAAAGTACAGCAATGTCTTAGCAATAAATTAAGTTAAAAAAAGAGTAATTAATAAAAATGACTAGAGTGTGAGAGGGTCAGTCTGTGTGTGTGTCCAGCTCACTCCCAGTCTCAGGGTATTCACGCACTCACACTCACCCACTATGAGTGGATGTATGTGAACATGTTCGTGTGTGGTGATGAGAGTGAGTGAGAAACTTGAGACTGAGTGTAAGGCAGACTCACACTCCCACCCACTCACTCAGTCTCTCGCACTCACCCCTACGCATTCACCCCCACACACTCACTCAGCCTCTCACACTCACCCCCACATACTCACTCAGTCTCTCACAATCACCCACATGCACTCACCCCCACACACTTGCAGTCTCTCGCACTCACCCCCATATACTCACAGTCTCTCGCATTCACTCCCACACACTCAGTCACTCACTCTCACTCCCCCCCACTCCCCCCACACACACACACACATTCAATTAGTCTCTCACTCTCCCACTGCCCCCCACCCACCCACACACACACACACACAAGGATAGACACACTCTCAAACTCACATATTCACCACGGCCCTTCTTCTCCCTGGACCCTCACGACTTTGCCGTCCCCCGGACCTCCCCGGGCCTGACGCGACTTCACCCTCCCTGGGCCCAATGCGACAGCACTCTCCCCGGATCTTCCCGGGCCCGATGCGACTTCACCCTCTCCGGGCCCAATGTGACTTCATCCTATTTAAGAAGATAAGCCAACGTTCAGTCAGTCATCATATTACCAAAAGTAACATAGATTTCTATTAGAAGCTTTCGATCATGAAGAAACTCTGAAATACAGATATAGATTAAGTCTGTTAGTCTATAAAGCACACATTATTTGGAGGCTGTAACCCCAGTCAGATTTGAAGTGGAGGGTCCATTCCGGGGGTTGTTACCTTAATAATTGTAGCAAATTTAGTAACTGAATAGCAAAGAAAATTACTGTAATTAGAAAAATGCTGCTCCTGAAACAGATCCTTTTTGCACATAGAACAATTTCTAAAATTATGGACCTCCTCCCAACCAACATCCCTTGGTCACTTTTGGGAAAAGTAAAAATAACCATTATAGTTACAAGCGCAAGACTTTCTATGAAGCTGCATGAGGTGAATCTTTAAAGTGGAAGTTTAAAGTTATGACAATGAGGTGTCCTATTTGTTTGCTTCAAAGTACCAATTAGGGCCTCAACTATTTACTGTATTAGTAATAACTTTGATGATTGGATGGAAAGCCATATATCCAGATTTGCCCCTGACACAAAGATAGGTGGCATTGTAAACAGCATAGCTGGAAGCCTAAAAGCAGAAAGAGACATTGATAGATTAAATGATGGGGAAAACTTGGGCAAATGGATTTCAATACAGGAAAATGTGAGGTTATTCACTTTGAACCGAAAAGGTTAGAGAACAGCTTACTTTCTAAAAGCTAGAAACAGTGGAGGCCCAAAGAGACTTGGGGGACTAGATACACTGATCATTAAAATGTCTTGAACAGTTACAGAAAATAATCAAAAAAGCTACTAGAATGCTGGTCTTTATATCTAGAAAACTAGAATACGGGGGATGGGGGTTAGCAGTCATGCTTCAGCTATACAAAGCTGTACAAAGCCCTAGTCCAACCACACCTGGAACGTTAAGAGCAGTTCCGGGCGTGGTGCCTTAACAAGGATATTGGCCTTGGAAGGAGTGCTACATAGATTTACCAAAGTTATATCTGAGCCCCAAGGTTTAAATTACAAAGAGAGATTATGTGAACTAGTGTTGTAGTCCTTGGGATTTAGAAGATTTAAGGGGTAATTTGATTGAAATTTTCAAGATATTAAGGGAACTATTTCTGCTGGCTGGGGAGTCCAGGACTAGCCGGCATAGTCTAAAAGTTAGAACCAGACTTTTCAAGAGTGATATTAGGAAACATTTCTACATGCAGAGGATGGTTGAGGTTTGGAACTCTGATCCACAAAGGCTAATTGATGCTATATCAATTGTTAAATATAAAATAGATTGATAGATTTTTGTTAATCATAAGTATTAAGGGATATGGGGCAAATGCAGGAATATGGAGCTAGGTCACAGATCATCCATGATCTCATTAATAATGGAATAAATTTGAGGGACTAAATGATCTAATCCTGTTTCTATCTTCCTATTATCTGATTGAGCTTCTGAATTTCTGAAGAATTTGTCCCTCACACTCAGGACTCTGATAATTTACAAAAGCAATGCTGCTTGGAATTTGTTTCTGTGATAAGTGATATTTGCTATTAGGGTCATTTGAGACCTGAGGGTGTGGTCATTCCCCCCCTTTTGCAAGTCACCCCAGGCCCAGGTAAATGTCCTAAGCTCGGTTACAAGCCATGGCCCACGCAGAACAAGCAAATTTTCGGTGGTGATGGCAGAAGAGCCAGAACCTGGAGGGACAAGGGCTGCTTACAGGCAGGAAGAGGAGCTGTGTTTCCTTTAAACACGAAAGGGGAAGGCAATGGAAAACCACCTCATGTATTTTTTTTCCTTAGTCATATTTTTCATTGAAATTGAAAATGGGAGGCTCCTATGAACTACTGGAAATTAAGTGGAAAGCGCAAGACCATGAGGCGTGGAGAAATGAGCAGAGGACCTGCTCTTAGGCAGACCATGACAACATTCTTTGTGTACTGTATTAACTAACACATAGTCTACTACCGATTCAATTTAATCCCTAATTCCTGATTGGTTGCAGTTGATCTCCTTGCACTTTTGAAATGGAAAGCACAGCCAGACAGGGTGATGGACATCCTTGGGAGACTACGCCATGTCAGCGGTGAAGAAATAGTTAAAGTAAGTCAATGTTTAGATCATGTTGTCCAGAGTGTCTGGCCCATATGCTCAGAGAATAGATAGAGCAGCCTGAGATTCAATTCAAGAAATATGCCCTTTTCTCCTCTCGTCTTCTCATTTCTTCAGGCCCGTCTTTTCTCCATTTCTCTCTTCACCACTTTTCCCTACTCAGTTCTGCTTCACTCATCTATCCTTGCATCTCCTCTCCTTACCTCTTCTCCATTTATCTCCTATTACCACCCTTCTCTATAACCCCCATTCCTCTGTTTCCCCAACCTCACCTCCAGTCCTCCACCACTCTCCCTTTCCTCTTTGCTCTGCTCCAATCCTCTCCTTCCCCTTGCCCTTCACCTCTCTTCTTTACCCTCTGCTTTCTGCTCCCCTGTCATCTCACCTCTGACATCTTCCTATTAATCCTGCCTTCCGTCTATTCTCTCCCTCTTAGTAAATCAATGCACAGATGGAGCAGTATGTTAAACTTTTCTAATGTTTGTTGTGTTGAATGTTGAAAATTGCATTACAGACCTTACTAAAGCACTTGTGGCCTTTACCAGGCTTCTATTACCACTTATATAGAGCATAATTAGGAGGCAAATATGATGAAAATCTCCAACTGTGCTAAAGAGGTACTTTTTGATTGAGTTTTTTGGACAAACGCCTGAGTTCACAGTACGGAATTGAATAGAATAAGACAGAAGGTGAGGTAAATTATAAAGAAGTGGTGGTTAGGGATACCAAGCATATAGCTTTAAAAGCTGTAAATCATTGCATGAGCGCCTATTGAGGGAAGTAAGGAATCAAAGATGTTGGAAAAGGATAAGTGCTATGCTCTGTGACATGAGTTGTCATCTTTGGTTGGATATATTCCTAAAGCTATCAGCACATGACCCCTGCCTCTAACTGTCCCACTCCTAGTCCCCCAATATGGCCATCCTCATGGTGCCCCATCTTCCCATGCCAATCAGTGAATGAAGAGACTCCTCATTACCCCATGGATGATTCTTGACTGTCAGACAAACAGCTTTTTTCCCAGGTCTGATATTTTTATAACTAATTTAAATGTTCAAAGACAATGATAAGAATACTATTTTTAAAGCTCAGGTTCTCCCAGGTTGATAACACTATTGATGAGTCTTAATTTCAACACAGAAATGCAGGGAAGGGGAAAGTAGGATTTATGGGAATTATTGTGGAAGATAGTGGTAAGCAGAGACTCAGTTCATCCACACAGAGCACTTGTGAAACTGGGAGGGTAAGTCATCCCAGTTTACTCGCACATGCGTTTCATTAGCCAGAGCAAGAATGCCCAGAAGGCTAAGAGTAGATTGCCTGCCTATTGTCTCAGGAGAGAGTGAGAGAGATGGTACAGGGACCAAGGAAACCTGGAAAAAAGACAAATGGAAAATGCTGAAAAAACTCAGCAGGTCTGGCAGCATCTGTGGAGAGAGAAACAGAGTTAACATTTTGAGTCCTTATGGCTTCTTCAGAGCTAAAGAGAAGTAGAAATGTGATGGATTTTATACTGTTTAAGAGGGGCTAGAGCAGGTGGAGCAAGATGGAAGATCAGCGAAGGAGAGATTGACAAATATGTCATGGACACAAGACAAAGGGAGCGTTAACAATATTGGTAAAGACTAAAGAAGATGCTGATAGTGGCAAAAAGGTAAGAGCAGAATGCCTGCTATTAACACATTTTGCTCTTACTTTTATGCCACTATCAGCACCTTCTTTAATCTTTACCACTAACGTTAACACTCCCTTTGACTTATGTCCATGACATCTTTGTCAATCTCTCCATAGCTCCCACCTATCTCTAACCTTCTATCTTGCTCCACCTGCTCTACCCCTTCTTAAACAGCATAAACTCCATCATATTTCTACTTCCCTTTAGCTCTGAAGAAGTCATATGGACTCAAAACATTAACTCTATTTCTCTCCACAGATGCTGCCAGACCTGCTGAGTTTTTCCAGCATTTTTTGTTTTTATTCCAGATTTCCAGCATCCACAGTATTTTGCTTTCATCTTACTGGAAAAAAGACAGGCTGGGGGAGAAGCCAGTTATTCAAGAGATTTAATGCATAGTCTCTGGAAAGATTTATTAATTTTGGCCAGCTTGATGTGGAATGTAAATTAATTACTTTTTATACTTATTCGATATTCATTCAGACAATTTTTTTTTAGAGAGATTATCTACTTGTTGAGTTATGGTTCCACAGGCACTGGTATCACTCCAACCCCTCACCCAAATGGCTATTAACTTCAATGGACATTGGGATCCCAATCCATTCCTTACCTGGCATCCTCATGTGCAAATGGGGTCACTGGATAGCGATCAGCATCAACACAATGTCCTACATAGCAGAGGATAACAGTTGTATCCCCTACAGAGAGCAGCTAACTGGTCAAATCTGGTCTTTCTTTGTCTCTTTGACTCTTTACCGCATGGTATATTAACCCAATGAACTATTGCAGAGAAGATCCAAGCCACTGGCTGCTTATTGTAGAGGGCTGACTCTAAATAGCATTAAAATAAACTACCCCTTTCTGAAGTAGATTGATTTCAATGCTCAGCAAATAGGGACTGAAACTGAAGCAGCTTCCCTAGTTAAATCTCTTCTCTTTTCCAGTTTTTACAGGATATTTTAGACACCTTGTTTACAATTTTAGATGACAACACTGAGAAATATGGGCTACTGGTATTTCAATCCTTGGTAAGTATCACTAACCTGGTAAGTTATATACCTACACATTTCTTGGAATTATCTGAGGTGAAGACTGTGGGGTGAGATGTTCTCAGGATATATTGGCAATTGGCAAATAAGACTTTTGGGATTTGTGTCCCAGTGTGTTGTGTGGTTAAAAAAAATCAACTGTCAGTTATTTCAACTCCATTCTTTCAAACTATCAGCTTTAACACAGCATTTGCCAAATTACAAAACAAAATTAAGATTATCATTTTGTTTTACCCACCTGAATTTTCTCCCCTCCTTCTTGAAAGTTCCAATCATTGCTAAGGTTTTAGACACCCTCTAGTAATTCGCTGCCCATGTGGTCATTACTCAGATGTAAACCTAGACAGTAAATGTAGGCTACACGGTCAAGCACAATCCCGTTCTGATGTGACATCCACATTCCATAAGATTTGGTTGATAAGAATTAGGAGGAGGAACCCTGACTGATTTTCCCTTTCATAACCCAAGCACGCTGAGACCAGTTGCAAAATCTGTCTCTGTGCAGGCTGACAACTGACTCAGCAGAATTGTACATGGGACCTTTCTGGTCTGTATGGCTCAATGCCATCATGAACAATGGATAAAGGATGGCTTTAAAATGATTATTTAATAAAATGAAATTCTAAGCTTTTCGTTTGCAATCATCAGAACTTACCAACAGTAATGCGGGAACAGCAATTTACACTGCATGAGAAGAGAGTGCTGATTATTTGGCAAGTGAACTCTGATCTCTGATTGGTGGAGGCGTTGCCCTGAGGAAAGAGCTAGGAGATGTCTGTTCCCTAAGGTTTTGTTTAGTGAAAAAGGCGCAATGTGTGGGCATGTTCCTTCTGTCTGCAAAGAACAGGGCTGTTTGTGTGAATATATATGGCTTCTAGTCAATTTAAGATTGTCAGTCGGGCTCGCATGCTAGAAGCCACATATATTCACACACAGGGCCCTGTCCTTTGCAGACAGAATGAACATGTCCACACATTACACCCTTTTCAACTAAACAAAAGCTTAGGGAACAGTCATCCCCTGGTTCATTCCCCAGGGCAATGCCTTGAACAATCAAAGTCGACCTGCCCAGTCTGAATTTGAAAAAATCTGGGCAGTTAACTGTTCCATGCTGCATTCTCCACCAATCAGAGTCCACTTGCCAAACAATCAGCACTCTCTTCTCATGCAGTATAAATTGCTGTTCCCCCATTACTGTTGGTAATTTCTTGCAAGCTATCCTGATGAGTGCAAGATGAAAAGCTTAGATAGCATGTCTCTTTTTTCAGCAACACTCAAGTTCTGTGCTACCAAGCTACTATTTAAAATGAAAGTCATGAATGTAATGCATCTGTATATTTCCACTAGCTGTGGCATAACCCACATGGCCATTTCCCAATCTGAATGAAGGATTCGATGAACTCACTTCCTCAGCAGTCACTATACTTGGCTAAGAGACAGGCTGGAGGGAGGCTAGATCATGTGAGCTGAAAGACCAATATACTAACTTTCTTTAAACAAATTATATATTTAAAATGCAAAGGTACCTCAGGGGTATTGAAGAACAAATTGAAATAATAGCTTGCAGTATTGATGTGTTTTGGGGTTCCATTTCTCTAAAAACAGGACATTGTTCGCATCTTTTTACAGAATTGTGGTTCTTCTTTTTCATTATATATTTGGATGAATGTTAATTATATGCAGACATTTGCAGCTTCTACTATTTCCCTCTCTCTTTTTCCTCTTCCTTCTCCCCCTCCACATCTACAGTATGATATGTACATGAAGTATACAGGGACCTACCGATTTCTAGTTAAACAGCAAGCTCAGTGTTTTTATTTATTTTTACACTAGCTGCTTTATAACCCAATGAACTAACAGTAACAACCGTTGCAGCGTGGCTTCTCAACCAGATGGACATGGCTCAAATCCCAGGGCTCCTTATTGCTCAGATCTATTTTCCTCGATTGGACAGGTTTAGTAAGCCTCAAGGCTGCATGTTGCACAGATTTGATGGCCTCTGCCACATTACATTATTTCATCCATGCTGCCTCTAGCTTGAATACACATCCCTCAAATGGGATGTGTTTTCCATTTCTCTGGTGAGTGGTAAAGAGTGTGAGTAAATCCTCTGAGTAACTGGCTTCAAACTGCTTCCATTCACAAACCAGTGAACTTTGTCTCATTTAATCTTGTCAGAACACAAAACAACACAGCCTTCTCTTTCTCCACTCACCCCCAGCTCCCTTGCAACCACCCCCAAGCCGCACCCCACCCCTCAAGTATCACTGGATTTAATGAAGTATGTTACAAGTACCTTACTATTGTACAGTACTCCAAAGCTTCTAATTTGTTACACTGCTTATCAGTAGCCAAGGAGAGGGATGGAGTCAGTAGCCAGGGCCTTGGCAACTGTTTGAGGTTAAACCACATTTCACAAGCATAGCATCGAATTTGACCCTGAGTTCAGCTTCCGACCTCACATCTTCTCCATCACCAAGACCAGCAACCTCCACTCCTGGAACTTCTTGCTCAGCCCATCTGCTGCTGAAACCCTCACCTCAAGATATGACTAGTTCAATTCCAACACATTCCTGGTCGGCCTCCAATTTTTGACCCTCCGTAAATTTGATGTCATTCAAAATTCTGCTGTCCATATCCTAACTCGCACCAAGTTTCATTCACCCATCACCACGCACTGACCTATATTGACTCTTTGTCCAGCAATGCCTTGGTGTTAACATGTGATTTATTGTGTTCTGACAAGATTAAATGAGACAAAGTTCACTGGTTGATGAATGGAAGCAGTTTGAAGCCAGTTCTTCAGAGGATTTACTCACACCCTTCACCACTCACCAGAGGAATGGAAAACATTTGAGGGATGTATATTCAAGCTAGAGGCAGCATGGATGAAATAATGTAATGTGGCAGTGGCCATCAGATCTGTGCAACATGCAACCTTGAGGCTTACTAAACCTACCCAACCAATCAAAATAGATCTGAGCAATAAGGAGCCTTGGGATTTGAGCCCTGTCCATCTGGCTGAGAAACCATGCTGCAACGGTTGTTACTGTTCAAATCCCTTTATGGCCGAAAACTTCTCTACCTCTGTAACTTTCTCCAGCTTTGCAACCCTCCAAGATTTCTGAACTCTTCTTATTCTGGCTTCTTGGATATAGAATCATAGAATGAATACAGCACAGAAGGAGGCCATTTAGCCCATCATGTCTATGTTTGCCCTCAGAAGGAGCAATTCACCTCATGCCCAGTCCTGCTTTTTCCCTGCTCTGCAAACGTTTCCTTTTCAAGAAACGATCCAATTCCCTTTCGAAAGCCACAATTGACCCTGCCTCCACCGCACTTTCAAGTGGTACATTCACAATCCTAACAACACGCTGCGTGAAAAGGTTTTCCCTCATGTTACCATTGTTTCTTTTGCCAATTACCTTAAATCTATGCCTTCTGTTTCTCGATCCTTCCACCAGTGGGAACAGTTTCTCTCTATCTACAGAGTCCAAACCTCATGATTTTGAATACCTCTATGAAATCTCCTCTCAACCTTCTCTTCTCCAAGGAGAACAGTCCCAACTTCTCCAATCTTTCGACTTAACTGAAGTCTCTCATCCCTGGAACCATTCTCGTGAATCTTTTCTGCACTCTACTTTATATTGTCTGCCTGCGTTCTTCCTACCCAAATGAATCACTTCACATTCTCTGCATTAAATTTCATCTGCTACTAGTCCACCCATTCCACCAACCTATCTATGAGCTTTTGAAGCTTTACACTATCCTCCTCATGGCTCACAATACTTCCAAGTTTTGTATCATCCGCATATTGGAAATTGTTCCCTGTACACTAAGATCTAGGTTTTTAAAGTTGGAATTGTGCTGCAATAGAGTACAAGCTCTAAGCTGGTAACCAAGAGCAGCTGTCCCCAATTGGGGAAGTATTAGGACTTTGTTACAAGAGTATGAAACACTGGGTGTTGGGGGAAATTGGAAGAGTCTATGGCCAGAATTTTTCAGCCCCTTTGGTGTCAGGTGTCATGGCAGGTGGGGGGTGGGGGGGGGGGGGGGGCACAATATGGCGGGAAGGCCAAAAATTGGTTTCTCCCCATCATGAAACCAGTTTCATGTACCTCAATACCCCAATACCAGTACCAGTTTCCAGTACCCTAATAGTAACAGGTAGTGCAGAGGGTATAGAAAAGAAGTAACTTAGAACAATCACCATCACTAGAGAAAAAGCACTGAGCAAACTATTGGGATTAAAGAGTAACAAGTCCCCAGGACCTGATGGCCTACATCCCAGGGTCTTAAAGGAATTGGCAGAGGAGATAGTGGATGCATTGGCTATAATATTTCAAAATTCCCTGGATTCTGGAAAGGTTCCAGTGGATTGGAAAAATGCCCTTATTCAAAAAGGGGAGGAGGCAGAAAGAAGGAAACTATAGACCAGTTAGTTTAACATCTGTCGTTAGAAAATTGTTGGAATCAATTATTAAGGAAGTAGTAATGGGGCATTTGGAAAGTCAAAATGCAATCCATTGGAGTCAGCATGATTTTATGAAGAGTAAATCTTGTTTGACTAATTTGCTAGAGTTCTTTGAAGATGTGACAGGCAAAGTGGATAATGGCGATCCTGTAGATGTAGTATATCAGGACTTCCAGAAAGCCTTTGATAAGATGCCGCACAAAAGATTAATATACAAGATAAGATCACACGGAGCTAGGGGTAATATATTAGCTTAGATAGAGGATTGGCTAACCGACAGAAAGCAGAGAGTCGGGATAAATGGGTCTTTTTTTGGATGGCAAGCTGTAACTAGTGGGGTGCCACAGGGTTCAGTCCTTGGGCCCCAACTATTTACAATCTATATTAATGACTTGGATTCAGGGATAGAAGGTACTATAGCTAAATTTGCAGATGGCACCAAAATAGGCGGGAAACTAAGTTGCAATGAAGAAATAAGAAATTTACAAATGGATATGGACAGGTTAGGTGAATGGGCCAAAATTTGGCAGATGGAGTTTAATGTGGATGAGTGTGAGGTTATCCATTTTGGTCAGAAGAATAAAAAGGCGACTTATTATTTAAATGGAGAGAAACTTCAGAATGCTTCAGTGCAGAGGGATCTGGGTGTTCTCCTGCTTGAATCTCTGAAAGCTAGTATGCAGGTACAGCAGGTAATAAGGAAGGCAAATGGAATTTTGGCAGTTATTGCGAAAGGAATAGGGTATAAAAATAGGGAAGTGTTGTTGCAACTGTACAAGGCATTGGTGAGACCAAACCTGGAGTACTGTGCATAGTTTTGGTCCTCTTACGTGAGGAAGTATGTAGTTGCATTGGAGGTGGTTCAGAGGAGGTTCACTAGGTTGATTCCAGAGATGCAGGGCTTGTCTTGTGAGGAGAGATCGAGCAGTTTAGGCCTATACTCGCTAGAGTTTAGAAGAATGAGAGGAAGTCTAATTGAGGTATATAAGATGCTAAAGGGGATAGACTAAGTAGACATGGAGCGGATGTTTCCCTTTGTGGGGCATTCTAGAATGAGATGCCATAATTTTAGGCTAAGGGGTGGTAGATTTAAATCAGAGATGAGGAGGAATTACTTTTCTCAAAGGGTCGTGAATCTGTGGAATTCACTACCTCAGAGTGCAGTGGATGCCAGGACGCTGAATAAATTTAAGGAGAAGATAGACAAATTTTTAATTAGTAACGGGTTGAAAGGTTATGGGGAAAGGGCGGGAAGTTGGAGTTGAGGCCGAAATGAGAACAGCCATGATCGTATTGAATGGCGGGGCAGGCTCGAGGGGCTGAATTGCCTACTCCTGCTCCTAGTTCTTATGTTCTTATGTTCTTATGTTTGTGATCAACCATCCCACCCATCAGTGGCAGGCCGTGTTTCCCGCTGCCGCACATAGTGAACCTAATTCCAATACTTTAGCATCTCAGTATAAGTCCTGCTCGCCGGAATCATCCCCCATGCTGGATCATACGAGCATCACGCCAACGTGTTTCACAACGATACACAAGCACCTGGCGAGCTTCACTTAGCTCAGGACTTTGAGCTTTGTTTGCCTACCTTGCTTTTGGGCAGCACTCATAGTCATCAGTGCCAGGCTTCGCAGGCAGCACCAGATCACTTTTATGGGGGCCCAGGAGCAGGTCTCTACCTACCAGACCAGCCGTACGGCAGGGGTGGCTTTCCAATGGCTGCAGGGCCATGGCTTACTTGGGAAAGGGGAGAAGTGGTCTCAGACAAAGGAAGAGGCTGCAGGGTGAGGGCTATAATGAGGAAGTGGGTATCCCAAAGTGTGTGTTGGGACACGTGATAATCTCTGCAAGTGGCCTCAAGATGGTGAAGGCTGAGGAGGCAGTCCCCAAAGGAGATGAGGCCAGATGGAGATGTGAGGATGTTTGTGAGAGAGTGAGTTGATGATGCCTCTTGAGCTGGCAGTGAGTAAGTTGCTGGTGAATGTGTGATGGGCTTGTGAGTGTGTGAGTTTAGGGTGATAAGATGGTTACCTTATCCTGGTGGCATGGATGAAATCACATCTATTTTCTGCACTGGATTGCCAACTTCTTATATGCAGCATTGGCACTGACCACCTCTGCCACCACCTCCCAAGTCAGAGTGGTGAGACTGTTGGGCCTCCTGCGGCCAGAGCAGGGGTAGTGGACATCGTGGCAGGCCTCCATGGCGTCCAGGGATGCATCACTGAATCGGCAAGCTGCACTCTTCTTGGCTTTTGGGGCCATGTCTTCACTGGGGCAGTCCTGGGTTGCAAGCATTGAGAAATCTGCATAAGGCTACAGTTTAAATATGGCACCCTCATGAGGAAGCAACGAGGAACAGCGAGGCGGGCAAATCAGAGGCCGCCCGCCAACGAGACGGCATGTTTCCTGTGGCTGCATAATTAATTAGGTGGAAATGGGACAATACGGCATGAAAACCTGCCATTGCAGCCGACGGGTAAAACGACTTTTTTCCTGCCCGCTACCACACTTTGTGCAAATGTAGGAGGATTCCGCCCTGTGGCTTCACTCTGCAAGCTTGGAAATAAATCTGTCTTAAGGTACAGGCTGGCTTCAGACTCATTCTTTCCTCAACATATGAGTATTGGATTTAACATAGATCATTAATGTATATCAGGAAGAACAGGGTTCCTTAACACCGATCCCTCGGGAACTCCACCAGTCTGAAAAACAACTGTTCACCACTACTCCTTGTCTTCTGTCATTCAGCCAATTTCATATTCATGTTACTACTATTCCTTTTATTCCATGAGCTCTAACTTTGCTCATAAGTTTATGTGTGATACCTTATAAATGCCTTTTGGAAGCCCATGTACATCATGTCAACAGCATTATCCTCATCTCTGTTACCTCATCAAAAAACTTAATCAATTTAGTTAAACACAATTTTCCATTAACAAATCCATGCTGGTTTTCCATAATCAACCCACATTTGCTCAAGTGACTATTGATTCTATGCCAAATTATCACTTTTGAAAGTTTCCCCACCTCTGAGGTTAAAATAACTGCCCTGTAGTTGCTGGGCTTATCTTTAAACCCTTTTTTGAACAAAGGTGTAACATTTGCAATTTTCCAGTCCTCTGGAAGCACCCTGAGTGTAAGGAGGATTGACAGATTATGGCCAGTGCCTCTGCAATTTCCACTCTTACATCCTTCAATATCCTTGGATGCATCTCTTTCAGCCCTGGTGCCTTACCAACTTTAGTATAGACAATCTATCCAATACCTCTTCCTTATCAATTTTAAACCCTTCAAGTGTCTGAACTACCTCCTCTTTCACCATGACCTAGGCAGCACCTTATTCCTTGGTAAAGACAGGTGTATTCATTTAGTACCTCTGCCATGACCCCTGCCTCCATGCGTAAATCCCCTTTTCGGTCCCTGATTGTCCCGCTCCTCCTCTTATCATCCTTTTACTGTTTATATGCTGACAGAAGACTTTTTAATTACCTTTTATGTCAGCTCAGTTAAAATTCAGTTAAAGTTTTGCCTGCTAATTTTTGATTCCAATTTATCTGGGCCAGATCCATTCTTACCCCTGTTGAAGTTGGCTTTCCCCCAGTTAATTATACTTATTCTGGATTGCTCCTTGTCTTTTTCCATAACCTTATGATACAATGATCACTGTGCCCTAAATGTTCCTCCTACTGACACTAGATCCACTTGGCCCACCTCATTCCTAGGAACCAGGTCCGGCGATGCCTCCTTTTCTCGTTGGACTGGAAATATACTGCTGTAGAAAATTCTCCTGAACACACTCTAAGAACTCTTGCCCTTCTCTGCTCTTTAAATTACAACTTTCTCAATCTGTACTCAGATAATTAAAGTCCCGCATTAGAACTGTTCTATAATTCTTGCACTTCTCTGTAATTTTGCTGCAAATTTGTTCCTCTACAACTTTCCCACTAGTTGGTGGCCTACAAACTACACCAAGCAATGTATTTGCACCTTTTTTGTGCCTTAGCTCTAGCCAAATAGATGCTGTCCTTGACTCCTTTGGGACATCCTCTCTCTCCAGCACTGCGATATTCTCCTTAATCAATACTGCCACACCTCCTCCTTTCCTTCCTTTCCTATCTTTCCTGAACATCTTGTATCAAGGAATATTTAACACCTAATCCTGCCTTTCTTTGAGCCAGGTCTCCATTATTACCACATGTGAAGATGTGCTGCATGATTCTGCACAAATCAGCATGGGAAATACACCAGTGTCACATCCTTGATCAAAGATTTGGAATGGGAATCATTATGGCAAAGAAGGGAAAAACATAGACTGACCATGTTCTATAAAATATGGAATGGACTGGTGGGAATTGATAGAGACAAATACCTAGTGCCGTCTGACAATAACAAAACACAAGGTAGTCGTCCACACAAACTACAAAGACCATTTGTTTCCAAGACAATGCATCAGCAATCTTTCTTCTCAAGGAAAATCCTACAAAGGAGCAAGCTGCCAAAGGAAATAGTCACAGCCCCATCATTTGAAATCTTCAAGATCCATCTTTAGATTATTTCCATTTAATAGTTTTCATTATCAGGACTACCATTTCAGCAGGTCATGCCTGGTTTAGCTAGCGCTACCCCTATAAAGGTTGATGGAATCGGGATATTAGTCTATGATGCCGACACAACTAAAGCAGATGCAGAATCATCATATTTCCACATGGCAATCTGTGTCTGCAGCTCACCAATCTTATTTGCCACTCTCCGCACATTCAGATACATGCACTGAAACCCTAATTTAGAGTTTATTACTTTCCTTCTTAACGCTGAACCCATCTAATACCTTCCTATTTCCTGCTAGTACTATTTGTCTCTCCCAATATTTTTTGCACCTTGGTACTCTTCTCTCATATTACCTCCTGGTTACCACACCCTTGCCAAGTAAGTTTAATCCTTCCCCAATGGCACCAGTAAATTGCCTTGCAATGAAATTGGTTCTGGCTTTGTTTAGGTGCAATCTGTGCAGCTGTAAAGGTCCCATTTCCCCTCATCTTCATCGCACCACTATTGCTGGTGGTGCCTTCAGCTGCCCAGTCCTAAACTCTGGAATTTCTTCCCTAAACCTCTCCATCTCCCTACCTCTCTCTCTTCTTGAATGATGCTCCTTAAAACATTGATCTTTGACCAAGCTTTTGGTCACCTGTTCTGATATCACCTTATGGGAGTTTGGTGTCAGTTTTTTTGATAAAGCTGCTGAGTTTTACTACATTAAAGGCACTGTGTGCAAGTTTTTGTTGTCCTAAAACTCATGACTTTGGTTGAGCCACAATAAGATGTTGCTCCTCATTGGTACTCTAGCCAGTTGCTAGTATTTGCAACCCAGTGGAAGATGCCAAATACAGCTTTGCAATATAACCAAGGCACCAACTTTGAAATCTTGTCATCCTGATACCTTTGATTTTACTCTATATCCACCAGCTACACTTGGAGTAGATTTGTAGGTTTTATCAGACTGGGCATTATGAATGAGACATTCAAGCAGAGTAAATATCAGAGATACTAACTCCCCTGTGCACCCAGTCCCCCAATCCACACCCCAGCCCTGGAGATTTTTGCTCCATTTGCTTTCAGTCTTTCCTTTGTGACCATTTCCGCACCCCCACCAACCCCACCGCACCCCCCACCTCAACCTGCCACAGTGTATGAGAATCATAGAATCATAAGGATAGGACAGAGTGACTTCTATCAATCAGAAACAGAATGTCATAGCATGCTGGAAGTACAAGGTAGTGGTGTTAGTATCGGAGAAGGGAAAAACCAAGTTAATGGCCAGGATTTTACATTCGATGTGCAGACTCGGTGGGAGTGGGCGTGGGTGATCGGACAGCCGACCGCTGCCGACGATTGGCTCCGCACTGTGATTTCACGCGGGCGAGCCAGTAAGGCCCGCACTGTATGGATCACGAGCGGTAACGCTGAGCACTGCCTATGCGGGCGGGAGGAGGAGGGAGAGTCGGGTCTAGCACGCAGTTCGCACATGCACATGAAAGAGCGCTTCAATCTCTCTGAGGCACGGAGCTGCCTTGGAAATTGAAGCGCTTTTTTAAAAAATTAATGATGTCATTAAAAATGTAATGAAACATGTCCCCTCATGTGACTGTGTCACATGAGATCGGATATGTTTTTAATGGCATAAGAAAGTTTTTATTTAATTTGTATTAGCTTTAGGAAACTTCATCCCACTCGTGGATGAGGGGTTTCCTAAAAAATCTAAAGGCCACTTGACCTTTTCGCCTGCCCACCAACCAGAAGGTTGGATGGGCAGCATAAAATTCAACTTAATTACCTTGTTAATGGTCTTAATAGACCTTTCAATCGTTGGTGGGCGCGCAGCCAACTCTGGCACGCGCCCGCCGAACGAAATGTCGTGCGAGTTCGGGATGATGTCAGGACACATGCCCGACGTCATCGTGCATCATTTTACATTCCAGTTTGTCAGGCATGTGCCCGTATGCCGAATGTAAAATTCTGGCCAATGTTTCTGATCAGTGCCCTTCAGAAGAACAGACCCTCTGTTTATTTTTATCATTTCCTGCCTTCCTTCAGATTGTCATCAATTTTGTTTTATCTGCTATTCCTTTAATGTGTGTTGCTAACATTACCATGCCATCTAGTGTACACTGCAGCTATTTATCTTAACTGTCTCTCTCTCTCTCTCTTTCTCTCTCTATTTCCCAGGTGTTCGTAATAAATTTGCTGCGGGACAGCAAGTATTTTCATTTCCGCCCGGTGATGGATACCTACATTCAGAAGCACTTTTCTGGTGCATTGGCATACAAGTGAGTCCAATTATCTGGTGTCTCAGGGCTCGTAACTGTAACAGTACCATATAAAGCGCTCTAATGTCATAAAAATCTTTCCCTAAAGCTGCATTTACAGTTCCAGCTTTCTGTAAAATTCCATTCCATTGCGATCATTTTACTACAGTGTCATTTTTAACTCACCAAGAAAAGTGATGCAAGGAGCCTGTGCAGTATATTTCAATTATCTACCTGATACACAAGTCTTTGATCTCCCTAACCCAGCCCTAAACTCTGATTCAGGCTTGTCATGTAGTTGTAGATAGTTTTTGATACTCCATTTCCTTTGCCACTTTGTCTCTGATGATAAAAGTGCAATCAGACAAAACTCAATAGAGGAAGCATGATACCACCCCTACCTTCAGAGGCCCAAGCTCACCTCCTCCACTGACCCAGGTCAGAGTATCACTCCAAATGCTGAATAACAGAGATGGCAAAAGTAAACAGCTGCTACCACCGAGGGTAGGTTGATTGGCTTTCTCATTCTGCGTCTGGTTGCAGGTAGCCTGACCCCCTGGCATCTCTAGCTGTTTGGATCTGCCCCAAACATCAGGGAGCATGCTGGGAAAGTCACAAATGCATTCATATCTTTGCAGCAACTGCATGCTCCCAAGTCATGCAGGTGTACAGTTAACTGGTTGTTGCTATATCCAAGCCCACAGAATAGAGAGGAGCAGTATCAGCAGCAAGTGAACTAGGTTCAGTTACTGAACCATCTCCATGAAATATAAAGGAGACATATTCAAGTTCCGGATGTGAACTGTAGGGGGCTAAGCCGTGAATCTAATATTTTCAGGCCTATCATAAGGATTGTTGCACACATTTTCTAATGTAAGTTTTAATTTTTTTACACTCGAATCATATGTGTATACTGTATTCCATCAGCGAGAACTCCAGGGAACACAAGATCAGGGAATCGCTGATAGAAGTCACATGCTCCTGGCTGCAATGCCATTACCCCTGAGTCTACAATGCACAATTTTGTCTGCATTGGTGAACTGTAATTTCATAGCATTCACTTTATAATCATTCGTGAAAATAGCATATGCCTCTCCCCTAAGCATAAATAAGATTCCCTTCTACATTGGAGGAGTACCATTAATGGTAAGGGTACTACACACCTTCAAGTCCGAGCAGTGGTAGGTGTACTGGATATCAACTGCGGTCAATGGTTGGGGTACCAGCACCATTGAGGACTGGCAATGCTGTGGTAAATTGTACTTTTAAGTTTTGTTAATGGTAGAAATACCAGAATCCATTGAATATGGTCAATGGTAGGGGAACCATACACCATTGAGTATCGTCAATGGTTGGGGTACCATGCACCATCAAGTGTCCGCAATGATCGAGGTACTGGGAACCACCGTGGACTGTGGTCAGTGGTTGGGGTACTGGGCACTATCGAATCTTGCCATTGGCAAGGGTACCATGCACCACTGAGTACAGTCAATGGTTGTGGTGTGCGAGTGCTCAATGATTGAGGTGTCAGACACAACAACAATAAAAACAAATTGCATTTTTAGAATATCTTTAATGCTAAAATGTCCCAAGCCACTTCACAGGACCAATATAAAGCAAAATTTGACACCAATCCATGTTAGGAGATATTAGGGCAGATGACCAAAAGCTTGATTTAAGAGGTAGATTTTAAGGAGCGTCTTAAGGGAGAGAATTCCAGAGCTTAGGGCTTTGGCTGCTGAAGGTGCGGCCCTTAATGGTAGAATGATTAGAGCCTGGGATGCTTAAAAGGCCAGAATTAGAGGAATGTAGGGAGCCAGTGTAGGTCAGCGAGCTCAGGGATGAGTAGTGAACCCAACTTGGTGCAAGTAAGGACGTTGGCAGCAGACTTTTGGATAACTTCAAGTTTATGGAGGATAGAATGTGAGAGGCCGGCTAGGAGTGCATTGGAAAAACTCAAGTCTAGAGGTAACAAAGGTATGGATGAGAGTTTCAGCAGCAGATGAGCTGAGACAGGGACAGAGTCTTAAGTAGGCAGTCTTAGTGATGGCACAGATATGTGGTCAGAAGTGTGATCAATGATTGGATTACCAGGTGTGGCCTTTGGTTGGGGTATTGTGCACCATCGAGGGTGCTCAATGGTTGGGGTACCGTGTACCATTAAGTGTTATCAGTGGTAGTTGCCATATTTTTGCCCACAATTTAAAGTCAAGCAGGAAACCTTTGTTATCTTGACAGCTGTTCAGACTCACATTTTTTTATGATGGTCATTACCTGTTGTCTATTCTCCATTTACAAATAAAACTGTGAAGCTAGGTTCCCTCCTTTTTAGCCATCATGGGATCTGGCCCCCAGTAATCCTTGACTTGGAGCACTAGCAGGAAGCAAGTTACACTGGGGGGATCAGCATGCAGAGTTTACATTTCCATTTAGCCACTGACTTCTCCTCAGGACCCCAATGAAAACACAGCTACATTTACAACTTAGATCAAACTGGAGTGCCAGTTCAGGGTATAGGGCATTGCAGTTAATAATAATCAGGGCTTGCAGCCTGTGTGCTCTTGCAAAAGAAGACAAAGGATTTCGAGGCGGGTTTAACTCATCTTACATTCGGCTTGTCAAATGATTCTCTTGAAATAAATCTGTGGTGTTTCTTTCTCAACCTGTAGGGAAGTACCTGGTTTTCACTTGGTAACTGCCCACAGTGACTTGATTGAAATAAGGAGCTTGTTGCATACGGATCTGTAGACAGGTACAGTCCATTACTTCTTGGTGTGGAATTTTGCAACATTCCAGAAAGTGGTCCTTGAGCATCGGATGAGGCTGTTTATAAAATTTTGACAACTACTGGCTTAAGATAATGAGACCTGGAAATAAAATACTTCAAAACTTTTGCCCACGTTTTCCAAAAGTGAACAAAAAGTTGTCATTTTGTCATGATTTCCAAAATGCCCTTGAATATATCACGAGATTGTGTATGTGTGAATCTCCCTCCTGTCTCTGAATTAGCCTACTGTATATTCTTACTATTCTTGTGTGTCTGTTGTATTGATCCACATATGTGTTAGTTCCAAATATCTCTTGTTTATGTGTGTGTCTGTGGATCTCAGGTATGTTTGTATGTTTTATATAAGCAACATTTTTTTTTCACAGGGAGCTAATCCGATGTCTGAAGTGGTACATGGATCGATCTGCAGAAGTTGTGAGACAAGACCACATTCAAGAGGCAATGAGGGTACATAGCCAACTTCTGTGGTTGCCCTGACATAATATAGAAATGGAACAAAAGTTAATTATCACTCAACCATATCAAACCCCCTTCTTCATTCACAGTACATTAGACCTAGTACTCAGCTGGAAATCGCTGAAGCTTAATCCCTTGAAAATTTGTTAATATAAAAACCTCACAGGTAGCTGATGATTCCTGTCTGGTCCCTGTGCCATATAAATGGCTATGCCCTCAACACCTCCACAATCCTTCACTCACAGTTACTCTTTGCTTCCTTATCAAAACATTTTCCTTTTTTCCCCTCTAATTTTTCCTTTGCTTTTTACTGCATGGTACTATTTTAAATCGATATTTAAATCTGTATCAATTACTTGGATGAAGGGGCCGAATGTATGGTTGCTAAATTTGCTGATGACACAAAGATAGGTAGGAGAGTAAGTTGTGAAGAGGACATAAGTAGTCTGCAAAGGGATATAGATAGGTTAAGTGAAGGGGCAAAATTTTGGCAGATGGGGTATAATGTGGGAAAATGTGAACTTTGGCAGAAAGAATAGAAAGGCAGCACATTATTTAAATGGAGAGAAATTGCAAAACTCTGTGGTACAGAGGGATCTGGGTATCCTGGTACATGAATCACAAAACTAGTAAGCAGGTACAGCAAGTGATTAGAAGGGAAAATGGAATGTTGTTGTCTATTGCAAGGGGAAAGAAATATAAAAGTAGGGAAGCTTTGTTACAGTTATACAGGGCATTGGTGAGACCACATCTTGAGTACTGTGTACAGTTTGGGTCTCCTTATTTAAGAAAGGACTGCATTAGAAGTAGTGCAAAGAAGGTTCACTTGACTGATTCCTGGGATGAAGGCAGTGTCTTATAAGGGAAGGTTGGACTGGTTGACCCTGTATCCACTGTAATTTAGAAGAATGAGAAGTGATCTTATTGAAACATATAAGATCCTGAGGGAACTTGACAGGCCTTGTGGAAGAAACTAGAACTAGGGGTCACAGTTTAAAAATAAGGGATCTCCAAATTAAGACAGTGATGAGGAGAATTTCTTTCTCTCAGAGGGTGGTCAGTCTGTGGAATTCTCTTTCACAGTGGAGGCAGGGTCATTGAATACTCTTAAGGCTGAGTTAGATAGATCCTTGACTGATAAGGGAACAGACTCGATGAACCAAATAACCTACTCCTACTCTTAATTCATGGGAAAAATTTTCCCCCATCGCTGGGGAAGTGCAGGAGCGGGCGCTTGGACAGAATTGGATCGGCATGCGCTCAAAAGAGCGCACAGATCTCCCTGACGCTAAGTGCTGCCTCAGGGAGATCGGCTCCGAATTAAAATTTGCAATACAAATGATAGAAAAATTTCCCTGACATGTCCCCTCATGTGACACTATCACAAGAGTTGGGACATGTCCATAACTTTTCTTGAAACCTTTATTAAAAATGTAAATACCCTCATGAAACCTCATCCCACCCGTGGATGAGGTTTAATGCTTTTTCCGAAGCTCGCCAGGCCTCCTAGCCTGCCCACCAACCTTAAGGTTGGACGGGCAGGTCCATTAATGACTTTAATTAGTTTCTCAATGGCCTCAATAGCTGACTTGGCTGTGCCCCCGCCGACCTGAAAATGGGAATGACATGGGGTGACGTCGGGTGTTCCACCCGACATCATCCTGCGTCATTTCACGCGTCGGCAAGCGGGCCCCGCCCCCACCCGCCGACCAGAAGATCCTGCCCCATATGTTCGTATGTAAAGGGGCACCACTTTTATCAGCCATTTTATGACTATGGGCTTGAACTTCCATGGAGTGGCAATCAGAGTCAGATTGCTACTCAGCTACCAGTTTCTTACCTGGAAATCTTTTTATTCCTGTCTCGCCCAACCTTCCGACTCAGGCCAGGCGAGAACTGTGCAGGGCAACACGCTGCTAAGGCCTTCAGTCGAGCACTACAGAATTGGACAGAAGGAGACTACAACCCCTTTTTTACGGCACTGGCTGCCATAAATCAGGTAGGTTTATAGGTCCAGCAGCTTTCAAGCCAGGGAGAAGGTATGCTTATCAGATAAGTAGTTAGAATCTGGAGGGGGGAGTATTGGGCAGTGGCGGGGGGGGTGCAGAGGTGGGTTGGACGGTCAGGGTGACAGTAGCTGGACAGGTGGGGAGGGGGGGTCAGACAGTCGGGGGGGGTGACAGACAGTCAGGGGGGGTGGTTTCGGACAGTTGCGGGGTTGTTGGACTGTCAGGAGGCTATCAGATGGCGGGGGAGGTGGGACAGTCGGGCAGGGTCGAACTGTCAGGAGGGGACTCAGACAGTCAGGGGGGATCGGACCGTCGGGGTGAAATAGATAGTCGGGGCGGATTGAACAGTCGGTTAGGGGTTGGACAGTCAGACAGTCAGGGTAGGGTTGGACAGTCTGGGGGGGAGTCGGACAGTCGGGGGGACTGTTGTACAGTCAGGGAGGGGGTCGGACAGTCAAGGGGGGTTGGACAGTTGGGTGGGGGAGGACCGTCGGGGGGTCGGACAGTCGGGTGGGGGAGGACCATAAGGGGGGTTGGACAGACGGGGGTTTCGACAGTTGGTGGGGGGGTCCCTAGGGGTAGTCGGGGGGGTGGGAGTCACCTGGGGGTTTGGTGTGGGTTTGTATAATAATAGGTATCCAGAAGCTAGAATTGGTTTTAATTCTTCTAACTTTTTCTGGGTAACTATTGATTTTCTGGGTAACACAGTCAGAAACATCCAAATTTGCAATTTAAATCACATTTTTGGATGGTTCCCAGTGTGGGGCAATTGCCTATCAGAAGTTTGCATTTCCTGGGCAATTGCCATGCAATCCTTACCTGGGAACTTCCTGGGGGTGGGGTGGGGTGGGAAGGGGGGTCCTCAGCACAGCTTTGGGGTATCCCCCAGTTACACTGCCCTGAAGTTCAGAAGTTATGGCCCATTATGTGCAGAGAGAGAAGAATGCCAGAGGTTATATAATCACAATAATGTCCCCCACTGGTGGCTTTAATGCATTTGATGCATTCTTGGATCATCATTTTGTTCCAAGTTTCCAAATCCCTACACTCTCCTACCTACTCATCAGGCTTCTAATCCCAATCCAACTCTTGGACTACTATTTGTTCCCAGTTTCCAAATCTTACCCTCCCCACCCAAACATCAAGGTTTCTAATCTCAACCCTGGATTATCACTTTGTTTTTTGTTTCATCTTTGACTCACAGACCATCACCTGGCTTCTCATTCTATGGTTCTGTTGTTTACTACTTCTATTTCAAATTGAAAGGAACTATTTTAATCATGCCTGCTGTGTATGTGTGTGTTTTGTTTTATTTGCTTTTTCCTATGTAGTTTCCTGACAGTCCAATGTGGAAATTATTTTAGCTGCATTAAAAATCCAATACCAATTTTCCATTCTCAAGTCTGTGGAAAACAAATCTTTCATGCCTGCTTTATATACTGTAACCTCTGCAGTTTTACTTTTCACAAACACTTTTGTTGTGTATTTGCAATGTAAGTATAGTTACTAACTGACCTCCGGAACAAATGAGAGTGCGTGTTTCTGGAGGAGAAGTGTCACTTCATCTCTCTCTGGAGCCAGGTCAGGAACGACTGGGGAAATTACACTACCGGGGTTAGCATCAGTGTGAATTGAAAACCAGAAAGTGCTTGACCCTGATGTTAAACTTGTAAACACACCCAAGCCTGGTGTGTTAAAGACCACTCTGGAGATGCAGCTTCCACTCCCAGATCTGGCTTTGCTTCCAGAACAGATGGTGTTTACAGTGTCCACTATAGTCAGCTAAAGATTTTTGAAATACCAGTGCTAACGACAACTGCATTTTTACTGTGCTGTAAATGCTGGAGTTAAAAGTGCTGCTGACTGTTACAGTTTCTTCATTTACTAGTAATCCAATATTGTGTTGTTTTGTAACATTATCATATAAATGGCAGCATTTATCTTGATAACTGACATTTACACTGCATGAATTTCTTTGCAAAGTATAACAAGACTTTCATTCTAGTGCATTTCTGGATGACTCCCCAGCATTTGCTCATAAAGGTCTACTGCTCCAAAATGCAGACTTAAACAAGATGTGGGTCTGCAGAAGGGCTGGACATTGATTGTAGCCAGGGCAGTGGTGGGACTGCTGAAGTTAGTCTCAATGCTTTCAGATTCAGGAGGGAGAAATTCAGTCAAGGTTTGAACTATTGATTCTATCTAATGACCCCTGTTGGCAAAGGTTCAGATGTGGATATTGGGTGAGATCATGTTCAGCTATAGCACCCTCACAGTTGAAATAACACTGTCTAAACTCACACTTGAAGAAAAGACATTGAACGAAGTATTGAAAACTGATCATATCTCATTGTCAGTCATTGCCCTTAGAAGACGAGGGAGGAAAATTGATGGAAGAACAGGAACTTGAGATTTTTTTGTTTGTTGGATGGAGGGAATGCTAGAAAGTTATTCTTAGCATCCTTGCAGGTAGTAACAGTCAACCACATAATGTGGGCGTGGAGTCACATATACTCCATAGACGCGATAAGTTGCCTACTCTTCCCAAAAGATTGATGATGTACCATTCTTTTGGTGGCAATCAGGGAACTTCTCTGATTGTTTTCTGACAATTCAATTTTACAACAAGCTGTAAAATTGAATTGCTCATCCAGTACCATAACCATTTTCACTAAGCTCTTTGGATCACTGTGGAGTCTGCCATCCAAAGTACGTGTCTGTGAGACCAGCTTTAAAACATTACCTGCAATGGGAAGAGTGAAGGGTCTCTCTGGATGGATGAGCTAAACTGAGTCATTAACCTTTGTTATTTGAATTTATCCTATGAACTTGTGTTTCTTTTCTCCCCAGGCCTTGGAGTATTTGTTCAAGTTTATTGTGCAGTCACGGATCTTGTATTCAAGAGCAACTGGTGGAATAGAAGAGGAGCAGTTTCGTGCCAGCGTTCAGGAGCTCTTTCAGTCCATCCGCTTTGTCCTGAGTTTGGATAGCAGAAGTTCTGAGACCCTCATCTTCACACAGGTTAGTCCTGTAATTGCAGTACATCTCAGAGAGCCAAGCCCAATGCAGTATCACACCTGACAGGAACAAGCCCCCCACTGCCAACAGACAGCTACATCAGTTTCAACAGCATCAATGGAAAGTGCATTGATTTAAGGTGCTGATTTTTTTCACTTTTCATGCTTTAGTTTCAATTCAACCTAGATTGATAGGATGACAGTCTCCTTTGTTTCTTGGTTGTAAGAATCCCATTTAAAAAGAGATTAGGCAGTCTCAACTCAGTTCCTCACGCACGTGACTAAATCAGTCCAGAACTAGCAACCTCATACAGTCCACAGGATGAGGGAGGTAACAAAATTTAGCACTTAGTGTATGAGAGAAGCTCCCTGAATTTATGGCTGAGGAACACTAGGGCAGCGTAGGAGTATCTTTATTGTGCTCCGACCTACGTTGTACCTGATGATCAGAGTATGTGATATTACACTAGATGACAGAAATTGAAGGTTCCATTCCATGGTTGTAGCATCACTCACCTTGAAAAGTACAACATATGCCAAAACCAGTAAAATAAAATGTTTTTCTGATTCTAGTAACCAAAGGTAATTTGCGATCTTTTCTGTCTCCAGTCTGAACTGGGATAACTCATTGTAAATCAGTGTTAGGAGTCTGAGATTTTTTACTGCTTCTATGTTCAAACAATTTCATTCTTGGCCACATGCCAGTCAAATCAATATTTTATGTTTTTAGCGTTCCTGCGAATGAATAATTGAAAATCAGGAGTGTTTTCTCATGTACCTTGCAATGATACTCCAAGCTGTGCTGTTCGAGAAACATACATGCTGAATGGCTAAATAATTCCATTTACTCTGACATTGCCAGTAATCCTATGGATTATATATATATAGATGAATTTAGCAACATTTTCATTCTATTGTTTCTGCTGTAGGCAGCTCTTCTCAATTCCTTCCCAGCAATCTTTGACGAACTGCTGCAGATGTTTACAGTGCAGGAGGTGGCTGAGTTTGTGAGGGGAACACTGGGCAGCATGCCCAGCACGGTGCACATCGGACAGTCTATGGATGTAGTCAAGCTGCAATCCATTGCACGGACAGTAGACAGCCGTCTCTTTTCATATCCAGGTAAGAGACAGGATTACACAGGTATGGTCCATACGAGACCATCTCTTCTAGTAAGGTACATTTCGAGATGGCAATAAATAATAAGCTATGCAAAAAGAAAAAAATAACACTTTTATAAAGTTTAGAGACAGCTACATTATTTTTCTGGACTGGTGTATTTGTTTCGCGGCTGTAGGGGGATGTTTTCCCAGGCAAGGGATGGAGGATATGTGTGCGTGGAGAGTTAAAACCTCCTGAAATTAATTTTGGGTCGGTATCCCAACATCATCTCACCCTCTTGGTTTCTTCAGGGTGGGATTGAAAGTGAGTGGGAAATCCCCTTGGTCTGTCAGGTTAACTAAATTAAGTAGTTAAGGTAGTTAAGAAACCATTTAAGACCTATTTAACCATCAATTCTGGATATCCCAGCCGGGGGCCGTGACTTAGCAGCGGGACCAGAAATTCTTGCCGAAAGTCAACAGATTTTGACCACTCTCCAAATTTTCTGGTCCCGCCCATGATGATCCCTGCCCTAGATGGGACCGGAAGACCTCGGCCAGGGTACCCATTCCACACACCATCAGCAACTCATTAAGATCACAGAAGCAAGTTTGCAGTAAGCAGAACTTCTTCAGTGAAACTGACAACCTGGGAATGTTTTGCTCAGTTTCATTGAAGAACTTAAGCCATGGCCAGGTGAGAGTCTACTGTTCAAATCACTTCTCAGGGTGTTGTCACTTCTGTTATAACAGGCGATTGCAGGTGGAAGGCATTTCACCTGTCTTGCACATCATTCACCTTCAGCTGCACTTCCCTGCTTCAAGCCTTCACCACAGCATGTAAGCAGCTTATGCATCTGCACCTGCACCTTACACCCATGAGAGGCAAGAGCAGAAGCAATGCTAACACAAAGGTTACAAGGGCTCACGAGCAACCTTGCCGTGAAAGCTTGAGCCTCATGAGGCACTGGTGATCAGACATGTCGTGAGAGCTGATCCTCTATTGTGGTCTCTGTATTGGGGCTCTCATCACCTTCCTGTTGGATCTTAGTGTCCATTCCCTCTGCCCTGTGAAGGGGCATGCGGCTGAGGAGAAGGCAACTTGTGCTGCTGCTGGTGTTGTTCCTGCTGCTGTTGGTGCTTAGGAAGGTGGTCCCTTTAATCAGAAACTATTCCTTTGACAGAATGGACACATCATCCTGCTCACTTCCCTAATTAGTCAGTCAAACCGGAGGCAGGAAGCTAATGCCATGGCTCAGTTAAAGAGTCACATCAAGTTGTGCAAATTAATTTATCGGATTCCCAACCTGAAAATGGTACCATCGTTTTGGCAAGGACTAAGTCACAACATTCCACCTGGAGGGTCAATGCAATTCTGTAGTTGGGCAAAATGACCTGTTTTTGAGCTGCAGTCTTTGTACTGTGATTGCAGGTGGGTATGTAAGATTTATTATGCCTATGCATGTGCTGAGGCACTGCATTTTAGAAGTCGTGGCAGTTTATTTGCACTTACTCCCTGCTATCTCAATTCATTTGAGATGATCCTCAGTGCATTCATGTTAATGCGATGCTTAACCCACTCCTTAGAGGATTACTCCAGAGACCTAAGGCTGTAGGTTTGGGAGCCTTCACTTCCTATTGTCTGATCCCACTTTCACCTCTGACTGTCCTAGTACTTTGGCTGCTGTGGTGAGATCATTAAACATCCTGCACAGCAAAAGAGTTCAAGGAGGTAAAACTCACTGCCACAACCATTTCCCTCTACCAAGTTCTTGGCAGACTCCTGGTCCTCAATCACAAATAGTCCACCACATACTGCCATATCTGCATTACAAAGATATACAGATCTGACTCCCAGAAGTTTGGTATTCATTTCTTCAACCTGGCTGCCCCCCTTCCTGCCTGTTTCCACTTTAAACAACAGCTTATCCATGTAGCTGACTAACTCTTTGCCCCGTCTCCATGAATTTTCTGGTCCCCATGCCACCTCTTCCCCTACAACTGCATCGCCCTCAGTATTTAATTTATCATACCCTGAAGCTTACAGCAGAGTCAGTGTGATGATCTGTGGACAAGAGGTTCAGCTTTGCCTCAGTTCAAATGGTGTCGTTTGAGCTTCAGGCCTATAGCCTTCAATAGACAGACATCCAGAGTTTATTATGAATGTGCACCTGTTTCAATTATCACTTTGCATGTTTTTTTTTACAAAATGGAACCTGATTCTGGTGGGGAATCTGTTTTGACAGCTGTATGGGTTCATGTTGAAAGAGTACGCAGTAGAAGTGTGGCTCAGTGCAACGTTTCTTCTTTTCACAGACTCCCGTCGGATCCTGCTGCCCGTCGTTCTCCATCACATTCATTTGCACCTGCGGCAGCAGAAGGAGTTGCTCATCTGCTCTGGAATCCTCAGTAGCATCTTTTCCATCATGAAGTCAAGCTCCCTGGTATGCTTCGGTTGAATATATTGGAGTGCTAGCGATAATGTAATTTCACAGAGAATCACTTGCTGTCTCAAGTCAGGCCGGTTCTCAGTGACTCCCTCATTCTTTCAGTTGAATTTCATGTGGAATGCCTCTCCTCCTCCCTCCCAACAACTCATGAAAGAATACTTTTTCCCAGTTTTATACAGAGCATTTGTTTACTTTTTATTTAATGTATGTTTATTTTAGAGATAAAAAGAAAACTTCGAGTGCTGGAAGTCTGAAATTAAAAAATGAGCCTTCTGTAAATGCATCACAGGTCAGCCAGCCTCTGAAAGATAAAGATTAGTTCTCAAGGTGTACTGATGAAAGGCCACCCATACTTTTAACATCAGCCCTTTTTCAGATGCTGTCTGAGTTGCTGTGTATTTCTGGCACCTTCTGCTTTCAATTTATTTATATATATTCTCCATTTCTCATCTTCCTCCCCAGATCACCTAGTGCCACATCCTATATTCAAGGCAAGGAGGCAGCCTGTCCCCAGTCATAGCCAGTAACAAGATACAGTCAAATGCATGGGAGCTACCATGGGCACATCTATTTTCTACTCTGCATATTCCATCCAAATGCATGGTCCCCTAAAACAAGGCCAGGATTGGGAACTCGCTCTCTGGATTCAGAGATAGATATGCATCCCAGATGCAGGGTACTGCCCATAAATGTCCCTCCTTTTGTCTTTGCATTTCTCACAACTGCCAACATTTCTTTGGACACTGAACTTTTCTTCTCTACTTCCAAAGCTTCTCTTCACAGAACTTCTGCTCCATCCTTAATTGTCCTCAATGCCGCCATTATGCTCTCCCTTCTCATACTTCATTTTATGTCTTTTGAACATTTGAATGAATTGGTTGGCTTCTATTAAATTCTGAAGAAGTTATTCACCATTTCTATGGAGATGCATATCAAAAGGTCATGATATGGTTCAGCAGGAGCTCAGATGGGCCAAATTCCAACCAGAATAATTATTTCCCCACCTGCATTACTCAGCCTAAAGCCCAAAGCTTTGCCCTAATTCTTAGATATTTGCAAATGCAATGCAGTACAGAGATTGAATTGGCATGAATCAGTTAGACAAGCAATGTAGTAAATGGTTCCAGCAATAGGTGGTTCCTAAATTGCAATGTGTACTTAATCCAAGACAGCATTGTTATCCTTATATCCTTGAATGTAATTGTTCTGCAATGTCTTTTTTCACTTAGCGAAATGAGGTGAAGATACATAATAGTTGGACTAGGGAGAAATTTTAACAGCACTCATGATAGACCAGTAGAAACTCTTCTTGTAGCAACTGGCTGTTGTTTCCTCTCTACAACCAGAAGATAAAATTTGGCATATCACTGTAGCAGTTCCATTTCGATTGGGTTATCCTACTGACCATCTATAATTTAGTTTCGCTGGGTCGGCACCCATGATTTTACTGTCAGCCCAATACTCTGATCCTTTGCACATAGATAAGGACTATTTTGTAATTAGTTGTACTAATATCCATTGGGTGCAGATGAAACTTACAGTACATATGACGGGATGCAGGATATCGTAAAATAAGCAAAATGTTATTAACATTTAACCCAGCAGGGGCGGGTGAAAATGGTCTGTATTTTCTCCCTTTATGATTATTTCAGCCTTCCCAGCCCCTGACTGGGAAGTGGTTATACAGCCTATATCTAGGAGTGCTCCTTAACTGACTCCAGCAAATCTTGGGATGACAAACACTGATTTTTTTCTAACCCACTCTCTTCAAAGAGAACTCGGTCTCCTGATATTATGATCTAGATCAACATCTCACTGTACATGAATTGTAGATATCTTGGAGCAGCTGTGCAATGTGTAAAAGTGATCTGCCAAATGCAGAGTCTCTGCTCATTTCTCCACACTTTGCGATCTTGGGCTTTCCTTTTCAGTTGCTCGTAGGAGCCTCCCATTTCCAATTTCAAATTGTTGAACATTACCATTCTCTTTCTCCTTCTTGGTCTACATCCCTCTAATCTTCCTTCAACCACCTACTTTAGCAAATTATCATGCCTTAGAATATGACCAATTCAACCTTGTTCCCTTTTCATGATGATTTTCATTAATGACCTTTTCCTTCACCATCCTGAGATCTTCTTCATTTCTTTTGTGTTCTCTCCAACTGATCCAATTCATCCTTTTCCAGAACTACATTTCACAGCTTTCTAGATTTTGGATGTCTGATTTTCTCAAGATCCATGTTTCAGTTTCACAGAAGACTCTCCAAATTTCAGCCTTGACAAATATTTTCTTAAGACCTCTACTCATTCCTATGCCGAGTAATCCTTGGGCTGAATTTTTCGCTGAGCGGGCGGGTGCACGCTTGAGTAAAATGACGTGCGATGACGTCGGGCGAGCATCCCGATGTCATTGCGCACTTGCGCGATGTTTCGATCAGCGGGCATGCTTGGGAGTCAGCAGCGTGCCCACCAACAATTAACAGGCCTACTAAGGCCATTAAAGTATTAATTAAATTTCACTTACTGTCCAACCTTAAGGTTGGCGGGCAGGCAAATCGGCCAAGCAGACTTTGGATTTTTTATGAAACCTCATCCGTGGGGTGAGGTTTCCGACAGAAACTAAAAATTAAAAAAAGTTGAAATGTCATTAATAACATGTCCCTGCTCACGTGACAGAGTCACATAAGGGGACATGATTTTAACAATTGTAAGTTTGTTATTATTGATTTTAAAAATCTTCAGCTCCCTGAGGCAGCTCTGTGCCTCAGGGAACTTTCCTTGCACGCACCTACGTGCATGTGCAAACTTCCACACTCACCTTCCTCCCACCCCCGCTCTGGCAGCGCTCAGTGCTGCAGTGTGGGTTTCACGTTGGCTGGCCATTGGTTGGCCAGCCAGCATGAAATTGATGTCGGGGCCTGATCGCGAGCGGCAGTTGGCTTTGCAACCGCTCTCGGGCCCGCCCGCCACGTCTGCCTGACGAGGTAAAAATCCTGCCCTTTATGTTTGGAGAATGCGTTCTTTGCCATTGCTCTTCTGGCTCTGATTTCTTTATGGCTGTCACCATCTTCTGACAAGATCCTTCCCAGTTACTTAAATTGTGAATCTTGTTCCACCTGTTGAACATTTATCTTGAACTCTGCTTTCCCACCATTATTTCTTTCAAACTTCACAACTTTCATCTTTTTACATTAATTTTAATAATGTAAGCTTTCACCACTTCATTCATTCTATTCATTAGATCTTCTTCTGTGCTAGCCACTAGGGCCTGGCTGTATGCACATAGGAACACGTGACTTGGTTTTAGGACTGAGATGAGGAGAAATTTCTTCATTCAGAGGGTGGTGAACCTGTGGAATTCTCTACCACAGAAGTCTGTGGAGGCCAAGTCACTGAATATATTTAAAAAGGAAATAGATAGATTTCTAGACTCTAAAGGCATCAAGGGGTTTGGGGAGAGAACTGGAGTATGGCATTGAGATAGAGGATCAACCTTGATCATATTGAATGCTTGATCTTGAAGGGCTGAATGACCTACTCCTCCTATTTTCTATGTTTCTATGTTAGGAGTAGGCCTTTCAGCCTCTCGAGCCTGCTCTGCCATTCAACTAGATCATAGCTGATCTTCTACCGCAAATGGCCAGCCCCATATCCTGAGACTGTGACCTTTGTTTTAGACCCCCCAGCCAGAGGAAACATCATCCCTGTGTCCAGTCTGTCCACTTATTCACATTATACTGCATCTGCCATGTATTTGCCCACTCACTCAACCTGTCCAAATCATCTTGAAGCCTCTTAACATCCTCCTCACCACTCACATTCCCACCAAGTTACATGTTCCTATGTGCATTTAGCCAGGCCCTGGTGGCCTGCACAGAAGAAGATCTAATGAATAGAATGAATTAAATGGTGAAAGCTTACAGAATAGCAAATGGCAACCCCATTTTCCCGCACTATTATCAGAAACCTTGATGTCTTTAATGTTCCTTGATGTCTTTTGATGCCCTTGATATTTCAGTAGCTTTGCCAAATGACCTCCTACTTTGACCCCTTCCTGTACTTCATCTCGCAACAGGGCAGGGATGACCACTTCCGGAGCCCTCAAATGACCCTGCTACCCTAAGTATTATTAGTCATATGCCATTTATATCAGTGGATTTTTGCAGTTCAAACTTAGGATTTGGTAACCAGGTTCAATCTGCCTGTATATGGCACCAGCTCCAAACTGACCATAGGGAGCAATGGTCTTTAGACAAGAAAAGGTGCTGTCCCATTAGTACACCTAGAGCTGAATGATGAATTTTCAAAACAGAATTAAAGCTGCTATTTACATGAACTTTAATAGAAAATCTGAACAGTACAAAAAGTGTTGCAGATAGCTTCAGAGTCGTCAAATGCAGAGTGGTGGGTGTGCACTGATTATTGGGGTAGACCTAGTAATGACGATTTTATATGTTTCTCATCAATAAAATTGCATTAAACATATTAAAACCAATATATCAGTGGCATATCATCTATGTACTGTTGTAATGTAAAACTTTTGGTCGATGATGGGTCATTTCCCTTACTTTATACAGGATGAGTTCCTGATCTTAGTCAGGCTGTCTGAGGAATCCCCATGCTCCTTCCTCTAAAGGAGGAGGAAGAAAACTGAGCAAAGGGGTACTCACATACATACTTTGACGATTATGAGTTAAAGAGACATTGACAGAGGCCTGTGCGTAGGGTGGTTCTCCAACCTTTTGACCAGGAATGTGTATAGCACAGAAGGTTAGGAAGAAATATGAGATTAAAACTGATGTTCAAGATTTGGTCTTTTCAGAATTAATCTCCAGTGAATACATTTGTCTTAAAATGAGAAATCTAGGTGAAAAATGACAGTGAGAAGCACCAACAAATTTAAAAAAATAGAAAAAAAGATTAGGTTAATCAGAAAGTAGTGATTGGGTATCATCAAGCTCAGATTTTAAGAGACTTTAAAAGGCAGAGCAGTAGGACTTGAGTTTCACAGATCTGTGGTACTGAGAAAGAATAATTTAGAATCGGAGACTGGTAAGTGTTAACTGAATTTCACCACAATATGGATGCAAAGAGAATGGGCAGAATTTAATCCACACAATAGGGGTCTCGCCAGCCAGCTAAAGAGCCAGTGAGAGCTCTATGTTGCCTTCTTCAGGGAAAGCCCACCGGATTAAGTGCCAGTCAGGCACTCAAGGAGCCAGAAGTGGGCCTTGCATGGGACCAAGGACCCCCAGGGCAGAAATCCTACTCTGCAAGAGCTGATGGCCTCTCCTCATTGCACACAGCGTCATTGAGGGAATGGTGATAGTTGCTGGCAATGCACCCACCAGAGGCCCAGGATCAACGAGGGACCCAGACTACAGGTGAGTGAGGGTAGGATGCAGGGCACAGGGAGGGGGTCACTGGCTAGAGGAGGCAGGGACATTCGGAAGAAAGGACAAACTTAACCACCTTCCGCCCCCACCTCCCCCCCTCTCTGCCACCTCAACCAACAACCCTGGTGCTGCTGCTCAACCCTCCTATCCTCATTCACTTCACCCGGTCAGTGCTCACACCCCTGTACCCCGACAATGACATCACCAGCTCTGAAGTGACATCAGCGGAACTAGTGACCCGGGAAGGGTGGGGAGATGGGTGATGGAGGGCGATGGGGAGGCAAAGTCACAGGAAAGGGGTTGAGCCAAGGGTGCCAGTGGAGGGGGTGAGCTAGGGGTGACGGTTAGGGGAGTGCCACTGGTGGAGGTTAGCAGCATCTGGGGTGATGGTAGTGTGAAGACATTCCTCCACATTTAAAGGATTGCTTCTAGCAGGCTCTACACAAACAGCCCAAGTATAAACGGTGACAGGTCCCAGCGGGACTATCATGCAACCACCCATTTCATTTTAGAGATTTTTTTTCTCTCCAGCATTTGTTTCAAGCCAACAAGGTTAATCCAGAACACTTTCTCACTCAAACCTTTCATGGAGTGTAAATTATTCCACAAGGTACAATTAACTACATAAGGTTCAATGGATATGCTACATTCACTTAAAAATCTTTGACACATAGAATCCCATATCCACCGCCTTGACAAAAAACAGTGTTTCAGCACCCGGAGTACTTTTAACAACCCTTTTTATTTTCATACCACCCAAACTGGAGAACAGCATTTCCCATTCTCACCCATCAGAAATATCATGAAACCAGCTGCACTAGAAAACCCATCAGAAAGATTAACATGTGAAGCATCACTAAAATATTCATTTTTGGGGGGCCAACCATGGATGAGAACTTAAGCACACATTTTTCAGATTTAACTTTCTTAATACAAAAGCAAAATACTACCAATGCTGAAAATCTGAAAAAGCAAAAGAAAATTCCAGAAATACTCAGCAGATCTGGCAACATCTGTGGAGAGAAAAGCAGATAATGTTTCAGATCAGTGAATTTTTGTCAGAACTTGGGGATAAGTTAAAAATGTAATAGCTTTTGAGACAGTGGAAGAGGTGGGAAGAAGACCAAAAGCAGAGGTCTGTGATAGGGTGGAGAATAGGGGAATTTGCATGATAAAAGGTTTCATGTTGCAAGGCCAAAGTAAGTGGTAATGGGACAAGTAAAATAACAAAAATTGTGTCTGGAGGAGGTATGAATGGCAGGATCCTGAATTGCTGCTGTTCAAAAGTTAAGTAAAGGAAATGAGAGAAACTACAGAAATAAAGCCAAACCAGGAAAGAAAAACAAAACAAAATGGGGCAGTGGATACAATCTATAATTGTTGAACTCAATGTTCAATCTAGAAGATTGTAAAGATGAGGTACTGTTCCTCAAACTTGAGTTGACCTTTGTTGGAACACTGCAGCTGGCCCAGGACAGAAAGGTCAGAGTGGGAGAAGGTGGAGAATAAAAATAACTGGGGATTTGAAGCTTAGGATCCCATTGCCGACTGAACTGAGGCATTCCGCAAAGCAGCCATCCATTCTCATTTGGTCTTCCATTGTAGAGGGCACCACATTGTGTCCTAGTATACTAGACTAAAAGAAGTACAAGCAAATCATTGTTTCACCTGGAAGGAGTGTTTGGGGCCTTGGACGGTGAGGAGCAAGGAGGTAAATGGAAAGATGTTGCATCTGTGCTTGCATGGAAAGTTGCCAGTGGGAAGGGGAGAGTGGTTTAAGGTAATTGAGGAGTGGGCCAGTGTATCACAGAGCGAACTGTCATTCGGATGTAGGTGGCAGAAAATGATCCATTGAATATAGAGGCTGGTGGGGTGGAAGGTGAAGACAAGGGGAACCCTATCTTGGTTCTGAGAGGGAGGGAAGGGATGCGAGCACTAATTAACTTTCTTAATGTTTTATTTACCCTTAAAAGAAATCTCAACAACAGACTGTCTCATCGTAGTACCAACACATCAAAACAAGCACCTGGCCTAGTCTGATTACCCAACCAGTTCAACTGACCAACCTAGTTCCACAATTCCTCTGTCTCTTCTTTAGGTATAACAGCATCTTTCTGTGATGACCCAGTGAAATTAATCAGAATGGGGGTAAACTCTCTAAACAGGATTTTGATTTAACCTTGTTCCAGACCTAATTTGCTTAATATCTAATCTGATATACAGTTAAGTCCTGCAGCTCATGGGGGTTACTTTCCCACAAAACCTTGCAAACAACGAAATTGCGAACAATGAACATGCTTTTCCATGGGGCTGAATTAGACAGGTTCCAGCCATGCGAGGGGAGCATTGGTTTGGGCAGTTACTTTCCCCTAAATTGTGGCATAGTACCTGTATCCAATAGACAGTGGAGCCTCTAAGCAATACATCGGTGAAGATTTCAAAATGAACACAGCCATTATTGCTGCGAGATTCAGACATTTCTGTGTTAATCCCTTCGTTCGGGCTGCACTTCAGTTGCAACCATTCTGGACTCTGCTCCATTATGGCTGTTGTCTCCCTGGAGAAAGAAGAGAGAGGGAGAAGATACCACAGATGAGTGAACATTGCTCACGCGATGTGTGATTCTATGTACAAAGTGCAAAGCGTGGGTAAGAGTAAACGTGAACCAGGAAGTCACAAACGATGGAACTTTAATGTATTTAAAAGCCCAAATACATAACACTCAATTTCAAATACTACTCTAGTCTTAACACATTTCTCAAATTCCACAGTAACACCCCATAAGAAATAATCAACATGCATCATAAAGATGCCTGGAAGTTTTCCTTTTATGATACCCACAAAACATTGTAGGAGCTGCTTTTAGTTGACAAAACTAATTTTCAGCAAAACAGGTCTCACTGAAAAATACTATGCCCTGGAGGCATCGTTCAGACCATAAACACATTAGTTTCCATAGTTTTCCTTTTGCATCTGTTGCCTCTTTGGGCATTTTCCGAAACACTTCTCCCTGAAAAGCATCATCAACAGAAATGCGACTTTTATATCAATTGACCTCCCATGAATATGTGGCCAAAAGTGCTAAAAAGATTTATAAGATTACTTTTCCAGCTGTAATCCACTTTAATATCTGTATTGCATAGACCCTCTTCAAAACCGCTAGCAACGAACCTCATTTTATCATTATTAGCCCCACCTACAAGTACTTTTTCAGTACAAATCCACCGATGTGACGAAGTTGGTTGACCCTTATTTGGCACCTCAGAATAAACTCTAAACTCTCTCCAATCATCTAACTCCTTTTTCTTTTGCCTCTTTCATTATTTCATTGGCAGCCATCAAAACTTCACAATCATGAAGATTTCTGTTTCCAGGTCCATTGTGAGACTGTTCTGTGTTCTGTTTATTTCATTGTGTGATCTATTCAATCTATGGCATCTGCTTGCACTTATGTCTTTAAGCAGTACTACCGTAGGATCTTCCTCTTGCACTATCACAGATTCTTTCTCCAGTTTGTGATTGTTTTCTGATGCGAGTTACTTCCAGATTCACTATCAGTACTTGCACTGTATTTTCTGACTCTCCACTCTTTCACCCTGTTCTGCCAGTCCATGGTCCTCCCTTCTTGGCCATCATCCTGAATTTTCAACCAAAGTTTAAGCTTGACGTAGCTTTTTCTGCACACCCCACAATTGTTGCATCCTTCTATTTGTTAGATGCCATGTCATCTGGGGACCTGCTCTGGCCTGCTGTTACGATCCTCTTAGAGATAAATAACCTGAAAGGAAAGGAATCCCCAAAGGACACCTAAAAAAGGAATCGTGGGACAAGATTTCACTTTTTGAAACTCTCACTGTAACAGTCAGGCCCAAAATCAGCATTAAATTAAGCATGCATTAACAGACAAATGGTATTCCACTTGAAAAGGTGAATTTCACTGTAAATATTTGATATCACAAAGATGTGCCTCACGCAATTACAAGCACTCACATCATTCCCCGAACTAATGTGCAATCTCAGTCCTTCCAGGATATAGGATTTCTCACTTTCCCACTCAATGGATGTGGCCCTCAAGTCACTTTCACTGGCAACCGTATTCTATCTGAGGTCCCTGGGTAAGGTTAACATGCAAAACACTACTGCAGAGCCTGCATCAAAACAGTCTTGATGGCACAGATTCCCCAGACACTCCTTTATCTGAACCCTTTAATAAACCTCATAAATCAGCTCTGGCAAAAACGAAGTGGTAGCAATAAAATTGTCCCACACACAATCTCTGCCCTAAACCTGTCTTCAGCTTTCTGTCCTTTTTAACTGTATTACACACACACACACACACACAGCACCTTGTAAATGTGCCTTCTCTGGTCTCCTTTTCTACTGCAACTGAATCCACACCACAAGCTGTAACTCAATACCCCAATAGCAATTATTTATCCTTTCTGGTTAGCAAGCTCCCATCTCCATAGCAATGTGGCAGCCCAGTTCATGGCTTTGCCTCTTCACAGAATCACAGAATCACACAGTGCAGAAGAGGCCCTTTGGCCCATTGAGTCTGCACCGATACATGAGAAACACCTGACCTACCTACCTAATCCCATTTACCAGCACATGGCCTATAGGAGGAGAACGTATTATTAGTGTGGCTGATGCTTTGTGGGTAGGGTGACAGAACCCACCAATACCTACACTTACAGCAACGCAAGGAAGAGGTCATTCAGCCGTACATGCACGTGATAGCCCTTTGGAAGAGCTACCCAGTTAGCCCCACCCACCTCCTCTTTCTCCATAACCCTGAACATTTCTTTTCTCATCAATTTTAGCCAATGCCTTTTTAAAAGTTAGTAATGACATTAGAAGGCTTGTGTTTATTATTCAATGTCAACTTATTTCACATATTCTCAGTAACAAACTGACTGAAGCACATCAGCACTGAGGTGGGTATGTTATTAGCCTAGTGTGGGAACCTGTTACAGATATAGAGGGCTCTTAGAGAAATAAGGCGAATTGTGAGATTGGCCAAAAGGTTTATTTTTTCCAGTTCAAAGTAACCTTAATTGTCACTGTTTCTGACAACAGTGACTACACATCAAAAGTAATTCATAGGCTGTAAAGAGTGTTGGGACATCCTGAGGTTGTGAAAGGTGCTATATAAATGCAATTTTCTTTTTTGTAAATGTTAATTTCTTGTGCTTTGTTCAAAAATGTCTAATCTTATTTGAGATAATTTCAATCTCTAAGGTTTGGTTTGAAATAAACCATTGGATTAACTTTGGCTATCTCAACACCTCTATTCAATCACCCCTTCCTGTTCCAAGTAGTTTATGCATTTAGTGTGGCGTACTCCCTGAGCAACATAGCATTCAAAGGCTCAGATGCCATTCTCTGCACAGAGCCACTCATTAACAGACCGCTCGACTGAGCCTTCACTCTCATTGCTCACCTAACAACGAGATCAGCCTCCCGCAGAGCCTTAGCTGTCCCACCAGAAGCAACGAGAGAGAGGCCGATGGAAACCAGGCGCCTGGCAAAGTCCACCAAACCAGTCTTATCCGAGACACTCAGCAAGGCCAGCTCCTTGGGGGCTATCTGAACCCTATCTCTCTGGCAACCCCAAGTCAGGCTAATTTCTTAAAAGCCTAATGACCTCATAGCCAGAAATTCCTCTTTCCAACAGCATCTTAGTTTTACTTTGGATTTAAAGGGATATGTCACAAAGCTTTTTGCCAAGTACAGAGTCTGTCACACTGTGATTGTGATAGCTCTATCATCTGTGTCATGATTATTCATATTACCATTATCCAGCCCCTGATCTATTGTATTCTGTTCCTCAGGGTCTTCATCACAAAACATATGAGCATTTGTGGTACAAGGTGCCTTGTTTACTTCTATCAGCTGCTCAGAGTCTGAGATTTTGTAATTCCAATTAACTGTGAGGAATGAACATTTTCAACCATGGACTTCAAACCATTAATAATTGTCTTACCATCATAACCTATTACCTTCAGTAAGGCCTTTCGATTCCCTATGACCCTCTTTTATAGGATACCAAATCTCCTGAATTAAGCTCCATTCGCAGATGGCCTTACATGATGCCTCAGTACTCTCTGAATTTGCTCCAAGACCTCAGCCTTGATGAAAGCCTGTCATCATGCATGTAATGCATTCAAATATGCAGTAAATCAGGAATTAATTATAGTACCTTCTAGAGCAGGAAGATTATCACACAGGACAGAATGTACTTTGGAATTTTGCCCATAGACTGGTGGATAGGATTATATCCTCCAACCACCTGGAGTGAATTCTTTGTGTGATAGACCCATGCCAGGATGGTTTCAACTTACAACCTGGTTGATCAACTAAAATTTCATGCGGCATTTTGCCAATCAGCATGTAATTTCTTTCACAAAGTGTGTTGCTGAAAGGGCTTTCAGTTGCAGTATTCATGGCCATGCTGTTCATATTTTCACGTCTCTGAACTCATTATTAGTAAATTCTTCTCCATCATCAGTTAGCTGGTGTCCCAAGTCCAGTCCCTGCCCATCTCTCCATGATTTTATTCAAAATAACCCTTTTTCCCCTACTATATATTATTATAGACTAAATCTGGTTGTCATGTCTATAAAATATAGGATGAACATAGTTCTGGCTTTGTCCCATACCTTTAGATCCATGGCAACTGCTTTGTTAAAAATATATGCCAATGGAAATCTTACAAGAGGATGATGTGGCGTCCTCCAATACTTTTTACAAGTTTCACACTTCTCACTAATCTCTTCTATCAGCTTTGTATACTTTTCATCAACTACACCTGCATCTTTTAGTAGGATTTCTAACCTTTGACATAGAAGGTGAGCAAATTGTCTATGTAACTTCAAGACAATTTTCTTTCTTGCTCTGATTTTTATCATCTGATGTCAGTAATACTGGTCTACCACTCTGATAACAACAGCAACTTAAATTTATACAGAACCTTTAACGTAATGAAACATCCCAAAGCCTTTCCTGGGAGCATTATAAATCAAAATATGACACCAAGCCATATTAGGTTAGATGACCAAAAACTTTGTGAAAGAGTTAGGTTTTAAGGAGCATCTTAAAGGAGGAAAGCGAGGTACAGAGGAGGAGAGGTTGAAGGAGGGAACTCTATAGCTTAGGACCAAGGCAACTAAAAGCACAGCCACCAATGGTGGAGTGATCAAAATTGGGGATGCTGAAGAGGCCAGACTATCTCAAAAAGTGGAAGGGATTACGGAAACTGGGAGGGGAGAGACCATAGAAGGATTTGAAACCAAGAATCAGAAATTTAAAATCATATAAATTATTTAAAATCATTTAAAATTAAAGTTGTTAAAAGCAATGACATTGCTTGACCTGGAAGCCATTGTAGGTCAGCGAGCACAGGGATCAAAGATGGACCAGACTTGGTGCGAGTTAAGAAATGGGCAGTAGAGTTTTGGATGGCCTCAAGTTTACACAGGGTAGAATGTGGGAACCCAGTCGGAGGTGCATTGGAATAGTTGAGTCTAGACATAGCAAAGGCACAAATAAAGATATCATTAGCAGATGAGCTGAGGCAGGGAAGAAGTCAGACGATCTTACAGAGATGGAAAAAGACAGTCTTAGTGATGGTATGAATGTGTGGTTGGTTGTTCGTCTCGAGGTCAGATATGACATCAAGTTTGGAAACAGACTGATTAAGTCTCAGACAGTTTCCAAGTAGAGGAATGGAGTTGGTAGCTTAGGGAATGGAGATTGGAACAGTGACCTAAAACAATGGCTTTGGTGTTCAGAACATTTCATCGGAGGACATTTCTGTTCATCCAGTATTGGATGTCAGAGAAGCAGTTTGATAATTCAGCAACAATGAAGGAGTCGGTGATGAGATAGAGCTGGACATCTTCAGCGTACATGTGAAAAGCAACATTTGTGCTATTGGATGATGCTGCAGAGGGACAGCATGTAGATGAAAAATAGGAGGGAGCCAAGGATAGATCCTTGGGGGACACCAGAGGTGAAAATATGGGAGCAGGAAGAGAGACCATTGCATTTAATACTCTGGCTATAATCAGATAGATAAGAATGGAAGAAGGTGCAAGCAGTTCGCACCCCCCCGCCACCCCTCCCCCCCCACCGCCCCAAATAGATGACAGTGGAGAGACATTGGAGGAGGATGGTGTGGTTGCAGTGTCAAAGGCTGCAAACAGGTCGTGATGGATGAGGAGGGATAGGCATTTGTGACTTTGAGTAGAGCTGTTTCAGTACTGTGGCAAGAGCCAAACTGGAGGAATTCAAACATGGAGTTCTGGTAAAGATGGGAACAGAGTTGATAGGTGACAACATGTTCAAGACTTTGGGGAGGATAGGGAATTTGGCAATGGGGTGGTTGTTTGCAAGGACTGTGGAGTTAAGTGTAGGCTTTTGAGAAGAAGGCGATGATGGCAGATTTAAAGGAGAGAGGGTCAACATCTGAAGACAGTGAACTTTTAATAATATCAGCTAACATGGAGCGAATGATTAGAGGTTAGGTGGTCGGCAGTTTAGTAGGAATAGAGTTGAGGGAATAGAAGGTGGGTCTCATGGACAAGAGGAGCTAGGAGAGTGCATGAAGGGAGATAAGAGAGAAACTAGAGAAAGATGCGAGTTCATGGCTAAGGCAGTGGTGGGACTTTAGAGGAAGTTTGGCTTGGTGGGCTTATGCAAGAGAGGGACACGGCAAAGGCAGCTGATTGGATGGTCTCGAAAAAGAAGCCAATGAGCTCCTCACATTTATTGTTGGAGGTAAGGATGCAGGAGACGGGGAAAGGGGTTTAAGAAAATGGTTTGCAGTAGAGAAAAGAAGCCAAGGGTTATCTTTGCATTCTAGGATGATCCTGGAATCAAGAGCAGTTTTATCAGATGAGAGCAGGACCCAATAGTGCTTTATATGTGTTCCAACCAGACCTGTAGTTGATGGCTAAGCTACTTGCCTGCCACATCCTTTTATTCCCTTGGACTTTAGAGGGGAATGGCCAGGGTGAGAAAGACTAATGTTTTTTGGGGGGATTAGGTCATCAAAGGTGAAAGTGAGGGTGCAGTTAAGCAAATCAGTAGCTGCAGAAATGTTGTGACAAGCAAAAGGCAAAGGCTAGACAATTGGGATTTTGACAGTTTGAGTGAATCAGGGTTTTTTTTTCAGGAGTGGGTACAGAAGGAGGTAGGGTTGGGGCATGGAAGGGGGATGTGGGTAGAGTAGAGAGTAATACTAGGAAGTGATCAGAGATGGCCTTATCTGTGATTGATATGATGGAATAAGCAAGGCCACACAAGATGGAAAGGTCAAGGTGGTGGCTGTAAATATGGGTTGGGGAGTTTACTTGGAGGGAGAGATTTAGTGTGGATAAGAGGGCAGTGAACTCAAAGAGAGAGAAAACATGATGAGTTAAGATGGAGGTTGAAATCACCATGGATGAGAAGTCATTCAATGAAGAGGCTGAGGGAGGAAAGCAGTATAGATAGGTCAGTGAGAAAATTGAATTTTGTCAATCTTTTATACAATCAGTTACAATTCATGATATATTTTCCCATGGAATGGACATCTGTTTTCCAAAATCTATCAAACCTGTCCGTGCCTCATAGGGGTTAGGGTTAGCTTTTTTGTCGATTTTTTTCAAGAACTCAAATAGGAGGTCCAAATCTTCTTCACCATCCAATTAACGGACATCCATCTCACAAAGTACTTCTGGTTTTACATCTTCTAGGAAGTGGCAAAGTGGCACCTTGTTTCCTGTTTGGTAGGGATGTAACCTTTGTTAACATATCCACTTTATTCTTCCACTGGTTATACAGTTCGGACTCTGAGAACATTGGAGGGTAATCATATTCAGACAATTTACACTTACTTTCTGCCATTTCCCACAAAGGCCACTGGGATTTTAGTTTTCTGTCTGATTTTTTTTCTTAGTTTACAACCTTTACCTTGAGGCACCCATTCTCTGCTGCCATATTAAAATCCAGAAAGCCAGTTGGTAAAGGATAGAACTGGAGCCAATCTGGAACACCCATTATAAACCCACACCTCTAACCCAACAATCACAGTTTTGAGTTGTTCCTATTCATAGAGCACAAGTTGATACCCATCACCTCCAAACACCTAAATCCAATTAATATGCAATCAACACTAGGTTGCCCCTAGGCAAACTATTCCAGTGCATCTATGGAATTGACACCTACCCAACAATGTTGTATTCCCTAGCCACATAAAGGACAACCCTCACCCAGCAAGTCAGCTTCCTCCCAGTTATGAGAAGCAGTGATCAATAGTGTCATCAAGTAATACCTACTTGCCAAAAACTGGTTTGCCAATGATAAATTCAGGCTCTGTCAGAATTGCTTAGCTCTAAACCTTGTCACATTCTTGATCAAGAAAAGCAGCAACTTGCAATTATTAGCTCCTTTAATGTAGCAAAAATGACTCAAAGCTCTTCACGGGAGCAATATCAGAAAATATTCGACACATGGCTACACAAAGAGAGATACTTAGATGACCAAAAATTTTGTCAAAGTAGTATGTTTTAAAGAGCAACTTAAAAGCAAGAAGAGTGGGATAGAGAGGGTTAGGGAGAGAATTCCAGAGCTTTGGTGGAGTCTTGAAAATTGGAGATGCACAAGAGGTCACAACTGGAGAAGAGCAGAGATCTCAGAAGGTTGTAGAGCTGGGGTAGATTACAGGGATGGGAGTGGCAAGGCCATGGAGGGATTGAACTGAAGGGTGATCATTTTAAAATTGAGGTATTGCCGGACCAGGAGCTAATGTATGTCAGCAAGCACAGGGGTGACTTGATGCAAGTTAGAATATGGCAGCAGATCAAAACATGAACACAAATGCTAAAAATCAAATGAAAGGTGAGTAGCTATCCTTAATACCAAACCAATGTTTAACCAGGTGTGATATTATGGAGACCTAGCAAAACTGAGGTCAATGGGAAACCTCTTCAGTGGCTGGATTTAGAACTGTCAACCAGGAAGCTGCTTGTACTTGTTGCAAAACAGTCATCAGAGCCACAGAGTATCACTGCAGAGTTTCTCATGGCAGTGCTCTTGAAACAGCTATCTTTAACTGCTTCAGCAATGACCTTCTCTCCATCTTAAAGTCAGGGAAGACATTTCTACAGTGTTAGGCTTCATTTACAACTCCTCCAATAATGAAACAGCCCATGCCAACCTACAAATAAACTTAGACAACATTGAAGCTTGGCTGAAAAGTGACATTTGCACCACAAAGAAGCCAGACAATGGCCATTTGCAACAAAAGAAAAGGAACCACATGACCTTCAGTGGCACTGCCATTTTGCTGAAGTCCCACTATTTACATGCTGTGGGTTGTCATTGACCAGAAACATAACTGAATCAACTATATCAATACTATGGCCATGAACAGGTCACAGAGTGGGTTCTGATCTCTCAATGTTTTTCCAGCATCTACATGGCTCAAATCAGGAGTGTCATGAAATGCTTGCCACTTTCTTGAATAGGTGCAGCTGCAACAATACTCGAGATGTTCAACATCATTCGGGACAAACAGCCCACTTGATTGGAGCTCCTGGTTGCTGAACACAATATCCAATCCTATTAACATAGCAACACTGTGGCTGCAATGTATGTTGTCTATACAATACACTGCAGCAACATGCCAAGCTTACTTGGAGACCATTTCCCAGCCACATGACCCCTCCCACTGAGAAGGACAAGTCACAGGCCATTCTGACTTAGATATATTCATGTGGCTTCATCGTTGTTAGGCTAAAATCTTGGAATTCTCTGCCAAATGCCACCTGGACAACAGCAGTTCAAGGGAACAATCCACCACAAATTGGTAATAAATGCCACCTGTCAGAGTCACCCACTTCTCAGGAACAAATTTTATAAATACATAGGCTGTTCATAGCATCTGCTGGACCATAAGATGCTAAGTACCATTATATTAAACTTTTATATTTTAGCTAAACTACTGTTAAACTTATTTACAACTAATCAAGAGTCATAGAAGCAAAAAAATGGAAGCAGAAATATTAGACAGTTCAGACTGGCAATAGTCCATAAGGAGTTAATCTATCTTTTTCAGATTGCTGCTTTCAGTGTTTTTTGTTTTTTGGATGACTCAGCCTTCTCATGTTCCTTGACAACCAGAATGCAGTCTCAACGGATATCCTCTAGGATGAGTTAGTGCACATAGAATGCATGAGCTTTAAATTCCCACAGAGCTCAGTATGCCTCTGTCAGGGCTGAAAAATTAGCAGCCAGACCTGAAATGTTTATCTGTCTGACAGACTTTGAGGTAAATCCCTTTCCTTGAAGAAGTCAACCAAACAGAATGTGGACAATGACATAATCACATGTAACAGTTGTATTCCTTTCCTTTGTTTCAACTAGATGTATTAACATAGGAAAGCAATTGGAAATACATGGGTCTGTGCAACTCTTTTGAGTACAATCACAGTTCTTGGTTTCCAGGAGTGGGACATGAACCCACAACCCTCTGATTCAAAGGCGAGGGTGCTATGAACTGAGCCACAGCTGACATGCACTGATTACCATTTTAATCATGGTGATCCCAATCAAATGGAACCTCTTATTTCCTAATTTGTGACCAACAGCCCTGCATGGATCGCACATGGAGTGCCTCTGGTTTACCATTAGCAAAGGAGCATCCACCATTATAAGCCTTAGCTATTTAACCTGTTCAACAGCAATAACAACTTGCATTTATATACCACCTTTAACATAGTTAAATGTCCCAAAGCACTTCACAGGAGCGTTAGCAAACAAAATTTGATAAAGCCAAAGATTTTCTCATTGTGGTAAACCTTTCTATTAACAGAGCTTAAATGTTATAATACTAGACAACTTGCTATGAACCATTATTTTACAAATCTTGTACACATGTTTCTGATGCATTAACTGTGCCATTGTGCTGTGATCCAGGAGTGCTCAGTGTCAGAAGAGGTAGAGATGATGGTCGAAAGCCTTCTTGATGTCCTACTACAGACCCTGCTTGCTATCATGAATAAGTCCCAGATGGCGGAGGTGGTAAGAGGACAGCGCTGCCCACAGTGCACGGCGGAGATAACTGTTAGTAACTAACATTCCTTTTTAATAGTCCTTACCCATGAATGGATTCTCCCAAACCTACCTACCCCGCAGCACCCCCCCCCTCCCCAATCACTAGTCTCTCCACCTGCTTTATGGTGCAACATCGTGTGTGAATTCAAAATCTCATGCTTATACTTTATATGCACTCCCTTCCATGTTTAGGTATGTTTAGGTTGTCTGCATTCTAATCCTTAAAGAGGCATTTTTATCTGACAGGACTCCAGTGAGTTAAGACACGATCTTTGCCATTAAGCAGGCATGGTTTCTTTCATGTGATAGAGTAGTTGATAATGGGAAACCATTTTCTGTTTCACCCTGATATTCTTTAAATTATTTTTACTGGAATCTTTATACTTCAAATGTATTAAGGACATGGTAATTGTGTTAAATCAGTGATGCCTGAGTGTTCTTATACAATTAGTGATCCCTCATTGGGCAAATTGATGCCTCTTTAAGTGATAATTCATCTATAAAAATTAGAAGAACATTTCTATGACATGCAGCAGACTTCCTCAAAATCTATTGATAAATTCACTGTTGCTGTAGTTGGATAAAATTTTGCCATTGATTTCATAATTGGCTTCCTGTTATTCGCCATACCTAATGTGTTAAATGATAGCTGAGCAATTTATGTAAGATTGGGATAAGCAAAGGTTGCAGGTTGGCTGATTTTATAAAGGTCACAAAGAATAGTATAGATGCGGGAAATCACTCAACCCAATTAGCTCATCCTTCCATAGAAATCTACCATCCCCTTATTTTTCCCTTTCTTAGCCCAGGGCTTCTAAAACCAATTACAGTACTCTGACTGCTACCTTGGCAACAGTCAGCTAACTCAGCACAAACATCAGATTGAATTTTGGACCCATCTGTTCTATATGGCTTTGTGTTAAGCCGGACCAGTGGGGAGCTTAAGAATAATAGGCATTACTAAACAGTAAAACAAATTAAATGAAATAAATGAAAGCATGTTAGTTCCCCTTTGACAGACTATTTGCTGGCTTGAGGTTTGTTAACTTATCCTTCAATATCCAATCTCCTCTTTCTTCCTTTCCCTCAGACAAGAAGGAGCTCTTGCTCTTAAACTCCCGCCGGACCATGGAGGCTTGGATTGGAGAGTTGTGTAATAAGGAACACTAACTCTCCACAGCCTGAAATGCCAGTTGACCTGGGGTCCTTTTGCCTTACTAAATAACTTATACAGGTCATGTACTCTTTATCCGAAATCCTTGGGGCTGACTGCATTTTGGATTTCAGATAGCTTTGGTTTTCAGATACCATATATAACCTTACATTACAATAGCCTAAGCCTAGTCTAGCTATAGTCTAAAGTAAATAAAATGGCTAGAAAAGTAAGATGTATTGGAGTTGTATAGAACCTTGGTGAGGCCACAGCTGGAGTACTGTGTGCAGTTCTGGTCACCACATTATAGGAGGGATGAGATTGCACTGGAGGGGGTGCAGAGGAGATTCACCAGGATGTTGCCTGGGATGAAACATTTAAGTTATGAAGAGAGGTTGGATAGACTTGGGTTGTTTTCGTTAGAGCAGAGAAGACTGAGGGGCGACCTGATCAAGGTGTACAAGATTATGAGGGGCATGGACAGGGTGGATAGGGAGCAGCTGTTCCCCTTAGTTGAAGGGTCAATCACAAGGGGGCATAAGTTCAAGGTGAGGGGCAGGGGGATGTGAGGAAAAACTTTTTTACCCAGAGGGTGGTGACGGTCTGGAATGCACTGCCTGGGAGGGTGGTGGAGGCGGGTTGCCTCACACCCTTTTAAAAAGTACCTGGATGAGCACTTGGCACGTCATAACATTCAAGGCTATGGGCCAAGTGCTGGTAAATGGGATTAGGTAGGTGTTTCTCACGTGTCGGTGCAGGCTTGATGGGCCGAAGAGCCTCTTCTGCACTGTGACTCTGTGATTCTGTATCACTGAATAATAAATACAGGCTACCTTGTAATAAGTTTCTTTTTGACATGTTCACTACAAAAATTACAAGGTAAATAATGCAGACAACCAACTAGACTTCCTGCACTACAGATCAATAAGGTTCAAAAAAAGTGCGTTTTTGGATGTATTTGGTTTTCAGATTTATGGATAAAGGATACGCAACCTGTATTGTATGCCAATGCAATTTGTAATGCAGTTATGATGTGCAATTACATAACAAATCCATATCTGTTTGAGTGCATTGTCGCCCTGATACTGCCATTTCAACCCCTTTGACTGAGTGTGCCATATGCTGTGTCATGACCTGTGTCACTGATGGTTGCACTTTGCTTTGGTTCTTTAGGGGGAGTACGTCACCTGCCTACTGTCCCTGCTTCGGCAAATGGCAGATAACCACTACCAACAATTACTGGATAATTTCCAGAGCAAGGAGGAGCTCAAGGTAAAAATAGCTTGACTATTGTCCTCCTATGACTAACAAAAGTGAAAATATAGGTATTAGAAAGGGCAGGCCACTGTTCTCCATAGCCCCTTGGAATGAGCTCTGATCCAGCAGAAAGTATTGAGATGTTTTCACACACCCAACCATGGGCCAGGATTTTACAGCTCCGCCGCGGCGTGTCTCCCCCCAGCAGATGTGGTGAGCCATTTAAATCTCCATTCAGTTTGGCAGGGCCATAATATCCTGCCGGGCAGGATGGGCCATAAAATCCTGACCAGGCTGCTGTTTCCTCTTATATTGTTCCCATTGTGTGTCATTCTCTGTATAATATAACTGCTATTGAGAGCAAGCATAGGGAGCAAGCTCCTTACATTTAACCATAAGCAGACATCAGATTCATTGTCACATATTCTTACACCTATCTTCTTATTGATTCCTTGAATGCCAGGTTATTCCCATGAAGTAGTGCAGACAACATTGGAGAACCATTTGTCTGACTGTAATATACCACCGCCTTCTCAAAGGCAATTAAGGATGGGCAATAAATGCTGGCCAAGCCAGCGACGCCCACATCCCATGAACAAATATAAAAAAAATAATGTTTTCTCTCTTAACTGGCTATAAAGAAGAACTTGAATAGTCTGAACCCAGTTCCTAAAGCGGACATATGTCCACAGCAAAAAAAATGCCTAGAAATTTGCACAAAGTTGTCACTTGCATTCAGAAAGGTCATAATTGGCTTTTGTGAAATTAAGCGGTCACAGCAGGGCTCTGCGGATTGCCATAAGGTTGGAATTAAGGATAATTGTTGAGAAACAGAATAGAGTCATAGGCCAGAATTTTGATGTCGGCGTACGGGGGTGGACCTGACACGCCGACATGTAAAATGACGCGCGGTGACGTCGGGGGGAACTTTTCAGGAAGGCGGGAGCACAGCAAAATCAGCTGCGTGTCCACCGACCTGTCAAAGGCCAATTGAGGCCATTGACAGGGTCAATTAAGTAATTAAAGGACCTGCCCATCCAACCTGGCAGGAACTAGAAAAAACATGAAACCTTATCCACCTTGTCACATGAGGGGACATGTTAGGGAAATTTTATTTTTCTATTTTTATCTTTTTTACATTTACAGCCGATCACCCTGAGGCTGCACTTAGCCTCAGGAAGATGAGTGCGCTCTTTCGTGCGCATGCATAAAAGGGCGCACTCTCGATTTTGGGATTCCCCCCCTGCCCGCACAGGGAGCGCATAGTGCTATCGTGCGGACGTCACGCTGGGCGGGCCTTAATTGGCCAGCCCACGTAAAATGGCGGCGCACCTCTGATCGGGGGCGCCGATCGGAAGCGCGCCTGTACGCGCCCACCCTTCAACTTCCCTCCCGATGGGGGGATAATTCAGCCCTATGTGTCTTTATTCAAAAATTTCAGTATGTGCTTAATCTTCCTGTGGCAGCTCTGTGCCCTCCCTCTCCCCCCCACCCCTGCCTGCACAGGTAGCGCTGAGCGCTACCAGCCGTGCGTCACACTGGGCAGGCCTTAATTGGCCCACCCACGTAAAATGACGGCATGGAGCCGATTGCAGGTGGCGATCGGCTCCACGCTCACCCGCACCCGGTCTCGACCGGCCCGCCCGACATGGGGACAATTCTCCCCATAGGGAAGAATTTTACCCCCGTCGGGGGGGTTGTGCGGGGGCGGGTGGGAGCGAGCACAAATCCGATCGCCCCAATTGGGTGCGTGCCGCCATTTTACATGTGCTCCCTGTGTGGATGGGGGGATTCCCTGAGTCGGGGCTTGCACTCTTTTACGTGCATGTGTGCGAAAGAGCGCAGAAATCTCTCTGAGGCACCAAGGTGCCTCAGGGAGATTAGTTTAAATTGTGGAAAGTTTAATAAAGGCTGAAAAATATTTAAGGACATGTCCCCTCATGTGAAACTGTCGCATGAGCTGGGACATGTCCATTAATTTTTTCAAAAATTTTTATTTAAATTACAAACCCTTTATGAAAACTCATCCTGCCCGCGGATGAGGTTTCATGAAAAATGTGAAGGCTGCCTGGGCTCTTTGCCTGCCCGCCAACCTTAAGGTTGGACGGGCAGCATTCTTAACAACTATAATTAGTTTAATAATAACCTTAATAGGCCTTTGACAGTTCTGTGCACCTGCCGAACTGACAATCTAAATGATGCGCGGTGACGTCGGGACACACGCCCGATGTCACCGCATGTCATTTTACGCAGCAGCTAGAGGGCCTCGCCCCCGCTCGCCGATGGGAAAATTCAACCCATAGTGTCAGAGAGAACTTTGCTCTGTATTTGGCCAGGGATATGCCTGGCCTTCAGAATGTGATATCAGTAGCAAAGACACTAAATTGTTACATTCTTCAGCATTGACATTAACCACCGCACCCTCCCCCCTACCCCACCCTCAGGAAAGTCAAAGATCTCATAAAGGACGTCCCCCCACACGCTATAAAGGTGTCCTACTGTGCACTCCTAGACCTTTGAGATGATTACTGTTGTTAACTGACATTAGGGAGGGCTGAAAAAAAACAATATAGAGGACACATCCTCGAGAAAAAAGATTTGATAGCTTACTGATGTATTTTTTGTATGGTCCATAGAGCTTACAAATAGTCACAATGACACCCCAAGTTTAGACAAAGGATAAATCTTGTAAAGTACCTCAATATTACCTTACTTGCAGCTGAGAGAGCTGTGTTCTCCAAATTTTAATGATACTTATACAATACCACTGATTTCATGGTTGGTGATGCCCCCTATATGTCTGATGCCTTGCCTATTTGCCCAGCTGTAGTGCTGTTCAAAATAACAAAAGCCTACTACCAGGGTAGTAGTATCCCTCCGCATTTTTATAATGCCTGTACTGTCCAGATGCTATTGAATAGTTTACAATACAATAGATTACGACTGTACCAATCACCAAATGTAACAATTAGTCACTCATAACAGACAAGCTCTACAACACAGGAATATTAACAACTTGCCAGGATCAGTATGGATCATTAATGGTGACCATTTTCCCAGTGTTAAAGGTGAAATTCTCAGTTGTAACTGCAAACAGTTTATGGTTAATGCTGATCTTGATGGATCTTGAGAATGACTTGATGACTGTAGTGTTGAACAGTCAAACCATAATTATCTGATTTATTTGCTGTCAGATTCTCCTCCTGAAGCACTGCTCAAATTTTCCTCCCTGATGGCCTGTTAAACCTGGTGCTTTTAATGGTGGTGATTTTATTTTTTCTGTTGATTTAAAACTTAGTGGAGCATTGCTTTCATGTCAAACAGCTCACCAGAAAAGTAAATATAGAAAATCATCTAATTGGGTCAGTCGATTATACTGATCAGTTGGCCTCCCTACAAAATGAGAGTGCTGCCTTGTGTGCAACTCTGTGTCCTGTCATGCACATTGCTGTATTATTAGCTTATTGCATGGTTGGGTGTACCCCTATGTGTCTCACTCTGCCTGTGTAATCCCAATGCTGTAACAGTATCATTGATCTCCCAAGAGGCTAAACAAGCCCCTATTTAATGATTTGCAGGCAGTTAACTTAACTTAAAGTTAACTTAAGGCTATCTGGTTTGCTGTCCACTGAATTCTTATCGCACTGACCATACCAAAACTCCTACAAAATAAAACTAACTGCTTAGCAAAGGGGTAAGCAAACTGATACTTTAGCGTTAACTCATCAAGTTACTTTTTGTCTTCCCTTCTTTCTTAGGATTTCTTGTTAAAAATATTCTGCGTGTTCCGTAATTTAATGAAGCTGAGTGTCTACCCACGCGACTGGATGGTGATGAGACTTCTAACCAGCAAGTAAGTTGCCCTTACCAATTCAGGAACACTCATATTGTAGAGTGACCCAAATGTATCTGGGCACAAATCTATCCCACTGTACCTCATTAGTACTAAAGTAAAATATTGAAATTGAGATTGTCTTCTTCTAACCACCTCTCCCCCACCTAGCCACCCACTCCTTTCCAGTAGATGTTAACCCTTGCTGAACTCCATGGGCAGCTCACCCTCAAGTACTTTATCGACATGGCCATTCTTCACATGCAAGTCTAGGCACTGAATGTTGGCAGGCTATGAGGTCCTCAGAATCCAACCCTGTCTGGATCCCATGTAGATACGTGTGTACATACACATGGCGAAGGAGTTTTACATTCAGAAATCAGGACTGCTGCCGTCCCATGCAAGCATAAAATCCAGTAAAAGATGTTGGGTCGCTAACTTGACATCAACATGACAGTCTCCAATAACACAAAAGTCGGGTAGGTGCGGAAATCGCCATTTTTTAAAAACCAGTTAAGAAGTTATTAAGCTTGTTAACAAGCCAATACATCCGAATAATAACTTGCCCACGCCATAATGCAATGGGTGCATCAGAAACATGCTTTAAGGGAGTCACATTTTTTTATCAAGTGTTGCAAAGGCAGATATAAAGACTGCAAGTGGGACTATTGTTGACTTTAGTAGAAGACTCTGCTGCTGAAGCTGGGAGAATTTGCTAGTGTTGTTAGTTCTGTTTTTCATTAATTTCAACCTTCATTTGGGCATTTCTGCAGGGTAGGGGCGACAAGGAGTGCTCCAATCGGCATTATGCACGACAGCATTTGTACATCACTGCCCCCTATGGGGATTGTCCATTCTGTTGAAGGCTCCTCCTGCAGTGAGGAGGAACGGAGAAGAAGGAGGAGGGCAGCTGGTGAGGGGCAGGTGCACCATGAGGTCCAGCAAAGTGGGAAACCTGCTGCTGAGCAAGGGACTGCGGAGGGGAACAACAATATCAGGGAAGCAGGGGTAAGAGAAGGCACTACCCTACCAACTGTGTCTACAGAGTCTGGATGTCTTACCTGCAGATGCTGGAACGACAGTGCCTCCAAAGACTGTAGGTGGAATCGTCCCAGATTTGCACAAAGTGCGGTAGCGGGCGGGAAAAAGGGTGTTTTACCCGCCAGCTGCAGTGGCGGCTTTTTGCTCCACATCGTCCCATTCCTGGCGCATCTCGCCTCATTGATAATGCATTCCGAGGAAACACCCTGGGTCGCAGGTGGGGCGGCCTCTGATTCACCTTCCCACTGTCACCTCAGGCCTTCAGTAATCCGGATGCCATATTTAAAGGGTGCCTCTGCACAGAGCTAGCCATCTCTAAGGCATCAGAAGCTGCTGCAAAGTCATGGCTGCCAAAGGGAGGGAACATGCTGCCTCCAAATTTAGTGACGCCTCCCTCGGGCACCGACTGGATGCTGTGGAAGCCTGCTGTGAAGTCCTCTACCCCCGCTCTAGGTGAAGACCAGCAAGTAAGGTCACAAATCTAGCATGGGAGTCGGTGGCATCGGTGGTCAGGGTCAACGCCCTGCAAAAGAGGACAACCACCCAGTGCTGAAAGAGGATGAATGACGTCTTCCGTTCCGCCAAGATAAGTCACTCTTCTCATCACTCTCAACTCACACTCATAAACCCATTGCACATCCACAAGGATCTCACTCACTGCCAGTTCAAGGGGCAACACCACTCTCTCACACACACCTTCATCTGCCTTGCAGATCATGTCCTCATCCCATTCATGGCACCACTCACCACCTGCACATGCCAGACATCTTTCTCATCTGGCCTGGCAAGGGTCCTGCTTACACTCTATCTGTATTCATGCAGGGCAAGCTGGCACACAACAAAAGGGAGAAGTTGCAGCCTGGTGGAGGAATACCTGACATCAAGGTTCTCACAGACTTTGAAAACAGAGTCATCCAGCTGGCTGGTGATAATCTGGACCATTCCTGTGCTGATGGTGAGGTCAGTGGTTCTCAACCAAGTGAGCATCCAGCAGTGCAACATCCATCAGACAACCATGCTGTGAGTGAGTTCCACTGTTCCACAGTCTCCTGCCACACACCAATTATCTCTCCTTGCTTTCGCAGGCACATTTGGGAAGCCGAACAGGCCCATGACCAAGGTCCTCGACTCAAGCCCTGAAGGCACCTCGGAAGAAGAATCCAATGACACCCTAACTGAAGTCCCGTCACAGCACTCACCCACACCCTCCACCAGCTCAGAGAGACACACTTTGGTGGGACCTAGTTCGAGAGTAGCCTTGGGGTCACAATCTCTTGAGCACATCGCACTGTTTGATCCACAGCAGGCGAAGGCAGGGACTTCCCAGGTTTCCAGCACTCGGAATATGGCTGGAGGCCAGAAATTGCTGAGTCCAAGTCAGATAACGAGCCTCTGGACTCAGTCATGTCACAGTTGCTGGAGCTGCAAAGGCAAGCTCGGGAACATCAGGAAGGGATGTCTGCTGCACTCCTCAGATTACAGGGCACAATGGAGGAGCCCATCCACCTTCAGTCTGAGGTAATAGCGCCGATATGCCATCACTCCAAGGTCAACACTGGTAGGATGGCAGCCGCCAAGAAGACCTTGCTCCAGGATATCTGTCCTGCACTGCTGTGAACGACATCGCTGATGCTATAGTTGGCCTCCTTCGTTGTCAATGTGAGAGGGGTGCGGGGCAGCTCAACCTCACTCCAGCTTCCCCTGGAAGGAGTCAAGGAGTCAGCTTGGGCACCCAAAGGGAGGAGGATCAGCAACTGCATACCCCGGGGCCATCCACCCAGGTGACTCAGAGAGCATCTGGCCCATCCGAATCTCCTCTTCCTGTGACCCCAGCAGCTCTAGCTCCACAGGCCGAGGTGGGTGCCACTGCCACACTGCAGGACCCCAAAAGCAGGCTGGGGCCCTCTAGGTATCAAGGTCATCACAGGCAGGGCGTCGCAGTCAGCAAGCTGCCCCCACCTCCACTGTAGATGTCAGGGGAGCACCAAGATATAGCAGCAGGGTTCGGAAAGTTAAGAAGATGTAGCTACACAACCTGGTCATGGGTGTTAATCACTTGTACATAATGTTCACTATTGTAAATAAACTCCCAAGAATGTCTCCTTGCCTATGGCTCCTTGTTATGATGATCAGTGTTCATGTTACTGAGATGCAAAACCTTCATTCATGCACAAGATAAAGGCAGGTGTCTCAATCCAGGACCTCTTCCCTGTGCAGTGTGTAACATTCAGACCAAAGTGATGGTCCGGCTTCACACTCACTGGACACATTAGTGATACCTGCACCTTAATGGCACTTGTCATTGTTGCCGGAATGTCATGGGCAGGCATCACAGAGTACCATCATTCTCTCTGGGCTGGACCCCCATCTCTTCTGCACCTGTGACCAGTGACTCTGTGCTGAAGGGGTCAGGTGCTGAAGGCGGACAAAGGATCAGGTGCATTTAAAGTTTCATGGCTGCATCTCTATGATGTGACTCTGATCACAGAGCTCAAGTGAGCTGCCCTCAGCCAGACAGGAGTCAGACATTCACAGAGGCAATGTGAAGACCTGTGGCATGCCCTCACTGCATATTGTCATCATCCTCCTGTAATCTGGTGACTATTAGGGCCTCCGCTGCATCTCAGTGACATGAGCCTGAGCACTCAGGGTATGTGAGCTGCCATCAGCCATACAGCAGTCAAACGTTCACAGATGAAAGGTGAGGATGTCAGGACTGACCTTACTGCATCTCGTCATCATCCTCCATGAATTTTGCAGCTAGGAGGGCCTCCTGAACGTGCCGCCTCGCCTGGTCAGTGCGTTGGCCTCATCGGCAGCGTCCTTGCCTTTGAGGACCTCATTATCATCATCCCCTTCGACATCCCCCTCATCGGAGGAGACGTGCAGCTCCTCCATCTCTTCCTCAGCCAGGTCCTCCCCACTTTGCAGCTCCAGGTTGTGAAGCATGCAGCAAGTGATGATGTGCAACACCCTCTGGGTGTATTGCAGTGCTCCACCAGACCTGTGAAGGCATTGGAGCCTCCTTTTCAAAATACATACAGTTTGCTCCACCAAAGTTCGGCTTGCAGCATGATCCTCATTGTACCATGGCACTGCTGCAGTCTAAGGCTGCCGCATGGACGTCATCAGTTGCATCCTCTGTAGGTAGCTCTTGTCCCCGAGGAGTCAACCCTGCAGCGTCTCTAGACCCTGGAAGATGTAAGGGATCTGAGACCTGCTAAGGATGTAGGAGTCATGGACACTCCCTGTGAATTGTGCGCAGACCTGCAGAATGTGTTTACGGTGGTTGCACATCAGCTGAAACTTCAGTGAGTGGAAACTCTTGTTACCACGAAGATCTAAGTGCCACGTGAGTGCAGTCGATGGCACTCTGCACCTGTGGAAAACCTGAGATCTGCACAAATCCCAGCGCTCTTGCTTCCTGGCTTTCCTGGTCGCGAGTGAAATGCACAAAGTTCTGTGCCTTCATGAAGATGGCGTCCGTGACCTCTTGGATACACCTATGCGTGGATGCTTGCGAGATCCCACATAGGTCACCTATGGAGCCCTGGAAGGAGCCACTGGTGTTAAAATTGAGTGCCACGGTCACTTTCATGGCCACTGGATGCCCTCCATTTCCCATGTAGCACCAAATCCTGCAGCAGGTGGCATATGTGACCGACCAGTTAGCTAGACATGCGTAGTCTTTGACAACACTGGTTCTCAGTCATCTGCAGGAATGACAGGCACCGTCTAAAGACCCTGGGTCTAGCAAGGCACCTACGAGCAACGGCTTGCTGTGGATCTTCAGCTGCGTGCACAGCAGGCCCTGCTGCCCCTTCATCTTGAGGGAGGTGCTCTTCCCTTTGCCAAGCCAGGCACCTCCATCACGCTCTTCTTCTTCTCTAGTCTCTGTAAGCCATGAGGCATACTGCCAAATCACAAGGCTCCATAATCCTGATGTTCTTCTCCTGCAGGGCCAAAGAGGGAAATGCATGGGTTAGCATGGGTGTACAAAGAACCTTTCTTGGTTAAGTCTAAAGGCCTCTTCATGCATGCAGGAGAGTGCTGGTCACCACTTGGACAGCTACTGCATAGTGTGCTCATTGGCTGTCTGAAACCTCACCCAGCTCTGCCCTACTCCACTTGACCGGTTAGCGACAGCTTCGGTCATTGGACTGCATGCTGTGCTCTCAGCTCAGGCAAAGGCATTCTCCTAACCCACGCTGCAATGCTGTGCTGTTAGCTTGATCCATAATGGATACTGGCCCAAACCTTAATAAAGACATTGCAAGGGGCTGTGGGTGCATCCACCAGTGACTGTGCCATGGCCACCATTTGCAAAGGATTGTACAACTTGTCCAGTTGACCAATTGCTCTGCTGCCCCCTAAAACGTGGGAAATGTGGACCGCCATTGACAGGTGGAGCGTCAATTGTAAATTGATGCAAATTGGTTTCACAACGGCATAAGACTGATTTTTGGCCTCCTCGCCATATTTTTCTGCCCCTGGCCTGCCATGACTCCCGATGCCAACAGGGCAGAAAAATTATGACCTGCATCTCTCAAGGGAGACAGTCACATCCCTTTTTTATATGTTTTCCCAGTAGACAGTCTCCAATTATGTGGGTGGCCACTTGATGCCTGTGGCATTAAAAGTCACTGTGACATTGAACTTCTTCACCTCTGGGCTATTCCAGGCAGCATGTGGAAACCTTAGTGGAATTTCCCAGTCTGCAGCCCATCACTGCAATAAGGTTTTCACAGATGCTATGTTTTGGTGTGCCCATCATTATATCTCCTTTACCAGTGACAATGCCAATCAAGCAGAAAGAGCCAGAGGCTTTGCAGCCATTGCTGGATTTCCAAGGGTTCAAGGGGTAATTCATTGCAGCTATGTTGCAATAGAAGCTCCATCTGGATAGCCAGGGGCATTTATAAACAGAAAAGGACATCACTCCATCAATGCCCAGATTGTGTACAATCATAATCAAAGAATAATGCAGGTGTGTTATCCGAGTAGTAGTCACTACACATACATCCTTAGACACTCCCAGATGTCAGTGATGTTCACTGGCCCAGAACGTTTGGATGACTGGCTTTTCAGAAATAAAGGATACCCTCTCAGAAGGTGGCTGATGACACCAGTAAGGAATCCATTCACGGAGCCTGAGAAGAGGTATAATGATAGCCACATATCCACCAGGGCCATCATTGAGCAGATAAATGGTGTGCTCAAAGTACTCTTTAGATGTTTGGACAAATGAGGTGGTGCTCTGCAATATGCATCTTCTATTGTCTCATTTATGGTCACTGCCTACTGTGCCTTGCACAACCTGGCACTCCAGAGAGGGGAAGTACTGGCAGAGGATGATTTGATGGAGATAGCCCCGTCCTCTGATGAAAAGTCTAATGATGAGGAGGATGAGCCTTGCCAGCCAGCTGCACACGCCAGTCTGTGGGAGGCTCTGAACGCCTGGGAGACATGAGGTTCCCTAATATTACAAAGATTCCAATAGCAAATCCAGCTCAACCACACCTTCTTGGCTGTTGTCACCTTTTCCAGCTTCCTCCCTCTCATGAACACCAGGACCACATCTGCAAATGGGCAATGTAGAGTCTTCAAATAATGCCGAGGAGATGGACCCACATGAACACAAATTCCCATAACAGCATTTGGTCTATCCAATCCAAAACCATCACATCACATATAGATAATGCATAAATGCAGCTGAAGCACATCATCTGAAAAGAACAATCATTTAATTATACAATTAATCAACATTCTTCCTAATTCACAAATATCAAAATCATCCATGTGAACCCATGTATGACTAATGTGTCATTTTTAGTTCTGTTACGTGTGCTAGGATGTGGTGCCCCCCCCCCTTGCTGCCAGCTGTGCTGGAGACAGGCTGCTGACCCTATGCCCTTTTGACTGACTGGCAGGCATGCTCTGGTCACCTGAGGCCATGAGGGCTCTGCCAGGCTGGAGTCTCCTGCATAGTGGCAGGAGGCTCACCTGTCACTGCAGCACTTGGAGACATTTGTGTCAATGGCAGAAGAACGGAAGAGAGGCTGTGCCCTTCAGAAGTGCCCCGAGAGGTGCTCCCTGATTGCGCCAGCAGCTGCTCATCCACCACTGTGAGGTCCATTTGACCCTCCCTACTTTCCTTAGAGGAACCAGGACCTGGATGTGACTCCAGGCTCCTCATCCCCCTCTAAACCTGGCTCTGGGCACTGGAGCTCAGCTGCAAGGCAATGGAGTGCAGGTGAGCATGCATCCAGTATCCCATCAGTGTTTGGCCCTGCATGACAGGTCACCAGACTCTCAATGGAGGAAGCCATGTGGTCTGAAGAGTGGGTTATTGCAGCACCCATGACCTGGAAGGACTCCTCCGATGTCTGTGGCAATGCGCGCAGCCCCTCTGCAATCTCTGTCAAAGCTTTATAAACCTCACGCTGTATGTCCAGCATCTGCCACCTGATAGACAACTCAAGAGGTTCTTCATCAGACTTGGGGCTCAGCATTTATGTTGATTCCAACATTCTTCCAAGTGGCTTGCTCCATCTCAGTCTCTAACAGCTGGTGATATGCTCTCACCAGCGTGTGGACCCCTTACAGCTGACTTGCACATACCCACTGAGATGCATCTATCTGAGCTGGTGCTGTGTGAGTAGCAAGGATGTGACGATGCACCCTCTGAGGCTTCCTCTTCCCCCTTCTCAGAGGTTATCGATGCTCCCTTGGGGCAAGTGGCTGCAGCTGCCGATGTTTGTCCTGTGGGGGAGAAAGCAAGGAGAATGAGGGGTACCATCAACTTTTGAGGTGAGTTCGGAGAGACACATTTCCTAAAAACACACAAGGCCAGCGTTTGAACCTGAGGTCCTTCAACATTGAGACACACCTTTCTTGCTGAATCCTGCAAACCTCCAAAGTCAAAAGCCATCAATGCTACCTTCCTGTCAGCTTCCCCAGCAACTCTCCCATCCCACCCCCTTCAGCACTGTTTGCAGGAGAGAGAGATACGTGCCCTTGGAATATCACCACCCTGGGCCGTCCTGCAATCTTGCTTCACCCAGTGGCTCGACTCCATTCATTGGCTGCCATCTGCAGGACCACTTCCTCAACGGAGGTGAGAATGGCCAGGTATGCAGGTGCACCTCCAGTCCTGGCCCTCTCTCGAGCATGATGTGCCCTCTTTTCCTGCAAATAAAAAGGGACATTGTAATGAATATGCTGTGCTGCAATCATACCTTCAAATGTCTGACCAATGTGCCCTTTGTTGGCAGTCAACATTTCTCAATGCTCTTTGCCAACTACAGGTATTGCAGCTCAGAGACTTCCTGACAACCTCCACTGCCATGCAAAGTGGCATGTCTGTGTCATCCCACCTTCTACACTTGGGTAAGAAACGAGGCAATCCCACAATCGATCCACATAACACCCTCACACCTTTCCATATAGGTCCATCTCCGAAATGGTTACACACATACTGTGACAGATCTCCAGAGGTCATTGAGCCTTTTTTGGCACTGCCTTCTTTGGATCCCACGGCTGCTGATGTCCTCTGTGACCTCCATCAGGCTGCTTTACTTTGGCCGGAAGATCTTCTCTTCTCACCTGCTGGCATGAAGGACCTCTTGAAAGTCTAGAAAGTCAAGACTCATCAGTAAACCATGGGGCCATCATTGGCTGAGTCCCTCTGCAACTCGTGACTCTGTTCTCTCCTCCATCCATCTGTGAAGAAATAAAGAGAGTTAAAAGGTTGAGTTTGAGTCTTTTTCTAAACAATTTATATTTGTAAGGGGAATGGATCAACTGCATTCAAATGTTCTTTCCTCCCTGGCATTTGTTCTGAATGATTTGCTGCTAGCACAATTTTCAGCAACATTTAAAGCCAAGATCATACCTGCTAGTATTGCAATAGTTCAATGGATTTAACAGTGTTGTAAAAACTTCGCCTCCAAATAAATATTCTACTGCAGCTTCCACAGTCCCATGCTAAGGGTGCCTTTAAATGGCCGACTTCCGGTTCACAGCCTGCCCCCTTTCTCCCCTGACGTCCGCCTTTCCTCCCCAATTGAGCACACTGCCCACTATTCTCTTCAGCAGTTGGCCAGCATCCTGCCAGGCGGCCGTTAATTGGCCTCAAGACACTTTATTTGGCGTCTTTATAAGATGGGAGTCAGCGATCCACACACTTCCGAGTCAGACTCCCACCCGCCACCGAGCAGTGTAAAATTCAGCCCATGTATACATGAACAGACACATGTTCACATCTATGCACACAGACACATAACTGGCTAGCCATCAGGAAGGAAAACTCTAGCTGCTCCTTCCTTTCCTAGCCCAGGGACCTTAAGATCAATTGTAACACATCTACTCCCACCATGGCTAAGACCAACTAACTTAGTGCAGACTGAGAATGGAACCTAGGACCTTCTGGTCTGCATGGCACAACTATTCACTCTATTAGCCAGCTGGTCCATTGAGGCAGCTGGGAGATGAGTCTTTAACACAATGTGAACTATGAAGAAAACTTCCATCTTCCAGGTTTCCTATAAAGTTGGAGTTCATAGTGGTTCTAAAGTATATAAAAACAGGTATAATAACTATATGGCTGAGCATCTCTCACTGACAGGAAGCAGTATTGTAGATGCTGGGAGGCACTCAGAATCATGCATCAGTGTCCAACCCCTGGGAACAACAGACTGATCAGGATGACAAGCCTCAATGAGTTAATTTACAAATCACCTTTCTAGTTCACATGCCAAACACAAAATAAATTAAATGAAATGGGAAGAAGTCTTATCACACATAAGATCTTCCAAATCACCCTGTCCCTCCCCACACCGTGGTACCTCCCCTCCTGTCTACTGCCTGGTCAAAAATTGTTACCAGCTACACACTGCTGTCAGCTTATCCAAGGGAGAGCTTCCAGAGTCAGATGGTTCACAGGCTGGGCCCTAACAATTCCAACCGGTATAAATGTTATTAAAATGAATCTCGGACATGTAAAAAAAAAAAATAAAGATTAGTAGAACTGCTCTGGGATGCGTGCATCCTCTTCCTATACCTTATAGAACTGTGTCAACAAAGAAATTTGGTTTTGCATCCATACTGAGCACACAATCCAAGCTGACACAGCAGTGCAATTCTGAGAAATTACTGCGTTATCGGAGATTATGTCCTTCAATTAAGATGGTAAACCAGGTGCCCTCTGGCTGCTGAGATGTAAAAGAAGGCCAACAAACTGACAGCTTCTCTGTTTATTATCTCTTGATCCTGGTGGCTGTGCAATTATGAATACTCTCATCCTCAAAATGGGTCTTCAGCAAATCACAGGGAGTATTTAGGTCCTAGAACAAAACTGTTCTACTTAAAAATACAACCTATTGTCATAAAGAACTTATCGACACTGCCTTGCTAATTGTTTGAAGAACTACCTTAAAAAAATCTAGACTAACACTTCAGTACGGTACTGAATGAATGCTACACTGTCAAAGGTGGCATCTGTCAGATGAGATTTTAAAATAAGACTCCGGTTGCCCTCTCAGGTGGGCAGAAAAGATCCCACAGCATTATTCAACGGATAGCAGGGCAGTTCTCCAAAAATCAATGCCACCAAAACATATGATCTGGTCATTATCACATTGCTTTTTGTGGGACCTTGGCCTTGCTATGTATAAATTTGTTGCTGATTTTCCTACATTACAACGTGACTATATTCCAAAAAAATATTTAAATTACTTTGGGACATCCTGAATTTGTGAAAGACACTCTAGAAATGCAAGACTTACTCTCTTCCTTTTTGTAGGGCTGATGCATAGTGATAAGTTGAAAATCCACGAATGCTGGAAATCTGAAGCAAAAATGAAAAGCAAAGGAAATGTAGTTCAGGTTCAACAGTATCTGAAAGAGAAAAGGCAGGTTATTATTTCAGGTGGGACCTTTTATCACAACTACCTTTCTCCATCTGATACTGATCTATCTGCCGTGCAATTCCAACATTTTGTTTTTCACAGCACGGTTATGTGACTTCAGGATTAATAACCAAGGGAGAAGAAAAAGCAATTTACTTTTACACTGAGTGTTATTAGAATAAAAATACTTTACCGATAGTGAGGATTGAGACAGAGGTTATAACATCACTAAGAAGGAATTGGAATACATATATAAAGGCAATTAGGGAAATGAAATGATATTATATGGCTCAAGTTGAGGAGTTAAAAGCAACACAGATGCAACAGGCAAATGGCCATCTCCTGTGGTCTGATTACTCAGATTCTGTGTGATCTGATTGACCTTATACTTACTTTTGGTCATTTATTTTGCAGTATTATTGTTACAACAGTCCAATACCTGTCTCCTGCACTGCACAAGAACTTCACAGAAGCAGATTTTGATTTCAAGGTGAGTTTGTTTCTTATTTTTTAAAGAAGAAAAAATGATGTCTGAAATGGCCACCATATTTCACGTGAACTTATCAGTCTGTTTTGCTGCATCCATGGGCATATTTTCTCTGGAACTTTCTTTGGACTTACACAGCAATGGTCTCTGTATCCAGTAGACTCTGTCAATACAGATCTAACTTTAATGCAATACTAGTTTGGGAGCTGGGACTGTGGATCAACTAGGACAACTTTGGGCTAAGGAAGGAAAAATTGAGCTAAGGTTCCTACTCACTATTTGGAGATATGGGGGTGGATTTTCATGGAATTGGGGAGACTCCACAGACCTTCAAAAATGGTGGACCCGATCCTGGGATTCCCACCCCCATTCCTGGCACCCCCAATTTTCACCAGCGTGAGAGAAGGGTGTGAGCAGTGAGCCTGCACTCTGCATTCTTTACCTGGCTGGCTCCATTGTGGGGGTTGGCATGTCTTAGCCTCTGCAGCTTTCATGTAACTTTTCAAGGTTCATGGTATCTCAGAGATGTCATAAACCATAGTCTGGATGAGGTAACCTTTTGAAAGATAACTTCAAAAGGCCTTACCCATGCCAAATCATGCCCCCTTGCCTCCCCCTAATGGCCCCATACCCTCCATGATAAGCCATGCCCCCACACACCCCCAATGGCCCCTTGTGCCCCCATGCCAACTCATGCTCCCTCATTCATCCCCAATGGCCCTTCATACCCTCCATGCTAAATCATAGCACTTCCAGACCTATTCAGCCAGCATTCACTTTGTAATGGCATGTGTTGTTATGACCAGTCCCTGAGCGAGGACCCCAATTTACTGTGTTTCTAGACGAGATACCCCAAATTGTTAACTTGCTGAACGGGACTCCAATTTTGGTATGCTCCCAGGTGAGAAGGAATGAGCTGGCTTTCCCCTCCTTATTCAACACCCCCTCAGTTGGTTGCAACAAGGTTCATTTAAAAAGGATCCCTTCCTTCATGGATACCTCATCCCAGCCCAAATGTATTTATGTTTTAGAAGGAGCCAATTTAACCAAGCTTTCTTGAGTCAAAGAAAGAGTGAGTTTATTCGTTATTAAACCCAAGAAAAAAATTATAAGAATGCAACATACAGATCAAAAATGAGAAGTTAAATCCAAAAATAAAAGTTTAAAAATATATACGAATCAGTCTTTGGCTTGTCTGCGAGAAGTAGATGGCGAAACGTTGTAGCCATTAAGTTGGGTGATTCGGTAGAGCTGACTTTGGCAGATGAGCAGTTGGTTTGGAGACACTTGGTTCTGCAGGTTAGCTGAAGGAGTTGTCCTGTTTCTTTTTTGTCTGTGGTTTTGCTGACTTGTTTCCAGCCACAGAGAGAGAGATAGTCTTTTACCTGAAAACTGCATGGATGTCTAGTTGCTATTCTTCTGCTGTGACCTTCACAGCACACACTAGCACACCAGGGCTCGAACACACCAATAAGGTTGGAAGCTGGTTTTTTAACCCCTTTTCTTGTGTATTCCTGGAAGGGAAAAAAACAAATATGTCTTTCACCTAGAATCTGCTTTCTCTCAACTCAGATCATGTCCACATTCTGAGACATAATAACATGAAATGGTTTCTGCTGAGATGGTAATCAGTCTCCATTGTCTCTGCAACCACAGGAGATTAAAGTTCAGTCTTTTGCATTTCACTTCATCCTTTCAAATATCTCTGTCTGAAGTGGGCCTCAACACCTTTTTTGGTGCAACATTCCAGGGTCTCTCTGGACTAGTTGGTCAAGTATAATCCATGTAGAAAATTTCCATTAAGTGGTTACTTTACAGTCGCAGTCAGCTTTTGCTTGTGTGTCCTTTTTAAAAAACATATGGCTTCCTTAAAAAGTTCAAAATGCCCATAAGTAATTCGGACTGTGACCTGCTCTCATGGCCGTGTGGAAAAGCTTAAAAAACCCAGCCATTCACAACTTTCTTTAACTACTGTTACTATAACCCTAAAAAAGTGTCAATCAACCAGATCTTTAAAGTATCAATAGCAGAAACTATAAGCACTTGACACCTTTTTATCTTGTATAAGTAATCATTGAGCTATTGACAAAATAAATCTAAGAGAGAAAGCTGTCTGTAGTGTGCATCTGTTTGAACAGAATAATAGATGTTTGGGCTCAGCCAAGAATGCATAACAAGGCTTTGTTGAGAGTCCTGACATCCATTTGTCTTTTGAAACAGGTACACACAAGAGAAAACATTGTTTGATCAACAGCTTTTTCTCTACCCACCTCTAACATGAAAATCCAGCCCACAATGCTGGAAATACACTCATTAGAACATCAAAGTTCTGCCAAGGCTATGTTGGCATGATGTCACTCCATGACACAAGAGTCTGTCAGCACCGGATTTAAACGTTTGATTTCAGAATGCAAATATAGTGTGATCTTCCAATAGAACTGTAAGTCCTGGGAAGACTTGGAGAAAAGATGGGGAGGAAAGATGGTTGGGTGAAGAGCACAGGTGTAAAGAATGCACTGGGCAAAACTTAGACTTATGTCAGTAGATCATAGTGTAGATGAGGGAGATCCATCATGACACCTATCTCTATCTTGAATGAGCCCAAAATATTTGCATTCACCACTCCCAACTGGATGAATATCCCAAGCTCCTAAGTGTTGACCTTCTCTGCATGAAGAATTTCCTCACAGCATCTGTCTTAAATTGTTCTTTCTCCTATTTGAGCCTTTGACATAACTTGAAGCAGTGCACCAGATTAATCTATGTTTAATATCTTGTATATTTCTGAAAGGTCACTTCAGTCAATGACTCATCATCACCTGGCTTACAGATTGGAGAAATATCACGTAAAATGTCTTTTGCATTGGAAAAGTCTCTCCATTTAGACTTAATGGGCAGAATTTTGCCGTCGGCGAGCAGGGGGCGGGGCCCGCTCACCGACGCGTAAAATGACGTGGGATGACGTCGGGCGGAACCCCCGATGTCACCGCGCCCCATTTAAATTTTCAGGAAGGTTGGGGCGCAGCAGAATCAGCTGCAGGCCCGCCAACCTGTCAATGGCCAATTGAGGCCATTGATAGGATTATTTAAACAATTAAAGGATATGCCTGTCCAACCTTAAGGTTGGCGGGCAGGCCAAGAGCCCTAGTAGCAAATAGAGGAAACATGAAACCTCATCCAGCGGCAGGATGAGGTTTCATGCTGGGTTTTTTAAATTTTAATAAAGTTATTGTGTAAATTATGAATATGTCCCAACTCATGTGACATTGTCACATGAGGGGGGACATATAAGATTTTTTTTTCTATTTTTAATATTTTTCAAAGTCCGTGCGACCTCCCTGAGGAGGAAAGAATGCACTCTCGCTTTTAGGGAATCCCCCCCCGCCCGCACAGGGAGCGTATAGTGTTTCCCGCCGGACATCACGCTGGGTGGGCCTTAATTGGCATGCCCACATAAAATGGCAGTGCGGCCCGCTTCGCTGGCGGGGATTGGCTCAGTGCCCATCGGAGATTGGGTCAGGCCCGCCCACCCAACAGGCAGAAAATTCTGCCCAGTGTCTCATTTTCAAAATGGCACATTTGACATGGCAGTGCTTCCTCAGTACTAAGCTAGAATATCAGTCAAGTTCATGTGCTAAATACTCAAATTAATTTTAACTTAATTTTAAGATGCTTCACATTTTTTTTATCGTGGCAAGATATTTGACTGAATTTTGAGGTTCAGAATTGCATAAATTATGGCCGAGATTTTCTAGCACTGTCGTTGCAAAACCCGCTGCAGGGGAAGCGGCAGCCCAACCAAAAGCCTATTGAATTTCGGCGGGACTGCACAATCCCAGCAGCAGGTGGAGCTGGAAAACCCTGCCCTATGTGTCAGCATTTTTTTAATCATTCATGGGATGTTGGCGTTGCTGGCTAGGCCAGCATTTATTGCCCATCCCCAATTATGCTACAGAACACCATTTGGAGGAAGCACTAAGTGTGGCAAGGGCGCCGAATGTACTCTGGGTGGGGGACTTCAATGTCCATCACGAAGAGTGGCTCAGTAGCGCCACTACAGACCTAAGCTGGCCGAGTCCAAAAGCACATAACTGCAAGACTGGGCCTGCAACATCTGGTGACGGAACCAACGAAAGGGAAAAAAACTTTGTCCTCACCACCCTGCCTTAGATGCATCTGTCCATGGCAGTACCGGTAGGAGTAACCACTGCTCAGTCCTTGTGGAAAAGAAATCCCATCTTCACTTTGAGGATACCATCCATCATGTTGTGTGGCACTACCACCATGCTAGATGGCATAGATTTCAAACACATCTAGCAACTCAAGACTGGACAACCATGAGGCGCTGTGAGCCATCAGCAGCAGCAGCAGAATTGTACTCAACCACAATCTGTAACCTTATGGCCCAGCATATTCCCCACTCTACAATTGCCACCTAGCCAGGGGATCAACCTTGATTCAATGAAGAGTTTTCTTTTTATTCGTTCATGAGATGTGGGTGTCACTGGTTAGGCCAGCATTTATTGTCCACCCCTAATGCCCTTGTTCAGAGGGCATTTTAAGAGTCAATCACATTGCTGTGGGTCTGGAGTCACATGTAGGCCAGACCAGGTAAGGACAGCAGATTTCCTTCCCTAAAGGACCTTAGTGAACCAGATGGGTTTTTACAACAATCGGCAATGGTTTCATGGTCATCATCAGACTTTTAATTCCAGATTTTTTCTTTCAATCTCAAATTCCACCATCTGCGGTGGTGGGATTCGAACCTGGGTCCCCAGAGAAGTACCCTGGGTCTCTGGGTTATCATGTTGAGTGCATGCTAGGAACAGCACTAAGCATACCTAAAAATGAGGTATCAACCTAGTGAAACTGCAACACAGGACTACTTGCGTACCAAACAGCATAAGCAGCAAGGGACAGACAGATCTAAGCGATTCCATAACTAACGGATCTGATCCAAGCTCTGTTGTCCTGTCATATCTAGTCATGAATGGTGATGGACAATTAAACAACTCACTGGAGGAGGGGGCTCCACAAATATCCCCTTCCTCAGGGAACCCAGCACATCAGTGCAAAAGATAAGGCTGAAGCATTTGCAACAATCGTCAGCCAGAAGTGCCAAGTGGGTTATCCATCTCAGCCTCCTTTGGAGGTCCCCAGCATCACAGATGCCAGCCTTCAGCCAGTTCGATTCACTCCATGTGATATAAAGAAATGGCTGAAGGCACTGGATACTGCAAAGGCTATGGGCCCTGTAAATATTCCGGCAATAGTAATGAAGACTTGTGCTCCAGAACTTGCCGCGCCCCTAGCCAAGCTGTTCCAGTACAGCTACAACACTAGCATCTACCCAGAAATGTGGAAAATTGTCCAGGTATTTCCTGTACACAAAAAGCAGGACAAATCTAACCTGGCCAATTACCGCCCCATCAGTCTACTCTCGATCATCAGTTAAGTGAGGTGTGCTATCAAGCAGCACTCGCTTAGCAATAACCTGTTCACTGACGCCCAGTCTGGGTTCTGCAAGGGTCACTCAACTCCTGACCTCGTTAAAGCCTTGGTTCAAACATGGACAAAAGAGCTGAACTCTCGAGGTGAGGTGAGAGTGACTGCCCTTGACGTCAAGGCAGCATTTGACCAAGTGTGGTATCAAGGAGCCCCAACAAAATGAGAATTGATGGGAATCAGGGGGAAAACTCTCTGCTGGTTGCAGTCTTACCTAGCACAAAGGAAGATGGTTGTGGCTGTTGGAGGTCAATCATCTCAGTTCCAGAACATCACTGCAGGAGTTTCTCAGGGTAGTGTCCTAGGCCAAACATCTTCAGCTGCCTCATCAATGACCCTCTTTCCATCATAAGGTCAGAAATGGGGATGTTTGCTGATGCTTGCACATGTTCAGCACCATTTACAACTCAGATTCTGAAGCAGTCCATGTCCAAATGCAGCAAGACCTGGACAATATCCAGGCTTGGGCTGTCAAGCGCCAAGTAACAGTCTGGTCTACCATCTACAAGGCCAAAGTCAGAAGTGTGATGGAATACTCTCCACTTGCCTAGATGAGTGCAGCTCCAACAACACTCAAGAAGCTTGACACCATCCACGACAAAGCAGCCCACTTGATTGGCTCCCCATCCACAAACATTCATTCCCTCCACCACCGACACGCAGTGGCAGCAGTGTGTACCATCTACACTGCAGGAACTCACCAAGGCTCCTGAGGCAGCACTTTCCAAACCCACGACCGCTACCATTTAGAAGGGCAAGGGCAGCAGACACATGGGAACATCATCTCCTGGAAGTTTCCCTCCAAGCCACTCACCATCCTGACTTGGAATTATATTGCTGTTCCTTCACTGTTGCTGGGTCAAAATCCTGGAACTCCCTCCCTAACAGCACAGTGGGTGTACCTACACCACATGGACTGCAGCGGTTCAAGAAGGCAGCTTACGAGCACCTTCTCAAGGGCAATTAGGGATGGGCAATAAAGGTTTGCCTTGCCAGCGATGCCCCCATTCCATTTGAAATGTGAGTTCTCTCTTTCTATTACATTTGTTCAGCTATTTCAGACAAATATTGCACATAATCTTTTCAATTCTTTGTTTTACATTTTCAGTAAGTTAAATAACAGTCACCTCTCTCACCTCCTGACTGGTTTCTTACCAATATTCTTTCCATTGCCCTTGGAAAGTGCAATAATATGCCCAGTCTGCCCACAACAATTGCTCCATGCCTTTTTCTGTCTGTGGTGTAACTTTAGCAAATGCAGGCCAGTCAAACCTCACTCAGTTGGAGTGAGACTCAGTTGACCTTGGTTTAAAAATCTAACATATTTGACCTCTCATTTAAGAAAGTAAAACCATCTACAAATGTTTAAATGGATCTGTGTTTGGTTCAGAAATTTTACTCCTAATATTTCCACAAATACTCCCCTGCTTTGTATATCATACACCCCTGCTTTGATCTAATAAATTTAGCTGTAAGGTCGTCAACTTTTCAATGTCTTCCATCATAACTTGCCACATCAACACCAACTCCACAATTGCTGTAAATTCAAATAAAGCAGTATCCAGTAAAATGTGCAATATGTTTATAAGAGGGACTATGAGACCTTGTATCTGTCAGAGTTTGAGAGAACAATAGGAGAGGCAGATTTGTGATGGAGGTGTCTGCCTTGTTGTTATTGAATTAATAGAGCACTCTGATCTGGTGGTACTTCAGAGTACTTCAACTTAAAGCTTTTGTTAAACGCTTCTCACTGTCACCCATTTCTGTAGGTGTGGAACTCATACTTCAGTTTGGCTGTCCTTTTTATAAATCAGCCGAGCCTTCAACTAGAGCATGCCTCTACTGCTAAAAGGAAGAAGATTCTGGACAGGTGAGTATAGTCAGCTTTGCCATCTTCCAGGAGAAGTGTGCATTTTATATTGTCGGTTTCTGTGAACAGCCTGAGCTGAGAGTCACAACCTCGGCTGGAAGGGAGCCTGTATTGTATAAGCTGGGCATGAAATGCACAGTAGAAATGCAGCAACATCAAAAATTTGTATTTAGCACCTTCAACGTCATTAAATGTCCCAAGGTGCTTCACAGGAACATTATACAGCAAAATTTGAGACCAATTCGTGTAAAGAGATATTAGGGAAGGTGGCCAAAATGTTGGGAAAAGAGATAGGTTTTAAGGTGTGTATTAAAGGAGGAAAGAGAGGTGGAGAGGTTTAGGGAGGGAATTCCAGAGGTTGGGGCCTAAGCAGCTAAAGGCATGACTGCCAATAGGGTTACCAACCCTCCAGGATTGGCCTGGAGTCTCCAGGAATTGAAGATCAATCTTGTGGAAACATGTTCTGGGAGGCTTCTTGGTCAAACAAAACTAACTTTATTTACATGAGAGCTTCCGTGGCCGCTTGTATACAGCCCCTCATACAGCCATCTTCTCCCTAGGAAACCCCTCCCTTGAATTTGTTCCCCCATGTTCGCCACACATTGGTTGAACAAATCACGTGACCCCCCCTACTCAGTTGAACTGATCTTAAAATGACAGCCATCACATCCCTACCCCCTTAACTCCTTTGTACATCTTTTCAGGTACATTTAACATTTGCTTTATACAATTGAACCAAGAATTTTCTGAATTCTAGAAATAATTGCATGGCCAGAGTTTTTCGCTCGGCGTGTGGGCCTGCGCCCGGCACGCTCGACCGTGAAATGACGTGTGATGACGTCGGGTGAGCATCCCGACATCATCACGCACTCACACAATATTTCGGTCGGTGCAGGAATCAGCAGCGCACCCGCCAACAATTAAGCTGTGAGAACCATGACTTATTGAATATTGCGCATGCCGACGAGACAGCAAAAGGCAGGCCCGTGTACTGAAAAAGCCCTTTGTGGGTGTTTATCGTGACATATCCTTGGGAACCGTCATCCAACTCAAGTTGTTGATAAGCGTGACTCATGTCCAGTTTGGTATATGACTGGTTCCCGGCCAGTTTTGCACACAGACCTTCGATTCGTGGAAGAAGATTCTTGTCCAGCTTTGCGGCCTGATTGATGGTTTGTTGATAATCACCGCAAATGCGGATAGTATTGTCAGGCTTCAAAACGGGGAAAATGGGTGCAGCCCATTCTGAAAACTGAACTGGCTGGATAATACCTAATTCTTCTAACCTCTTTAGTTCAGCCTCCCCTTTCTCATGCAGGGCACATGGTACAGTCTTGCTCTGAAAAATCGAGGGGTGGCTTCTGGATTCACGTAGATTTTGGATTGTAAGCCCTTAATTTTGCCTAACTCATCCCAGAAGACACTGTCATATTTTCTTAACAATTCTGACAATCCCCCGTCCTCATCTTGAAAATGTCAGCCCAATTTAACTTTATTTTCTTGAGCCAGTCACAGCCTAGAAGGCTTGGTCCTTCACCCATTACTGTTACGATAGATAGCTAAGTAGACTGCTGTCCATAGCTTACAGGTACAATGGTGGTACCCCTCACCTTTATTTCTTCTCCAGTGTATGTTTTCAGCTTGGCTGAAGTGCTCTCTAAATTTAAAGGCTGGGTACCCCATCTCAAATACTGGAATGTGTGCTCGCCCATCACAGTGACTGCTGCACCTGTATGTAGTTACATTTTTTTTTATTCATTCGCCGGATGTGGGTTTTGCTGGCTGGGCCAGCATTATTGCCCATCCCTAGCTGCCCTTGAGAAGGTGGTGCTGAGCTGCCTTCTTGAACGGCTGCAGTCCCTGTAGTGTAGGTACACCCACAGTGCTGTTAGGAAGGAAGTTTCAGGATTTTGAACCAGTGGCAATGAAGGAATGGCAATATATTTCCAAGTCTGGATGGTGAGTGACTTGCAGGGGACCTTCCAGGTGGTGGTGTTCCCACCTATCTGCTGCCCTTGTCCTTCTAGATGGTAGTGGTTGTGGGTTGGGAAAGTGCTGTGTAAGAAGCCTTGGTGAATTTCTCCTTTGCATCTTGTAGATGGTACACACTGCTGCTACTGTGCATCGGTGGTGGAAGGAGTGAATGCTTGTGGATGCGATGGCAATCAAGCAGGCTGCTTTGTTCTGGACAGTGTCAAGCTTCTTGAGTGTTGTGGGAGCAGCACTCATCCAGGCACGTGGGGAGTATTCCATCACACTCCTGACTTGTGCCTTGTCGATGTTGGACAGGCTTTGGGGAGTCAGTAGGTGAGTTAGTTGTCACAGGATTCCTAGCCTCTGACCTGCTCTTGTAGCCACAGTATTTATATGGATAGTCCAGTTCAGTTTCTGGTCAATGGTAATCCCCCAGGATGTTGATAATAGGGGATTCAGTGATGGCAATGCCATTGAACAGCAAGGGGCGATGGTTAGATTCCGTCTTGTTGGAGATGGTCATTACCTGGCACGAATGTGGCGCGAATGTTCCTTGCCGTTTACACAGAGTGTTATGGTGATTGGGTCTGGCTTAACAAGCTTGAGGTTGGAAAGAGTGTAAATATCAGACTTACTGATACCAGGGTCTTCCACACTGTGTACTTGTAACATCTTGTTGGATTGCATTGCCTCCTCAGGTGACCTTTTTTCCCCATAATAATGGCACTCAGCCTCCTTAAATCGACAAGATTCAGGAGTGTGGTTACTCCCACATCGATAACGTTGGACCTTAGGAATCACTGCATGACTGCATCCGCTGTATCTTTTAGTTCTATAGTTTACTGGAACTGCTTCCCTTTTTCCAGTGGCCTTGGCCAATTTGGCACCACGGCTGGCTGCTGGGTCCCACCCTAACTGGTGCACGGCGCCACTTTCTGCATCCTGCAGTTCCTCAGCACTTTCCATAGCGAACGCAATCTCCAGCGCACATTTGAAATCGGTATCAACTTCCGCTAACAACCAACATTGCATGGTATCATTACGCACGCCACAGGGTAATTGATCCCACAGCATATCACTTAGGGTCGTACCAAAATTGCAATGCTTTGATAATTGTTTGAGTTTCATAATGTATGTCGCGATCGACTCCCCTGGGGTTCTCACTTGCGAATTAAACTTTAAAAGTTGCATTATGATGACGGTTTCGGTTGGAAATGATCCCATTCCCCTGCAGAGGAGTTGAAGTGGTCTGTCTGGCTGAAAAGCGGCATCTAGGTGAGTAATGTAATCTCCTATTCACAGTCATCGATAAACACGATGCTCACAGATATAGGCGGGAGACAGTGCCAGGATAGTTTTTTCCTCATCGCCAAATGTAGAAACACACTCTAGGAGGCTTCCAGTCAAACAAAACGAACTTTATTTACACGAGAGCTTCCCTGGCTGCTTGTATCCAGCCAGCTCCTCATACAGCCATCTTTTCCTAGGAAATCCCTCCCTAGAATTTATTCCCCCCATACTAGCCACACATTGGTTGAACAAATCACAAATCAGTTGAACTGATCTTAAAGTGACAGTCATCACAATTCTCCATGACACTGCTGTGTGCAGCACTGGAGGAAAATTATAGGGACATTAAAAAAGATTGGGATTTTTTGTCATTTTCTTTGACCATTTCTCTTTACTAGACATAAAATATTGAAAATGGGACAAAAAAGGCTGCTTGTCTGACAGTCAAGCATCATCCAATTGGGAAATTAGTTTTTTTGCTTTCTAATTGCTGTAACAAGGCAGTGTTTCACAAGGATGGATGTGTTTGCTGACTAATGGTTGGAGCATGGGGCCAAGTCATATGATGAAACCTCCAGGAATATACTTAATCACATTTGGAAACCCTAGCTGCCATTGGTAGAGCAATTAAAATTGGGGATGCTCAAGAGGCAGAATTAGATGAGCACAGATAACTCAATGGATTATGGAGGAGATTACAGAGATATGGAGGAGATTTGAAAATGAGGGTAAGAATTTTAAAATCAAGGCATTGCTTGACTGAGAGACAATCTAGGTCAGCGAGCGCAGGGGTGATAGGTGATTGGAACTTGGTGCGAATAAAGACATGGGCAGCAGAGTTTTAAATGACTTCGAGTCTACGGAGGGTTAAATTTTGGAGGTCAGTGAGAAATAGTTAAATTTAGAGGTAGAAAAGGCATGAATGAAGGTTTCAGCTTTAGATGAGCTGAGGCAGGGACAGAGTCGGGAAATGTTACGGAGGTGGAAATAGGCCATCTTAGTGATGGCACGGATATGGAATCAGAAGGTCATCCAGGTCAGACTTGACACCAAGGTTGCAAACAGTTTAGTTCAACCTCAGACAGTTCCCAGGGAGAGGGATAAATTCAATGGCTAGGGAACAGGGTTTCTAGTGGGAACCAAAGGCAATGGCTTCAGTTTTCCTAATATTTAATTGGAAGAAATGTCTACTCATCCAGTATTGGATTTCAGAACACAACCCTATAATTTAACAACAATGGAGGAGTCAAGAGGTAGTGGTGGTGAGGTAGAGCTAGATATTATTAGCATACATGTGGAAATTAACATTTGTGTTTTTGGATGAGGTCACGAGGGAGAAGCATGTAGATGAGAAGTAGGAGGGAACCAAGAACCAGTCTCCCAAGATGGATCCTTGGGAGACATCAAAGGTAACAGTGCAGGAGCAGGAAAAGAAACCATTGCAAGTGATACTCTGCCTATGATTAGAATGGAAAAAGGTAAGAGTCGATAAGAATAATGTGAAAAATTACTAACTTACTTTTCTCCTAAATGTTGGGGCCAATCACTAAGTGGTGGAATCGGCATATTTGTATTTTAACATTTACTGTGTACTGTCTGTCTTTGCCTTGATCTTTATTTTTCCATATTCTGCTTCTGGCAGGTATGGTGACATGAGAGTGATGATGGCCTATGAACTCTTCAGCATGTGGCAGAATCTGGGTATAGTATCATTATTTTGACTTGATAAAAAAATCTGATGGAAAGCAGATGAGGGAAATGCAAAGTCATGTGTTACAGATATGGACGGCATGCTGTCATTCATTGTTAAGAAACCTAAGGGAAAGGTTAAGAAATAACAAGGTTGAAAAAGCAAAAGAGAAGTTGAGTTAACCAGGACATAGTGATTGGGCCACAGAGGTGACAGCTATTTTTAGTATATGATCTGCACGTGTTAAACGAAGCAGCAGATCTTGAAGATGAACTCAAGTTCTTTATAGGGTTCCTTATTGGTTCATGGTTTGGGTCTGACCAGTATTGATCCAGAATTCCCACCCATCCACCATTCTATATTTAATAAACTATCTACTCTATATCAAAGTGCTTACCTTTTGCAAACAACTAAAGGATTTTTTGCAGCAAAAATCAAATATGGTGTTTAATGTAAAGTGTACTTTTTCCATCAACCAAATAAAGTTTGGGGAAATAAACAAGACATTTAAAAGGAACTTGCTGTTTGATCCCCTTCTGATTACATAATGGGCAAAAGCACCAACTGGTATAGTACTCAGTCATGTAATCCCAAGTGATCTCAGATTCAGTCTCCAGTCTATTCTATCTGTAGGCAATCTATATGATTGACCTAAGTACCCCTTAGGTTGGCCACCTCTTGTTACTTGTTACTTTACTTTGGCCTTTCAATGTACTGAACTAAAAGCTATAGTTATTTCGCATGAATGCCATACTCGTGCTACCAGTTCCCAATATGCAGTGATTACTGGAGCCCAGCTGGTCAGTTCTAGTGAGCTGCTAAACACTAAGACCTGAATTTTTCTAAAGGTGGAGAGGGTCTCCGGCTTAGCCAAAATGGCACTGGAGACCAAAATTTGGAAGTCCTGCCCCCAAATCTGGCACCCACCATTTTCGCCAGGATGGGGGGGTGGGGATTGGGGTCAGGTTGTAGTTTGCACATCAGTGGTTCACAGAGGAAGCTGTTCATGTAAAAGTGCAGCTGCCTTGAAACAGATTCAATTTTCATTACTGGGATGTCCAAAACATGACTTGTGGGCTTTAGACCCCTCACAAGAAGGTCTAAAACTGCTGGAATTCTTTAGAGAGGTATGTACCCTTTTGGAGAGGTCCAGAGACATCTTTGGGAGAGGTAAGATGCCCTTTGGGAGAGGTCAGGTGCTCTTTGGGAGAGGACAAGTACCCTTTGGGTTTGTTAAAAATAGACAGGAATATGCATAAAAAGTGGATAAACTCATTGGAACTGTACAGCTGAAGGAAACTGTCAAGCTGTCAAGGAAACTGTCAAGCTGTCAAGGGAACTGTCAAGCTGTCAAGGCATTTAAATCTCATTGGAACTGTCAAACTCATTGCAACTGTCAAGCTATCTGGAACTATCAAACTGTCAAGGCATTTAAACTTCCAACCTTTGAATGTATATAGATAAACATTTTGGAGTTTTTAAAATCTGTGCTTGCTATTTCACTCTGTCTGTTGACATGAGCCCGAGGCCTATCATTATCAGATTTGTGCTGCATGACTGACTTCACAACATGTCATTATCATGGTGGAGTGCCTGTCAGTTCAGTTTGATTGACAGCTCTAAATAGTTATAAAATCTTTGATGTTGGGCTATGCATACAAATATGTTACTGACCAGAGGGGCATTAATTTAAGATAGTCCTGATTTCTCCTCTCACTATCCGTCTATAAACAGAAAGGTGTTTTTTTATTTCTGATTTCTTCCCTTTACAAGTGGTGGTGTGTTTTCCCCAACCCTTCAGTTTGAAGTGATCCACTCTTCTATTAATAATCCCACAGCAAACTTGAGATAAGATAAAATAAGTGGGTTGGTTTATTTTACACATGCACAAAATGTGGGAAAGGAGTTTCACAACATCCGCCCCTTCTTGCACTCATACAATAAAATAGGGATAAGGGAAAGAAAGGGGTACAGGGCAAGGCCACGATAAAAATAAGAGTTATGGTTTCACTAAGTCCAGAGTCCAGAATCAAAAGCCCAATGGCATATTCCTTTAGAGGTTAGCAGGCTAAAACTGTTGCAGGGTGATCCGACTTTCCAGAAGTGAGGACTTGCATGATGGGAGAAGGCACGTAGAGAGGAATTAGTCTTGAAGACGCAGATACAGAAGTTCCAATGTTCCAGTAGTTCACAGTGTAGACAAGGGCCAGACACTTTACCTGGACAGCGCTCTTTCTGCTGCTACCTATTAGATGACAAAATGGTAGACTGCCTGGGCTCGGTTCTACACGGCAATATTACAGGTTCTAGCAGCTTGGTGGAGGTCATGTGACATACCTCCCACTTCTTCTCTTGGGTCTTGGTCAAAGGATGTATTTTCCCAGGCCTGGAATGTTGAAGTGTTTAATAGAGGAGTCAGGGTCCCTTTTGTCCTTTACAAACATACCGTCTCCGTTGGCCGGAGCTCTGCCTTAGAAATGCAAAGGGGGTTGGTGCATTTCTTTGGAATTTAATTGTTAGCTGTCACAGAGGGCATTAGCACCTCTTTAAAGTTAACAAGGTCCCTGCTGGTTTCTAAAGGTTAGAAATTCCTCTGCTATGAAGCATGGCTAGTCAGGGTAAAGCCTTTTTAAAATAAAAATAATAATTTTATCAAGTAGCCAGGTTGACAAAGATATATATATACACACACACATATATATATATTATATATATATTTTCCTTCTTGTCTTCTGACTGGGACAAATGCTTTTTTTTATAAGGGATTAAGCACTTTAATGAATTGAGAGCTTTATGAATGAGAGTGTTTTTTTTATATAAAAATAAAGTCTGCAATAAACAATTAGAACTTCATTTTATTTGATCATGGATCCTGAGGTCTGCCCGAGTTGGATACCGGGTGAGTTGGCATGGGGGTGTAAGGGAAAAGGGTGCTGGGTGGGGCCATGTGTTGGCATAAGTTGGCGCTAAATTGAAATAGGGACTATAAAGGGCCATGGGGATGGGTAGAGGGGCATAGGTTTGCATGGGGCCATAAAGGACTGTGTGGTGTGGGTAGGAGACATAGGTTGGCACGGAGGGTATGAGGGCCATGGGGTTGGGTGGGGGAATGAGGTGGCATGGGTTGGCATGGATGGGACTTGGGGAGTGTGTGAGGGGATGAAGGGGTGTGAGGGGATGAAGGGGTGTGAGGGGTAAGGGCTGAGGGGCTTTTGTTTTATTGTTTCTTTTATAACTGGGACTAAGTCCCAGATTACCGAGGCCAGCTTTCCACACAGCCCGCCTCTACACCCAGCAGCCTCTGTGGCTGTCTCTGACCACTTTCAAGGGATGACATGCCTGACTCTTGTTAACTCCACCTCCCAGAACCCCCGGGACACTTTCTCCTGAGTTGGGTTTGCAGAGCAAGGCACTTTCCTGACTCTACACTCTCGATTTGGGAGTGAAAATTCAGGCCTAATTATAAAACTGCATTGGTACTCTTTCAGCTATCCAATACCATTGGGAAGAGCACTACCCAAACTTTCTCAATTAGGAGTCAGAAGTACCTGACAAAACCATCAAAACAATCTCTCAACAGCTCGACGGATCAAATTTGGGTATGTTGCCAACACTTGCTGAGATACAAAAGGCTATCCGACAGATGAAGAATAACAAGGCATGTGGTCTGGTCAACAGTCCTGCAGAGATCTATAAAGCTGGTTGTCATAAACTCTCATTCGAACTCTCAGACATTTTTTTACAAAAATCAGGGAAGACAAGGTACTACCTCTTGACTTCCACAATGCCACCATTGTTTCAGTTTTCAAGAAGGGTGATAAATCAATTTCTGGGAACTATAGAGGCATATCCCTTCTGTCCACTGCGGGGAAGATTCCCACATGAACCCTCCTGAAGCACCTCCTATTCGTCAGTGGAGACATACTTCCAGAGACCCAGTGTGGTTTCCAGCCATCTAGGGGACTCACAGGCATGAGCTTTGTCGCTCTATGAACACCAGAAAAGCATCTGGAACAACACAAAGAACTCTACATGACCTTTATTGACCCGTTAAAGGCCTTTGACTCCATCATGAAATCCTTTAAAAAGTCCTCCAGAGACTTGGATTTTCAGCAAAATTTGTTGCTACCCTGCGAGGGACTTCTGCTTGATGGTATTCAAGCAACCTTCCTTTTGAATGGATTGAAGACAGAGCTCTTTTGTATCTGGATGGGCATCAAGCAAGACTATGTGATTGCGCCAACTTTCTTCACTATCTGCCTCAGCCTGGTCATGAACCTATTCATGACCAGTTTCCACGGGGGGGTTTTGACTCAACCTCAACAGACTCAGAGCCAACCCTCAAAATTACCCATGACTTACAATATGCTCTCTACTGTGCAGTTGTGGCCCATACTGCAAGCGACATCCAGATCACATTCAACCTCTTCAACTTCGCATTTGTAATAAACTTGGTGTACCGGACAGGTTTCTTGTTAGAAAAGTAAACTTCATTTACAGAGCTCCTGATAAAGCTACATGCTGGAACCAAGATCACCACTAGAAAACTCTGCCCCTACCCATTCTTAGAGCTGATATGTCTGTGCAGTCACATGATCCCCAAAACAATATGAAAAGTTTTACTTGCAATCACTACATTGCTCCCCCATTAAATTTGTTTTACTTCTTTTATTTACAAGAATATCTTAATCCATAACATATACAAATATATGCAGTACATGCAATTATAGATTAAGTCTCTGAGGTTGATTTCTGATTCGGGTAGAGCGATATAACTCTACGACTTAAGATTTTTCCACTGGATCGACTTGATCAGGAACTGCAGCATCAGGAACAGCCTTAGACAATGGCAGTTCAGAATTATTTCCTTCAACAGGTATGTCTATTCTATGTCAATCTGGCACTTCCGGGATCAAAGGTTTGACACTATCTTCAGGCGGAGTAACTGGTTGTTGGAGTGTCTCTCTACGTCTTAGATGATCCACATGTTTCCTAACAATCCAGTTTTCCACTTCCACTTGGTATGACAAAGATCCTGTTTCAGAGACAATTATACCAGGAACACATAAAGATCCAGTTACAAATTTTCACACAAAAACTCTCTCTCCCACAGTAAATTTTTGACCTTTACTATGAATATCATGATTCATTTTCTGACTACTCTGGTTCTTCTCTACTTCCCCCTCTAAGTTAGGGAATACCAGACTCAACCTTGCATGAAGATGACGTTTCATTAGTAATTCAGACAGCAATTCAGTGGTGAACCCATAGTTGCATGAGGAGTTGTGCAATAGTTGAGAAGAAATCTTGAAATTCGTATTTCTAACGTTCCTTTGGATCATTTCTTCATTCCTGTTTTATAAGTTTGTGCTGCTCTTTCCACTAACCCATTAGATGAGGGATGATATGGTGCTGTTTTGATATGCTTAATCCCATTTGAAACTCTGGAATTCTGTATTAGTGAAAGCAATGCCATTATCCGAAACTATGACTTCTGGTAGGCCATGTACTCTAAAACCTTGGTACAGCTTTACAATAGTTGCACATGATGTCGGTGATCTAACTTCATATATGTCCATCCACTTAGAATGCATGTCGATGATCAATAAAAACATGGTACCTAAAAATAGACCTACATAGTCTATATGTAGTCTAACCCAGGGTCAGCCAGGCCACTCCCATGGATGCAGTGGAGCTGAAATGGGAAACTTCTGTTGTTGCTGACACTGGGAGACAGTGTTTAATTACTTTTTCTATATCACTGTCTATACCTGGCCACCAGATATAGCTTCGTGCAAGCACCTTTATTTTTGAAATGCTTGGATGCACACTGTGAAGCTTTGTCAAGAGTGATTCTCTTCCTTGCGAAGGGACGACAACTCTTGCTTCCCACAACAAGATACCATCTTGACAATTTAATTCAGTTTTACAGGCATAGAATAGTTTTAATTCTTCAGAGACTTGCACATTTGACCATCCTTACAATACCTGTTCTCGGACTCTTGATAAAATTGGATCCTGGTTTGTCCAATTCTTTATCTGCTTCGCACAAACTGGCGAGGAGTCCAGGAAATTCAACACAAGTACAACTTCTTGAGGCACTGAAGCATGTCTAATGCTATCTGGCATTTGCTATATGCACACCTGGACAGTGCATAGAAGTGTAATCAAATGCCGATAAAATCAACACCCAACTTTGAATTCAGGCAGAGGCTATTGGTGGAATTGCTTTATCTTCACTAAATAAATCCATTAGTGGCTTGTGATCTGACACTATGGTGAAATGTTGAGCATGCAAGTATTGATGGAACTTCTTTACTCCAAATATTACAGGTAAGCCCTCATTTTCATGTTGTGAGTAACCCTTCTCGGCTGCAGAGAGGGTTCTGGAGACATATCCTATTGGCCTTTCAGAGCCATCTTCGATCTTGTGTGACAATACCGCTCCTAATCTATAGGGAGATGCATCACAGATTAATATTAATTATTTTGATGGGTCATTGTGTACTAGCAGACATGATGAGTCTAAAAGCTTCTTGACTTTTATGAAGGCTTCCTCTTGTGTCTTCCAACACCATAAGCATAAAGGGGCTAACACTGTAGATAAATTAGGCAAGAAGCAACCATAATAATTTATCAGGCACAAAAAAGACTTGAGTTCCATGACACTGGTAGGAGAGAGTGCCTCCTTGACTTCCCTGAGTTTCTCCTCTACTGGATGCAACCCCTGGGCATCTACTCAATGACCCAAAACTTCAGTCGCTTGGAAAGTACACTTCCCTTTTTTCAATCATACACCAGCCTCCAAAAATCTCCTTAAGACCTCTTCTAGGTTAGCTAAATGTTCGGCTCCCATTGATCCTGTGATCAGGACGTCATCCGGGTATACTACAACTCAGGGAAGTCCTTGTGGTTCTTTGGAAAATTGCAAGGCAGATGACATACCAAAGGCATGTATATTGGTACAGGCCCTTGTGCATGGTTAAAACATTGATGGTTACATACTCTCTAGATGTGCTGCCCAGCTGTAGCTGTTGGCATGCATGGTTAATGTCCAGTTTGGTGTAGGTTTTTCCTCCTGCAAGCTTAGCATATAGATCTTCAATCCTTGGGATTGGATATTTGTCTAATTTAGCAGCCTTGTCCACAGTTAATTTGTAGTCTCTGCAAATATGAATGGTTTGATCTGGCTTCATCACAGGGTTGATGGGCGCTCCCCATTCTGAAAATTGGACTGGCTGGATTATCCCTAACTTCCCTAAACAGCAGAATTCTGGATTCACCTTCTCCTTTGGGCATAAGGCACTGGCCTGGCTTTAAAGAACTGGGGTCTTGTTTCCAAATCTGCATATATTTTTGTTTGTAGGCCTTTTACCTTTCCCAACTCATCTCGGGATACGCTGTCATACTTTTTTAACAGCTGAGGAATTCCACCTGTTCTAACTTGAAAAATTTCTGACCAGTTGAACTTAATTTCTTTCAACAAATCGTGGCCCAGAAGGCTAGGTCCTTCACCTGTTACAGCAATCACTGGCAGCTGAGCTGTCTATTGCCTGTACGATACAGGCACAGAGGCAATGCCTTTCACCTGAATTGCCTCTCCATTGTACGATTTCAGCTGAACCGCAGTTTTCTCCAGATTCTGTGGCTGGATACCTTCACTTAGGTATTTAAAGACGTGATCTCGCACCACTGTGGTCGATGCTCCTGTGTCCACCTCCATGACTAGAGGCTTCCCATTTGCTTGAAGGATGATGGTGATTGCTTCATATTAATGAATAATAGAGATTCCTTATACAATCTCTTGCCTTGAAATTGTATAAGGAATATATATCAGTATCAGCAGTTTCTGCTTCATCTATATTTTGCACTTCAATCATCTTGGCCTGCTGTCTGATTGGCTGTCTTGATTTTGTCCTGTATTGCTTTATAACATACTCTTTTTTGTGACAGTAGTGGCATTCTGCCTCTTTAAACCTGCAGATTTCTGGTGCATGTTTACCACCACATCGGTAACAATCTAATTTCTGAATCGCTGGTGAGATGCTTCCAGTATTTCCTTTTGTTTTTTGAGTGGTAGGGACTGTTACTTTGATGCTTTGTGGTTGTCTCTCTGGTTTTCCTGCCACACCCGGCGGTAGGTTCCTGCCCCAACTGAAGAACGGCGCCGTGTTGCACACTGTGCAAAGCCTGCAAGTCCTTCTCAGCACTTTCCATTGTCTGTGCTATTTACATGGTGCGCTTCAGGTCAATATTAACTTCTGAAAGTAAACAGCGCTGAATGGTGTTGTTGTGTACGCCGCAAACCAAACGATCTCGCAACATGTTATTGAGAGTATCTCCGAAGTCGCAGTGCTCAGTCAACTGTTTTAACTTAATTGACTCACCCAGGGCCCTTACTCTAGAGTTGAACTCGAATCTTTGCACGATCACCAATAGTTTAGGCTGAAAATGTGCCTTCATGAGGTCTACTAGCTCATTAAAAGATTTGGAATTTGGTGTGCTCGGGGCCGTCAGTCTACAGATGAGGTTATATGTCTTGCTCACGCAGACACTTAGAAAAATTGCTTTTTGTTTCTCCTCCCCCGTTATTTTATTAACCACAAAGTAGAAACCTAAGTGCTCTATGTATTGACTCCAGTCTTCCATGGACAAGTCAAACGGGTTGATTCTGCCAAAGAGTGGCATGACTGGTGAGTATACTTTTCTTCCTTCCCTTAAATATCAATATACTCACATTCAGGAGGCGAGGTGCAGCATTGGAGCTGTTTATCCTCGTCACCAATTGTAATTAACTTGCTGTACCGGACAGGTTTCTTGTTAGAAACAGTAAACTTTATTTACAGAGCTCCTGATGAAGCTACATGCTTAAACAAGACCACCACTAGAAAATTCCACCCCTAAGATTACCCACGCTTAGGGCTGATTTGTCTGTACAGTCACATGATCCCAAAAACCATATAAAAGGTTTTACTTACAATCACTACAGCATTCAAAAAGGTTGGTGTCTCACCCAACATTAGAAAGAGCAAAATCCTTCACCAGCCTTCCCCTGAACAAGCACCTACATCTCCAGCTATTATTGATGGGGAGACTTTGGAAGTCATTGAACACTTTCTATATCTCAGCAGCTACCTTTCTCAAAAGTTTACCATCAAAGAGGAGATCCAGCACAGAACCAGCTGTGCCAACACAGCCTTCCAAAAATTGTGCAATCGGGTCTTTGATAACCGAGATGTCCATAAAAGGGCAAAGGCTTTAGTCTATAATGCTGCTGTTGTCATTACCCTTCTATATGGCAGTGAGACTTGGATCACCTACAAAAGGCACCTCCGGGTGCCGAAGGATTCCCACTAGTCATATCTACACAGGATACTCAAAGTCAAGTGGGAAGACAGGAAAACAAACCCCAGCACCCTCACTGAAGTCAATTCCTCCAACATTGCAACCGTGATCGTGTGAAATCTGCTCCACCGGTCTGGACACTGCATCTGCTTCCAAAACAGATCCCCTTTTCACAACTTAAAGGAAGACAGAAAACGTTTTAAGGAAACCCAGAAGGGCTCATTGAAAAGGGGACAACTTGACATTGGTCCGTGGAAGGATCTTACCACAAACTGTGTAATGTGGCAGTGCCTCATCCAACTAGCCACACCACAGTCAGAAACTGACCACATAACCTCTGCTGCAGAGAAGCAACATAAGTGGAAGGAGAGAGAGCAGAACACCTGGCTCAAGAACCATTCCGCAGGGCAACTGTTGTCCTCTCTGCCCAAAGATCTGTGGCTCCAGGATTAGTCTGCTGAGCACACACCAATCATGAAGCCTGGCAGATGTCATCCTCATTTTGAAGAGTGACAACAACTCCTTGTTATGACTCTCTGCTTTATAGACTATCAAGAAGCTGTAGCAGGCTACCTCTATGCATTGCATGTACTTACATCCTTCCTTCTGGATCTGTGGCTGTCCACCTTACTTCTGAGTATTAAGAGAATTATCACATTACAATTTCCCAGAGCCTCACTCACTTCTCTGAACAGGTCTCCACCTATCTCAACTTATAGTGATTTGATGACAGAAGCAGAAGCCTATTGCTTCTTTCACTGCCCTTTCTGGACTTATGTCTAGCCTCTCAGCAGCAGTTCTTATTCTTCTTTACCAATAAAGCCAATCCTCTCCTTCACAGTTTGAGTTTTGGGAACCATTTTGTACCATGTCTGACCTCTGCTCACAACCACTTCTCTGAAGCCCAAAATGCAACGTATTCACAGACTGCGTACATCTCCAATTCATTTTTTGGTTCTTTTTTCCATATACAAGTATCTAAATTAGAATGTCTAAGGAACAAGAACATAGGAGCAGGAGTAGACCATTCAACCCCTCGAGCATTCTCTGTCATTTAACTAGATGGTAGCTGATCTTCTACCTCAACACCATCTTTCTGCACAGCACCCTCGCCTTTGAATCAGAGGGTTGTGGGTTCATGACCCACTCCTGGAAAACCAAGAACTGTGATTGTACTCGAAAGAAGTTGCAATCTGTGACTGTTGGTAACTCGAAAGAGTATCCCCATATCCCTTGATGTCATTGGTAGCTAGAAATTAGGGAATGTCATGTCATTTAAAACTGAAGACCTCCTGGATGTTCCCATTGGTCATGTCACTAAGTAGATTAACAAGGAGGAAGAGATGGAGCCAGTGAGGCACTAAAAAATTGGCAGTTTTATTAAAAACAACAAATGCTTTTACAAACCTCTTTTTAAAAAATATAGGATAGGGGAATGTTTTGAATAAAAATGCGTAAGACTCTTTTAATTTGCCTTTCAATATAACTGCCCGCGTTTGACCCTTTTGCTGTATTTTCAGTCATGTCAGCTGTGGCTCAGTTGGTAGCACTCTTGCTTCTGAATTACAAGGTTCTGCCCTCACCCTTCACACCCCCTCAACCCCTCACCCATTCCCCACGCCTCAGCCATGTCAACACATGCTCCACCAACACCCAATGGCCCCTCATACCCTCCATGCCAACTCATGCTCCCCACACATCTCCTTGGCCTTTTACAGCCCCTACACAAACTTAGTGCCAACTCATGGCAACTCATGACCCCACCCACCCCCCTTTGCCCTTCCACATTCTACACCAACTCACCCGGTATCCACCATAGGTAGACCTCAGGAGCTATTCTAAAGTCCCATTTAGCCATTTTAGCCAAGTAGCCATTTTGTGTGCAAAATTAAAGCACATAAGATTGAGGGTAATGTATTGGCGTGGATTGAGAATTGGTTACCAGACAGGAAACAGAGGGCAGAATCATCCCAGATTTGCGCTAAGTGTGGTAGCGGGCAGGAAAACAATGTTTTACCTGCCAGTCGCAATGGCGCCTTCTCACGCCGTATCATCTCAAACCCGCCACATAAATTATGCATCCCCAGAAAACCTGCCATTTTGATGACAGACACACTCTCATTCGCCCACCATGCCATCACCTCGCTGCTTCATCATGCCAGGCACCACATTCAAAGTGCAGCTGTGCACACACCTCTCAGCGCTTTCAGCCCAGCACTGCTGTACAGAAGACAGGGTGGCCCCGAAAGGCAAAAAGACAGCAGCCCCCTGATTTAGTGACACATCCCTCGAGCGCCATTTGGATGCTGTGGAAGCCCACCATGATGTCCTCTACCCCCACTCTGGCCGCAGGATGGACAGCAGCATCACCAATCCAGCATGGAAGGCGGTGGCAGCGGTGGTCAGCGCCAATGTCCTACAAAAGAGGACAGTCACCCAGTGCCTCAACAGGGTGAATGGTCTCATCGGTTCCGCCAGGGTAAGTCACTCTTCTCACCACCTTCAACTCCCACACTCACAAACCCTTTACACATCCACAGGAATCTCACACCTCAAGGGACAACACCGCTAACTCTCACACACACCCTCACATCTTCCTCAGGCTCATTTTGTCTCGAGCTCGCGTCCTCTTCCTGTCCAGGGCTCTGGTCCCCACACAAACATTCCATGCATGCCACGTGTCCTGCTTACACTCTTTCCATCTGTTTTCATACAGGAGAAGTCTGCTCATATCAGCAGGGAGAGGTCCCAGACGGGGTTGGAGTGACCCATATTAGGCCCCTCACTCAATTTAAGGAGTGTGCCATCATGCTGAGGATGTGGACCATGCCGTGGTGACGGTGATGTCGATGGCGAACACCCTCGTGAGAATCCTGCACCACATCATCCCTCCCCCAATGCAAATAGGAGTGTTTTCTCTCCTGCTTTTGACTGTGCTGACATGCACTAGTTATCTGTACTTTGGTTCACAGGGAGCTCTGCAAAGTGACCAACACCCTCAGCCAGCCAATCCATCAGCTCCATCCAGGTCCTCACCTCCAGCCAAGAGGGCACCTCCTCCATTGAACAGCTGGAAATAAGCAACCTGGAAGACCCACCACAGCACTTACCCACACCTTCCACCAGCGCAGCGACACAGACCTCAGTGGGACCTCAATCTAGAGCAGGCTCGGGTTCACAATCTGGTGGTCACTGCACAGACATGTGTTCGCAGCAGGGGGAGGCATGTGCAGCTGAGCTCCCTGGCACTTGGAGGACTGCTGGGGAAGTGGCATCTGTGAGGTCTGAGTCAGATGACAAACCTCTGGATTTAGCCTTCCAGCTGCTCCTGGAGAATCAACAGAGGTGTGGGAACATCATGCAGTTATTGGAAGCCCTCAAAAGAGTGGCTCATGAGTTGGAGGAATGCATCTGCCTGTTCTCACATGAAGTGGTGTTCTCTTGTGTGCGAATGGAGGTCTCCATGGGAAGGATGACAGACGCTATGGAGAGTCCAGCAGAACGCAGAGCTATGTGCAGACCTGCACTCCATCGCAATAGCCATGGGTGAGTTCCTGCAGTGGCAATGCAAGAGGGAAACAGGGCACCTCGACGTCCCTCCAGGTGCTTCTTCCCTTCAAGGAGTCAGACTGGGGCTCCCAGGTACCCAAAGGGAGGAGGAGCGGCAACTGGACACCCCTGGGGCATCCACTCAATAATCTCAGAGGCTGTTCTCTCCCTCCGAAACCCCTTAATCTGTGAGCCCCTCAACCTCGTCCTCTGTCACCACAGAGATAGCAGCTAGTCCAAGAGTGATTTGGAGGGAGAAGTGTGTGTGTGCCAGGGCCTTTCGGAGCCTTGTGCAAGCACTCTACCATACACGCGAATCCTTCCCATATCTCACTCACCTCAATGTCCTGAGCATTTTCAATGCTGCCTGCTGGGGTTTGCTTTCGGTTGTCCATCTGGGCTGACCTGCATCTCCGCCCACCCACTGATCACACTCTCATACAGCACCTGATCTCTCCCACCACGACTCTCTTTTTGCTTTCTATGTAGACAGCACAGTGGTGATACAATGTTTCATTCACTCCCCCATCCTTTCCTCTCCTGTAGTCACCCATTTCCTTTCCCCCATCACAGTTGACCCCTCTGCCATCACCTTCCATCTCCCCTTTGTGACCTACCAGCCACAACCCTATTCTTTTGGGGATGTCCAGGTGAACGTATACGTCCCCTTCCTTCCCGAAAATTCCACCCCCATCCACATTAACCTCTCCAACCTCTTCCTTGCCACCCCCAGGGTGCGTGCCTGCCTCCAAGTTTGCACCAACCACCCTTGCCTTCCCCTCTACCAATACCGCCGAACCCTCGCCCTCCTGCTCTATCATCTCAGTCTGCCCTCGGTCATCCTCACCATTCCTTTGTGCCACGCCCACCCTCAGTTCACTCCCCAGGATGCAGTCATGGACTCATCAGAGCCCTCCCTGGCATGTTCAACTGGACACCCCATCACTCCAGACCCTTTCCCCCCTTGCAATTCCTCTCCCTCTTGCAAGCCCTTCCCCCCTTGGAACTCCTTCCCACCTTGGAACCCCTTCGCCCCCCCCCCACCCCCGGAACCCCTTCCGCCTCAGACTCCCCCGCCTTAGTCCTTCCCGCACCACAGATTCTCCCCCCTGAGCCCACCAGGATTTAGTGGAGCCTCAGGGATTAAATGGGAGCTGCATGGTTTTCCCATGCCTTCTGAAGGCCGCCCATCCCAAGACTTTCCCCTTTCTCCCTTCCTGACCCCTTCAGACAACCTTACTTCTTCTGCCACCCTTAGTCCTTCCCCACCCCGACTCCTTCTTTCACCCTTACTTCTTCCTCTACCCTTACTCCCCCAATCTCCGTACTCCTTCCTCCCCCTGGACCCCTTCCCCTCTCTGTACTCCTTCCCCCCTCTGAGCTCCTTCCCTTACACCTTCCACCCCAGTTGATGTTTTCTCCCTGGTTACCTCCTCCTTCCCCATACTCCCGTCCCCTCTCCCGCCCTCCCCCCCGACACCTTCGTTCCCCTCCCAAACCTCAACCAGCACCCCCCGCCGACACCTTCATTCCCCCCCTCCCAACCTCACCCCCTCCCCGACATCTCTTCCTTTCCCAGTCGAAATTAGACCTTCCCAGCTCACCCGAGGTACTTCTTCCTCTCCCTAACACAGCTGGACCTTCCCTCCATCCCCTTGACCATCCGTTGTGAGCAGACCCTCAACAGTGACTTTCCATGTCCACCCAGCATGCATTGACATTTCTCCAGTGTGCCATTGCTGTCAGGCTCCAGCATCTTCTGCTCCTCCGGTGTCCGTGATGTGAGCAAGGCCCTGGCGGTAAGTTCCAACTTCTGTCAAAACGTCACCCTTGTCAAGATGTGTTCTGCACTGGCATGTTTTCCCTCTGACATGGGCAGACGATCCAGCGTGGGGAGATGATTCTGGCGAGCTGGTCTTATAATGATATGCAGATGTATTACAATGAGGTTCCCGATGTCCGATGGCGGGAAACGCGGCCCGCCATGATGGGCTGAACAGGCAATTGCAAACTGGTTTCACATCTCGCCATATTGTCTGCTCACGCTGCCGAACACTCCCGACACCAGCAGGCACGGAAAATTCCGCCAAGAGATTCAGAATAAATGGGTCTTTATCGGAGTGGTAGGCTATGACTAGTGGGGTACCGCAGGGATCAGTGCTTCCCCAGCTATTCACATATATCAGTGATTTGGATGAGGGAACCAAATGTAATATTTCCAAGTTTACTGATGACACAAAACTAGGTGGGAATGTGAGTGGTGCGAAGGATGTTAAGAGGATTCAAAGCGATTTAGACAAATTGAGTAAGTGGGCAAATACATGGTAAATGCAGTATAACGTGGATAAGTGTGAACTTATCCACTTCGGTAGGAAAAACAGAATGGCAGAGTATTATTTAAGTGGTGATAGATTGGGACATGTTGATGTACAAAGGGACCTGGGTGTCCTTGTACACCAGTCACTGAAAGCAAGCATGCAGTTGCAGCAAGCAGTTAGGAAAGTAAACGGCATGTTGGCCTTCATTGCAAGAGGATTTGAGTACAGGAGCAAGGATGTCTTACTGGAGCTGTACAGGGCCTTGTTGAGACCATACCTGGAGTACTGTGTGCAGTTTTGGTCTCCTAGCCTCAAAGGAAAAAAGGGCAATTACAAATGAATGAGGGCAGACTTGGCTGGAGTGGACTGGGAAAGGAGTTTAGCAGAAAAGACAGTTGATGAAAAATGGCGGACTTTTTAGAAAATAGTTCATGACTCACAACAAAGATATATCCCAGTGAGGAAGAGGGATTCTAGGAAGGGGTTAACCAAGAAAGTTAAGGAAGCAACCATGGTTAACCAAGAAAGTTAAGGAGTGTATCAAATTGAAAGAAAAAACATACAATGTGGCAAAGATTAGTGGTAAGCCAGAGGGTTGGGAAGTTTTAAAAACCAACTGAAGATGACCAAAAAAATTATAAAGAGGAAGAAAATAAACTTTGAGTGTAAACTAGCAAGTAATATAAAAACAGACAGTAAGAGCTTCTTTAAATATATAAAAAGGAAGAGAGAGGCCAAAGTGAACATGGGCCCCCTAGAGAACGAAACTGGGGAAATGATAACGGGGAACCAGGAAATGGCAGAGGAGTTGAATAAATTCTTTTCACCAGTCTTCAAGGTAGAAGACACTAATAGCATTCCAAAAATACAAAACAATCAAGGGGCAAAAGTGGGCGAGGGGAGGAAATAAATACTAGGGAAATTATTGGGGCTAAAGGCTGATAAGTCCCCTGGACCTGGTGGGTTGCATCCTAGGATATTAAAGGAAATGGCTGCAGAGATAGTGGATGCACTGGTAGTAATTTTCCAAGAATCCTTAGATTCTGGAAAAGTCCCAGAGAATTGGAAAACTGTCAAATTACCACCCTTATTCAAAAAGGGAGGGAGACAAAAAACAGGTAACTGTAGGCCAGTTAGCTTAACATCCATCATTGGGAAAATGTTAGAGTCTATTATGAAGCATATAAAAGCAGAGCATTTAGAAATGCATAATATAAGCAAGCAGAGTCAGCATGGCTTCATGAAGGGGAAATCATGCCTGACAAATTTATTAGAGTTCTTTGAGGAGGTAACAAGCAGGATGGATAAAGAGGAACCAGTAGATGTAATTTATGTGGATTTCCAAAAGGCGTTCGATAAGGTACCGCACATAACACTACTTAATAAGATAAGAGCCCATGGTGTTGGGGGTTAGTATATTAGCATGGATAGAGGATTGGCTAACTAATAGAAGACAGAGAGTCGGGATATGGGGGGCATTTTCCGGATGGCGACCTGCAACTAGTGGAGTGTCACAGGGATCTGTGCTGGGGCCACAGTTATTTTTCAATATATATTAATGACTTGGATGAGGGAAATGAATGTACTATCGCCAAGTTTGCAGATGACACATAAACAGATGAGAAGGCAAGTGGCGAGGATGACACAAAGAGTCTACAGAGGGATATAGACAGGTTAAGTGAGTGTGCAAAAATTTGGCAGATGGATTATAATGTGGGAAAATGTAAGGTTATGCACTTTGGCAGGAAGAATAGAAGAGCTGAATATTATTTAAATGGAGAAAGACTGTAGAAAGCTGCAGCACAGAGGGATTTGGGGGTCCTCATGCATGAATCCCAAAAAGCTAGCATACAAGTTCAACAAGTAAGAGGGAACGCAAATGGAATGTTGGCCTTTATTTCAAAGAGAATGGAGTATAAAAATAGGGAAGTCTTGCTAAAACTATACAAGGCCACACCTAGAATACTGTGAACAGATTTGGTCCCCTTATCTAAAGAAAGATATACTGGCATTGGAGGCAGCCCAGAGAAGGTTCACTAGGTTGATCCGGGGTATGGAGGGATTTTCTTATCAGGAGAGGTGGAGTAGGTTGGGCCTGTACTCATTGGAGTATAGAAGAATGAGAGGCGATCTTATTGAAACATATAAGATTCTTAGGGGGCTTGACAGGGTATATGCTGAGAGGTTGCTTTCCCTTGTGGGAGAGTCTAGGACCAGAGAGCATAATCTCAGAGTAAGGGGCCGCCCATTTAAGACAGAGATGAGAAGGAATTTCTTCTCTCAGAGGGCAGTGAATCTGTGGAATTCTTTACTGGAGTGCTGTAGAGACTGAGTCGTTAAGTATATTCAAGGTTGAGATAGACAGATTTTTAATCAGTAAGGGAATCAAGGGTTATGGGGAATAGGCAGGAAAGTGGAGTTGATGATTATCAGATCAGCCATGATCTCATTGAATGTTGGAGCAGACTCGATGGGCCAAATGGCCTACTTCTATTCCTACGACTTATGGTCTTATGGCCTTAGGGAGTGCAACAAAGGTTCACCAGACTGATTCGTGGGATGGCAGGGTTATTGTATGAGGAGAGATTGGGTCGATTAGGCCTGTACTCACTGGAGTTTAGAAGAATGAGAGGGGTTCACATTGAAACATATAAAATTCTGACAGGGCTGGACAGGGATGATGTTTCCCCTGGCTGGGGGGTCTCGAACAAGGGGTCACCGTCTCAGGATATGGGGTAGGCCATTTCAGACTAAGATAAGAAGAAATTTATTTACTCCAAGGGTGGTGAACCTGTGGAATTCTCTGCCACAGAAGGTTGTGGAGGCCAAGTCACTGAATATACTTAAGAAGGAAATACATAGATTTCTAGACAATAAAGAAATCAATGGGTATGGGGAGAAAGTGGATGTTTGGTGTTGAGATAGAGGATCAGCCACGATCATATTGAATGACAGAGCAGGCTCGAAGGATTAAACAGCCTACTCCTGCTTCTATTTTCTACACTTCTAAGATGAAATAAAGTTCTAAATATTTGTTACAGAATTGACCATATAAAAAAAGTCCCAATCACAAAAGCCCATTCAGTACATTGAAATCCCTCAAGGAGTTAATCTGCTATAACAACAAACATTTGTAGTCATAACCCAACATCAAAGACAGCTAATCCTTTAAAAACCTATTTGAGCTGTCGGTCAAACTGTGAAATTACAGCCCCTCCAAACCCCCCCCTCCCCCCCACCACTGTGATAATGACAAATTATGGAAAGCTGTCAAGCAATGTTAATGCTATAATGATAGCACTTAGGGTTATGTCAACAGCTATTGAAACTACTCAAACAGTTTTTTTTTCCTCATAGATACAGACCGGAAGTTTTGTTTTTCAATTTTTAAAGGGCCAGCAATTTAAATAACATGACAGCTTGACAGTACTGCATATCTTAGGCGGAATTTACCGTGCCTGCTGGCATCGGGCATGTTTGGCGGTGTGAGCAGACAATATGTTGAGAAGGCCAAAAATTGGTTTCACGACATTGTGAAATCAGTTTGCAATTGTCCGCTCTGCCCATCAATGGTGGCCTATTTCCCACCGTCGGACGATGGAAGCCTTATGCAGATCATACATCTGCATATTATTATAAGCCCAGCCCACTGGAATCATCCCGCCATGCTGGATCGTCCGAGCATGCCAACATGTTTCCATGTTTCACAACTGAACAAAAATGACGTGCACCTGGTGAGCTGCACTTCGTTTGGGACTTAGAGATTTGTTTGCCTCCCTTGCTTTGGGCAGTACTCACGGTCATCAGCACCAGGCTTCGCAGACTGCACCACATCACTCTTAAGGGGTCTCACGGGCAGGCCTCTATTACCTACCAGACCAGCCATAAGGCGGGGGTGACTTTTCAATGGCTGCAGGGCTAGGGTTTCTTGGGGAAGGGGGAGAAGTCTCCTCAGGCAAATGAAGAAGCTGCAGGGCGAGGGCTGTACTGGGGAAGGGGGAGTCCCAGGCTGTGTGTGGGGGAACAAGTTGATCTTTGCAAGTGGCCTCAAGAGAGTGAGGGCTGAGGAAGCAGTTGCCAGAGGAGAAGAGGCCAGATGGAGATGTGAGGATGTGAGGGGGTGTGTGAGAGAGTGAATGGTGATGCCCCTTGAGCTGGCAGTGAGTGAGATGCCAGTGAATGTGTGATGGGCTTGTGAATGTGTGGTTTAGAGTGATGAGATGGTTGTTTTACCCTGGCTGCATGGACGAGATCATTCATCCTCTTTCCGCATTGGATGGGCAACCTCTTCTATGCAGCATTGGCACTGATCACCACTGCCATCACCTACCAGGCCAGAGTGGTGAGATTTCTGTTTCTCCTGCAGCCAGAGCTGGGGTAGAGGAAATTAGAGTGGCCTCCATGGTGTCCAGAAGGCATTCCAGGGACATGTCACTGAATCGGGGGTGGGGGGGTGGGGGGTGGTGGGGAGGCTGCAGTCCTCTTGCCTTTCGGGGCCATGTCTTCTGTGCAGCAGTCCTGGGCTGGAAGCACTGAGAGGTATACGTGTGACTGCACTTTAAATTTGGCACTCAACGTAAGGAAGCAGCGAGGTGGTGACGTGGCGGGCAAATGAGAGCCCACCAGCCATCAAAATGGTGTGTTTCCCGGGAGTGCGGGACTGAGATGATAGCACATGAAAAGCTGCCATTGTGGCCAGCCAGTAAAACTTTCTTTTACCGCCTTCTACCACACTTGGTGCATATCTGGGACTATTCTGCCCCTTATCTGCCTTTCAAGAGCACTTACGTCGCCACCATAAAGTTGTGGTACACACACTGCAGGTTGAGGCTGTTCCTAGAGTGAAAATCAGGCCGCTTGTCCTGTGCCCTTACTTTAAATGGCCCAGCCATTTACTTTGTGCCTGTGTGCTTCACAGACCAGCCACTTCCCTCTACCAGCAAAATTGGGATCTGCCGAATGTGAGACGGGGCTACAAATATGGTCCCATCTGCCATTTTTAAAGGATTGCAGAGTCTCCACAACTCTGCAAAATCTGACCCTTAGTATCAAACTTGGTAATCTAGGGCTGAATAATGCAGGGGGGACATAGGGCACATCCCCCAGAAGCCACATCGGCACGGAGCTAACATGTTCCACGCCGACTGCCCCGCAGCCATAAAGCACTGGAGGCAGACTAACGAGGGCCAAGTGGGACTCCTGCCTCTCACTGTGGAGAAAGTCCTGCCCTTTGGAACTGCTGACTAATCCAATTGGCCAGCAGCTCCATTAGTCCCGGCAGCGCCAGGAAGACGTCATTGGCAGCTGCCAGGACTACAGGAGAAGAGGAAGATCAAGGCCTATGGATTCCCGGAGCAGGTGAGTCCAGGGCCTTGGGCCAGGAGCGTTTGGGTAGGTTGTGGGAGGAAGGGGTGCTGGGTCTAAGGGTGGAAATGGGTAGGAAAGAAGGGGGAATCGACCTAACTGGCGGGGTGGGGGCCTGCCCCACGATCAGCAAAGGGTAGCCCCAGAAGAGTTAGCACCCTACTTCCTTCCTGCCCTTTAAGCATTTGATTTTAAAAATCAGGCTTCCCATATCCACCTGGCTGCCCACTCCAAACGTTTTATGGCATGGGCGTCGTACTATCAGGGTCAATTGGCTTGATAACAAGTCTAATTGACCCTTGATTATTCATTCAAATATGGCGGGTGGGCTGCCAATGTTGGTGTCTGCCTAACCCTGAATTATGGTGGAGAGCTCGAGGGTGGGCAGGAAGGTGGTGGCCTGCCCTATTTTATGCGCCCTCCCCCACGGAAACACGCCCGCCAAGGCCAACTAAAATTCAGCCCCTGATCTCTTATGCCAGAGCTGAGTAATCTCCCAGGTTTCAGAACCCACCAGATTGAATTACGTTAATTAATTTTAAGTATCACCAACAAGAAAATGTGCCTTACACTCTCCTAGCTGTCGTTACTTTTTGGTTGTTGAGTATGTGATTTATAAAATGCCACTAGGCTCTATCTTCTTTCTTGCATTATCCTTGACAAATATGTATGTTTGTTTTTTAAGGTGAAAATAAGATTCATTTTATCCCAGGGATGATTGGTCCCTTCCTTGGTGTCACACTGGTGCCACAAGTTGAGGTACGGAATGTAATGATCCCAATCTTCCATGACATGATGGACTGGGAGCAGCGAAAGAATGGCAATTTCAAGCAGGTAAGCTGAGTGAGTATGAGCAGATGGAGGGAGGATGGACTGTTTAACTGATGTTTTCAATTCTAAGAGCTAGGTTTGGGTGGTGGACTCTTCTTAAACTGGTTCATTCCGTTCTGGGACCTGGATTGAATCTTGAATTTTAGAAGATGTCCTCCTTATAAGAATGCTGTAAAGCTTGCAACTAAAGAGTGAAAGTTCTATTGCAGAGTGCAGAATAGCAACAAGTATAAAGTGGAGAACTGAAGAATGGTGAAGGTGACAGAAGGCCCATGTACAGCAGTATTTTTGGGGTTTGATAGACACTGCCTTTGTCCTCTGGAACCTGTGTTTGGGTCCATCCCAGAATGACAGAATGAAAATCTCCTTTGCTATCTGTAAGGGTCCTATGTGACATAAATTTGGAAAATCTCAATCCAATTCCAGATGATACATCTCTGTTAAACACTTGGAGTTGTATTTCTACTTGTATGATGCTTTATAGGTCCAAGTTGTTGTTGGGTGTGCACCCACAGGAAAACCAATTTGCAATCTGATTCAGAGAGGTCACAAAATGGCTACAGTGGGAGATGAAACAATGCCACATTAGGTTGTTCTTCTAAGGTTGCTATTATAAGGGGAACTTTACTCAACATCGAACCTGTAGTGGCACTGGTGATGCTGGTATTAAATACCCAAAATTAAAATGTTCAAATCTCCAACATCGATAATCCCTTATCTTAATAAATGCAAATATTTGCAATACGAGTAATGCACCTTTACATTAAGAGGTTGTAACATTTTAGGGGAGTACCCCTTGGCAAGCATTATTTTTTTTCTCTTTCCTGTTAACTTGTGTTTATTAAAATGGTCCAACTCATTCAATGACTGGGACTGAGGGCCCTAAGCCAAAGTGAAGAAATGAAATTTATTTTCAGTAAAACAGCTCAAACTTTCCCAACCTTAACTTAAATAGCACAAAGAACAGAAGGCACTAGTGCCCTTTAAATCTCAATTTGCAGTTGTTTGAGCACGCAGCTGGCCCTGTGTGTCAGCTCGTTCAGTGAAATAGCAGTAGAGGAGAAGAACTGAATCATTGAAGCATAGAATGGTTACAGCACAGATAGAGGCCAATTAGCCTTCTCTGAGAAAGAGCAATTTAGCTAGTCCTAATCCTCCTCCCTTTCCCTGTAGCCCTGCAATTTTTTTCCCTTCAAGTGCTCATCCAATTCCCTTTGGAAAGTCACAATTAAATCTGCCTCCACCAGACTTTCAGGCAGCGCATTCCAGGTTATAATGACTTGCTGCAAAAAAATGTTCATCCTCATGTCATCTTTGATTCTTTTGTCAATCACCATAAATTCATGTCCTCTGGTTTTCAACCCTTCAACCAATGGGAGCAGTTTCTCTATATCTACTCTGTCTAGATCCCTCATGATTTTGAACGCTGCCATCTAATCTCCTCTCAGCCTTCTCCTCTCTAAGGAAAACAACTCCAACTTCTCCAATCCATCCGTGTAACTGAAGGGCCTTATCCCTGGAACCATTTTCATAAATCTTTTCCACAGCCCCTCTAAAGCCTTTGCATCCTTCCTAAAGTGCGTGACCATAATTGAGCACAATACTCCTGTTGAAGCCAAACCAGTGTTTTATAAAGGTTCATCATTAACTTCCGTGCTTTTTTATTCTATGCCTTTATTTATAAAGCCCAGGATCATGTATGCCTTATTAACCACTCTCTCAACCTGGCCTGCCACATCCAGCAATTTGTGCTTATATACCCCCAGGTGTCTCTGTTCATGCACTCACTTTAGAATGTTATCATTTATTTTATATTGCCTCTCCTCATTCTTCCTGCCATATTGTATCACGTCTGCATTAAATATCATCTGCCACGTCTGCCCGTTCCATCAACCTCTCTATGTCCTCTTGAAGTCTATCATGATCCTCCTCACAGTTCACTATACTTTAAAAGTTTTGTGTCATCTGAGAATTTTGAAAGTGTGCCCTGTTACAACAAAGACCAAGACATTAAGATATTTGAAGGAAAGCAGTGGTCCTAGCACTGAACCCCGGGGAACCCCACTGTATACCTTCCTCCAATCTAAAAGACAACCTTTCACCACTACCCTCTGTTTGCTGTAACTTAGCCAATTTTGTATCCATGCACCCACAGTTCCTTTTATTCCATGGGCTTCAACTTTGCTGGCAAGCTTATTATGTCGCACTTTATCAATTGTATTTTTGAAGTCTGTATACACCACATCAACCACATTACCCTCATCAACACTCTCTGTTACCTCATCAAAAAATTCAATCAAGTTAGTTAAATACAATTTGCTTTCAACAAATCCATGCTAGCTTTCCTTAATTAATCCACACTTGCCCAAATGACTGTAAACTTTGTCTTGGATTATCATCTCTAAAAGCTTTCCCACCACTGGGGTTAAACTGACTGGCCTGAAGCTGCTGCATTCATATTTACACCCTTTTCTGCTCCATCTAACTCTCTCTATTTCATCATTGTCATCTGGCTTTGGTTGCCCTACATTTCCCCTTCATGGGAATGTACTTTGACCAATGTTCCTTCTATGCTATGAGGGTGCGCCATGCAACAATTGGAAATGTGCCACGCAGTTCAACAAAAATAGAAGCACACAGCAAACTGAAGTTAAAGGGAACATTGACTTCAACTGTACCCAAACCATCTCCTCTTTAAAGGCAGCCTATTGTTCAATTACAGTTTTGCCTGCCAATCTTTAATTACAATTTACTCAGGACAGATCTGTTCTCAACCCTCTTAAATTGGCCCTCTTCCAATTAATCTTTTGGCTGACGTCTTTTGGTTGAGACATTAAACCAAAGCTTTGTCTTTCCTGGATGTAAAAGATCCCAAAGTACTATTTTGAAGAGGAGCAGGGGGAGTCCTCCCCAGTGTCTTGGCCAATATTTATCCCTCAGCAAACATCATGAAACATTATTATATTGGTGCTTGTGGAATCTTGCTGTGGCCAAATCAGCTGCTGCATTTCCCACATTACTACAGTGACTACACTTCAAAGCACTTCTCTTGCTCTCTCTCTCTCTTTCTCTCTCATTCTTTCCTTCTTTCTATCTTGCCCCCACTTTAAATATCAGTGATTAAAAACTCTTCCTGGTTCACATGCAGCTAGCTGTTGAGGACATTGGCAGCTCAAGAGATAGGATTCCTGCAAGTCAGGTTCATGAGTCATAGAATGCCAAGGTATCAGGGAGAAGTAATATCTGAAAATATTGTCCAGTTTTTACTTCCTGCCTAACCTCTGTTACAGGTGGAAGCGGAGCTCATCGACAAACTGGATAGTCTGGTGTCAGATGGAAAAGGAGATGAAAATTACCGTGAGCTCTTCAGCCTCCTGTAAGCATAACTGAGAGAGGTTCAGTAACATTAAAGTGAAATGTTCTGAAGCATTTTATTGTAAATGAAACACAGTATTCAGAGTCAATCCAGTCAATGGCTCTGTGATTGTGATTGAGAGGGGAACAGAAATGGATGCCTTGCAAAATTTGCGAATTCATTAAAAAACAAACCTCAGTTATTTACTGTGACAGGGTATAGCATTTCCTAGCATAGTCCTCTGATTAATTATAGGTCAGTCAGCCTAATCTTGGTGATAGTTAAATTATTGGAAAAAAAATTGTGAGAGGCAGTATAAATTGTCATTTAAAACGGCATGGATTAATCAAGGACAGTCAGCATGGATTTGTTAAAGAAAAGTTATGCCTGACTAGCTTGATTGAATTTTTTGAGGAGGTAACAAGGAGAGAAGCACATTTGATGTGGTCTACATCAGTTTTAGCACAGCTTTTGACAAGGTCCCACATGGCAGACTTGTCAGAAAAGTAAAGCCCATGGGCTCCAAGGGAAAGTTGAAGCTGAATCCAAAATTGGCTCAGTGGCAGGAAACAAAGGATAATGCTCAACGAGTGTTTTTGTGACTGAGGCTGTTTCCAGTCGCGCAGTACTGGGTCCCTTGCTTTTCATGGTACACATCAATGATTTAGACTTCAACATAGGTGGCATGATTAAGAATTTTGCAGAAGATACAAAAATTGGTGGAGTGGTTGATGGTAGGAAAGAAAGCTAGGAAGATATCAATGGACTGGTCAAGTGGACAGAAAAGTGGCAAATGGAATTCAATCTGATCAGCAAAGTAATGCAGTTGGGGAAGACAAACAAGACAAGGGGAAGAATTTTACGAGTTGGCGAATGGGGGCGGGGCCCGCTCTCCGATGTGTAAAATGACGCACGGTGATGTCGGGCGGAACTCCCGACGTCACCATGCCCCATTTAAATTTTCAGGAAGGCAGGGGCGCAGCAAAATCAGCTGCACGCCCGCCGACCTGTCAATGGCCAATTGAGGCCATTGACAGATCAATTAAAGTAATTAGTGGACCTGCCCGTCCAACCTTAAGGTTGGTGGGCAGGCCAGGAGCCCTGGTGGGAAGTGGAAAAAACATGAAACCTCATCCACAGGCGGGGTGAAGTTTCATGTAGGGTTTTAAAAATTTTAATAAAGTTTTTTTGGAAATTATGAACATGTCCTAACTCATGTGACAATGTCACATGAGGGGACATGTAAGGGAAATTTTTTTTTTCTATTTTTAAAATTTTTGAACGTAGAGGCGATCTCTCTGAGGCAGCACTTAGCCTCAGGGAGATGAGTGCGCTGTTCGTGCGCATGCGCGAAAGAGCGCACTCTCAATTTTAGGCATTCCCCCCGCCCACACAGGGAGCACACAGCGCTTCCCTGTGGACATCACGCTGGGCGGGTCTTAATTGGCCCGCCCACATAAAATGACGCTGCGCCCGCCCATCAACTTCCCCCCAAGCGGGGGGAATATTCAGCCCAAGGGAATGCACAATAAATGGTTGGATATTGAGTAGAGTAGAGGAGCTTAAGGATCTTGGAGTGCATCTTTACGGATCACTGAAGGTAGCAGGTTATGATAAAGTGGTTAAAAAGGCACACCAGATACTTCCCTTTATCAGCTGAGGCATAGAATATGGAACAAGGAGGCTCAATTAGAACTGTATAAAATGCTAGTTAGGCCACAGCTAGAGTACTTTGTAAAGTTCTGGTCACCGCATTACAACAGAATATGATTGCACTAGAAAGGATACTGAGGAAATTTACTTGGATGTTGCCTGGAATAGTGAGTTTTATCTATGAGAAAAGATTGGAGAGGCTGGGGTTATTTTCTTTGGAAAGAGGAGGTTAAGGGAAGATTTTATTAAAGTGTTTAAGATTATGAAGGGCATAAATAGAATGGATAGAGCAAATAACCTTTTCAAGTACCAAATGTCTTTTCAAACTTGCACGTTCGTTAGCTGCTACAAATGATTTACCTCTCTGCTAATGGATACTTCCTTTAACAGAGAGGTCAATAACTAGGGGTCATAGATTTAAAGTAATTGGTAGAATCATAGAAAGTTTACGTGCCATAAGAAAGAAGCCACTTGGCCCGTTGTGTCTGCGCAGCCATAAAACAAGCCACCCAGCCTGATCCCACATTTCAGCATTTGATCCATAGCCCTGCAGGTATTGGACTCGAGGTGCATATCCAGACACCTTTTAAATGAGTTGAGGGTTTCTGCCTCTACTCACCTTTCAGGCAGTGTGTTCAAGACCCCTCCAACCCTCTGGGTGAAAATATTTTTCCTCATCTTCCCTCTAATCTTTCTACCAATCACTTTAAATCTATGCCCCCTAGTCACTGATCTCTCTGCTAAGTTAAATAGGCTCTTCCCATCCACCCTATCGAGGCCGCTCACAATTCTGTACATCTCAATCAAATCTCCCCTTAGCCTCCAGAATGATTAGAAGGGAATTGAAGAGAAATGTTTTCATCCAGACGATGGTGGGGCTCTGGAACTCACTGCCTGGAGTAGGAGAAGCAGAAACCCTATCACATTTTTAAAAAATATTTGGATATGCACTTGAGGTGCTATAACCTCATGGCTACAGACCAAAAGCTGGAAATGGGATTAGGCTGGATAGCTCTTTTACGTTTGGCATTGACACGTTGGCAACCTCCTGTGACATCAATTTTCTATGCTTCCAAACAATTATAGTGAAATGATACGGCATCCACTTGCATGGACTTCCCATCAGTTAAAGTGAATGGAAACAGTACCCCTTAAACTTCCAGTTAGTTATAGTGAAAGGGTATGTATCCTCTAGCATAGCCCTTCAATTACTTACAGTAAAAGCCTACTGCATCCCGCAGTGTAGACCCCCAGTCAATTATAGTGAAAGGGTCTTGTATCCCCTAGCTTAGACCTCCAGTTACTTACAGTGAAAGGTTATTGCATCCCCGAGCTTAGATCTCCTGTCCATTATCAAGGAAGCAGAAAGCATGGGAAGACATCAGATACCACATAGGTGAATGGAAGTGTTTCAGGAGACTCAGAAGAAGAAATGCCTGATTAACTGTGTTAATGGAAGCATGGCAGAGAAGAAGGAGACTAGAGAGTGAATCAGAGAGTACAAAGGAAGCAAATGAGGTATCAAAGAGTATGGTGGGGACTGTTATTTGTGCATGAAGACATCATTGGGTACCAGATCCTGCAGTGAGAGCCTGCTTTGGAAAAAAGAGGAAGAGCGCACATCGAAGGTGACTAAGGAGGAGAAAAATAATGGCCTGAATTTTTCCCGTGTCAGGTGAGCTCGGCGGGAGTGGGCGGAGGTGGTCAAGGAGCCAACCGCCGTCCGCGATTGGTTCCGCACCGCCATTTTAGGCAGGCGGGCCAATTAAGGCCCACCCAGCGTAATATGTGAGTGCTAGTGCTGAGCGCTACCTGTGTGGGTGGGGGGGAGGAGGGAGTGTCAGGGCCAGTGCTCTTTCATGCATGCGTGCGAAAGAGCGCTTCATTCTCCCTGAGGCAGCTCCGTGCCTCAGGGAGATTGAAGCGCTTTTGAAAACAATTCATTAAATCCATAAAAATTTAATGAAACATGTCCCCTCATGTGACTGTCACATGAGATGGGACATGCTTTTATTTTTCAGAAAAACTTTTTATTTAATTCATAAAAGCATCAGGAAACCTCATCCTGCTCGTATGCCTTCTGGTCCTAGACTCTCCCACAAGGGGAAACAACCTCTCAGCAAAAATCCCGGCAAACCCCCTAAGAATCTTATACGTTTTAATAAGGCCACCTCTCATTCTTCTAAACTCCAATGAGTTCAGGGCCAACCTTTTTTTCACTCATTCACAGGATGTGGGCTTCACTGGCTGGGCCAGCATTTATTTCCCATCCCTAGTTGCCCTTGAGAAGGTGGTGATGAGCTGCCTTCTTAAACTGTTGCAGTCCATGTGGTGTAGGTACACCCACAGTGCTGTTAGGAAGGGAGTTCCAGGATTTTGACCCAGCGACAGTGAAGGAATGGCGATATATTTCCAAGTCAGGATGGCGATTGTTTTGGAGGGGAACTTGAAGGTGGAGGTGTTCCCATCTATATGCTGCCCTTGTCCTTCTAGATTGTAGTAGTCGTGGGTTTGGAAGGTGCTGTCAAAGGAGCCTTGGTGAATTCCTGCGATGCATCTTTTAGATGGTACACACTACTGCTACTGTGCGTCGGTGGTGGAGGGAGTGAAACTTTGTGGATGTGATGCCAATCAAGAGGGCTGCTTTGTCCTGGATGGTGTCAAGCTTCTCAAGCTACTCATCCTCTCCTCATAAGAAAATCCCTTCATACCCAGGATCAACCTAGTGAACCTTCTCTGGACTGCCTCCAATGCCAGCATATCTTTCCTTAGATACGGGTATTCTAGGTGTGGTCTAACTAGTGCCTTGTATAGTTTTAGCAAGTCTTCTCTATTTTTATACTCCATTCCCTTTGAAATAAAGGCCAACATTCCATTTGCCATCCCTATTACCCGCTGAAATTGTATGCTAGCTTTTTGTGATTTTTTTTTTGTCTCCCTCCCTTTTTGAATAAGGGTGTTACATTGGCAGTTTTCCAGTCATCTGGGACTTTCTCAGAATCTAAGGATTCTTGGATATTGCTACCAGTGCATCCACTATCTCTGTAGCTAGTTCCTTTAATATCCTAGGATGCAACCCATCAGGTCCTGGGGACTTATCAGTCTTTAGCCCCATTAGTTTCCCCAGTACTTTTCCTATGGTGATAGTTATTGTATTTATTTCCTTCCCCCGCTCCCACTTTTGCCCCTTGATTATTTAGCAGTTTTGGAATGCTATCAGTGTCTTCTACCATGAAAGCTGATGCAAAGTATTTATTCAGCTCCTCTGCCATTTCCTGGTTTCCCATTATTATTTCCCCAGCCTCGTTCTCTCAGGGGCATGTTCACTTTGGCCTCTCTCTTCCTTTTTATATATTTAAAGAAGCTCTTACTATCTGTTTTTATATTACTTGCTAGTTTACCCTCAAAGTTTATTTTCTCCCTCTTTATTTTTTTTTTGGTTATCTTTTGTTGGTTTTTAAAACTTTCCCAATGCTCTGGCTTACCACTAATCTTTGCCACATTGTTTGTTTTTTCTTTCAATTTGGCACTACCCTTAACTTTCTTGGTTAACCATGGTTGGTTGATCCCCTTCCTAGAATCCTTCTTCCTCACTGGAACTATCTTTGTTGTCAGTCATTAACTTTTTTCTTAAATGTCTGCCATTGTTCATCAACTGTCTTTTCTGCTAAACTCCTTTCCCAGTTCACTCCAGCCAACTCTGCCCTCTTTCCTTTGTTATTACCCTTATTTAAGTTTAGCACTGTTGTTTCCGACCCAAGCTTCTCACTCTCAAACTGAATGCTAAATTCTACCAGGCTATGGCCACTGTTTCCTAGGGGATTTTCTACTCTGAAATCATTTATTAAACCTGCCTCATTACACATTACCAGATACAACATAGCCTGATTCCTGGTTGGATCCACAACATATTGTTCTAGGAATCTGTCCCGAATACACTCTATGACTTCTTGCTCGTGGTTACCTCTGCCAATTTGATTTTCCCAATCTACATGAAGATTAAAGTCACCCATGATTAATGTACTGCCTTTTATTGTTAGGGGGCCTATAGATTACTCCCACAGTGTCTTCTTCCCCTTGTTATTTATTACCTCCACCCATGTGGCTTCTATGTCTTCCGATCCAAGATCATTTCTTGCTATCATACTTATTCCATCTCGTACTAACATAGCTACCCCACCACCCCTTCCTTCCTGCCTTTCCTGTTGAAAAGTCACATACCCCTGAATATTTAGTTTCCAGCTTTGATCTCCTTGTAACCACGTCTCCATAATGGCTATAAGATCATACCCATTAATTCATTTATTTTCTTCCGAATACTACGTGATTTAAGTAAAGAGCCATTAATTTTGCCTTTTTACCATTTTTCCCCCTTTGACCCTATTTGCTGAAGTTTTTTTATGTTTGTGCACTCTGTCCCTTCCTGTCCCACTCTGGGTAGCATTACCTAAATAGCTGCCCTGCAATGCTGCCATATCCTTTTGCTTTGTAAGCCTATGTATGCTCCCTCCAGAACCCTTCCCTCTCTATTTAATTTAAAGCCCCCACTACAGCCCTAGTTATTCGATTTGCCAGGACACTGGTCCCAGTATGGTTCAAGTGAAGCCTGTCCCACCGGAACAGCTCCCTTCTACCCCAGTACTGTTGCTAGTGCCCCATGAACTGAAACCCATTCCTCCCACACCAATCTTTGAGCCACACATTTAACTCCTTGACTTTATTTACCCTATACCAGTTTGTCCATGGCTCAGGTAGTAATCCTGAGATTATTACCTTGGAGGTTCTGCTTTTTCAGTTTGCTTCTAACTATCCAAATTCTTACAGGAGAACTTTTTTTCTAGTCCTATCAATGTCATTGGTACCAAAGTGGACGACGGCAACTAGATCCCTCCCCTCCCACTCCAAGTTCCTCTCCAGCCCTGAGGAGATGTCCTTAACCCTGGCACTGGGCGGGCAACGCAGCCTTCAGGACTCACACTCACAGCTGCAGAGAACAGTATCTATCCCCCTAATTATACTGTCCCTCACCACTATTATGTTCCTATTTCCTCACCCCACTTGAATGGCTCCCTGTACCACGGTGCTGTGGTCAGTTCACTCATCCACCCTGCAGTACCCACTCTCGTCCACACAGCTTGCAAGAACCTCGTATCTATTGGACAGTTGCAGGGGCCGAGGCTCCTCGAACACTATCCCCTGGGCCCCCATACCTGCAGTCACACCCTCCTATCCCTGTTCGCAGACCAAATTTGAATTACCTAATCTGAGGGGTGTGACCACCTCCTGGAGCAAAGTTTCCAGGTAACTTTCCCCCTCCCTGATGTGACGCAATGTCTGCAGCTTGGAGTCCAACTCCTCAACTTGGATCCAAAACACTGCAGATATGTTCACTCTGGATCACCTTGGTGTCCAGCAGCACCCACATGCTGCAGCAGCAGCATATAACTCATCCTGCCATCACTATTGTACTTTATTTTGTTTAATTTATTAACTAATTACTCTAGTATCCCTGTTCTTTACATTTGAAGAATCCCCTGGTCTTTACACTTAATTATAATTAATTTTTTACACCATTATCAATCTTATACTTAACAAGCTATCTTTAAGAAAAAGAGAGAAAAAAAGACTAGAGACCTAAACACAAACTAAAGACCTTACTTCTACTTTTACTTTAAAACTAGAAATACTCACTAATCCTTCTCACCAATCAGCTGCTTTCCTTGCACTCGTGTCACATTGTGGTTCATGACGTCACTCCGCTGCTGGTCTCACTGCAGGTAAGCCTCTCGATCGGTGCCTTTTATCCTTTCCCACTCATCTCCCAAATAGAATAAACCTTAATCACTTACTAGATACTCATCAATTAACTAGCTTCTTCTCCTGTAGCAGAGCAAGAATCAATTCCTGGAGGCTGAAAAAGTTTAGGCAAAAGCAACCAAACAGCTCTTTCCCTTCCTCTACTAAACTCACTGAAGCGCCTGTGCTGATGCACTTGTTTACTTTGACCTGTTCCATATGGATTAACATGCATGGTTATCCAGATTAAAATCTATTACCTGTATCTGAACTCCCCTAGTTAATTAATCCAGGTCTAACAGCAGGAAAGTGTATGCATATGGGTGTTGGACAATGTTTGGTTTGGCTTTGTTTAATGCCCATGAAGGAATAATTTGCCAGCACTGTCTAGTCTTGAATGAAGAGTGGGTTCTTGGTGAGATACTGAAGGGTGCAGGACAAAGGGTAAAAGTTATTTTTACGGATGATCTCAGGCAGGTTGGACTCTGTTGTTTTCATATTCACATGTGTACTTACAAAGTTATGTGCAATGACTAACTATTGCAATTTAATTACTGATTCCAGATCTAGCCTATAATGATAATCACAAGGAAAACATCTTTTCCTTCCCCACTCCGTTCTTGAAGGTGCTGACTATGTCATGTAATATGACTCTATGAGCATCTGTCATCATTCAGTATATTTCTCAGGTATCCAGTGCTTAATTGTTAATCTTAGCACAAAGTAATAATCATGAGGGGGAAGCATTGCAGCCAAACCTACTCTGTCCTCAGTCAACATCGACATATACACTTCCAGAAGAGATGATTGGGCATTGATCACGAGCAGAAGCCTTACCCTGAGGCCTTCAGGCTGACTGCAGCATTTACACGTTGCTCTAGCTGAGATCAGCTAACTCAACATGGACTGTGGGTCTTCCTGGATTTCTTGGTTTGCATAACTCAGTTCCTCACCTTGTAGTGCTTTTTACAGACTGAGTCTTAACAGGACCTGGTGTGGATTTTTTTTGTTATTTGATTGTCTTAAATAGGACACCTTCATTCAAATTGAATTGTACCAAATGAAGACATCCTAATTTCAGAAGGTATAATTTTTGCTCAGTTGTTAGCATTCTTGCCTCTAGATCCAAAGGTTCTGGGTTCAAACCCTATGCCAGGACCTGAGTTCATAATCTAGTCCACACTTAGCGTAAGAGCGTATTAGAAACATAGGCCTGAATTTTCAGCTCAGTGGCAGGCGTGATCGGAGGGCCTGGGAGCAGTTGGGAAACAGACCATCAACCAGGGTTGGCCTCTGACCCCGATTTTACGCTGGCTGGCCAATTAACAGCCAGCCAGCATGAAGCACGCGCTGATACAATCAGCGCTGCCTGGGTTGGGGGTGGGAGGAGGGCGTGCGCTGCAGTCAGTGCGGGCGAGGAGAATGAAAGGTCCGCACTGGAGTGCTGCTTTGGGCTGCAGTAGAGTGCTTAAGTTGGAGTTTGGTGACTGAGGGAGATCAGTGAGGAGGGAACAAGGTGATCCTTTGAGAACCGTGAGGACGGTCGGGTAAGTATTTACCGCTTTTGTCGCTTATAGTTTTTAAGGTCTTATTTTGTGGTTCATCGTTTGTAAGGGCTATATTCTATAACAATGACGAGCAGGGAAGAAGGACCCTAGAGTAATTGATATTATTTGATATTAAGTATCTTCCAAGAGGTTTAATTTAACTTAAAGGAATAAGTCATGGCAGGAGAGCTCAAAGCCGTGGTGTGCTCCTCCTGCTCTATGTGGGAAGCTGGGAACATTTCCAGTGCCTGGGGCCAGCATGTGTGCAGGAAAGATCTCCAGCTGCAGCTCCTGGAACCCCGGGTTTCGGAGCTGGAGTGGTGGCTGGGGACACTGTGGAGCATCCTCAAGGTGGAGAGTATCGTTGATAGCACGTATAGAGAGATGTTCACACCACAGGCTAAGAGTCCACAGGCAGGAAGGGAATGGGTGACCAGCAGGCAGAGCAAGAGGACTAGGCAGGCAGTGCAGGAATCTCCTGTGGCTATTCCATTGCAAAACAGACATACCGCTTTGGATACTGTTGGGGGGAATGGCCTCTCAGGGGAAAGCAGCAACAGCCAAATTTGTTGCACCACAGTTGGCTCTGCTGCACAGGAGAAGAGTAAAAAGTGTGGGAATGCAATATTTATAGGGGATTCAATTGTAAGGGGAATAGATAGGCATTTCTGTGGCCGCAAATGAGACTCTAGGATGATATGTTGCCTCCCTGGAGCTAGGGTCAAGGATGTCTCAAAGCGGTTACAGGACATTCGGAAGGGGGTGGGTGAACAGCCAGTGGTCATGGTACACATTGGTACAAATGACATAGGTAAAAAAAGGGATGAGGTCCTAAAAGCAGAATATAGGGAATTAGGAAGTAAGTTGAAAAGTAGGACCTCAAAGGTAGTGATCGCAGGATTACTACCAGTGCCACGTGCTAGTCAGAATAGAAATAGCAGGATATATCGGATGAATACGTGGCTGAAGAGATGGTGTGAGGGGGAGGGTTTCAGATTCCTGGGACATTGGGACCGGTTCTGGGGGAGGTGGGACCAGTACAAACTGGATGGGTTATACCTGGGCAGGACCGGGACTGATGTCCTAGGGGGAATATTTTCTAGAGTGGTTGGGGAGGGTTTAAACTAAAATGGCAGGGGTATGGGAACCTATGCAAGGGGTCAGAGGAGGGGGAATCAAGGACAAGAACAAAAGACAGAAAGGGGAATAAGAAAAGTGATAGACAGAGAAATCAAGGGCAAGATTTAAACAGATCCTCAGTGAAAAATAATGGGAATGGGACAAATAATGTTGAAAAGTCAAGCCTTAAAGTTTTGTGCCTTAATGCAAGGAGCATTCGCAATAAAGTGGATGAATCAACCCCGCAAATAGATGTAAACAGGTATGATATAGTCGGGATTACGGAAACAAGGCTGCAGGGTGACCAGGGATGGGAACTGAACATCCAGGGGTATTCAGTATTTAGGAAGGACAGACAAAAAGGAAAAGGTGGTAGAGTTGCATTGCTGGTTAAAGAGGAAATTAACGCAATAGTGAGGAAAGATATTAGCTCCAACAATGTGGAATCTGTATGGGAAGAGCTGAGAAACACTAAGGGGCAAAAAACGTTACTGGGGGTTGTATATAGACCCCCCAAACTGTAGTGGTGTTGTTGGGAATGGCATTAAACATAAAATTAGAGACGCATGCAATAAAGGAACATCTGTAATTATGGGTGACTTTAATCTGCATTTGGATTGGACAAATCAAATTAGTAACAATACCATAGACGAGGAATTCCTGGAGTATATAAGGGATGGTTTTCTACACCAATACGTTGAGGAACCAGCAAGAGAACAGGTCATCTTAGACTGGGTATTGTGCAATAAGAAAAGAATAATTGGCAATCTAGTTGTGTGAGGCCCCTTGGGGATGAGCAACCATAATATGATAGAATTCTTCATCAAGATGGAGAGTGATATAGTTGATTCTGAGTCTAGGGTCCTGAATCTTAATAAAGGAAACCACGATGGTATGAGGCACGAGTTGGCTATGATGGATTGGGAAACGTTACTTAAAGGGATGATGGTGGTTAGGCAATAGCAAACACTCAAAGACCGCATGGGTGAACTGCAACAATTGTTTATTCTTGTCTGGCGCAAAAGTAAAACAGGAAAGGTGGCCAAACCATGGCTTACAAGGGAAACTAGAGATAGTATTAGATCCAAGGAAGAGGCATACAAATTGGCCAGAAAGAACAACAGACCTGAGGATTGGGAGCAGATAAGAATTCAGAAAAGGAGGACCAAAGGATTGATTAAGAAGGGGAAAATAGAGTGCGAGAGTAAGCTTGCGGGGAACATAAAAACTGACTGTAAAAGTTTATATAGGTATGTGAAGAGAAAAAGATTGGTGAAGACAAATGTAGGTCCCTTACAGTCAGAAACAGGGGAATTTATAATGGGAAACAAAGAAATGGCTGACCAACTAAATACAAACTTTGGTTCTGTCTTCACAAAGGAGGACACAAATAACATACTAGAAATGTTGGGGAGCATAGGGTTTAGTGAGAGGGAGGAACTGAAAGAACTCAGTATTAGTAGGGAAATGGTGCTGGGGAAATTGATGGGATTGAAGGCCGATAAATCCCCAGGGCCTGATAATCTACATCCCAGAGTATTTAAGGAAGTGGCCCTAGAAATAGTGGATGCATTGGTGGTCATTTTCCGAGATTCTATAGACTCTGGAACAGTTCCTACAGATTGGAGTGTAACTAATGTAACCCCACTATTTAAAAAGGAAGGTAGAGAGAAAACAGGGAATTATAGACCAGTCAGCCTGACGTCGGTAGTGGGGAAAATTCTAGAGTCCATTGTAAAAGATTTTAAAACTGAGCACTTGGAAAACAGCAGCAGAATCGGACAGAGTCAGCATGGATTTACGAAAGGGAAATCATGCTTGACAAATCTACAGGAATTTTTTGAGGATGTAACTAGTGGATTCAATGAGGGGGAGCCAGTGGATGTGGTTTATTTGGACTTTCAGAAGGCTTTCCACAAAGTCCAACATAAGAGATTGGCGTGTAAAATTAAAGCCAATGGGATTGGAGGTAGTATTTTGAGATGGATAGAAAACTGGTTGGCAGAAGGAAACAAAGAGTAGATAAAGAGTCGGGTCATTTTCCGAATGGCAGGCAGTGACTAGTGGGGTACCACAGGGATCGGTGCTGGGACCCCAGCTATTCACAATATATATTAATGATTTAGATGAGGGAACTAAATGTGATATCTCCAAATTTGCAGATGACACAAAGCTGGGTAGGAGGGTGAGCTGTGAGGAGGATGCAGAGATGCTTCAATGTGATTTGGACAAGCTGAGTGAGTGGGCAAATGCTTGGCAGGTGCAGTATAATATAGATAAATGTGAGGTTATCCATTTTGGTAACAAAAACAGGGAGGCAAATTATTATCTGAATGGCTATAAATTGAGAGAGGGGAGTGTTCAACGAGACCTGGGTGTCCTCGTACACCAGTCGCTGAAGGTAAGCATGCAGGAGTAGCAGGCGGTAAAGAAGGCAAATGGTATGTTGATCTTTATAGCCAGAGGATTCGAGTACAGGAGCAGGGATGTCTTGCTGCAATTATACAGGGCCTTGGTGAGACCACACCTGGAATATTATATGCAGTTTTGGTCTCCTTATGTGAGGAAGGATGTTCTTGCTAAAGAGGGAGTGCAGCGAAGGTTTACCAGACTGATTCCTGGGATGGCGGGACTGACATATGAGGAGAGATTGTGTTGGTTAGGATTATATTCGCTGGAGTTCAGAAGAATGAGGGGGGATCTCATTGAAACCTATAAAATTCTAACAGTACTAGACAGGGTTGATGCAGGAAGGATGTTCCCGATGGTGGGGGAGTCCAGAACAGGGGTCACAGTCTGAGGATACGGGGTAGACCATTTTGGACTAAGATGAGGAGAAATTTCTTCACCCAGAGAGTGGTGAGCCTGTGCAATTCGTTACCACAGAAAATAGTTGAGGCCAAAACATTGTATGTTTTCAAGAAGGAGTTAGATATAGCTCTTGGGGCGAAAGGGATCAAAGGATATGGGGAGAAAGCAGGAGCAAGCTATTGAGTTGGATGATCAGCCATGATCATAATGAATGGTGGAGCAGGTTCGAAGGGCCGAATGGCCTACTCCTGCTCCTATTTTCAATGTTTCTATGAAAGCTCGCTGAGGGCAGAGAGCTGCCTCAGGGAGATGAAGAATTTAAAGACACAAAATAAAGATTTTAAAAACCGGGAAAATATGCCCACATATCGGAAACAGTCACCTGAACAAATGCGAAGTAAAAATTCGGTCCAAGCATTTTTATTTTTTTAAATTTAATGACAGAAACCCCATCCCACCCTTGGATGATGTTTCCTGAAAAATGCAAAGGCCGCCTGGCCGATTCACCCGCACGCCAACCGTAAGGTTGGATGGGCAATGAAAAATCCTGGTTAATTGGGCCGTTAATGGGCTTAATAGCCCTCTTAATTGTTGGCGGTTATGCTTCCAAGTTTAGTGTGCGCCCGCTGAGTGAAATATCGCGTGAGTGCGCAATGACATCGGGACGCTCGCCTGACATCATCGTGTGCTATTTTACGCTTGAGTGTGTCGGGTGCGCCCGCACACCAAGCGAATAATCCTGCCCATAGGAATAAAAATAGGGCATTCAGCTCCTCGAACCTACTCTGGCAATAAATTAGATCATGGCTGATCTATACTATTTACCTGCTTTGATTTCATATCGTTTAATATCCTTACCGACCAAAGCTACCAATCTTGATTTTGAAATTTTCAATTGACCTTGCCTCTACCTCCTTTTGCGCAATAGAGTTCCAGATTTCCATGACCTTTCTGTGAAGAAATGCTTTCTGACTTAACCTTAAAAGCCCTATTTTTAAGTAATTCCCCTTTGTTCTGGAATCTCCCACATGGTTCTCGCTTAATCAACTCAAACATCTGTGTTGTTTATATGCTGTCCGTTAAATGAGATATTAAATCAAAATGCAAGCTCTGCCCAATATTTCTATAATATTCCATTTATGAAAATATTTAAGGATAGTGAGATTGAACTAGATGGGTTGTGGCATGGTATACTGCCAAGATGTGTTGGGCCGAATGTTGTTTCTGTGCTGTAACATTCTATGAACATGTTGGTACAATTTTCCTCTAGAATGGGTTGGAACATGTTCTTGCTTTAATAAGTTTGTGTTTGTGCCAATGTATGGCTGATCTGAGCTTTCAAGAGAGGAGGATACATATTTGGAAAGATGTGTATAAAAGAGATGAAATTGGTAGGTTGTGATATTCAAATGCAGTGTTTTGTAATTAATCAACTCAGTTCTGAGTTGGGGTTGGTTCACATCTGATACTGTTACACGCACTATCTGAGGGACATGCAAACCATCAGCTTTACTCTCCATCCTTTTAGGCCTTTTCACAATCAGGAACAGAGAAACAGTGTTTAACTATTTAAGTTTTCACTAATGGCTGCATGATGACCTTCACTGGAATTGTGTGGTCTTTAAGTGGTATGATGACTTTTCTGGGAAGAGAAATGTGGTCACCCTTGTGGAATCAGTAATTGGGTGACCTTTCTAGTACTATTGGTACAGTTACCTTTCTGGTAAATGTGGTAGAGCTGATGTTTTGTTCAGTGCAATATGATCATTTATGTTGAGGAAGTTGTCCTTTAAGCATTGGAGGTATCTCTTGGCTCATTGCTGAATGAGTGTAAATCCATAGTTTAAACATTATGCACTACTGATGTGATTAACCTCTTTGTCTTTGCTTAATTTTTGCTGCCTGGAAATAGCACTCAGCTCTTTGGGCCTTATCCTAGGTAAGACTAAAACACCTGATTTAAGTAATGTGTTACCGAAGTGACAGCAGGCTGTGCTTGTGGAGGTTTGCTAGTAGCAGTGGACACTCACTGATTTCTGTTTTCTTGTGTTTTCAGCTTATTAGAGAAGATTGAACAAGAGACATGGAGAGAGACTGGCGTTTCCTTCGTATTATCGGTAACTCGCCTAATGGAGCGACTGCTGGACTACAGGTATATGCCTTCAATTGTGGCGCTGTAAGAGAGAAAATTCATGTTTGTGAAATCTTACCATAACAATGGTTAGTTGCTGGTTAACCCTTTATTTTCTGAAGTGATATGCTGCAGGCTTGTTTCCTGACAAGGGTATAAGGTTTCAACCTGTCTTCTTATGATTGGAAAATATAAAGGCTTCTTTTATAATTTATTTTCAGGATATGGACATCACTGGCAAGGCTAGCATGTATTGTCCATACTTTGCTGCCTTTGAGAAGGCTGTGGTTACCATTTTTAGTGGTTTGATGCATCTAGGGTGGAATTGTCCCAGAATTTCATTAAGTGTGGTAGCAGATGTGAAAAATGGTGTTTTACCTGCTGGCCACAATGGTGGGTTTTTGCCCTGTATCTTCTGCTTCCCGCTTCATAACTACACAGCCACTGGAAACACGCCATCTCGCTGGCAGGTGGCCTCTGAATCACCTGCCACGCTGTTACCTTACCATTTTCTCACTCCAGGTGCCATATCTAAACTGTAGCCATGCACACTGTTCTCAATGCTTGCAGCCCAGGACTGCTCCAGTAAAAACATGGCCCTGAAAGCCAAGAAATATTTAGCGACCCATCACTGGAATGCCTTTTGGAAGCCCGCCATGATGTCCTCTACCCCCGCTCTAGCCACAGGAGGTCCAGCAATCTCACCACTCCGGCTTGGGAGACAGTGGCAGTGGTGGTCAGTGTCAATGCGACACAGAAGATGTTGGCCTTCCAGTGCAGAAAGAGGATGAATGATCTTATCCATGCTTCCAGGGTAAGGCAACCACCTTATCACTCTAAACTCACATTCTTACACCCTGGGATACCCCACTTCCCCAATACAGCCCTCACCCTGCAGCCTCTTTCCTTGCCTGAGCAAGCCCTAGCCCTGCAACTGTTGAAAAAGCCACCCCCACCTTACAGCTGGTCTGGTAGGTTGAGACCAGCTCATGTGCCCCCCTAAAAGTGATGTGGTGCTGCCTGCAAAGCCTGAAACTGATGATTGCAAGTGCTGCCCAAGGCAAGGTAGGCAAACAAACCTCGAAGTCCAGAGCAAAGTGCAGCTCAGCAGGTGCACGTGGTTGTGCAGTCACACCAACGTGCCCAGATGATCCAGGCAAGCAGAGCTTATAATGGGATGCTGAAGTATTGAAATTAGCTTCCTGGTGTGCAGCGGCAGGAAACACTGACAGGTGGAGCATACAATCGCAAACTGGTTTTACAATGATATGAAACCAATTTTTACAATCTCCTGATATTTTCCACTCCCACCCACTATGATGCCTGCTACAAACATTAGTGGACGACTTCACCCTAAGTGGCTTGCTAAATCAACTCAGAAGGCAGTTAGAGTCACCCATTTTTTTTTCCTTTATTCTTTCATGGGATGTGGGCATGACTGACAAAGCCAGCATTTGTTGCATATCCCTAATTACTCTTAAACTGAGCATTTCAGAGTTGACCACATTGCTTTGGGTCTGGAGTCACATATAGGCCAGACCAGGTACGGATGGTAGACTTCCTTCTCTAAATGACATTAGTGAACCAGATGGATTTTTAACAACAATTGAATTTAAATTCCTCCAACTACTATGGTGGGATTTGAACCTGTATCTGTATCCCCAGACATTAGCTTGGACCTTTGGATTACTAGTCCAGTAACATTACCACCACACCATCATCTTCCACAATTGGTGTAGGACTATAGTCAGGTATCAGCCAGAAGGGATAAGGATGACAGGTTTCATTCCCTTAAAGTACATTGGTGAACAAGTTTTAATAAGAACCTGACAGCTTCATGGTCACTTTTACAAGTACCATCATTTTTTAAATTTCCAATTGTATTTCTAACTTCAATTTCTCAAATTGCCATGGTGGGATTTGAGCTTACACTCTCTGGATTACTAGCCCCAATAACTTAACCACTACATCACCATGCCTTTAGGGCGTTGATACTTATTCTGGTTAAATAATGAGGGAGCACCTTTACACGACACAGTGCATCGCCTTCAGTAACTCAGAGATGGCTAAAGTATAATTGCAGGTCTATCAGTGAGACATTTCCATATAAAATATGACAAAGTTTCTCCTTGGACTGGTTAAGTATAGTCAGTGGACACAAAGCCACACACCAAAGAAGGCCTGAGGATTGATTTCTAATACATAGTAAATTAACTGATCTGTGCTGCAGCAGCAGAAGAGAGAAGTCTGTTAGGGTTCTTCTCTATCACTGTCCAGTAGTCTTTTATGGAAAGCATGCTTGTGCTGACATCAGGTAAGGAGAGGATTGGTTTTGAGTCAAAAAGATTCTGGGTTTACATCCCACGCCAGAGACTTTAGCACAATCATCTAGGTTGAACACTTCAGTTTATTACTGAGGGAGTGGTGCAATGTTTGACGTGCTGTCTTTCAGATGAAACATTAAACCAAGCCCTCTCAGGTGGTCATAAAAGATCTTATGGCATCAAAGCTAGAGAGTTCTCCCTGGTATCTTGGCCAACATTTACTTCTCAACCAACATCACTGAAACTAATTACCTAGTTGTTACATTAGTTTTGTTGGACTTGCTGTGCGCAAATTGGCTGCCCTATTTCCTACGTTACAACAATGATGACACTTGAAAAGAATTTCATTCATTGTGAAGCACTTTGGGATATCCTGAAATTGTGAAATTAGCTTTATAAATGCAAGTTATTTCTATAGATCATTGCTTTCTTTTCTGGAGGTCAGAAAGCCTCCAATCCCACCTTAACTTCTGCCTAATCTTGTGACAAAAGCCCCAACCCCATCACTCCAGGAGCAAACTGTGTGAAAGAAGTGGCCTCTGCTAGTAAAGAGGCTCTCTTTCCTACCAATAGCCATGTGGGTAAAGGCACAGTTAAATGTCAGAAGGCATACAGATGGAAGGGTCCCAGCCTGGTTTGCTGGAGCTAGTTGTTCTCTGACCCAGAGAAAGAAAAAAAAATCTGCCAAATCCAGGGTACCCTCCTGTAATTACTAATCAGTGTGTCATACTGGAATGTAGGCAAGGACAGGATTGGTGTGATTGTGATGCTGTTTACAATTGAATAACATGCTGACACCTACTGGTTTCATACTTGGACGATCTTTTCTTGAATTAACTGCCTGCCTGGCTTAGTTGATACAGCTTTGTCTCAGAAGGTTATGGGTTCAAACTAGGATTTGAGCACCTAAACAAGGTCATGCTCCCTGTGCAGTTCTATGACCAGAATTTTACTGTCGGCGTGCGGGCTTGGTGGGTGCAGGCGGGGGCAGTCAGGAAGCCAACCGCTGCCCGCGATTGGCTCCGCTCCGCAATTTCACGCGGGCGGGTTATTAAGGCCTGCCCTGTGTGGATCGTGAGCAGTAGTGCTGAGTGCTGCCTGTGCGGGCAGGGGGAGAAGGGAGAGTCGGGTCTAACGCGCAGTTTGCGCATGCGCGTGAAAAAGCACTTCAATCTCCCTGAGTCACAGAGCTGCCTCAGGGAGATTGAAACACTTTTTTAAAAAATTAATAATGACATTAAAAATTTAATAAAACATGTCCCCTCATGTGTGTCTGATGAGATGGGACATGTTTTTAATGGCAAAAGAAAGTTTTTATTTTATTTGTATTAGCTTTAGGAAACCCCATCACGCTCATGGATGAGGTTTCCTAAAAAATGTAAGGGCCGCTTGGCCTTTTTGCCTGCCCGCCAATCATAAGGCTGGACAGGCAGCGTAAAATTCAACATAAATACCTTGTTAATGGCTTTAATAGGCCTTTCAATTATCGGTGGGCACGCAGCTGACTCCAACGCGCACCCGCCGAACGAAATATCGCACTAGTTCACGATGAAGTCGAGACGCACGCCTGATGTTATCACGTGTCATTTTATGTTCCGGCATGTCGGGTGTGTGTCCACACACCAAAGGTAAAATTCTGGCCTATATTGTTGGAGATGCTATTCTTTGAAGGGTGGATGTCAGAGCAATGGTTTTTCTGGCTCCTCTCTTGGATGATAAGGATCCTAGGATAATTTTCTAAAAATAGCTGGGAGCTCTCTTGATGTTCTGGACAAACCAACCAATACCAAGAACAGGTTGTTACCCATTCCTGCTCTGGGATCTTGCTCTGCCAATTGCATGTTACTGCACTTGAAAATGATTCATTGTGAGTCAAGTATTTGACAAGATAGATATAGAAAGTAGAAAAATTTACTGCCTAAAGAAGGCCATATGGCCCATTGTGTTCTTGTTGGCCGAAAAAGATCTATCCAGTCTAAAGCCTACCTTCCAACTCTTCATCCATAGCGTTGCAGGTTATGGTACCTCAAGTGCATATCCAAGTGTTTTTTTTAATGCAGTGGGGGTTTCTGTCTCTAGCATCCTTTTAGATAGGGAGTACTGACTCTCATCACTGCATAGGTGAAAGAATTCCTCCTCAACACCCCTCTAATCTTTCCACCAATTCCTTTAAATATATGTCTCCTGGTTATTGACCTCTCTGCTAATGGAAACAGGTCCTTCCAATCCACTCAATCTAGGCTCATCATAATATTATAGGCTTCACTTAAATCTCCCCTAGGCCTCCTCTTTTCCAAAGGGAAAAAACCCATCCTATTCTATATTTCCCCATAGCTGAAGTTCTCCATTCCTGGCAACATCCTTGTGAATCACTTCTGTACCTTCTCCAGTATGATCACATCCTTCCTGTCGCGTGCTGGCCAGAACTGTACATAGTACTCTAGCTACCATCTAACTAGTGTTTTATACAGTTTTGGCATAACCTTGCTGCTCTTTTTCCTAGGCCATGGCTAATAAAGGAAGGTAGCCCATATCTTATTGACCATCTTATCTACCTATCCTGCTCCCTTCAGGGATCTGTGGACATGCACTGCAAGGTCCCCTTGTTCTTCTGCACTTTTCAGATCCCTACCATTTATTGTTTATTCCATTGCCTTGTTTGTCCTCCCGAAATGCATTACCTCAAACTGCTCTGGATTGAATTCCATTTGTCATTTTTCTGCCCACCCAATTAGTCTATTGATATCTTCCTGCAGTCTACAGCTTTCTTCCTCACATTCAACCACACAGCCAATTTCTATATCATGTGCAAACTTCTTAATCATGCCCCTTCATTTAAGTCTAAATCATTAATCTAAATCATGAAAAGCAAGGAACCCAGCACTAAAGCCTGCAAAATCTCACTGGAAACACCCTTCAAGTCACAAAAACATCCATTGACCATAACCCTTTGCTCCTATCACTGAACCAATTTTGGACCCACTTGCCCTTTAGCCTTGGATCCCATGAGTTTTTTATTTTCTGATCACTGTGCTATGTGGAACCTCATCAAAAGCCTTGCTAAAATCCATGTATATTAAATCAAACTTGCTGCCCTTATTGACCTTCCTTGTTACTTCCTCAAAAAAATCCAACATGTTAGTCAGACACAACCTTTCCTTCACAAATCTATGCTGACTGTCCTTGATTAATCTTTCTTTCCTAAATGACGATTAATACTGTCTTTCAGAGACAAGAAGTTCAAGGCCATAGTGACTTTGATGGCTATTGGCTGAGCAAGGTGACCAATGCTACAGATGTGAGGTCTTTGGCAACGAGGTCATGGATGTGACCACATATCTAGAGAGTAGCAGCATCGGTTACCTCCAGGCAGCTCCACCTTTGGTGTTGAATCCTGTGTTAAGGATATGGCCTCCATTGCCTTCCTGCCCCTCTCTCCTCTCCCATGCCCTCCTGCTGCTCAAAATTTCTCCCTTCCCGCTGAGGGTGTTGTCTCTCATCACCTCTGGGCCCAAAATTGTGCCCCATCTGAAACCTTCCTTTTGATCAGGTGGCCTCCCAATTGTTCTGGAAAGCCTTGCCCCCTGCTCTTCTGCCCTCACAATGCCAAAGATGATGACCCCATTCAGTGCCCAAGAGCTGAGTGCCCACTTTCCCTGCAACCTGCACAACGCCAAGAGCACTTCCTACCAAAGGCCAAGTTCCCCTTTGCCCTACTGACCCTGTTATGGGGCCAGAGTGATGACCTGGGACACCATGACTGGGTCCAAATGATGTACTCACCTCTCTTCAGTTGATCTCCAACAAATACCTCCTGAAACTAGTGCTTCAAAGCTCCAAAAAACTTCAAAACACCCCCCTCTCCCTCAAACAAGCTTTTAATGAGATTTTAAAGTACTTCAATTGGCCTCAATAGGGAGGAGAGCAGGATCCCTGTCCCGCCTTCCCTCAGCCCTGGTTAACATTGGCAGCAGTGGGAACAACTTCCTGAAATTGACACAGCAGCGGGTTCGGTATTTTCAGATTAGAGTAGAACCTAAAATTGGGAGTCAGGCTAGTGGGGCTTTTAAATATATTCGTTTAGATATTGAGCAGAGTAAGTCTGGAATAATATTTACATCAACAGTCCTGGTTAGAGTGTTACTCCCATTCTTGGTTAATTGTATGAGATCAGCACAGAAAGATGATGTTATATCTCAAGAAGAGACAAAGCTTGATTGATCAGTTGAACTGCTTGGGCCCTGCAACTAGACCAGATGTAGTTTTGATGTGCTGGAGTTAAGTACCATGATGAAATATTCAAAACAGAGAATATTTTAAGGGCAAATAAAATTTGAAAAAATTAAATCTGGAGAAACGCATACTTAAGTTCCAATCCTTAGGTTACCCAAAGAACGTGAAACTAGTTGTTTTTAGCGACATTCACATGCTAATCTTCCAATTATTTTAATGCAACTTTATCATATTTCTTCTGGGTGCAAATGGGAGTTGTTAGGCAAAATCATGTCTCGACTGCCGGCAGGAGGGCTGGCGAGAGATGTTCATTAATTGGCCACTTAAGGGCCTCAATTGGCGGTGGGCAGGAAGCTCAACCATGGGCTTTCCCACCCAGAACTCAATTTTGGAGATGGGAAGGCAGCATGGTTCAGGTACGCTACCATCCTGCCTAATTAAATGCCCTTCCCTGCTCCAAGCTTGCCACCAGAGAGAGCAGAAGATTTCACTCATTGCCCTTTAGCTTGGGAGGTGAAAAATAAAAACAGTTGTTAAAAATACTTTGGCTGCTGAAATACTGGCTCTTGTGGAGGAATCGATATGGGATTCTATCATCAAATATTTGAAGTGAGATTCTGTACAAGAGGTGTACTGAAGATAGATTGAATGTTATGTTGATAATCTTTCACTGTAGGATAATAGACACTCTATAATAAGTATGCGTGAGAAAAGTTTACGAATGTACGTTGCTAGCTTGAAACAAATGCTGAGAGAAGGGAAATCTTTGAAATTAAGTGGTTGTTTGCAAGTTATTAACTGTTTGATGTTTTACACAAAGGAATGCATGTATGAATAAATTGTCAGGGGTCTGAGAGAAGGGGTGTCTCGCAATATAATACTTTGTGCAGAATATGGAGGTTTTTTTTTTAATTTTTGGCTGCACATATGAACTGTAATTTTTACTTAAAGAGAAGGAAGGTAAACCATTAATTGCATATTTATTGTTTTTAATAACAGGGATGTGACAGGCATTAACTGGAGATTCCCTTGTGCCCCTATAAATAGACACTGTCTTAAACTGTGTTGCTTGAGTTGATTGTTTGTAATCTGTAGCTGTGTAAATAAATCCTTATAAAAGTGTATAAAGATTGGCTCCAGTTATATCCTTCACCAATTGGCTTTCTGAAATGTAACATCTTGGGGATGGGAGCAGTCAAGAGAGGGGAGCAGATGGTTGTTAGAGGGTATTGAATCTCCTGGTTGGAGGAGTGCACAGATTGTGGGGCCAAGAGCGTGGGGGTAATTTACTGGTAACTTTGTTAATAGATGGGAAAGAACACTGCTGCAATTTCTGGCCAATGAGCGGTGGTGTAAATACAATTACTGCATGGATTTAGCCCTATTCACCTTCTTTCACCTGCCAGGTATGCTGAGGCGAGGGAAACTCATCTGATTGTGGTTAAGAATAGAGTCACTGTTAAAATGAAAGTAAGAGCCTTATAAAAATATTTAAGTGATCCCACTGCTGCCTGGGAGTGTATTGGCCACCCTCCCCTCATCCTAACCCTGTTAAAACTGGACACGGGCAAGCTCAGGACAAGTTGTATTCCTGTTTCAGATTTTTCATTTGTAACTTCCCACTCAAACCAAATCCACCTGTTTTTGGGAATTAAGATTTCCCCCTATGTATGCCTGGTACCCAGGTGCTTGGGCTGTGGCGGTGTGTCACATACCGTGGGCATTGGGCTGTGGGCATGTGTCTGATACTGTGGGGATTGGGCTGTGGGTGTGTATCTGATACTGTGGGGATTGGGCTGTGGGTGTGTGTCTGATACTGTGGGGATTGGGCTGTGGGTGTGTTTGTGTCTGATACAGTGGGGATTGGACTCTGTGTGTGTGATACCAAGGGGATTGGGCTCTATGTGGGTGTCTGACACTGTGAGGATTGGGATTTGGGTGTGTTTGTGTCTGATACTGTGGGGATTGGGATTTGGGTGTGTTTGTGTCTGATACAGTGGGGATTGGGCTGTGGGTCTGTGTGTGTGTGATACTGTGGTGATTGGACTGCAGGTGTGTTTGTGTCTGATGCTGTGGGGATTGGGATTTGGGTGTGTTTGTGTCTGATACAGTGGGGATTGGGCTGTGGGTCTGTGTGTGTCTGATACTGTGGTGATTGGACTGCAGGTGTGTTTGTGTCTGATGCTGTGGGATTGGACTCTTTGTGTGTGGGATACCGTGGGGATTGGGCTGTGTGTGGGTGTCTGATACTGTGGAGACTGGGCTATGTCTTTATGTGTGTCTGATACCATGGGGATTGGGCTGTGTCTGTATGTGTGTCTGATACCATGGGGATTGGACTGTGGGTGTCTGTGTGTATCCAATACCGTGGGGATTGGGCTATGGATGTGTCTGTGGGGATTGGACAGTGGACATGTGTCTGATACCATGGAGATTGGTCTGTGTGTGTATGTATGTGTGTGTCTGATACCATGGAATTGGGCTGAGGTATGTTTGTGTCTGATACTATGGGGATTGGACTTGGAGTGTGTGTGTGTGTGTGTCTGATACAGTGGGGATTGTGCTGTATGTGGATGTCTGATACCATGGGGATTGGGCTGTGCGTGTGCACGTGCATGTGTGTGTGTCTTATACCATGGTGTGTGTGTGTGTGCGTGCGTGATACTGTGGGGATTGGGTTGTGGGTGTGTGTGAATCCGATACCATGGGGATTGGGCTGTGGGTGTGTTTGTGTCTAATGCTGTTGGGATTGGACTGTGGGCATGTGTCTGATACTGTGGAGATTGGGCTTTGGGTGTGTGTGTGTCTGATACAGTGGGGATTGAGCTATGGGTGTGAGTGCATCTGATTCCATGGAGATTGGGCTATGTGCGCACATGTGCGTGGCGTTCTGGGAGGCTCCAACCAATAAGCCCTAAGCGTGGGAAATCCAGAGGCTGGGGCTTTCTGATGAGAGTCTTGATAGAGCATGTAGAACCTGAAAAGCCCTCTGTAATAAAGTTTATCTCAAGTGGTAGAGCTACGCCACTCTAGCCGTATAAGGAGAGCACCTCAGAGACTTGATCTTTAATCATATATTGTTGGATATTCAAATGTTTCCCTGTAAATAGAAATTGTAAAAAACTAAAGGGGGAGGAAATGTAATAACTGAAGGTATAGCCTCTTCTCCTGTCTATCAGGGGTCACATGATGTTCTGGGAGGCTCCGACCAATGAGCCCTAAGCGCAGGCAATCCGGGGAGGGGTGGACCTTCCTGACGAGAGCCCTGATTGAGCATGTAGCATCTAAAACGCTCCCTGTAATAAAGATTATCTGTTTCTTGTTGAAACCTGTCCGTTCGGTCGAGTCATTACACCACATGTACATCCTTAGCCTGCTGCAATGTTATAGTGAAGCCCACGCAAACTGGAGGAACAGCACCTCATCTTCCGATGAGACACTTTACAACCTTCCGGACTTAACATTGAGTTCAACAACTTCAGACCATGAACTCTCTCCTCCATCTTTACTCCTTTTTTAATACAATTTTTAAAAATTTGTTTTCATTTATTGATTTTTTAATTTACTTTTATTTATTCATTCATTTTTTTCTAATTTTTAACTTTAATTTTTTAATTTTTTTAAATCTTTTTTCCCCAACCCCCCCCCCCAACACACTCCCACCGTAGGGCACCTATCACTTGTTACTGAGTTGTGCTTTCACAGAGCACTGACCCTTGTTCTGCTTTTAACACATTCTGCTATCTTATCATTATGGCACTATCAGCACTTTCTTTAGTCTTTAACACTACCATCAACTCACCCTTTGTCTTGTGTCCATCTTTGTCAATCTCTCCTGAACTCCCAGCTATCCCTGGCCTTCTATTTTGCTCCACCTGCTCCATCCCCTCTTAAACAGTATAAAATCCATCACATTTCTACTTCTTTTTAGCTCTGAATAAGAGTCATACGACTCAAAACGTCAATTCTGTTTCTCACTCCACAGATGCTGCCAGACCTGCTGAGTTTTTCTAGCATTTTCTGTTTTTATTTCAGAGTTCCAGTATTTTGCTTTTATATTACTATGGGGATTGGGCTGTGGGTGTGTCTTTCTGATACCATGGGGATTGGGCTGTGGGTGTGTGTTTCTTTCTGATACCATGGGGATTGGGCTGTGAGTGTGTCCCTCTAAAACCATGTGGATAGGGGTGTGGATGTGTGTGTGTGTGTGTCTGATACTGTTTGGATTTGTGTGTGTGTGTGTGTGTGTGTGTGTGAGAGATACTGTGGGGATTGGGCTGTGGGTATGTGTTCCTGATACCGTGAGTATGTGTATCTTCAATTCACAGACCATTCACTAGTGTGTATCTGATACCCAGGTGATTGGGCAATCTATTCTGACAATCTAACTTTCCCTTTCAGTTGCTGGTCTATTTATTTAACCATTGTTTTCAGACAATGGGGATTTGAAGAGCTAGCTCAGACACAATGGATCAGGTGGCCTCTTTCTGTGCCATAAACTTTCTGTGGTTCTATGGAAGTTAGAAATGGCTGAATTGATAGTTAGTGGATTCTTCACTAATGAGCTTCTGCCAACGTTGACTTTTACAGGTAGCTATGTTTTGTCAGAAAGGCATGAAGAATTACAAATTTACAAACAAATTAAATGTTACGGTATGTCCCAGAGCCTTAAACATATATTATGTCTTATCATCTTCAATTCATGGGATCCCTCTGATGAACCCATGGGGACCTTAAAGTTTTTTTATGTCATTTCTGATGAATGTCCCAATTATGCCCAATGTGAGTTTAAACTCTCTATAATGATGGGTGCATTGATTTGATTTGACATGGGGATTCATTAGATTCATGTCTTTGTGTCCAAAGTGTGTGTGCAGCTTTCTTGAATGCAGAACCATTCTCTCTCAGCTATAAAATGTAAATCTGACTGCAGTTCATCTGCATACCCATGCTTGCAGATGTTACTTTGTATTGCTGTTCCCTCAACATTCTCTTCTCCCATGCCCCTATATGTACAGCCTCCCCAGCACGTGTTTCTTCTCAGGAGCTTTCAATCACATGGCCTAATCTTTATCAGCTGTTAGCATGTTTGCTCCCTAAGGAGGGACTTGCAGTCAGCCAATTAGTTCATCACTAGAACAATATTAGACAATGTAAGACCACCTTGCTTCTTCAAATAAATCATAAATATTTTGTACTGTCACAGCCCATCCCCAATTTCTGAGGGAGGTGAATGATCACAGGTAAACCTATTGATAGTGAGGCAGTCATAACACTAAGTCTTTCCATGACATTATGGGGCAGACTCAACGGACTAACTGATTTTTTTCCCCCTGTCCATTGCTTTCAGTGATGTGTTTCTCTGACAAAAGGTATCCATTTAGCACTCCAGTCTGCAGTGGTCAACTTGAAATTAATAATTACATTTCATTAATGTTGTTGTATCAATTGTGTCAACGAGTTGATTGATTTTACATAATAAAACAAACACAGTAACAATTAAAGTCAATCACTGCTTGTTTTATAATGCCTCTCATAACACAGAAAGCATGCCACACTAATCTAGTATAGGCTAAATGCCTTTTTCTAACTGAAGCTGTACCCAAATATAGCACTATGTTTAATGCAAGAGTATTTATTCTCTGTGCCTCGTTATCAGATTTCACTGCACACTGTTCCTAGACTCTTGGTTAAACAGGAAGCAAAATGGCTTGTGTTTAGCTCTGAAGAAGAGTCATATGGACTCAAAACATTAACTGTCTTTCTCTCTCCACAGATGGCACCAGAGCTGCTGAGTTTTTCCAGAAATTTCTGTTTTTATTATAGCAAAATGGCTAATTTTCCACAATCACCCAGGTCTCTGCAAAAAGGGATCGACCAATTAAGCTGCCAGTTAAATTTAGTCCTGAAATGTCCCCATCCATGACATTCATCTGCTGTATTTTGTCAGCCGTGACTCCCCAGTGCCTTTGCACCATCTACAAGGCACAAGTATGCAGCATGATGGAACACTCCCTACTTGCCTGGATGAGTGCAGCTCCAACAACTCTTAGGAAGCTCAATGTCAACCAGGACAAAGCAGTCCACTTGATTGGCACCCCATCCACCACCTTAAACATTCATCCCCTCCATCAACAGTACACGTGGGAGCATTGCATACCATCTACAAGATGCACTGCAGCAACTCACCAAGGCTCCTTTGTCATCACCTACTATCTAGAAGGATAAGGGCAGCAGGCACCAGGGAACACCACCACCTGCAATTTCCCCTCCAAGTCTCGCACTCTCCTGACTTGGAACTATTATCACCTTCATTGTCACAAAATCCTGGAACTCTCTGCCTGAACAGCACTCTGGGAGTACCTTCATCACATGGACTGCTGTGGTTCAAAAAGGTGGTTCACCCGCAACCTTCTCAAGGGTAATTGTGAATGGGCAATAAATGCTGGCTTTGTCAGCAACATCCACATTACATGCATGAGTTAAAGAAAAGCCATGAATATGTGACTTGGTACACCGCTGGATAGACCTAGCAGCTGACTCACCCCTAAGGTTTGGTGGAAAGTTGTGGGGATGTGTAAAAGAAAGAAGCTACATTTATGTTGAACTTTGACATGCTCAAAACATTCAAAAGAGCTTCATTAACATCATTTTTATGCATATTCACTGTTGTTACATTGCCAAATGTAGCAATCACTTGAATTCAGTGAGAATCCCCAAACAGAAAATGAAATTAATGACCAGTTGATCAGTTTTTGATGAAGCTGGTTGAGAGAGAAATGTTTGCCATAAGAGAAATACGGCCATGGGATTATATCCACCTGAACCACCAGACCAGATAGACAGGATCTCAGTTTAACCTATCAGCAAGGAGATAGTGCACTTCTGACAATGCAGCACCCTTTCAGTAGTGCAAACAATTGTTGTTCTTCATTGGCATTAACAGTTAGGCATGTGATTCAGGTTCTATTTACCAAATTCTCTCCTTTCCTGTCTTTTACTCAACACCTCTTTACTAAAATTAGAGTCAGGTGATTTAGGAGGGAAATAAGGAAGCAATTTTTCACAGAAAGAATAGTAGAAACCTGGAATTCTCTCAAAAGACTGTGGACACTGATTCAGTTGGAGTTGTCAAGACTGAGATCTATAGGGGCAGAATTTTCTGCCTGTCGGGCGGTCGGAGCTGGAGCGGCCGTGGACGGACGCAGACCTGATCGGCACCCACAATCGGGGCCGTGCCGCCATTTTATGCAGGCTGGCCAATTAAGGCCCGCCAGCACATTTCCAACTCCCGTGAATAGCGGGAGCGTGCAGGCTGCGGGGGGCGTGCACAGTCCACCGGGTCCAATGGTGACCCGGCAGCCTGTTTAAAAGAAAGCTTGGCAGCCTCCTGTAGGGTGCTCACAATGGCCACTTCCAGGCCACACGGCAGGGGGTCGGCTGAGCAGGGCATGCTGGAGGGAAGGGCAGAGGAGCAGGGCAGGCTGCAGGGTCTGCCACAAGAGCAGGGTAGGCCAGCGGGGGCCAATGCACCCCTCACTTTTCTGATGACTGCCTTGCTGCCCTCCTCGTGGAGGTGGCAGCACGGCGTAAGGTGTTGATCCCCCAGGATGGGGGAGGAGGCCCCCCACATGACCAAACATACATGGGAAGAGGTAGCGGAGGTGGTGAGCTCCCACGACGTGGTGCGGCGCACCTGGATCCAGTGCCGTAAGCGCTTCAATGATTTGTTGCGCTCTGGAAGGGTGAGTACCATGTTGGTATTGGGCATTTAACCCAGCAGGTTGCCTTAACCTTTGAGGGCCCCTGCCACAAGTCTTACTGTCGTGACTGCATTGACTCATGTTGGGCATTTCTCGTACGCTGGGTGGGCAAGCAGGTAGTGCCCATGTTCACATCAGTTTGAGTGGTTCATGAGGAGATGAGTTCTCCCCCGCACCATGTGTTGCTCCTAGTCGCACATGACTAGTCTGGGGGCAACCTGCAGGAGATGCAGCTCGGCGCATACTCAGAACACCAATACATGCCCTATTCACGGTGATGAGATTATGGAAGGGGAGCCTCAAGGTTTCGTGGCCAAGAGCCATCTGCTGCCCTCAATGCTGCACGTAGTTGCGCCTCCTTGCTATGGGAGCAAAGACCGTGTGTTTCCTAAAGTGATGGATGCAGAATGTGTCCAAGGTGGCCTTTGTGGGGGTGGGAGGTTGGGAGCAGGCGTACTATCTTTGTGTGACTGATCAGTGGTAGCGGGGAGAGGAGGCACTGGAGGCCTGATATGGGCCACTGTGGTTGGGGTGCGGCGTGCGCGTGCAGAGTCCATATGTGATTAGCCGCAATGAATGGTCTTCTCTGGTTTTCAGGAGAAGCATGGTCACAATGCATGTGAGCGATTGTGGACTGGAGGCGGCCAGGCCCAGCTCATGATGTTAAGCTGTTTCGAATAGGAGGCCCTGGAGCTTGAGAGGCACCAACCGCCCAGGTCAACTAGTGTCGGTGAGGCTGGGGTGCAACGGCCATGTATTTGAGGCCAACAGTGACAACCGCTCTGTCTTCCCACCATCCATAGCACTGATGATTGTTTGATTTGTTATTGTTGCAACATTGCTCGGTTACAGAGTGATAGTCAGAGGTGTGGATCATGGACAAAGGTCCCTCGGCCCTTCAAAGATGTGCGTGTCAAGCACCTTCCGAAGTCGCCTTATCCCATTTCCCACCACAATTCCCATGGCCTTGTATGCTATGGCATCGCAACTGCACATCCAAATACTTATTACATGTTAGGAGGGTTTCTGCATCCACCACCCTTTCAGGCAGTGCGTTCCACATTCCCAACACACTCTGTGTGCAAACATTGTTCATCACATTACCTGTCAACCTCATGCCCCTTACCTTCAATCTATGCCACCTGGTTACTGATCCCTCTGCGAAGGGGAAACGTTCCTTTCTGTCGACCCTATCTATGCCCCTCATAACGTTATAAACCTCAATAATGTCACCCCTCAATCTCCTCTGCTCCAGGGGAAATAACCCGAGTCTATGCTATGTCTCCTCATAAGTCAAAACTCTCCAGCACAGCCAGCATCCTGGTCAACAACCTCTGCACTCTCTCCACTCCAATCACATCCCTCCCGTGAAGCGCATTTCACAACTGCACGCAGAACTATAGCTGTGGCCTAGGCAGCGTTTTCTGCACATGGAACATGACCTCCCTGTTCCTATATTTTATTCCTCAGATAATAAAGGCAAGTATGGCATTTACCTTCTTAAACACCTTATGTACCTGTGCTGCTCCCTTAATGGGCCTGTCGACATGCACGGCCAGATCCCTCTGACCCTCCTTACTTTCCACAGTCCTACCATTCTTCGTGTATTCTCATGCCTTGTTTCTCCTGCCCAAGTGCATCACCTCACACTTATCCACATAACATTCCATTTTCCATTCCTTAGGCCATCTGACCAGCCCGTCTGTACCCGCCTGTAATGTAAGGGTATCCTCCTGACTATTTGCCACCCCACCAATATTCGTGTCCACAGGTTCTGGAAGGTTGAGCGCATAATGAGCCAGGGGGAAAGGAATGAAGTGTGTCACTGTGTGCATGCTAACTGATCCACTGTCCTTGTTGTTCATTTCAGCAGCATCAGAGCATGGCTGCCAGGAGGAATTCCAGATGCCCCCTCTCACACCTGAGGGCCCTCAGCTGTCACCTGCATCACACCATTTCTGCGAGGCAGGCACCAGCGCAGATACTAGTACCTCGATGGGCATTGCAACATCAGCTAGTGTCCCGGGGCACAATGGAGAGGGCACTTCACAATCGCTGGAGGAGCTGGCAGAGACAGAGTGCCGATGGCACCAGCAGTCGGAGGACTGCAGGGGACCAGGCACATGCTCAGTCGGTGTGTGATGATGAGCCTCTGGAGTTGTCTGCAACGCAGCAGCTGCAGGAAATGCGGCCGGGTGTGCGGGAGCATCTGGGTGTGTTACATGAGACTATGCTTCGCTTGGTGTCCGTGGTGGAGGAGTCAATGTGGACCATCGGTGATGCAATGAGCCTCATGTCAGAGCATCATGCTTCCTCCATGGAGAGAGTGACGACTCTCGTGGAGAGGGGCCTCCAGGAGAACAAGCAGCTTCTCCTGGGGTTGTGCTCGGACCTGCAAGCCCTCACAGTGCCAGTGGCCACAGCTGGTCATTGCCAATGTGGGAGATGGTGTGGGCTTCAAGCTTCCCAGCTCGTTTACCCATCCATTGACGGTGAGCAGGGAGGTCCGGGGTGACCTCACATCGACGGAGCAGCTGCCTGTCGTATCAGCGGGCTCCTCTCACGGCGCTCCGGATGAGCTGTTCCACCCCTCTCCTAGTGACTGCTTCATTGGGTGAGGCTGCGACGACTGGGGAGATGCCAGCTATGGACCCGGCAGATCCCTCCCAGGCGGGGCCAGCATAGGCTCCACGGGCCAGAGGACGGCTGCCAAGGTCATCGAGACTAACAGGACAGCAGAGTCAGCAGGCTGTCTCAGATGCCACTCCGAGCGATGGGGCGGCACCAAGATGTAGTACCCGTAAACGTAAGCATAAGGCACCTTAGGCACACCATGGGCTTCCCACTGGTGCTTTTGTGTTGGCCCTAGACTAGGGACTTATTATTTGTTTCTGCTTGAATAACGTTTTGTTTTGACTTTGTGAGAACTTCTGATGGTGAAAATTAAAACCAGATGTGTTACCATGGCTGAGGCTGGTTCCATTGTTCTGCATTTGTATGTTTTACATACATATCATGAGTGTTTGAGTGGACATTGAAGTTTATGTCCAAAGCCCTTAGTTGCAGCTGATGAAGTGGCAGATTTAGCACTTAAGTGCCGAGTAGGGAAGCGCCAGGCAAGGCTGGTCCTGCTGATCCATTTTTGTGGAACTAGCTGAAGGTTCATTGGATTAAAGTCTCCTGGATGTCCCTGCCTCCTTGTGTAGTCCCGGGTCAACGTTTAGCCCCTCATCATTCCCCTGTGCTTCCTCATCCTCAGAATCAGTGCTGAACTCATCGTGTGCAGCTGCATCCACTGCGTCAACGTCCTCATCGTCCACTCCGTCCCCCCTTTCCAGCGCAAGATTGTGGAGAGCACAGCATGCAACCACTATCACCGACACACGATCTGGGGGGTACTGAAGTGCATCCCCTGAGCGGTCCAGGCATCGGAAGCACATCTTGAGAAGACCGATGGCGCTCTCCACCACAGCCCTTTTGGAGGTGTGGCTCTTATTGTACCGCGACACAGCTTCTGATATTGGATGGCAGAGAGGCGTCCTGAGCCACCTTCTGAGGGGATAGCCCTTGTCACCCGACAGCCATCCCCATCAAGCTGAACTGGAGCACTGAAGAGCCCCTGCAGCTGGGAGTGTCTAAGGATGTAGGCATCGTGGGAGCTGCCTGGGTACCTGGCACAGGCTTGTAGAATCAGCATCTGTGATCACACACTATCTGCACATTCATGGAGTGGAAGCCCTTCCTGTTGATGAAGGCACCGGGCTCACCTGCTGGTGCCTTGGTGGCCACATGTGTGCAGTCGATTACACCCTGGACGCGGGGGAAACCAGCAATGGCCGCGAAGCCTCTGGCTCGCTCTGTCTGGCTTGCCTGGTCCCAACGGAAGTGGATGAAGGTTAATGCACGCCCGAACAGAGCATCTGTGACTGCTTGACGCAAGTGTAGACAGCTGATTGGGAGACACCGCAAAGATCACCCACTGAGCCCTGGAAGGAACCAGAGGCATAGAAGTTGAGGGCAGCTGCGACCTTCAGAGCCACTGGAATGGGGTGTCCACCCATACAGTTAGCAGAGATCTCAGGGCCAATCATCTGACAGGTGTAATTGACTGTCTCCCTTGACAGTCGGAGCCTCCTTCAGCACTGCACCTCAGTCATATTGAGGTAGCTGCTTCACCGCCTGTATACCTTGGCAGCAGGATAGTGGCGTCTTCTGCAGCCCCTTCCACCTTGGACTACCTCTTGGCCCTGTGCCCCTTGTGCCTGTGCCTGTACCCCCAAAGGTGGCTCTCCTGGAGGTTGATTGTGCACCCCTGGTCTCCTCCTTATTCTAGCTCTCCCTCCTCAGAGGAGCTGCCTCCAGTGGACATGCCAGAACCCATACCCAGGCTAAAGGAAGGCCTCCGGAAAGCTGCAGGCCCAATAAAGATTACTGACTGCAGAGTGCTGACCTGAAGGTTCAAAGTACACAGAAATCTGCTGGAATTCGTTCTGAACTGCTACAAGTCACAAAGGCAAGTTTAAAAAACTTTCTGCAATAAATACTCACAGACCAGATTGACAACCCCACTGAGCCATCTTATTCCACCCATGGATGAGTTTTATTAAAAAATCTCTTATCTGCCTGCCCGTTGCGCCGTGCGCCAGCCCGAAGATCGCACGGGCGCCTAAAAATCGGTGTCGATTTAAGGGCCTTAACTAACCCGTTAGTTAATGGCGGGTGCGCATCAAATTTCATCGCGCACCTGCCCAGCAAAATATCGCGATGGTGCGCGGTGACATCGGGACACTCACCCGACGTCACTGCATGTCATTTTACATGCTTATGTGCGGGGCCCGCCCCCCGCATGTCAAGCAGAAAATTCTGCCCTAGGTTTTTGTTGGGTAAAGATACCAAGGGATATGGAGCTAATGCAGGTTAATGGAGTTGAGGTACAGAGCAGCCAAAATCTGTTTCAATAGTGGAACAGGGTTCAAGGGCAGCATGGCCTACTCCTATTCGCATGTTCTCCATCCTGGCTCCACCTGACTTTGGTGAGATCAAGAATTTTCCCTACAGAGAATTGCAACCATAACCTATACCCCACTAATCCATGGTGCCACTAGTCCTCCTTTCACGCAACGAGATGCAATATAAAGTAAGGATACAATTCTAAATGAGGTGCAGGAACTGAGAGACCTGAGGGTATATATGCACAACTTGTTGAAGGCAGCAAAGCAGGTTGAGAACGTGGTTAGTTCAGGATCTGTGGCTTTATAAATTGAGGCCTAGAGTACAAAAGCAAGGAAACTGTAATGAACCTTTATAAAACACTGGTTCAGCCTCAACTGGAGTATTGTGTCCAATTCTGGGGACAGCACTTTAGGAAGGGTGTGAAGGCTTTAGGGAGGGTGCAGAAAAGATTTACGAAAATGGTGCCAGGGATAAGAGATTTCAATTATGTGGATAAATTGGAGAAGCTGGAACAAAAACAGAAAATGCTAGAAAAACTAAGCAGATCTAACAGCATCTGTGGAGAGAAAAAAAACAGAGTTAACGTTTCGAGTCCTTATGATTCTTCTTCAGAGCTGGGGTTGGAGAGGCTGGGGTTGTTCCTCTTAGAGAAGGTTGAGAGGAGATTTGATCGAGGTGCCCAACATCTAGACAGAGTAAATAGAGAGAAATTTTTCAGATTGACTGAAGAGTCAAAAAGCAGGGACACAGATTTAAGATGATTGTCAAAAAGAACCAAAGGCGACATATGGAGAAAATTTTTTTAAGCTGTGAGTGTAGGTAGGATCTGGAATGCACTGCTGAGAGTATGGTAGAGGCAGATTCACTTGTAACTTTCAAAAGGGAATTGGATAAACACCTGAAGAGAAAACATTTTCAGGGTTACGGGGAAAGGGTGGGAGATTGTATCTGGTTAAATTGCTCTTGCAGAGAGCTAGCATGGACTTGACAGGCTGAATGATCTCCTTCTGTGCTGTAACCACTCTATGGGCAGAATTTTACATTCCCTCATCAGTGGATTTGTAGGCGGGGGAGTGACCGTAAAGTTTCTCGGATGGCCTTCCCACCAGGCTCCCGCCTGCCCCAACCTCTCTGCAGTTTTACACTTGGATGGGAGAGGCCTCAATTTTCAGGCTGGCATGAGGAGTTCAGGATCAGGTGGAGGTCCGAAAATGAACCATATTCAGGAAAGGGGAGGGGCACCTCCATCAACAGCCCTTTATAACATCAGGCGCACCTCCCAGAAGATCCAGCCCTTGTAAGTCCTCCCTCCCTCCCAGCCTTTCTACCAACATCCCCACCTCCCTCTGCCCACTCCCATGGGCCTGATCTCCCCTCCCTGCCTTGAGATGCCCGCACTTGCCTGGTCCTGGGACTTGGGCTCTGGGGACTGCATGCAGTCCTGTCCACTACAGCTTCTGGTGCTGCAGGGACCAGAGAGCTGCTGGCCAATCAGATTGAGACTTCCTCCTGAGTGAGGGGCAGAAGTCCCGTCTCTAGTCAATTAACATTTGTTGGAGCATTAAACAACTGTGGGGCAGACAGTAACGGCGGGAATGTGTTCTCCGCTGACTCTTCAGTTGGCAGGATAAAACCACACCATCCTCAAAATCCTGACAAGTTGGGAGCACATGGCTGATCTTTGGCAATCACATGTTCAATCACTTGATGAAACTTGGGGATTTAATCTTCCATGAAAGCAGGAGCTCAGTTCTGGATTAGCATCTTGAGTCTGACTCCATGCAGAAAGTTAGCTGTGTAACCTCTGAACAGAAATCCTCTACAGAAACTACAATTTATAAACTACTTATTCCTGTAATGTGGCATCATTTTTGAGTCCAACCTCCTTTCTTCTCCTCAGGGATTGTATGAAAGGGGATGAAACTGAAAATAAGAAGATTGGCTGTACTGTTAATTTGTTGGTAAGCAAGTAATTTTCTCTTTGTTTAAGGTTTCTTTTCGAGCTCATAACTGTGAACCTTTTTTCCCCAAGTTTGGTACTCAGTGTCAGCATCAAGTACTTCTGGGTCAAACACATAAGAAAATAGTTGCAGAATAAAGCTTTGCCTTTAAGCCTGACATAGAACTCCTCAGATGGAACATAAGTTATCCTCAGCATAGCCATGTCAAGCACTGCAAGGTACAGCATACGTTAGGCACAGAGTAAAGGTCCCTTGACACAGGCACATCAAAGACTCCCAGGATAGGTCAGAGTGATAAAATAAAAGCAAAATACTGCAGATGCTGGAAATCTGAAATAAAAACAGGAAATGCTAGAAAAGCACAGCAGGTCTGGCAACATCTATGGCAGGTTATTATTATAGGTAGAGAACAGGTTAGATTCGGATAAAAGCTCCTAGGGTTGTATTGTTAGAGACCCAGAAATCAATGGGCAATAATTAATGTTGAAGGGTGATCAGTGTTCCATTTAAAATGATCTTTTCCACTAGCCTTTTCCAGCTCTGATTATCGAATTGCTTAACAGATAATTACATTTATTTCAGAATTTTTACAAATCGGAGATTAACAAGGAGGAGATGTATATCCGTTACATCCATAAACTGTGTGACATGCATCTGCAGGCTGATAATTATACAGGTAAGGATCAATAAGCATGTTACAATCCACATGTTAAACAAGGCTGAAAGGTTTGTATAATTGCACCTGGATTTCTTTTACTTCTGGTCACTTTTTCAAGTCCTTTCCAGTGTTTAAGATGGAGGATCTGTACCTCTTTAAAAAGAATCTCAAGATTTGTGCCTTTCTTAAACTATGTCTGCCATTCAGCCTCGCTTTTAAAAATCAGTCAATCTTGTGGAACCTTCATTCTTTAGCATAATGGAGGGTGCTCTTGCAGCTTGATGAATAATGGAAATTATGTATAATCACGAGTGTTCATATTTTGTCAGCTTGGCCCATTTGTTGACACTCTAATCTTAGAGTCCAAAGGTGGCCGGTTCAAGTTTCCCTGAGGATGTCCTGTCCTTAAGATGAAATGTTGAATTGAGGCCATTTCCACTTGTTAAGGTGAATTTTTTAAAAATCCCAGAACAGTAGAGAAAGAAGAGAATGGCCAAAACCTTCCTGGACCTATAGCACCAAAACCAGTTTAACTGATACTCATGTCATTTGGTTGGGGGTCCTTGCTGTGAGTAAAAGACTGACATATAATAGCTATGACTGCACTTTAATTAATTAATTGCATGTGAAGTGCTTTGACATGTTTGTAAGAGATGTAATAAAGAACTCTATAAATGTAGGTTCTTACTTTCTGTAACAATACAAAGGTGCTGAGGTTTACATGCAACTGAAGTGACCTGATTCCTGAAACATCCCTAGATTAGTAACTGTATGCACTGTCTAGTGTGATACTGCATTCCAGTGGTCAGATTCTATTAGAGGGTTTCCAGTGGTTGAGAGTCTTCTTATTAGAGGGGTCCTATTGGAGTCACTGTCCTTTTTGGGCTTTTGGGACATTGATGGGATTTTTTGTAGCTCCAAGATGATATGGCTGATGATAAGCCAGGTCAGCTCTTTGAGACACACTCAAAGGCAGATCCAAAGTGCTGTACAACTTGCCAAACTGGCTGACTAAAGGAAGCTGAAGGTTAGATTTGTTACTGCTGACTAGAACTCTTTCCATTTGGCTCCAAATAACCTTGCTGGCTGAAGTCTTAATGGATAGGATGGACCTAGATAGATGAGTCTTGCTTTTATAAACTGTGCTAGTACAGCTGCTTCAGCTTCAGTGGTGCACTTTCACATACTTAAGCTCCATAAGTTTTGACTCTGCCGATGTGCAATTGACCTCCATGCTCTGAAATAAGTGGGAAATGCCTGTATGGGAAATGGGTTCACGCTCCATATTAAGCACATAGAAACCCTACAGACAGGTATAGGTTTTTCAATAAATTGAATTTGAGACTGTGAACATGATGATGGATTTCCATGGGTAACAGACATGCAAACTGATATGAGACAATAACAGAGGGGTCCTTATGTCTCCAAATTCTGAAATACCACAAGAGCCTCTATCACAAGTGTCCTAAAGATGAGAATCATTCAAAAGTATGGAGGGTAATAATCTGATATAATGTTTTCACTCTACCATAGAGAGATGAAATGCAAGTTTGAAGTTCCTGTAGTGTTGAGCCTCAGCTATGCCAAACTGTTGTTGCTGGTCCCAGGCAACTGTCAAGTCTCCTTACCCAAAGCAGAACAAAATGGTAAAATCAAAGATTTCAAATTGCTATTAAACAGGAGGTTTTGTTAATGAGAGTTATGCTATCAAAGAGATTCCACCAGTTAAACTCTCTCCTGACGGAGAGCCCCATCTTTTTAAAACAGATCCAGAGGATGATCCATTTCAATAAGAGAATCTCAATGGAGACTTGTTCATTTTAAAGGATCCTGATCAAGAAACACGTCTCCTTAAAACGGATCCTGATGGTGATATTCATGCCTTAAAAAGGGTCTTGGTGAAAAGGCTCAATCTGTGAAAGGTTTCTAGCAGTGAGAATTATTTTTGATTGATCCCTATTGATGTCACATTTTCTTTGTTAATTGCACTCTGTGGTCCCTTAACTTGAACATACAAACTAGGAACATACGAATTAGGAGCAAGAGTAGGCCACTTGGCCCCTCTACCCATAATTTCCATGTAAAGGAATCCTTGACTGTGCTTTTCTTCTCATGTCAAGTTAGCTATCCCTCAGGGGCCATGAAAAGTTAATTGAATAGGAGATCTTCAAACCACTAACCCGGGTCATTATCCAGGGATGATCCTCCTTTACTAAACACTTTTCAACCCCCAGGCTTGTGGCAAATTGCCAAAGAGAAGCAGTGACCTCCAGAGCAGGAGGCAGAAGCAGCCACTATGTGGTAGTGCTGACGCTTGGTTTCTAGGGGCTGAATTTTGTGTTCCCATCAGCAGTGGGAATCATGGTGGGTGGGGGCTCTGAATTTGGCGGGAAGCAAAAAATCTGTTACCTGAAGGCAGGAACTTTGTTCTCCCGACTTTCAAGGCGGGTTAAAGGCAGGTCGAGCTTCCCGATGAACAATGTCAGGAACCCTATCTGCATGCATTAGTATCTCATGCATGTTTATTAAAAGACCACCTCATCAGAATTAAGCTCCCCCTCAAAATTACATTACCCACCAGCAAAAATTTAGATCATTCAGTTTTACGATTGTATGTAAGTGGCTTGCGCCTGGCGAGCTTCACCTCTTCCACAACTTTGATGTCCATAGATGTTACTTTCTGCTTCTTGGGACCTTGCATAACTTCACTCATATTGAGTGTTGCTAGCAAGCGCTGCACCAAGGCTGGACAAGGGTGGCAGGCAAAAGCTGGAAGTGGGTATAGGGTGGAAGGGTGGAGCAAAGGCTGGACACAGGAAGCAGGTTTATGGGGGAAGGGTAGGGAGAGTACCCTGGGGAAGGAGGGAAGTGCAATGTCAGGGAAAGGTGGGGGGAGGGAGAAAATCCAGGGAAGGAGGTGGATTGTGATAGGGTCCAGGGTAACTGGAAGAGGTTCAAGAGTGACAGAGGGGAGAGAAATGGTCATATTGGGTTGGGCTATGGTGATGGGGGGAAGGAAGTTGGTGGGTGACAGGGGGAAGGTAGAAGGTGGTGGAGCGAGTTTAAAGGTGACGTGCACCATTTTACCAAACTGACCTATACCAAGTAGCTAGTCAATCAGGAAGAAAGGTCTTTTTGGGTGGGTGGAGTTCAAGGTCAGCACAAGTGGTCGACTAAAGGGACACCTTAATAATTATGAGGCAACTGGATATCAAAGATACCCACTTGTGTTCTCCTCACAGTGGTGAAGCCCGCATTGCAACAGATTTGTTCCCGACTCATGGGTCTCATAACATTGGGATCCCAGCAAGGTGTGGAGCTGCTGTTCGTTCTATGCCATTTGCCATCGGCTGCAGTCAGAGGCAGGGATGGAGGGAAGGAGATGGATGCTTCCAAGAGGCACGGCTGGTGGATGGCAGCCAACTCACTACTCCAAACCTCCATCCTCCAGGGGGACAACGGTTCATGCAGTTAGTCCTTCTATGCTGCCAAAACAATGGTCTCTCTATAGAATTTCAAGGGGAGTGGAGACAAGGGGAAATTGTCCACTTGACGCTTCTTACACATGGCTCTCAAGACCCTGCTCAAAGAGCAATGTCTCCATACGCATTCATGTTTGAATGGGAGGAACACTCATCTCTGGATAAAGGATGTCCTTTACCTGGAAGGGATGGGGTGGGGATGCCATTTCCAGATGGAGGCCAGGCGAAGAGCTTAGCACTTGCCTGCTGGCTTTGAGCAAAGCTCCTGGCCTGCAATGAGTGAACGTCTGTCCGGGTGCACTTTAAAAATGGTGCCAGGACCTTCAACCCCATGAGGTAACGGCTGAACGGGTGACTTCCTGGCCCACCCCTGCCATGAAATTTGCCGAAATCCTCAAAGATGCATAATTAATAAGCTGAAAAGCAGAAGATCGTGCGTGTTCACTTGCCCCGCCGCCAGCAGGAATAATGCCGACTTTCCTACCCACCACCAGACTTAGGGTGGAATTTACCATGCCCATTAGTGTCAGGCATGTTTGGCGGCATGAGCGAACAAGGTTTACCGGACTAATAACTGGAATGGGTGGGTTGTCTTATGAGGATAGGTTGGGCAGACTAGACTTGTATTTGCTGGAGTTTAGAAGAGTAAGAGGCGACTTGATTGAAACATGTAAGACCGTGAGGGATGTTGACAGGGTGGATACGGAGAGGATGTTTCCTCTTGTGGGAGAATCTAGAACTAAGGGTCACTGTTTAAAAATAAGGGGTTGCCCCTTTAAAACAGAGATGAGGCAAAACTTTTTCACTCAGAGGGTCGTGAGTCTTTGGAACCCTCTTCCTGAAAAGGTGGTGGAAGCATAGCCTTTGAATATTTTCAAGGCAGAGCTAGATTCTGGACTTCTGACCATTGCCCTTCATCATAACCCCACAATTGGTGGTAGAATATTCATCCACCATGATGGCAGAAGTATGGGAGGTGACTGGAGTAGATGAAATGTGCAAGGTGCCTGGCTGCTATATTTGTCTAAGAACCTTTAGTTTCTGACATCCTTGCAGTTGTGACCTATTAACTTCTGAGATTGATCAGTTGCAGGCTATGCCAACCCTGCAGCTGTGTGAGTACCTGGTGCTTTCTGTGCCGTGTATGCCTCCATCAGAGGGGAGTGAACAGCTGGAATTAGATTCATGGTGGTGCTCTAAAAGATAGGTGCTCATTCCAGCTTTGTCCCTGCTGCCAAGCATTCTCTCATTATGGCTTAATGACACCAATGAGATCAGTGAAACCTTAACTTATTGTCCTCTCTAACCCCAAGCTTGCTGAAACTGCAAGAGATTGCCCATTGTACTTTCGAACTCTTGTTCTCTTAGGCAGTGTTCTGAGAATAATTGCCTACCCATACGGGTAATAACTTGGTGGGCCCTGTTACAGATATCCTTGGAGTTACCACACAGCCCTTGATGGACTAAAGTGTTGCAAAGCTGTCATGCAAGAATGCACAAGGACAATAAGTAGATTCTCATTTGCAGAACCCTGCTTGACACAGCCTCTAATGATGATCTCAATGGTCTATACTTAGAAAGCATCATGGGTCTTAAGAAGTGCAGGTCCCCAGTTTGATCAGCCACATTAGGATGGATACCGAGAAACATGTTCCTTCTTCCTCCTTTGCCACACCACCTATTCCTGCCCTCTTGTCCTCTGTTTCTCACCTAGTGTGTTCATCTCTAGCTCATTGTGTAAATCTCTCAGGTGTAGATAAAATTCTGAGCTGGACCTATGGAGGGCCCAGGTGTGTTGTGCTATGAAGTAACAGTGTGGCCATATGTAAGTAACATTTTGTTACATATGTAAGTAACATAAGTAACACTTGTGCCACACAAATGCCAGGCAATGACAATCTCCAATAGGAGAGAATCAAACCATTTTCCTTTGACATTCACTGGTATTAACATCGCTGGATTCCCCCACTATCCACATCCTGGGGGTGACCATTGATTAGAAACTGAACTGGACCAGCCATATAAATACTGTGACTACAAGAGCATGTCAGAGGCTGGGAATTCTGCAGCGAGTAACTCACTTCCTGACTCCCCAAAGCCTGTCCACCATTTACAAGGCATAAGTCAGGAGTGTGATGGAATACTCTCCACTTGGTTGGATGAGTGCAGCTCCAACAACTCTCAGGAAGCTCGACACCATCCAGGACAAAGGACCCTGCTTGGTTGGTACCCCATCCACCACCTTCAAATTCACTCCCTCCACCGCCAACGCACAGTGGCAGCAGTGTGGACCATCTACAGGATGTACTGCAGCAATTCATCAAGGCTCCTTCAACAGCACCTTCCAAACCCACAACCACTACCACCTAGAAGGATGAGGACAGCAGATGCATGGGAACACCACCTGGGAACTTCTCCTCCAAGCCACACGTCATCCTGACTTGGAACTATATCGTTCCTTCACTGCTGCTGGGTCAAAATCCCGGAACTCCCTTCCTAACAACATTGTGGATGTACCTACACCACATGGACTGCAGCAGTTCAAGAAGGTAACTCATCACCACCTTCTCAAGGGCAATTAGGGATGGGAAATAAATGCTGGCCTAGCCAGTGACGCCCACATCCCATGAACGAATATATAAGAAAAATGTAATAGGGCTTAGCTCTAGTCCCTGTTCCACATCTAGAGAAAGGGAGGAGGAAGACATCAACAACAACAGCTTGCATTTATGGTCTCTTTTTTATGGGAAAAAAAATCCCATACATTTTCCAGTTAGGGGTACATAAGGGGATGGGTGATAAGGAATGTAACCAAATCCCAAGTTGAAATAGAAAAGTAGACAGGTATATGAACGTATAAAATTGATGGACAAGCAAAGATTAGCTGACCCATCAAGCCTGCCCAACACCATGGTAGCTGGAGCATCATAACAAAACACTCCCTCCAACTCCCCACCCTAGCAACCATGTAATCACCAGGGAGAGGCAAAAAAAAACAGAGAAAAACCCAGGGCCAATTAGGGGAAAAATAGTCTGGCAAATGCCACTCTGACCCCCTCAGGAGATCAAAGCCAGTCCAAGAGATGACATGGGCCAAGTTTATCTATATAGACACACTCCTTGTATATGATGCAATCACTGCCCCAGACAAGAAAATCAAGCTCCTTCTTGAAGGCATGCTGAGAGTCAGCACCAAGGACAATATTTGACAATGTATTCTAGAGGCTCTCTAATTTCTTTTGAAAGAAAAACTGCCTAACATCCAGTCTATTCTTTCTCTTACGTAGTTTAACCAAAGTATAGGGAAAAAGTTTTAGAGAGTGGGACCAATCTGAAGGCTTTGCCAATAAGCAGGTAAAAGAGGAGAATGCACACAAGGCCAATGCCTGAACACCAGTGGATGGAGGATGAGTATATGAGGCTGAAGGAGGTTGCAGAAATAGGGAGCAGGGCCATGGGAGACTTTAGATGAGGAGAATGATTTTAAATGTAATGAGTTAACAGCATTGTACGTTGGCAAGGACCAGGGGTGATGGGTCAGCAGAACAGGATGCAAGGAGCTTTGTTTTTGATAAGTTGGAGCTTATGAAGCTTGTGGTAGATAGGAGACCAGCAAGGAGGATATTGACATAATCCAGTCTGGAGGTAAAGGCAAAGATGAGTTTTTCAGCAGAAAAGGGCAATATTATGAATCTAGACGTAAGCAGTCTTGGTGATAGGTAGGATGCAAGTTTGAAAGCTCAGTTCAGGGTCAAACAACATGAATGAGGTGTGAGAATATTAATCTTTGAGAGATAGTCTAAGTTAAACTTAAAAAGTTAATTGAGAGTCATCATTATCCAATCAATCAGGATTTAAGTACAACCAATATGGTGGGATGTTGAGCGTTAGTAAGAGTTTAAAACGGAATATAATATTACTAATTATATAGCAAAAGATGACTGTGACAAGTAGCAAGTACCAGTCCAGATTGGGCAGGATAACTGCCAGGCACAAACAGCTCCTTGCCTCTTCACTTCTCTTCTCAGTGTTAGATCTTTTCTCTTCTCGGTGTTAGGTCTTATTGATTTCTGGAATCCCTCAGGAATGTTGGACTGGAGTCTTCCTTCAGAGTCCTTGTCCACCACCTACTGCAATGAACCGTTACAAAATCTCTTACTTTATACCCTTTCTCATGATGTTTGGATGGATTATTGACAAGGCCTTTTAGTTCTATAAAGATTTACTTTATTTCAAAAAACCTATCCAACATGGAGTTCTTTCTCTAAACTTTGAGTTAAATGTCCTGCCCTTGATGTGAATCTACCCTCTTTTAGCCTCTTTGGCCTTTTGCATGTATTCTGGTCATATTTTTATCTCATCTTTTCCCTATCACCTCTCAAGCTATCTTTCCCAGAATAGTTTAATTCTCCCATAACAACCCACTATCAGTTAGATTGTTCTTACCACTTATCAGGCTGGTGAGGCAGACTATTATTCATTGCAGTCATACCTAATGTTTCCACATACTACTGGATACGTGTATTTCAGCAACCATCTTAGTTAATCAAAGTTAAAGGAAATGTCTAATACAGCTTCATATATTCCCAACTCTGGCTCTTTGTTTAAACTAGATCACCTTATCTAAGGATAATGGGCAGAATTTTACACCCCACGGGCAGACGCGCAACCAACCCGAACAGGTGTAAAATCGGGCACATCCCGACATCATCATGCACTCACGCGATATTTTGCTCGGCAGGCGCGCATGGCAGTCAGAAGCACGCCCACTGACAATTAATGGCACAATTGAATGTGATTTTTTTTGGCCCATCCAACCTTAAAGTTGGCAGATGGGGCAATCGGCCAGGCGGCCTTTACATTTTTGATGAAACCTCATCCAAGGCCAGATGAAATCTTCGTTAGGAAATACAATAAAAAGAAATTGGTGACAGAATTTTTATGAGGTATGCTTTCAGGTGCTTGATTGTACTGCATGGACATTTTTTGCAGCTTTTTTGTGCTTTATTTTATTATTTGCAGATCTGCAGCTCCCTGAGGCAGCAGTCTGCCTTCAGGGAGCTCAGTGGAAGTGCTCACCTGCACCCGCAGTGACGTTGGCACCCACCCTCTTCCCGCCCCACCCTGGCAGTGCTGAGCTTTCAGCGCGTTTCACACTGGCTGGCCGTTAATTGGCGGTGAAATCACGGTCGGGGCTGATTGTGGTCGGGGGCCTATTCCCCGACTGCTCCCGGGCCCACCGATCGCACACGCTCGACGAGGGAAAAATTCAGGCTAATGATTTCCCTAGCTTGGTTTCCACGACAGTGAAACCTTAAGTAAGTTCCAGTAAAAATGAACTTTAAACATAATGAGCTTAAAACAGTAACATTGTTCTTTACCTATTTCAAGCCAATTTTATATATATGTATATTCTAACCCTATTCCTAATTTCTATTTCTAATTTCCATCAGAGTGTCCAGGGCAGTGATTGGGAATGGTAAAGGATTGAAATTTGAATGGGTAGTAAACAATAGATCCAGTCTTCCTAATGCTGGAAAAAGTTGTAATTCATCCATGAGGATGTCAGAGGAGAGCCGGGTGCTATTAGCATATGTTTAGAAGCTACTTAATGTCCACGAATGATTTTATTTGGGGTCAGCATATAGATGAGGACATGGAGGAGGTTGCGAATTGTTCTTTGGGAGACAGGGAAAAGACAGCATTACTAGAGATGCATGGATGCATTTAATCGCAATCACACAAGGACTGTCCCACCAAGATGGACTATGTAGAAGGATAGTACAGTGAACTGACAGTGTCAGATTCTGGAAGGTGGTCAAGTAGTCCATTATTGTCACATTATTGTTCTTTGAGGAGAGGGGTGATGATACTAGCTGTGCAAGGGAGAAAGCCAGAGCCTGATGGAAGGGAACCATTAGCAATGGCAGCTAACGTGGGGACTGTTGTAGGGTGTTGTGTGTGCCTACATGACATTGCAATGTCAGGGTGCTGGGCAGAGCAGGGGTTAACATGGGACTTAAGCATAGTACCACCCACAGTATGATGTATAGAGGCACATAGTAATAGACTCAGACAGCAGTCTAGAAAAAATACTCTTGAAACAGCCTAACTGCATGGCAACAGCACCGTGCATGACAGCAGCCTGGGATCTGTAAATAATTAAAGACTACAAATAAAAGGTTCATATTTAAACACATAAGACCGTTTTATGAATGAGTCACAACAACCGAACCCTATTACAACAGGGGCAAAGTACAAAAGTTGATTAACATTGTTGAATGAGGAGGGGTTCAAAAAAAGTGGATGTCATAGAAAAGATTAGCTTGGAGAGGGAGGAGAACTTGCATAATGGAGGGGGTGGTTGCAAAACTTGGAGATCAGGAGCAAGGAAGTTGCAGTGATGATCTTTTGATACAAAAAACTACGAGTTTTTGCGCTTGGAGGTGGAGGAAGAAAACTTTTTAAGGAGGTTAATCGTGAAGAACAGAAATCCAGTGATGATCCTAGTATAGCATACAGTTTTGGTTGAGAGGAACAAGTATAGTAAATTTTTGATACAGTCATAGGAACATAGGAATAGGAGTAAGCCATTCAGCCCATCGAACCTGCTCCATCATTCAATACGATCATGGCTGATAAAAACATAAGAAATATGAGCAGGAATAAGCCATTTGGCCCCTCAAGCCTGCCCTGCCATTCAATAAGATCATGGCTGATCTGCCCCAGGCCTCAGTTCCTCTTTCGCGCCAGCTCCTCATAGTCCTCAACTCCCCGATATTTCAAAAATCTATCTACCTTCTTTCAGTGATCTAGCCTCCAAATATCTTTGGGGTAGAGAATTCCAGACATCCACTACCCTCTGAGAGAAGAAATTCCTTCACATCCCAGTTTTAAATGAGTGTCCCCTTATTCTCTTAACTATGTCCCCTAGTTCGAGGTTCCCCCACTAGTGGAAACATCTTCTCAACATCTACCCCATCAAGCCCCCTCAGAATCTTGTATGTTTCAATAAGATCACCCCACATTCTTCTAAATTCTAATGAATAAAGGCCTAACCTGTTTAGCTGTTCTTGGTAAGTCGACCCCTTCATCCCAGGAATCAGCCAAGTGAATCTCTTTTGAACTGCCTCCAATGCCTTTCTTATAAATATGGGGACCAAAATTGTACACAGTACTCCAGGTGCGGCCTCACCAACACCCTGTACAGTTGTAACAAGGCTTCCCTATTTTTAAACACCAACCCCCGAGTAATACAAGCCAAAATTCCATTTGCCTTCATAATTACTTGCTGGCACCTGCATGCTTTTGTGTTTCATGCACAAGAACACCCAGATCCTTCTGTGCTGTACTTTTTTGGAGTCTCTCTCCATTTAAATAATAGTCTGCCTTTTGACTCTTCCTACCAAAGAGCATGACCTCACACTTTCCTACATTCAAGCTATCTATATACCCTTGCAGATTCCTTATGTCCTCATCACAACATGCCTTCCCATCTATTTTTATATCATCAGCAAATTTGGGTACATCACACTCTGCCCCTTTCTCCAAGTCATTAATATAGATAGTAAATAATTGAGGCCCTAGGACTGATCCTTGTGGCACTCCACTAGTTACATTTTTCTTACCTGAAAAAGACCCATTAATCCCAACTCGCTGTCTTCTGTGTGTTAACCAATCCTCAATCCATCTGGTTCACCCTTCTGATTCACTAATGTCCTTTAGGGAAGGAAATCTGCTGTCCTTACCTGGCCTGGCCTGCATGTGACTCCAGACCCACAGCAATGTGGTTGACTCTTGAAATGCCCTTTGAACAAGGGCAATTAGGGATGGGCAATAAATGCTGGCCCAGCCAGTGATGCCCACATCCCATGAATTAATATTAAAAAAATACATTACCCCCAGTACCTATCTTATTGCTCCTATCTTGTGCAATAACCTTTTGTGTGGCACTTCATCGAATACCTTCTGGAAATCCAAATACACTACATTTACTGGCTCCCCTTTATCAACTCTGCTTGTTATTTCCTCAAAGAACTCTAGCAAATTTGTCAAACATAATTTCCCTTTCGCAAAACCATGATGTTTCTGTTTGATTGTGTTAAGCTTTTCTAAATGTCCTTTCTATTTCTTCCTTAAAAATGGACTCTAGCATGTTCCCAATGACAGATGTTAGGCTGACTGGCCTATAGTTTCCTGCTTTTTGTCTCCCTCCCTTCTTGAACAGGGGCGTCACATTAGCGGTTTTCCAATCCACTGGGACCCTTCAAGAATCCAGTGAGTTCTGGAATATTTCGATCAATGCGTCCACTATCTCTGCAGCCACTCCCTTTAAAACCCTTGGATGCAGGCCATCAGGTCCTGACAACTTCCCTGCCTTTAGTCCCATTAGTTTCTCAAATACTCAGATTCATCCTTTATATTTCATCCACTTCAATGCCTTTTCCCCACACTATCCCCATATCCCTTTATGTCATTGGTATTTAGAAATCTGTCAATCTCTGCTTTAAACATATTCAATGACTAAGCTTCCACAGCCCTCTGGGCTAGAGAATTCCAAAGACTCACAACCCTCTGAGTAAATCATTTCTCCGTATCTTGGTCCTAGGTGGCTTCCTCCTTATTTTAAAATTGTGTCCCCTGGTTCTAGACTCCCCGACCAGGGGAAACATCTTACCTGCATCTAACCTGTCTATCCCTTTAAGTATTTTGTAGGTTTCAATGAGATCACCTCTCATTCTTCGAAACTCTAGAGAATACAGGCCTAGTTTCCCCAATCCCTCTTCATAGGACAATCCTGCCATCCCAAGAACAAGTCTGGTGAATCTTCGTTGCACTCCCTCTATGTCAATAATATCCTTCCTAATGTAAGGGGACAAAACTGCACACAGTACAACAGAAGGAAGATGGTTAATGATTTGTTAGATGCAGGGGCATAGGAGACAAAGGCAAGTGGCTAGCTTGGTAAGTCAATAGCAGCATGGATGTTGTGATGGATAGAGCCACAGAGGTAAGGAAGCTGGGAATTGGAGAGTAAATTGTGAGGGAGATAGAGCAGTGTGACTTTCTGTGGCAAATGATGATGATAGTGGGATTGGGAAACAGGAAAATGTGTGGTAACAGAGCCAAGAATGGTCAGCGGTAGTCCTGTTAAGACTTCAGGTAAGCAAAGTCCACAAGAGATGATGAGGTTGAAGGGGAGGCCCAGGTTATGTTTGTGGGAGTTAATATAAAGAATGAAATTGAGTGTGAATAGAGGAACAGAAAAGCCAGAGGAGAGGGAGCTCAGGACAGGTAAGATGTAGAATGAAATTACTTGGTGCTAAGTATAAAAGTGGAGAGAAGTGAGAATATCTTGGTGAGGAAGTCACTAACACTATCTGGTTATTATCATATTGTTGTTTCGGGATCTTGTCGTACGAAATTTGGCTGCAATGTTTCCAATATTACCAAACTGTCTAGATTTCAAAAATAAAACTCCCATTGGCTGTAATGTGCTTTGGGGATGTCCTGAGATTGTGAAAGGCTCTGTATTCAATGGTAAGTTATTTTCCTTTGTTCAGTTAGCATTTGGACTATGGTCAGGAGTGACAAAAGGACTGAAATGTGACATTGTACTTTGTACACTGTCTGAAATCTGCAGCTGTTGATTCTTCCAATACTCCAGTGGTTCAGTGTAGTACTAAGCAGCACTGGCCAGATGGTTCTCTAGATTGCCCATCTATGCTGAGTTAACTGATCTCAGCCTGAGCAGAGGTTAGGACCCTGCATTGGTCTCAGAGCTCTTGCTCTAATGTGGGGAAAAATTGGCCAAAGCTCCAGCAACTCTTCCATACTCAGGGCCCCCTACAGGAAAATTTACAGGTGAACCTGCTTGGGAACAGGTTTAGATGTGGTTTACCCTTGCCAGCTCCTATTGCTTCAGTTGCCTGGTGATGCTCGCTGATGACACTCACATTAAGAATACACGGGTGAAGTACCACAAGGTTGTTCGTACCTCAATAAATCTAAAGTTGGCACCTTTAGGAGAGCAGAGGAGAGGTGTAAAGCAGTAAAAAGATCTCATTGATGTGGGTGATAATGTAGACTGTAGAAAACATCAAATTCTTATTCAGTTTGACAACTTTCTTGAATCAAGCGCATCTCCCTCTTCGTTCTTTCTCCAGAGGCAGCGTTTACACTAATGTTGTACTGGGAACTGCTTCACTGGGAGGACAGACCCTTGCGGGAGTTCCTGCACTACCCAGCACAAACCGAGTGGCAGCGTAAAGAAGGACTGTGCCGACAGGTTATCAACTACTTCAACAAGGGCAAGGTTAGTGCCGGTGCTTCTGCATGGTTCAATTGTCTGTATCAGGCAGTTGGAGGCTGAAATTACTGACTTTATCCATGATCTGTAAAGAGTGCTTCAGTTAGCTGCCAGTGGTCAGTAAAATGGGCCAGGATTTTCCCTGCCCGCCGGCACGGGTGTGTTCAGTGGCATGAGCGGACGATATGGCGAGGAGGCCAAAAATTGGTTTTGTGATGTCATGAAACCAGTTTGCAATCATCCACTCTGCCCGGGCCGCGTTCCCCGCCATCAGACATCGGGAACCCCGTTGTAATACATCAGCATAACATTATAAGGCCAGCCCTCCGGACCCACCACCCCGCCGCCCCCCACCGCTGGATTGTCTGCCCAAGTTGGCGGGAAAACACGCCGACGTGTTTCACAACAGCATATATAAGGCGTGCACTTGGTGGGCTGCACTTCACTCGGGACCTCAGTATTTGTTTGCCTACCTTGCCTCGGTCAGCACTTGGAGCCATCAGCTCCAGGCTTCACAGACAGCACCACATCACCTTTAGGGGGGCTCATGAGTAGGTCTCTACCTACCAGATCAGCCAAATGCGGGTGGCTTTTCAATAGCTGCAGGGCAAGGTTTTGATGGAGAAGAGGGAGAAGTGGCCTCAGGCAAAGGGAGAGGTTGCAAGACAAGAGCTGTATTGGTAAGAAGGGTATCCCAGGGTGTGTGCGGGGGCACATGTTGATCTGTGCAAGTGGCCTCAAGATGGTGAGAGCTGAGGAGGCAATCTCCAGAGGAGATGAGGCCAGATAGACATGTGAGGATATGTGTGAGAGAATAGATGGTGATGTCCCTTGAGCTGGCAATGAGTGAGATGCCAGTGAATGTGTGATGGGCTTGATTGTGAGAGTTTAGAGTGATGAGATGGTTGCCATACCCTGGCTGCACGAATGAGATCATTCATCCACTATCTGCATTGGATGGCCAACCCCTTCTGTGCAACATTGCCATTGATTGCCATTGCCTACCCAAGCCAAAGTGGCAATGTAGCTGCCCCTCCTGTGGCCAGAGCAGAGGTAGAGGACATCACAGCGGGCCTCCACGGCATCCAAAGCGTGCCCGAGGGCTGCCATCTTCTTGCCTTTCGAGGCCATGTCATCTTTGCTGCAGTCCTGGGCTGGAAGCACTGAGCACAGCTGTACTTTAGATGCGGTGCCTGGCATGATGAAGTGACGAGGTGACAACGTGGCAGGCGAATCGGAGTCCTTCCTGCCACAAAAACGGTGTGTTTCCTGGGAATGCATAAGTAAAATGGCGGGTTTGGGATAATATGGCATGAAAACCCGCCATCGTGGCCGATGGCTAAAACATCGTTTTACCCGCCCGCTACCGCACTTGTGCAAATCTGTGACAATTCCACCCATGGAGTGAGGGACATTTTGTGTTATGGCTTGACTGGATTAAAGATAATTAATTTGTCAGGTGCTGAATTTTATCTTGTCCTACTAAGTCATGCATGAGGTTGGGTTTCAGTTGAGGAACAGCCATAGAGGGCACAGGCAGGGCCCCTCCATCATCAGCATTGCAGACAAATAGAAAGCTAGGAGATGCTTTTTTGTCTGTATAATACTCAGGGCAGAATTTTACGCCTCTTGGGTGGGCGCATGCCCAAGCCAATCAGGCATAAAATAGCATGAAAAGACATCGAGCGAGCATCCTGACATCATCCTGCATGCGCGCAATCGTCATGTCGGCAGGCATGTGCGGGAGTCAGAGCCACGCCCACCACTTATTAAGAGGCCACTTAAGGCCATTCAAAACCCAATGGGACCCGATTTTACGTTGCCCGTGTAATTTCGCACCCGTCACATGGGCAAAATGGGCAGGTGGGTTGCCCACATTTGGCAAATCCTCATTGAAGGGCAGGGTAAAAAGGGTGAGTAGTGAAGAGTTTAGGAGATAGTTTGCTGCTAGTTGCTCATTTGAACATTTTAATTCACCTCTGTTCTGAGCATCATTCTTAGCATTTCTCGGCTTCATTTCAGTACTCATTGGTGTCTCCAAGGCTCCCGGAGGGTCTTGACCGTGTGGACCCTTCCAGGTATCAGACAGCCTTCCTTAACCTTGTTAATTGGGATTGTGGTCTCCGCTGGTGGCACCTCCTCTGAGGAGGAAGAGAGGGGCAGAAGGGAGAAGAGGACAGGTGTCCCTATGCAGCTTCCAGGGGAGCGACCTGTGGGAGGAGAAGTGCAGGCACAAGGGGCACAGGGCCAGCAGGTCGTCCAAGGTGTAAGGGGCCACAGAAGATGCCACTATCCTGCTGCCAGGGTTTACAGGCGGCGATGCAGCTACCTCAATATATCCAAGGTGCAATGCCAAAGGAGGCTCCGCCTCTCCAGGGAGTCTGTGACCTCCATTTGTGAGATGATTGGATCTGAGATCACCTCCAACTGTGTGGGTGAAAACTCCATGCCAGTAGCTCAGAAGGTCACAGTGGCCCTCAACTTCTATGCCTCCAGCTCTTTCCAGGGGTCAGTGGGGATCTTTCTGGAGTGTCCCAATCAGCTGTCTACAGTTGCGTCAAGCTGGTGACAGAAGCCCTGTTCAGGCGGGTAATGACAGCCAGGCTGAGCAAACCAGAGGGTTTGCAGCAATTGCTGGACTCCCCTGCATTCAGGGTGCAATCGACAGCACACATGTGGCCATCAAGGCACCAGCGGGTTAGCCGGGCGCCTTTATCAACAGGAAGACTCGATGAATGTCCGGATAGTGAGTGACCACGGGACGCAGCTTCTGCAAGTCCGTGCAAGGTACCCTGGCAACTCCTATGACGCTTATATCCTCAGACACTCCCAGATGCTGAGGCTATTCAGTACTCCAGCCCAACTGGATGGATGGCTGCTGGGTGACGGGCTATCCCTTGAAAAGGTGGCTTATGACACCTATCCACCACCCAAGAACAGAGGCAGAGCAGCATTATAATAGGAGTCATGCCTCCACAAGGGCGGTGAAAGAGAGGACCATAGGTCTTCTGAAGATGCGCTTCTGATGCCTGGACCATTCAGGGGGAGCAGTACAATACCTCCCAGAGCGGATGTCATTGACAGTGGTTGCATGCTGCGCTCTCCACAAATGGCACTGGCAAGGGGGGACCCACTGGACGAAGAGGATCTTGAGGCAGTTCCACAGACCACAGAGAGTGAATCCAGTAGTGAGTCAGAAGAGGAACACGGTGAGGAGAACACTGAGGGTGTGGAGCCAGACCTCTGTATCCTTCAGGGAGGCAGGGACACCTTTATCCAACACTCCTTCAGCTAGGCTGCCAAAGATCTGCTTCCACCTCATGCCAGAGTTGCCACCTCAATCCCGGATGTCTGAAATGACCCTTTCATTTGAACCCAAAGTCCACCCAGTGCCTGTGCAATAAAGTTTAGAGCCACTCACGTCCAGCATTATATATCGGTGTACCCTGCACCAAAAAAATAAAAAGGTGAAGCATACTCAGGCCTTTACAACAAAAACAAAATTTATCTCATTTTGACAATACAAAAAAATTAACATAACCTTTTCTGGTCTTCATTCCCAAACCAGTAAACAGAAACAAAACATTACACAACAGAAGATCACCCATGACCAGACCCTCTTGTGCTCATGGTGTCTTAAACTTACGTTTGCAGGTGCTACGTCTAGGTGCCCCCCCTCGCTGCCAGCAGCATTGGAGGCAGTCTGCTCATCTGCTGTCTTGTTTTCCTTGATGACCTTGGCGGTCATCCTTTAGCCAGTGGAGCCTGTGCTGGCCCCGCCTGGGAGGGAGCAGCCAGTGCCACCGCTAGCCTCTCCCTAGTCATCACAGCCTCATCAGATCCCATGGTTACTGGCAGAGGGGCAGAGGAGCTGCTGCTGTCATCCAGAGCGCCCTGAGAGAAGCCCGCAGAGATGACAAGCAGCTCATGCACCAACGTGAGGTCGCTCTGGACCTCCCTGCTCACCATTGATGGACGGACACCTAGCTGGGATACTGCGTGTCACATCGATCTCTGATACTGACACTGACCACCTGAGGCTTGCAGGTCTGAGCGTAACCCCAGGAACCCCTGATTCCATCCCTGGAGCTGCCTCTCCATGAGAGTCGCCACCCTCTCAATGGAGGGGACAGTGCGCTTGGCCCATGAGAGTCATCACAGTGCTCATGGACTCCTCCACAACAGAGACCATGGCACATGTACCCTCATGGATCTCCACCAGATCCTCCCGCACATCCCGCTCGACATCCAGCATCTGCCACGTAATGGACGATTCCAGAGGCTCATCATCTGCCTTCGACTCAGCATCGTCCTGGTCTTCAGCAGTCCTCTGACTGCCAGTGCCCTGGGCACTCTCTGCCTCCTCTTACTCCTCAAGTGAGTATGAAGTGCTCTCACCGCTGTGCTCCAACATTCTAGCCGAGGATCTATCGCCCAGCGAAGTGCTGGTATCTGCACTGGTGCCTGGTTCAGAGAGCGGGTGTGATGCAGGTGCACGCGAAGCCTGGCGGTCCTCTGGCGTCAGGGGTGTCTCTTTGACATCCTGCGATTGATTGCATGTTGGCAAATCTAAGGGAGAACAACAACATGTCATTAGTTTAAACCATCACACTGTCACCGTGCATGCCAGGCACCCTGGTGAGACAATGGAGACCTGCATCATGGTGCCCTCATCTTTCAATGGCCAATGGGGAATCCAGTTTTCAGGCTCCCATCAATGATGACTACACAAGAACGTTTGCACCATCCGAAACTCTCACCTCTGTGCCCTGCACTCTTACCTTTGTCTGATACCCCAGCCTCTCCGCGGCCAGATGACCGAGGTGCATGGCGCCTCTCCAGGTCCAAGGCATCCTGCTCGAATCGGGATAGAATTAGGAGGTTTGGGGAGCCTCCATCTGTCCGTGACCTTTCAATGTTGTTATGGGTTGTCTTCTCCTGAAAGGACAGAGGAGCATTGATCAGTGCACTCTCTACCTGCAGCGCCATTGCAGCCTGACCAACTCCACCTGAGGAACATCCTACAGGGCACATGCATGTCGTAGCCCTCGAGCCGCAAGGCACTCAGTCCAAGCACCCCTTTGGTCAGCTCCGGCGCTATTGGCAGTTGGCACTCAGATTCTAACACCCCTGAGCTCCACAGGGGGATCAGCCAGACCTTAACACTTCAACACATTGATCCAGGCCAACACAGTACTCACCCTTCTCGAGCGCAGCAGGTCGTTAAACCTTTTGCGGCATTGCACCCATGTGCGCCGCACAACGTCGTGGCTGCTAACCTGAGCTGCCACCTCCTCCCAAGCTCTTTTTGTTAGGTGTAGTGACCTCCTCCTTCCATCTTTGGGAACAAGAGGGTCCCTCCTGGCAGCCACCTTCTCCAGGAGGACCGCAAGGCACTTGTCTGAAAACCGGGGTGGGTGCTGAGTGCCCAGCCAACCTGCCCTCCTGTCTAGCGTCTCCAGCTGCACTTGAGGATAACTTCAGTGTTCAGAACACTACAAATATGTCTTTCCTTGGCAGCCTTCGAGGAGCTGCCTGCACCTTTTTTAAAGCAGCCGCCGGGTCGCCATTGAACCTCGCAACTGACAGGCCCCCGCTCTCACCCTGCCTGGCCCTTCCTGACCATTGGGAAGATACAGTTCCCAACCCGTCTTGGGCCTGCCAATCGCGCCCACCCGCCAAGGGTAAAATTCAGGCCTGAAGTCTCCCTTTGTATCTCACTGTAAGATTGTTTAAGCACTGGTGGTATCAACTGGCAGAACCAGAAGTTCACTGAATGGATGTTACAGGTCTTTCCTTGAACACTTTTTTTTTGACAGGGTGATGTTCAAATGACAGATTAAAGTTCTTATGTGTTGTGCGAATTTCCTGTCAATATTTTCCATTATAATTTCCTGTCCACATTTACAATGTCCATGTGAACATGCGGTAATCACACCATTCTGCCATTAGTGGGGCTATATAATTTTGTATCTCGTAGCTTTTTAACCCTAGTGCAGAGAAACCCATAGGCAACAACCAACTCTGTTACTCAGCTGACCAAATTTTGCTATTGTCTATTAATCTATGTATTATTAAAATCAGAATGTCTTGTCATCTTTCACCTTTTGAATGAGATATTAGACTGAGGCCTGTCTGCCCTCTCAGGTGATGTAAAAGTCCCATGGCATTATTTCAAAGAAGAGCAAGGGAGTTATCTCTGGTGTCCTGGCCAATATTTAACCCTCAAGAAATATCACTAAGATAGATTATCTGGTTATTATCACTTCACTGTCTGTGGGAGCATGCTGTGTGCAAATTAACTGCTGCGTTCTTACAGTACAAAAGTGAGTACACTTCAAAGTACTTCATTGGCTCTAAAGGTTTTGGGATGACCTAAAGTCATGAAAAATGCTATATCAATACAAATCTTTCTTTCCCCTGCTCTCTTTCTATTTCTTTTTACTTTCTCTCTTCCTTTTTTTACAATTTGAATTTACTGGGGACATTTGGGTCATCTCTCGCTTTGGATGAAGAGATGAAACTGGGGTCCCAAACCTCTCCCAGCTTCAATAAACAGTAGTGGTCAGAATTGTAACCTATTTCTTAGTTGGGTGTGTTTTCCATTGGTTATATGTAATTAAAAACACAAATTTATGACTTGAAATTAGTTGCTGAATTATATCTGCACACCCAGTTCAATTATATACTACCATGCTACCACCACCCCCTACACCCCTCAACAAACCCACCTCACATGCAGACCAAACTTGGACTGGACTCCCCAAGGCATGAGACATTAATATGGTTTAATATAAATGTACCTTTAGTTCATATGGAGAAATATCTGGAGATGGATAGACTTATAGTTCTTTTTCTTCATCTATCTCAGGTTTCCCATTGGTGTGCATCATTCTTTAACTGAGATTGGCAGACAGGCAGATTTCTCCCATGCTTCTGCTAGATCTATAAAGAAGTGGCCCCCAGAACATGATTGTGGATGGCCTGGGTTCACTCACTCTCTGGGACTTTTCACTTCTTTACCCATGTCAGAGGACCTGGTCTCACTCAGCATTGTATCACAATCAGAAGTCACTGCCTACCAAAATTACGTACTCAATTTTATCTCCCATTACTCACTGAGAAATGGGGATAAACTAATAATGGAGGGGCGGAAAGATTTAGGAAGGGGTAAATTGAGAAACAGTAATGGAAATGTCAAGGCTGTAGAACAGAGCATTGTTTGGTAAAAATAAGCAGAGTGCATCAGGAATGGATAGTGAGAGTAACAAAGGTAATAGGACATTAGTGACTAAGGTGGCATCAGGGAAAATTAGAAAAATGTCAAAGCTAAAGGCATTATATCTGAATGCATGTATTATACACAATAAATTCAATGAATTAATAGCCCAAGTAGAAATCAATAGGTTTGATCTACTAGCCATTACGGAAATGTGGTTGCAAATACCAAGGTTAGTTAATAAATATTCCAGGATGTTTAACTTTTGAAAGAGATAGGTAAAATGGAAAAGGAGGAGGGATCCCTGATAATAAGGATGGGACCAAGGCAACAGAGAGAAAAGGTCTTAGCTCAGAAAATTAAGTAGTAGAATCAGTTTGGGTGAAGCTAAGAAACAGCATAATGCAGAAAACATTGGCAGAGGTTGTTTATAGGCCTACCTAACAGTATTTGCTCAGCAGTGGTAGACAGGACTAAGCGATTCCACAACCAATGGATCAGATCTAAGTTCTGCAGCCCTGCCACATCCAGTTGTGAATGGTGGTGGACAATTAAGCAACTCACAGGAGAAGGAGGCTCCACAAATATCCCTATCTTCAATGATGGAGGAGCCCAGCACAGTATTGTAAAAGATAAGGCTGAAGCATTTGCTACAAGCTTCAGCCAGAAGTGCCGAGTGGATGATTCATCTCGGCCTCCTCCAGACGTCCCCAGCATTAAAGATGTCAGCCTTCAGCCAATTCGATTCACTCAACTTGATATCAAGAAGTGGCTGAACACACTGGATATTGCGTTCTGAATGCAATATGGGCCCTGACAATATTCCGGTAATAGTACTGAAGACTTGTGCTCCAGAACATGCCGTGCCCCTAGCCAAGCTGTTCCAGTACAGCTAGAACACTGGTATCTACCCAGCTATGTGGAAAATTGCCTGGGTGTGTCGTGCACACAAAAGCAGGACAAATCCAAAACGGCCAATTATTGCACCATCAGTCTACTCTCAATCATCAGTAAAGTGATGGAAGGGGTCATCAACAGTGCTATCAAGTGGCACTAGCTTAGCAATAACCTGCTCACTGATGCCCAGTTTGGGTTCTGCTAGGCCCACTCAGCTCCTGACCTCATTACAGCTTTGGTCCAAACATGGACAAAAGAGCTGAACTCCTGAGGTGAGGTGAGAGTGACTGCCCTTGAAATAAAGGCAGCATTTGACAAAGTGTGGCATCAAAGAGCCCTAGCAAAACTGGAATCAATGGGAATCAGGAGGAAAACTCTCCGCTGGTTGGAGTCATACCAAGCACAAAGGAAGATGGTTGTGGTTGTTGGAGGTCAGTCACCTCAGCTCCAGGACATAACTGCAGGAGCTTCTCAGGGTAGTGTCCTCGGCCCAACCACCTTCAGCTGCTTCATCAATGACCTTCCTTCCATCATAAGGTCAGAAGTGGGGGATGTTTGCTGATGGTTGCATAATGTTCAGCACCATTCGCGACTCCTCAGATATTGAAGCAGTCCATGTCCAAATGCAGCAAGACCTGGACAATATCCTGGCTTGGGCTGACAAGTGGCAAGTAACATTCGCGCCACACAAGTGTCAGGCAATGACCATCTCCAACAAGAGAGAATCCAACCATTGCCCTTTGATGTTCAATGGCATTGCCATCACTTAATCCCCAATTATCAACACCCTGGGGGTTACCATTGACCAAAAGCTGAACTAGACTAGCCATATAAATACATGGCTACAAGAGCAGGCCAGAGGCTAGGAATCTTGTGACAACTAACTCACCTTCTGAGTCCCCAAAGCCTTCCCACCATCTACAAAGCATAGTCAGGAGTGTGATGGAATGCTCCCCACTTGCCTGGATGAGTGTAGCTCCAACAACACTCAAGAAGCTCGACACCATCCAGGACAAAGCAGCCCACTTGATTAGCACCACATCCACAAACATTCACAGTAGCAGCAGTGTGTACTATCTACAAGATGCACTGCAGGAATTCACCAAGGCTCCTTTGACAGCACCTTTCAAACCCACGACCACTATCATCTAGAAGGACAAGGGCAGCAGACACATGGGAACACCACCACCTGGAAGTTCCCCTCCAAGCCACTCACCATCCTGACTTGGAAATATACTGCCCTTCCTTCACTGCCACTGGGTCAAAATCCTGCAATTCCCTTCCTAACAGCACTGTGGGTGTACCTACACCACATGGACTGCAGCAGTTCAAGAAGGCAGCTCACCAGCACCTTCTCAAGGACAACTAGGGATGGGCAATAAATACCGACCCAGCCAGCGAAGCCCACATCCCGGGAATAAATTTTTAAAAAGCTGGCAGAAAAGAGGGCCCAGAGAAAACAGAGGCTAATGAATCATGCACCTTTTCACCCCACTGTCTTTCTCTGCAGCAAATGCAACAGAGACTGCCATGCCAAAATGGAGCTTTTGAGCCAAACCAGGTAATGCTTAACACAAGAGTTGACCACCACCTTCAAACCATTGTCTTCCGAGACAAAACACTGCCACTAAAGTATGTGTAGTGTTGGGGAGAGTATAAATCAAGAAATTAGAGACATATGTAACAAGGGTAATATAATAATCATGGAGAACGTTCATCTTCATTTAGACTGAACAAACCAAATTTGCAGTTATAGTGTGGCAGACGAGTTCATGGAATTTATACAAGATTGCTTTCTGGATTACTATGATGAGGAACCAATTAGAGAACAGGCTATTTTGGATCCAGTATTGTGAAATATGAAAGGGTTAATTAATAACCTTGTAGTAAAGGACCCTCTAGGGAAGAGTGACCATAATATGAGGGAATTTTACATTGTGTCGGAAAGTAATTTAATTCGGCCCAAAACTAGGGTCTTAATCTAAATAAAGCAAGCCATGTAGGTATGATGGGTGAATTGGCTAAGGTAGTTTGAGAAACTACATTAAAAGATACGATGATAGAAAAGCAATGGTTGCCATTGAAACAATTAGTATATAACTTTAGAGGATTTTAGATTTCAGCAAAGGAGGAGCAAGTAATTCATAAGGAAAGAGATTTTGAGAGTATATTAACAAGAGTCATATAAACAGATTGTAAACATTTCTATACATAGGTTAATAGGAAGAGATTAGTGAAAATAAAGGTGGGTCCATTAAAGGCATAGACAGATGAAATTATAATGAGGAATAAAGAAGTTGCAGAGACATCAAACAAATACTTTGTATCTGTCTTTGTGTTGAAGACACAAATTAAAATCCAGAAATAATAGGCAACCATGAGTCTATTGAAAATGAGGAACTGAAAGAAATCAGTGTAAGGAAAGAAATAATTGTTTGGTAGTACAGAACTTGACTGTTGCTGAAAGAAGAGACATGTTGCCAAAGCTTTTCATCTTGCACTCATCAGGACAGATTCAGAAGAATACAAATTCTAAAGGTAACAACAATTTATACTCCATGAGAAGAGACACGGAGAATGCACCAGGGTACAGTTAACTGCCAAGCTTTTGTTTAAATTCAAACCAGGTAGGTTGACTGATTGGTCAAGGCATTGCCATAGGGAATGAACCAGGGAATGGCTGTCTCCCAAGCTTTTGTTTAGTTGAAAAATGCACAATGTGTGCATATGTTCTTTCAGTATGCTGGGGGATTCAACAATGGTAATGCTGTTGAACATCAAAAGGAAATGGTTAGATTTTCTGTCATTGGAGATTGTAATTGCCTGGCACTTGGCACAAATATTAATTGTCACTTATCAGCCAAGTCTGAATGTTGTCCAGGTTTTGCTGCATATGGGCATGAACTGCTTCAGTATCGGAGGAGCTGCAATTGGATTGAGGATTTGCTAATGAACAAAAAACAGACAATAGGAATAAATGGGTAAAAGCAAAATACTGCGGATGCTGGAAATCTAGAACAAAAACAAAAATACCTGGAAAAACTCAGCAGGTCTGACAGCATCTGCAGAGAGGAATACAGTTAACGTTTAGAGTCCGAATGACTCTTCATCAGAACTAAGGGAAAATAGAAAAGAGGTGAAATATAAGCTGGTTTAAGGGGGGGTGGGACAGGTAGAGCTGGATAGAGGGCCAGTGATAGGTGGAGATTGCCAAAAGTGTCATAGACAAAAGGACAAAGAGGTGTTGACGGTGGTGATATTAGCTAAGAAATGTGCTAATGAAGACATTAAGGGTGGAAAGCAGGATGAGCAAGGGACAGATGGCCCTAGTGGGGGTGGGGTGGGGGGGAATTGAAATAGGCTAAAAGGTAGAGATAAAACAATGGATGGAAATACATTTAAAAATAATGGAAATAGGTGGGAAAAGAAAATATATAAAAAGGGGGTTTGAAAAGGGGGTAGGGAAGGAGGAGAGAGTTCATGATCTAAAGCTGTTGAACTCAATTTCGATTCCCCCCCCACCCCACCAGGACTATCTGTCCCTTGCTCATCCTGCTTTCCACCCTTAATGTCCCCATTAGCACATTTCTTCGTTAATATCACCATCGTCAACACCTCTTTCTCCTTTTGTCTATGACATCTTTTGGTAATCTCCACCTATCACTGGCCCTCTATCCAGCTTTACCTGTACCCCCCCCCACCCCCGACTTAAACCAGCTTATATTTCACCTCTTTTCTATTTTTCCTTATTTCTGATGAAGAGTCATTCGGACTCGAAACGTTAACTGTATTCCTCTCTGCAGATGCTGTCAGACCTGCTGAGGAATAAATGGGTAACTAGTAACTAGCTGTAACTAGTGGTGTACCACAAAGATGAGTACTTGGGTCTCGTCTAATTACAATATATATGAATTGCTTAGATGAGGAGCGTATCCAAGTTTGCTGATGATACAAGTTTAGGTGGAAAGGTAAGCAGTGAAGAGGATGCCAGGAAGCTGCAGAGGGATATAGACACTGAGCAATCATCAGTGAACAACCCCACTTCTGACCTTATCATGAAGGGTAGGTCAATTATGAAGCAGCTAAAGATGATTGGGTCTAGGACACCAACCCAAGGAACTCCTGAAGTTTTGTCTTGGGCTGAAATTCATCCAACAACCACAACCATCTTCCTTTATGCTAGGTATGACTCCAGCCAATGGACACCTTTCCCCTGGATTCCCACTGACTTCAATTTTGCTAGGGCTCCTTGATGCCATACTTGGTCAAATGCTCTTTTGATGTCAAGGGCAGTCATTTTCAGTTCACCCCTTGAATCAGCTCTTCTATCCATGTTTGGACCAAGGCTGTAATGAGCTCTGGAGCAAGCAGCCCTGGCAGAACCCAAATTAAGCATTGGTGAGCAGGTTACTGTTGAGTAAATGCCACTTGGTAACACTGTCAATGACACCATCCATCACGTTTCTGATATTAGGAATAAACTGATGGGATGGTAATTGGTTGGACTGGATTTATCCTGTTTCTTGTGGACAGGGCATAGCTGAGCAATTTTCCATATTATCAGGTAGGTGACAATGTCATTGTACTGGAACAGCCTGACTAGGGGCATGGCTAGCTCCGGAGCACAAGTCTTCAATACTGCAGGCAGGATATTGTTAGGCCCCATAGCCATTGCTGAATCCAGTGTCTTCAGCTGTTTCTTGATATCACAGGGGAGTGAATCAAATTAGCTGAAGTCTGACATCTGTGATGCTGGGGACTTCAGGGGGAGGCCAAGATGGACCATCCACCTGGCACTTTTGGCTGAAGATGGTTACAAATGCTTCAGCCTTATCTTTTGCACTGATGTGCTGGGCTCTGCCATCATTGAGGATAGGGATATTTGTGAAGCTTCCTTCTCTGATTAATTGCTTAATTGTCTAACACTATTCATGACTGGATGTGGCAGGACTGCAGAGCTTAGATCCGATCCGTTGGTTGTGAGATTGCTTAGCTCTGTCTATTGCATGCTGCTTCCTCTGAGTAGAATGTATGTAGTCCTGTGTTGAAGCTTCACCAAGTTGACACCTTATTTTTAGGTATGCCTGCTATTACTCCTGGCATACACTCCTGCACTTCTCATTAAACCAAGGTTGATCCCCTGACTTGATGGTAATGGTAGAATGAAGGATATGTCAGACCATGATATTACAAATTGTTAAAAGCAAAATACTGCAGGTGCTGGAAATCTGAAACAAAGACAGAAAACGCTGGAAAAACTCAGCAGGTCTGACAGCATCTGTGGAGAGAGAAATAGAGTTGATGTTTCGCGTCTGTATGATTCTTCTTCAGATTACAAATTGTGTTTGATTGCAATTCTGCTGCTGCTGATGGCCTGTGGTACCTCATGGATGCCCAGTTTTGAACTGCTCGATCTGTTCTGAACATTTCCAATTTAGCACAGTGGTAGTGCCACTTAAGACAATGGAGGGTATCTTCAGTGTGAAGACACGATTTAATCTCCACAAGGACTGTACTCTAGTCACTACTGTCAGTATTCTCATGGACAGATGCATCCTTGACAGGTAGATTGGTGAGGGTGAGGTCAAGTAGGTTCTACCCCCTTGTTGGTTCTCTTAACAGCCTCCGCAGGCCCAGTCTGACAGACACGTCCTTCAGGACTCAGCCAGCTTGGTACAGAGCCACTATTGGTGGTGGACATTGAAGTTCCGACCCGAAGTAAATTCTGTGCTCTTGCTATCCACAGTGCTTCTTTCAAGTGGTGTTCAACATAGAGGAGTACTGACTGATTCATAAGCTGAGGGAAGACAGTAGGTGGTAATCAGAAGGAGTTTCCCTTGCCTATGTAAGACCTGATTCCATGAGACTTCATTGGTCCAGATTCAATTTTGAGGATGACTTGGGCAATTCCCTTTCAACTGTATACCACTTTTGATGGGTCTGACCTGCTGGAGAGATAGAAAATACCCAGGAATAGTGGTGGAGGAGTCTGCGACATTGTCTATAAGATATGATTCGGGAATATGACTATGCCAGTCTGTTGCTTGATTAGTCCATGGGACAGCTCTCCCAATTTTGGCACAAGTCCCTAGTTGTTAGTGAGAAGGACTTTGCAGGGTCAACTGCGTAGAATGTGCCTTTGTCATTTTCAGTGCCCAGTTTGAAGGCCGGGTGGTCCACCCTATTTTATTCATAAGTACCATTCGCGCCATACAAGTGCCAGGCAATGACCATCTCCAACAAGAGAGAATCTAACCATCGCCCCTTGACATTCAGTGGCATTACCATTGCTGAATCCACCACAATCAACATCCTGGGGGTTACCATTGACCAGAAACTGAACTGGACTAGCCATATAAATACTGTGGCTACCAGAGCAGGTCAGAAGCCAGAAAACCTGCGGCGAGTAACTCACCTCCTGACTCCCCAAAGCCTGTCCATCACCTACAAGGCACAAATCAGGAGTGTGATGGAATGCTCTCCACTTGCCTGGATGAGTGCAGCTCCAAGAACACTCAAAAAGCTCGACACCGTCCAGGACAAATCAGCCGCTTGATTGGCACCCCATCCACTACCATCTAGAAGGACAAAAGCAACAGATACATGGGAACACCACCACCTGAAAGTTCTCCTCCCAGCCACCCTCACCATCCTGACTTGGAAATATATCACCATTCCTCCACAGTCGCTGGGTCAAAATCTTGGAACTCCCTCCCTAACAGCACCGTGGACGTACCTACAACACATGGACTGCAGTGGTTCAAGAAGGCAGCTCACCACCACCCTCTCAAGGGCAATTAGGGATGGGCAATAAATGCTGGCCTAAGCGGTGACGCCCACATCCCATGAATGAATAAAAAAATCAACTTTTCTGTAGCATTTTAATACAACTGAGTGACTTGCTAGGCCACTTTTATTACAAAGGGATTGGAGTATAAGAATAAAGACATCTTACTACAATATGAAGTGCGTTGAAAAACAGTGTGCAGTTTTGAGAAAGGAAGACTTGCATTTATATAGCACTTTTCACGACCACCAGACATCTCAAAATGCTTTACAGCTAATAAAATATTTTTGAAATATTGTTACTATTGTAGTGTAGGAAACATGTCAGCCAATCTGTGCACAGCAAACCCTCACAAACATCATTGTAATAAGATCACTTAATCTGTTTTTCTGATTTTGATTGAGGAATAAATATTTGTCAAGACACTGGGGATATTTTCCCTATCGTCTTCGAAACAGTGCCATGGGATCTTTTGCTTCCACCTGAGAGGGCAGATGTTCCTTGAGTTTAATGTTTCATCTGAAATATGGCACCTCCAACTATGCCACATTCCCTTGCTACAGCACTAGTGTCTGCCATGATTTTTGTACTTAAACCCTGGAACCCACAACCTTGTGACTCAGAGGTGAGAGTACTACCAACTGAGCCACAGATGAAACATTTTTGGTTTTGTTCACCTTACCTAAGGAAGAACTAACTACCCTAGAGAGGTTAGACGCTGAGAAAATATTTCCCCTGCCTGGGTAATCCAGAATACAGGCCACAGTCTCAGAATAAGCGGGTGGTCATCTCAGATTGAGATGAGGAGAAATTTCTTCACTCAAATGGTTGTAAAGTTTTGGAATTTCTACCCAAGAGGACTGTGGGTTCTCAGGTGTTAAGTATATAAAGAACATCTTAAATTAGTGGCTGCAGCGAAGTCCTAAATGGTGCCTCTTAGATGAGAATAGAAGCAGAAACAAGAGTCTGGATCTTACATCCAGTAAGCAGGTGCCATAGGCAGATGCAGAAGCGGGTGCACAGTCCCATGGCCCCACAGCAATTTAATGTCCGTTGAGATGTTAATTACCTTGAAATCAAGCTTCCGCCCTGATCTGGGGAGGAAATTCTGCTTCCAAGAGCTGCGAGACAATCGGATGACCAGCAGCTCTCTGATTCCAGCAGTGCCATCTGGAGCGGTGGCACTGCTAGGACTGAATCCGGTTCTGAATAACATTCATTGCTGCAGCCAGATGCAAGGTAAATGGCAGGGGGTGTTGGTGGGGGGGAAGGGGGCAGGGAGGATATCACTGGGACCAGGCTGTTAATTCCACTAATTGTACATTGAGGAAAGAATGAATCTGAAGCCAGTAGTCACCTTAAGACAGGTTTATTTCCAAGACTGCAAAGTAAGGACACTGATTCTCCCAGTTCCTCCCAACATCTAGTGTGAACTGGTTTTCATACTCTTGCAATAAATCTCTAATCCTTCCCCAATTGGTGACAGCTGCTCTTAATTACCAACTTAAAGCATGTACTCTATTGCATCTCCCTTGTTTTTGTTAATTTAGTTTATTGTTTTGACTCAAAAGAGTTACTCTATTGCAGCAGAATTTCAACATTAACACAAGCTCGCAGGCCACAGCAAGGTGGGTAGGGTTGAGAGAGATTGGGGGCCGGGGTGGACAGGGTGGGGGAAGAATGTAGAGGTATCTTGGAGCTTGGGGGTGGCCTCTCATCAAAACAGGGGGCCTATAAGGGTGGCACCGCCCCTCTTTCCCACCTGAAGCCCAATCTATGTTACCTGCTGGGTTTCCGACCTATTGCCGGTCTCAGCCTGCCACCCATAAACTAGCGGCAGAGGCAGGAAGTGGCCCTTGGGGTCATTGATTGGCCGCTTAAGGCCCTCAATTGGCACAAGGATGCGCAGACCACATGGTGGCTCCCTGCTACTTGTAAAGCATTGGAGGCAGTTCAAAAGAGATTCAATGGGCTGATTCCTGGGATGAAGGGGTTGACTTATCAAGAACGGCTAAACAGGTTAGGCCTTTATTCATTAGAGTTTAGAAGAATGAGGGGTGATCTTATTGAAATGTACAAGATTCTGAGGAGGCTTGACAGGGCAGATATTGAGAAGTTGTTTCCATTAGTAGGGGAATCTCAAACTAGGGGACATAGTTACAGAATAAGGGGACTCTCATTTAAAACTGAGATGTGAAGGAATTTCTTCTCAGAGGGTAGTGAATGTCTGAAATTCTCCACCCCATAGAGTTGTGGAGGCTAGATCACTGAAAGCATTTAAAGAGGAGGTAGATAGATTTTTGAAATATCGGAGAGTTGAGGGTTATGAGAATCTGGCACAGAAGAAGAGTTGAGGCCTGGGGCAGATCAGCCATGATCTTAATGAATGGCGGGGCAGTCTTGAGGGGCCAAATGGCCTACTCCTGCTCCTATTTCTTATGTTCTTATGTGTAAAATTGTGGCTGGCGCAGGGACAGCCACATAGATGTCGGGAAAGGCATTTTATCAGCTGCTCCGTCTGCAAACCAGCCCACAGAGAATTGTAAAATTTAGCCCCTTAAGGTGAAGGAGTGGAGTTGTTATGGATGGAGGCACAAAGTCAAAAGAGGTGAGGATTTTTCTGGTTGCTGTTGCTAAATGAGCTGTCCATTTGCATCAGGCAGAGCCTGCAGTTGCTGAGCAAACTGCAATCAGTCAGCAGCAAGCATATTTTAAAGGGGCTGAGTATGATGCATGACTCCATCAAACAGAACTAAACATAGCAAGCCGGATTGCTGTTTGCGCCTTCTGAAATGATGATCCAAAGATTTCTTCTTGTCAGTAACATAGGGCTGGATTTTGTCAACAGAATGTATTTCCCAACGTAACCGGAACTATATGCCACTTCCACTTTCTCTCTTTTCGTCTTTCCCCACATGATTATAATTAAAATTTTAAGTGCCAGCAGCGTACATGCACAACACACTCAATTTAGTGGTTGGGGAAGCTTTTCTTGGTGAAACCCGTTGTCAGCTGACAAGGCCGCATCTAAAAATAGCTGATTAAAGAGTCTCCTGGTCAAACAGAGAGGCTTTGCATCCTGCCCAACACCATTGCCATTAACATAAGTCTTGAGAGCAAAAGGGTGACACAGGTGTTTTTAAAAATTAAATTTCACTTGCAAATATTTCACATTACATTGGTTTCACTTTTTTCATATGTGTATCATTGTTATTTGGTGAGACTAGATTCATCAAAGTTAAATGTACAGGCACATCTCATGGTTGGCATGCATTGGTGGTTACATGGGAGGCAGGAACATCCTTTATTGGGGATGTTGTGTTTTTACATTCACTCTACTGAATGTTCATATCAATGTCCAGTATTGTACTGGCCACTCTTTGGGACATGGCTGAACTTGCAGGCTGAGCTGGCCCTCCCTTCTATGTATTATAGGGATATTGTCTGAAAGCAATCTCAGCTGGGATAATTGAAATGTTGGAGGTGTACTCAAAGCCATGTGAGGATTGTTCTAGCCGACAACCTGAGATGGACTGACAAAACCCTTTATGGCCCTCATTTTCTTACTTTGACTTATTGTACCCACCAACCCCCACCGCACCCAGGAGGCCAGGCCCCTACCACTTCACTCCTCCATGCTCCCAGCCCCACCCTCTGTCCTTCCATGGATCCCTCTTCCAAATCCTCCATACCTCCAACCCCACTCCACAACTCCCCTCATCACTGACTCACTCTTGCCAATCCCAAGCCTCCATGCAAGAGTCCATTCTCCTACTCCCCTTCCTTGTGCCATAGAGTTAAACAAGGAAAACCACTGACCTTACACACAACTGCACAAAGCCAACAGGTACAGACCACATTTAAACAATCGTGAACTGAGTGCCACGAGATTCTCGTGTACCATTGACTTTTTCTCGAAGGTAAGACTTTATAGAAAACAGTTTCACATTAATGAGTATTCATGACATGCAAATATATTACAAGTGTAAACCCACCACAGGCCAGCATGATACTCGACATGCCACAAATATGCTGCTGTCTATATCTCTGCACCTCAACCTACTGTTAGGAAATCAAAATTTTGCATCCCACCTAAGTCAAGCCACGGTTTCGCCCTTGTGGGCTCCATAAAATTCCCCACCCCCACCCCACCCCTACCCCACCCCCACCCCCACCCCACCCCCACCCCCACCCCACCCCCACCCCCACCCCCACCCCACCCCCACCCCTACCCCCACCCCTACCCCCACCCCACCCCCACCCCCACCCCCACCCCTACCCCCACCCCCACCCCTACCCCACCCCACCCCACCCCTACCCCACCCCCACCCCTACCCCACCCCCACCCCACCCCCAACCCTACCCCACCCCCAACCCTACCCCACCCCCACCCCCACCCCAACCCTACCCCACCCCACCCCCACCCCCACCCCTACCCCACCCTACCCCCACCCCTACCCCACCCCCACCCCCACCCCACCCCCACCCCCACCCCTACCCCACCCCCACCCCTACCCCACCCCACCCCCACCCCTACCCCACCCCACCCCCACCCCTACCCCACCCCACCCCCACCCCTACCCCACCCCACCCCCACCCCTACCCCTACCCCTACCCCTACCCCTCATAGTGTTGATTCTCTCTATGGGCAATATTATGACAAGTTCTAGTCCAAGTTCTGAAGTCAGCCATAGTTCTGTTGGTAGCTGTTATGAGCACACACAAATGTACATACAAGTGAGTTTCAGGGTGGGAGCATAGATTAAGCAGTCTTTTTAGAGTCTGATAAAAGTTAAAGGGTCTTATAGACTGATGACTTGGATGGTTTCTGGCTGAGTTCAGTAGTACCTCCGAGTATGGCATTGAGACTATTTAAATATGTTGATGAACAATTTTACTGCTGCTAGGTTAATTCTTAACTCACTGCCTGCAGCAGGTAAATGGTCAATCAGCAGACAGGGCTCAAACTTGCAGGTGGGATCGATAGAGAGAAAATGACCCATTCAGGGGTCCCACTTCTCCACCATCTCTTCAGCTTCTGACCTCGTGGACTGGAGAAAAACAGTTTCTTAACACAACAGAGGATTAATTAGCTTGTCACATGATCCTATCGCTCCAATTGATCTGGGACCCAAATATGGTCATGGCTAGTGGATTCCAGGTGTGTGGTTTGAACTTGATTAGATTATGACTGGGTGAATTCCTTTCTCAACCAGAGTTCATTGTTTAGATGATTACATCTATTGCATAGTTCCCCAAACAGGTGAATACACCAGATGATTGTCTGGGTGTTCTGTGAATAGGTTAGGAGATGATCCTGTTCACATTCCTTCAAGGTAATTGTCTCTGCTGGGGTTTTCTAGACAGGTTGACTCCATTTTAATGGCTTTGGAACGTGTAAGGTACAGTCATGCAAATACTCAGTCAGCTTAGAAATTTCTGTTTCAATAACTGTAATGCTGTTTCAGTCTTTTAAAACTCAATCAGTGGTTTTCAGCCAGTAAATCCATAAATCATTTTTGATATAAAGCATGTTTTATAACAGTAGCACTCTTGCCTCCAATTTCAAGCCCCACTCAAGGGCTGGAGCAAAAAAACCAAAACAAACACTCCAGCACAGTGCTGCACTGTTGGAGGTGCTGATCCTCAAATGAGATATTAAACTGAGGCCCCATGTGTATGCTGTACAGGATGTTAAAGACCCCATGGTGCTATTTTGAAGAAGAGCAGGGGACTTATCTCTGGTGTCCTGACTAATATTGTTCCCTCAATCAACATCACAAAAACAGATCATCTGGTCACTATCATACTGCTGCTTGTGGAAGTTTACTGTGCGCAAATTGGGTGCCTCATTTCCTGCATTACAACAGTGATTATGAGCAGAATTTTCTGTCCCCGTTGGCAGGCATGAGCAGACAATACGGAAGGACAAAAATCGGTTTCATACCATCGTGAAACCAGTTTGCAATCATCCGCTCTGCCCACCAATGGCGGGCCGCGTATATCACCACCGCACGTCGGGAACATCATTTTAGTACATCTGCATATCATTATAAGCCCTGCTCGCTGGAATCAGCCCCAACAACAAATTTACCGCCCACATCAGCTGGAAAACACACCGGTGCAGAACACGTCTTGACAAGTGTGATGTGCAGAAATCCGGACTTACCTTCAGGGCCTTGCTCACATCGTGGTCATCTGAGGAACAGAAGATGCTGGAGCCCAACAGCAACCGGACCCTGGAGGAATATGTGCATCGCATGCTGGGTGGACTCTCATGGACATGGCTCTGCTGTGAAGCAGCTCACGGAACATGGAAGATCACCATTGAAGGTCTGCTTTGGAACATCAGTGTCTTGGCTATGGTCTGCTATGGATGATCATTGAGGGGGTGGAGAGGAAGACCCAGCTATGATTGGGAGAGGAAGGTATACTGGGGTCATGGGGTAGGAAGGTCTAGGTTTGACTGGAAGAGGAAGGTGTACCGAGGGGCTGAAGTTGGGCGTGAGGGAATGATGGTGTCGGGGGAATGAGGTTGGGAGGGGGGAGGGATTGCAGGGGAGGAGGGTGTAATGGGGGAGAATGCAGCAACTGAAGAGATAGGTGTCAAGGGGGAGGAAGGTGTAAGGGAAGAAGTTCGGAGGGAGTGTAGGATTTCGGGTGGAGGATGGAGTCTTGCAAGAGGAAGGAGTTCGGAGGGGGGAAGGAGTCCAGGGGGAGGAAGGAGTCCGGAGGAGGAAGGAGTAAGGTTAGAGGAAGGAGTAAAAGGAGAGGTGTCCAGGTGAATGTGCAAAGCAGGGGTTTGTGGAGTCGATGACTACCTCCTGGGAAGCGAAATGAAGGTGGGCATGGTAAGAGGGAATGGTAAGAATGAGAGAGGGCAGAGTGAGCCGGTAGGGTGGGAGGGTGAGGGTGCGATGGTAGCCGTAGAAGGGATGGCAAGGATGGTTGGTGGGGACTCAGAGGCAGACACGGATCCTGGAGGTGGGAAAGAGGAGGTCAAGGAGTTCAATATGGATGGGAGTGGAATTCTTGGGAAGACGGGAGCATGCACGTTCACCTGGACATCCTGGAAATGAAAGGGTTCTGGCTGGTAGGTGACAATGGGGAGGTGAAAGGTGATGACGGGGGTCAACAGTGATGGGGGAAAGGACATGGGTGACTGGGGGACGGGAAAGGACAGGGGAGCTGGACACACTTCACTACAACCATCTTGCAAAATCAAAAGTGAAAGGTGCCTCGTGTTGGGGGTGGGCATGGGTGCTGCATGGGAGTGTGATCAGTGGGTGGGCGGAGATGCAGGTCAGCTCAGATGGACAATTGAGAGAGAACCCCAGTAGGCAGCATTGAAAATGCTTCAGGACATTGAGATGGGTGTGATGGAGGAAGGATCCGCATGCATGGGAGAGCGCTTGCATGAGCCCTGCCACACACACACTCCTTCCAGAATCACTAATGGGCCAGCTGAGTGCAGCTGAAGTGAACTTGGTGGGGGGCTGCAGGGGGATGTCTTGAAAAGCCTGTAAATGAAGCTGAAAGACACCATTACACATTATTCAGTGAAAGTAAATATATTTTTTAATTATAAAGTGACAAAATGCAACCACTTGTGATCAGATATTCTTAACTTTTCTAGGCCTACCACATCTTCTAGATGCTACCCTGACATCTGCAGCAAGGGTGGAGACAGCCTGTGCACCTGTTGCCTCTGATGACTTCTGCATGGGTCCTCTTAAGAGCCGAGGCCTTCAGGGCCCCGGCTTACTTTGGCTGTCCCCCTGTGGGCCAGCTGTTCCCTCTGTGGTGACAGAGGATGAGGTTGAGGGGGTCACAGGCAAAGGGGACTTGGAGGGAGAGAACAGCCTCTGTGATTCCTGAGTGGATGACCCAGAGGTGGCCAGCTGTCACTCCTCCTCCTTTAGGGTGCCAAAGGGTCCCGGCCTGACTCCTTGAGGGGAAGGAGTCCCGAAGGGATTTTGCGGTGCCCTGTTTCCCTCTTGCATTACCATTGCAGGAACTCACCAATGGTTCCCGCAATGGAGTGCAGGTCTACACGCATCTCTGCATTCTGCTGGACCAGGGTCTCCATGGCGTCTGCCATCCTTCCCATGGAGACCTCCATACACGTGCATGCGTGCACCATTTCATCAGAGAGTAGGCGGACACATTCCTCCAATTTGCGTGCCATTCTGCTAAGGGCTTCCAGCAGCTCTGCATGATGTTCCCACGCCTTCTGCTGACTCTCCATAATGATTTGGAACATTGAATCTAGAAGCTTGTCGTCTGACACGGACCTCACAGATGCCGCTTCCCCAGCAGTCCTCCGAGTGCCAGGGAGCTCAGCTGAACCTTCCTCCTCCTGCTGCGAACACATGTCCATGCGATGACCACCAGATTGTGAACCCATGACTGCTCTAGATCTAGGTGCCACCGAGGTGTGTGCCTCTGCACTGGTGGAGGGTGTGGGTAAGTGCTGTGATGAGTCTTCCAGTCTGCTTATTTCCAGCTCTTCAATGGAGGGGTGTCATCTTGGCTGGAGGTGAGGACCTGGCTGGAGCTGAGGGACTGACTGGCTAAGGGCATCGATTGCTTGGTAGAGCTCCCTGTGAACCAAAGTAGAGATCATTAATGCATGGCAGCAGAGTCAAAAGCAGGAGAGAGAGCACTTACAGTTGCGTTGAGAGAGGGATGATGTGGTGCAGGATCCTCACGTGGGTGTTCGCTTTCGATCTCACTGTTGCCACAGGCACGGTCCACATCCTCACCAGTCAGCAAGATGGCACGCTCCTCAAAGTGAGTGAGGGGTCTAATGTGGGCCAATCTGCCCCTGGTCTGGGCTGTGAGCCAGCTTCTCCTGTATGAAAACAGATGGAGGGAGCGTGAGCAGGATGCATGGCACTGCGTGGACTGTTTGTGTGGTGAGTGGAGCCATCAATGGGATGAGGGCATGAGGCTGCAGAGGACATGAGCCTGATGGAGATGTAAGGGTGTTTGTGAGAGTTAGTGACGTTGTCTCCTGAAATGTGAGATCCCTGTGGGATGGGTTTGTGGGTGTGAGTGATCAGAAGAGTGACTTACTCTGGTGGAATGGAGGAGATCATTCATCCTCTTTCTGCACTGGGTGGCTGTCCTCTTTTGCAAGGCGATGGCACTGACCATTGCTGCCACTGCCTCCCATGCTGGATTGGTGACAATTGCTTGCTGGCCTTCACCCTGAGCAGGGGTAGAAAACATCACGGCGGGCCTCCACTCATCCAGTAGACGCTTGAGAGCAGCATCGCTAATCTGGGGGCAGCATGTTTCCTCCCTTTGGCAGCAGCTTCCTATTCCTTGAAGAGTGCTCGCTCTTTGCAGGGGTGGCCTTTAAATATGGCACCCGGTTTACTGAAGGACAGAGGTGATGGCAGGCCAGGCGAATCAGAGGACGCCATGCCAGGGACCTGGCGTGTTTCCTGGGAATGTATGATTAATGAGGCAGGATTGGGATGATACAGCATGAAAAACCGCCATTGCATGGATGGGGACCTGAATATTAAAGGGTATATGACATTTAAGAAGGACATGAAGCGAGGAAAAGGCGGATAGGTGGCTCTGTTAGTTAATGATGGTATTAGCAGAATAGAGAGGGTTGACCTAAGTTCAGGAAACCAAGATGTGGAAATGGTTTGTCTGGAGATGAGAAATGGTAAAGGCAAGAAGTCACTTGTGGGAGTTGTGTATAGGGCCCCTAATAGTAACCACATGGTAGGATGGAGCATAAAGGAAGAAATAATGGGAGCTTGTCAGAAAGGCATGGTGATAATCATGGGAGATTTTAACCTACATGTAGACTGGAAAAGTCAGATGGGTAAAGGTAACCTGGATGAGGAGTTCATAGAATGTTTCTGGGATAGTTTCTTAGAACATCATGTTCTGGAACCAACCAGAGAGCAGGCTATACTAGACCTAGTATTGTGCGACGAGATGGGATTAATTAATGACCTCATAGTGAAGGCTAAGTGACAGTGGTCATAATATGATTGAATTTTACATTCAGTTTGAGGGAGAGAGGAGTGCGTCCGAGACTTTGTTTTTAAACTTAAATAAGGGCAATTATGAGGGCATGAAAGTAGAGCTGGCTGAAGTGAATTGGCAGATTAGGTTAAGGGATAGGTCAATAGAGATGCAGTGGCAAATATTTAAGGGGATATTTCAGAATACACAGAATAGATACATTCCAATGAGTAAGAAAAAGTCAAAGGGACGGACACACCATCTGTGGTTGACTAGAAAGGTTAAAGATAGTAGCAAACTTAAAGAAAAAGCATATAATTGTGCAAAGATAGGTGGAAGGCCAGAAGATTGGACAGAATATAAGGAACAGCAAAGGATGACTAAAAGATTAATAAGAAGGAAAAATTTAGAGTATGAGAGAAAGCTACCAGGAAATATGAAAACAGATAGTAAGTGTTTCTATAAATATTTAAAAAAGAAACGAGTTAATAGAGTGAGTGTTGGTCCTATAGAAAGTGAGTCTGGAGAATTGATAATGGAAAACAAGGAAATGGCAGTTTAATTGAACAGGTATTTTGCAACAGTTCTCTATAGAGGATATAAGTAACATCCCAGAGGCAAATGTAAATCAGGAAATGGAAGGTAGGGAAAAACTCAGAAAAATTACAGTCACCAGAGAAGTGGTACTGAGTAAATTGTTGGAGCTGCGGGCTGACAAGTACCTTGGTCCTGATGGACGTCATCCTAGGGTCTTAAAAGAAGTGGCTAGTGAGTTGGTTAATGCACTGGTTTTAATTTTCCGAAACTCCCTGGGAAGAATTTTCTCCCTGTCAAGGAGGCATTGGATGGGAGCGGGCGTGGGTGGGCACACAGCCAATCACCGCCCGCGATTGGCTGCGAGCCGCCATTTTATGTGGGCAGACCAATTAAGGCCTGCCCAGCGTGAAGCGCACTCGGAAGCACTGAGCGGGTGGGGGGAGTGGGCTGAGTCGGGCGCATGCGCGTGAAAGAGCGCAGAAATCGCTCTGAGGCACAGAGCTGCCTCAGGGAGATTACTTTGATTTTTAAAACTTTTATTAAAGAAAAAAATGTTAAGACATGTACCCTCATGTGACAGTGTCACATGAGCTGGGACATGTCTATGAATTTCATTAAAAATTTTAATTTAAGTTTTAAAACCTTTGTGAAACCTCACCTCGCCCGTGGATGAGGTTTCATGATAAATGCGAAGGCCGCCTGGGCTCTTCGCCTGCCCGCCAACCTTAAGGTTGGATGGGCAGCTCAGTTAATTATTTCAATTGGAATTTAAATTACTTTAATAGGCCTTTGACAGTTCGGCGGGTGGCAGCCAACTGCAGTGCGCGCCCGCCAAGCTGAAGATCTGAATGATGCACAATGATGTCGAGATGCACGCCCGACGTCACCACGTGTCATTTTACGCATTGGCAAGCGGGGCCCATCCTCGCTTGCCAACCCAAAGATTCTGGCCCCTAGGTTCGGGGAAGGTCCCATTAGATTGGAAGATAGCAAATGTAACTTCATTATTCAAAAAAGGTAGGAGACAGAAAGTGCGAAACGACAGGCCTGTTAGCTTAACATCTGTCATAGGGAAGATGTAGAATCTATTATTAAAGAAGCTATAGCAGGGCACTTGGATAAGTTCAAAGTAATCAGGCAGAGTCAACATGGTTTTGTGAAAGGGAAAAGATGTTTAACCAACTTATTGGAGTTCTTTGAGGAAGTAACATGTGCTGTGGATAAAGGGGAACTGGTGGATGTACGGTACTTAGATTTCCAGAAGGCATTTGATAAAGTGGTCAAAGGTTATTGCGGAAAATGAAAGCTCACTGTATAGGGGGCAACATATTGGCATGGATAGAAGATTCGCTGGCTAACAAGAAGCAGAGAGTAGGTATAAGTGGGTCTCTTTCAGGTTGGCAAGATGTAATGAGTGGTGTGCCACAGGGATCAGTGCTGGAACCTCAACTGTTTACAATTTATATAAATGACTTGGATGAAGGGATGGATGGAATGGTTGCCAAATTTGTTGATGACTCGCAGATAGGTAGGAAAGTAGGTTGCGAAGAGGACATAAGGAGGCTACAGAAAGATATACATAGGTTACGTGAGTGGGCAAGGCTCTGGCAAATAGAATATAATGTGGGAAAATGTGAAACTGTCCATTTTGGCAGGAAGAATAAAAGAGAAGCGTTTATCTAAATGGTGAGAGATTGCAGAGCTCTAGGATGCAGAGGGATCTGGTTGTCTTAGTGCATGAATCACAAAAGGCTAGTATGCAGGTACAGCAATTAATTAGGAAAGCTAATAGAATGTTATGATTTATTGCAAGGGGAATTGAATACAAAAGTAGGGAGGTTATTCTTCAGTTATACAGTGCACTAGTGAGACCACATCTGTAGCGCTGTGTACAACATTGGTCACCTTATTTAAGGAAGGATGTAAATGTGTTGGAAGCAGTTCAGAGAGGATTTACCGGGCAAATACCTGGAATGGGCGGGTTTTCTTATGAAGAAAGGTTGGACATTTTAGGCTTGTATCCACTGGAGTTTAGAAGAGTATGAGGTGACTTGATTGAAACATATAAGATCCTGAGGGGTCTTAACAAGGGTGGATGTGGAGAGGATGTTTCCACTTGTAGGAGAATCTAGAACTAGGGATCACTGCTTAAAAATAAGGGGTCACCCATTTAAAACGGAGATTAGGCAAAAATCTTTCTCTCAGAGGGTCGTGAGTCTTTGGAACTCTCTTCATGAAAAGGCGTTGGAAGCAGAGTCTTTGAATATTTTTTTTAGAGGTGGATAGATTCTTGATAAGCAAGGGGTGGTAGGTTTTTGGGGGTGGGTGGGATGCAGAATCGAGGTTACTATCAAATCAGCAATGATCTTATTAAATGGCAGAGCAGGCTCAAAGGGCTGACTGGCCTATTCCTGCTCCTTGCTCTTATGTCCTCTTTTCCCGCCCACTATTGTACTTAGTGCAAATCTGGGACGATTCCACCCTATGCCTCAAAAGTACTTCATAGGGTGTAGAGCACTTTGAGATGTTCGATGGCCATGAAAGGTGCTATTAAAATGCAAGTCTTCCTTTCTTTTAAAGGCAATGATGCAATGATTGACTGTACACATTAGCTGCTTGCTTTCACAGGATAAGATCACCTGCTTCACTAATGAGTTACAGAGACTAGAGCATTCGAGGTTTAATTCCAAGTCTCATCTTGTTAGCTCACCTCATTCATACCAAAAATGGAAATGCCACAATTAACCACAGTGCCCCACCCCGCAAACTCCCTCCTGTAGACTGTGCTGTGTAGTTATTAGGTGAGGACAGGATTGAGTGTGGTGACTGCCCCACTTCACAGAAAATGAGGAGAGATTATGATTGCTAACCACTACAACAACAACTTATAATTAACATCCCAAAGCACTTCACAAGAGAGTTGTCAAACAAAATTTGACATTGAGCCACATAAGGAGATATTTAGGCAAATGGCCAAAAGCTTGGTCAAAGAGGTAGGTTATAAGGAATTTCTTAAAGAGAGGAAGAGAAGAAGACAGATTTAGGGAGGAAATTTCAGGGCTTAGGGCCCCGGCAGCTGAAGGAATGGCTGCCAATGGTGAAGCAATTCACAAGAGGCCATAATTGGAGGAGCACAGAGATCGTGGAGGATTGCAGGGCTGCACGAGATTACAGAGATAGGGAAGAGTGAGACCATGTAGGGGTTTGAAAACCAGGATGAGAATTTTTAAATGGAGGCATTGCTTACCATGAGGCAGTGCAGATCAGGAGTGATGGGTGAATAGGACTTGGTGCTAGTTGGGGCATGGACAGCAGAGTTTTGGATGACCTAAATTTTATGGAACAAAGAATGTGTGAGACCAGCAAGGAGCGCATTGGAATAGTCGAGTTTAAAGGTAACAAAAGGCATGTATGAGGGTTTCTGCAGCAAAAGTACTGAGATAGGGTGAGTTTGGATGATATTCCAAAGATAGAAATAAGTGGTTTTAGTGTTGCCGCAGGTATATGTTCGGAAGCTGGTTTCAGGGTCAAATATGACACCAAGGTTACATACAGTCTGGTTCAGCCTTAGACAGTTGCCAGGGTAAGGGGTGGAATCAGTGGTTATGGAGCAGAGACTCTGAATGAAAATGGAGAGGAAGAGAGATAGGAACAGAAGATAACAAGGATAACAAGGATAAATCCAGCTGTTAATGTTCAGATAGTCCTATCTCTGTTCTTTTGTTTCCTTGCCAGTCTACACAAACAGGATCCTGAAACAGATGTTCACAATCTCCTATGTTGCACATTCAGCCTGGAAAACCCTCTCCAGATTTAAACAAAAAAGGGATGGTAACAGGTCAAGGATATCCAAACTACTCTTTCAAAGAGGCTAGTAAAAGGTTTGATAGCGCTTTAATTATAGTTTTTTAAAGTTGCCATGGGGTGTATTATGACACAGCCGATGTTAAAGGCTGAGTTGTTCAAATCCCAGAGGGAAACTTGAAACAACTGTCATAACCCATTTTTGCAAATTGTATGTTTCGAGATGCAGACTTTGAATTCAGTCGTAACAAGACCACCAGGTCTCAAGAGGTTTTTTATAAAACTAAATTTAAAATTTATTAATACAAGAAATATTATAAACACATACATATGTCTACAAAATTACTACTATAGTAACTACAAAAATCCCCTAATTAATCTGACTCTCAGTTACACCCCCGTTAAGGCAACAGTAAAACTCATAGATTTAAAGAGACACCTGGCAAAGCACATCCTGGACAGTCACATTCAAAATAAGTTCCTTTCAGCTCTGGGTCCTTGCAGACAGACTTAAGGCATACAAGCTGGAGGCTTCTCACACTTGTTGCATCTTAAAATGCCTCTACCTTACACACAATCTCCTTTCTCCTTTATACGTATCTTTCTCTTTGAATGTAAATTTTCCATTGTATCACTAGGCTTTTAACTTTACCTCTTCTAACAATAACATCCTTTCATCTCACCAATTTTATTAGTAAAAAAAAATACATTGCTCGGTGTCTTCTAGTTAAGTGTAAGATTTCACCCGCAGTATTGAATGGTTTCGTTTAACAAATGCAAATTTACACTTTACCTTTTACCCTCCTTATGTTTATCTAATTAACATCTCAAAATTACTATACATCAAAGCACCCAAATTAGCTGGCAAAAGATTGATCTGTGAATGGGAAAGTAGGCAAATGTTGAAGGGAATAACTATAGGATTCACCTAAGTAGAATTTTACATTAAGTTTGAAAGTGATATAATTCATTCTGAAACTAGAGTCTTAAATCTGAACAAAGGAAACTATGAAGGTATGAGGGACAAATTGGCGATGGTGGATTGGGAAAATGCATTAAAAGATTGGATGATAGCAATGGCTAGTACTTAAGTAAGTATTATATGGTCTATACCAAATATACATTCCTCTAAGACACAAAAATTCAACAGGAAAGGTGAATCAACTGTTGCTAACAAAAGAAGTTAAAGGTTGCATTAGATCAAAGGAAGTGGCTTATAAGGTTGCCAAAAAGGTGGTAAGCCTAAGGATTGGGAGCAATTTAGAATCCAGCAAAGGAGGACCAAGAAACTGATAAAGAAAGGGAAAAGAGAATATGAATGCAAACTAGCAAGGAATATGAAGGTGGACTGTTAGAGCTTCTTTAGGTATGTGAAAATGAAAAGATTATCTAAGACAACGGTGGGTCCATTACAGATGGAGACAGGAGAATTTATAATGGAGAATAGGGAGGGAAATGGTGGAGAAACTAAACAATTACCTTGTGTCTGTCTTCATGGAGGAAAATATAGAAAATCTCCCAGAAATACTAGGGAACTAAAGGGCTTGTGAAAATGAGGAACTGAAAGAAATTAGTATTAATAAAGAGGTAGTACTCAAAAAATTAATTGGATTGAAGGTTGATAAATCCCCTGGACCAAATGAGCTACATTCCAGAGAATTGAAAGAGGTGGCTATAGAGATAGTGGATGCATTGGTGGTTATCTTCCAAAATTCTATAGACTCTGGAAGGGTTGCTGCAGACTGGAAAGTAGCAAATGTAACCCCATTATTTAAGAAGGAAGGGAGAGAGAAAACAGAGAACTACAGACCTGTTAGTTTGACATTAGTAGTAGGGGAAATATTAGAATCTGTTATAAAAGATGTGATAACTGGACACTTAGAAAATAATGATATGACTGGGCAGAGTCAACATGGATTTATGACAGGGAAATCATGTTTGACAAACCTGTTGGAGTTTTTTGAGGATGGTGCTTGTAGCATAGATTCAGAAGGCTTTTGATAAGGTCCCACACAGGAGGTTCGTAAACAAAATTAGAGCATATGGGATTGGGGGTAATATACTGGCATGGATTGAGAATTGGTTAACAGACAGAAAACAGGGAGTAGGAATAAACGGGCCATTCTCGGGATGACAGGCTGTTACTAGTGGGGTACCCCAAGGATCAGTGCTGGGGCCACAGCTGTTCACAATCTATATAAATGATTTGGATGTGGGGGCCAAATGAAATATTTCCAAATTTGCTGATGACATAAAACTAGGTGGAAATCTAAGTTGTGAGGAGGATGCAAGAAGGATTCAAGGGGATTTGGACAGGCTAAGTGAGTGGGCAGATGGAGTACAAACATAACAAACATACGAATTAGGAGCAGGAGTAGGCCACTCAGCCCCTCGAGCCTGCTCTGCCATTCAATGAGATCATGGCTGATCTGATTGTAACCTCAACTCCACATTCCCACCTACCCCCTGATAACCTATCAGCCCCTTGCTTATCAAGAATCTAACTAAGTCTGCCTTAAAAATATTCACAGACTCTGCTACCACTGCCTTTTGAGGAAGAGAGTTCCAAAGACTCATACCCCTCTGAGAAAAAAAAATTTCCCCTCATCTCTGTCTTAAATGAACGACCCCTTATTTTTAAATAGTGATTCCTAGTTCTAGATTCTTCCACAAGAGGAAACATCCTCTCCACATCCGCCCTGTCAAAACCCCTCAGGATCTTAAAGTTTTCAATCAAGTCGCCTTACTCTTCTAAACTCCAGTTTATACAAGCCTAAGCTGTCCAACCTTTTCTCATAACACAACCCACCCATTCCTGGTATTAGTCAAGCAAACCTCCTCTGAGCTGCTTCTAACACATTTACATCCTTCCTTAAATAAGGACACCAATATACTGTACACAATACTCCAGATGTGGTCTCACCAGTGCCCTGTACAACTGAAGCATAACCTCCCTACTTTTGTATTCAATTCCCCTTGCAATAAACATCACATTCTGTTAGCTTTCCTAATTACTTGCTGTACCTGCATACTAGCCTTTTGTGATGCATGCACTTGGACACACAGATCCCCCTCAATCTCAGAGCTCTGCAATCTCTCATCATTTAGATAATATGCTTCTTTTTTATTCTTCCTGCCAAAATGCAGAATTTCACAGTTGCCCACATTATACTCCATTTGCCAGATCTTTTCCCACCCACTTAATCTATCTATGTCCCTTTGTAGCCTCCTTATGTCCTCTTCACAACTTACTTATCTACCTATCTTTGTGTCATCAGTAAATTTAGCAACCATACCTTCTGTCCCTTCATCCAAGTCATTTACATAAGTTGTAAAGATTTGAGGCTCCAGCACTGATCCCTGTAGCATACCACTCATCACATCCTGCCAACCAGAAAAAGACCCATTTATGCCAGCTCTCTGTTTCCTGTTAGCTGACCTATCTTCTATCCATGCCAATATGTTGCCCCCTATACCATGAGCTTTTAATTTCTGCAATAACCTTTGGTGTGGCACCTTATCAATATAATGTGAATAAACGTGAAGTTATCCAATTTGGTAGAGAAAACAAAAAGGCAAAGCATTTCTTAAATGGTGAGACGTTGAGAAGTGTTGATGTCCAAAGGGACCTGGGTGTCCTTGTTCATGAGTCATTAAAAGTTAGCATGAAGGTGCAGCAAGCAATTAGGAAGGCAAATGGTATGTTGGTCTTCATTGCAAGGGGATTTGAATACAGGAGCAAAGATATCTTGCTGTAATTGTATAGTGCCTTGGTGAGACCGCACCTGGAGTATTGTGTACAGTTTTGGTCTCCTTATCAAAGGAAAGACATACTTACCATAGAGGGAGTACGACGGAGGTTCAGCAGATTAATCCCTGGAATAGCGGGATTGTCTTCTGAGGAGAGATTGAGGAAACTGGGCCTCTATTCTCTAGAGTTTTGAAGAATGAGAGGTTATCTCATTTCCCCTGGCTGGTGAGTGTAGAACCAAGGGACACAGTTTCAGACTAAGGGGCAGGCTATTTAAGACTGAGATGAGGAGGAACTTCTTCATTCAGAGAGTGGTGAACCTTTGGAATTCTCTATCCCAGAGGGCTGTGGAAGCTCAATCACTGAGCATGTTCAAGACAGAAATTGATAGATTTCTAGATACTAATGACATAAAGGGACATGGGGATAGCGGGGGGAAAAATGGCGTAGAGGAATGAGGGTAGAGCTATGATCTGTTTTAATGGCAGAGCAGGCTTGATGGGCTGAAAGGCCTCCTCCTGCTCCTCTGGTCCTACATTCCTAAACTTTTTCTGTTTCTCCCCTAAATTTATCCTTAGAGTTATAGAACCATTCGAAATGTTCTAATATTTTCCCAAGCGGTCATTATTCATGTGCGAGTTGTTACGGACTTTAAGCAGGCTATTCAAATCACTAAAATAATCATCTATGGTCCCCAATATCCAATGGCCCCAAGAAACGACCTGCATGGGAATTCTGGCTAGGAATAGGAGTGGGCTGTCTGTGATCGTCTACATCCATCTGTGAAGAAGGAAAAAAGATTTGCATTGATATAAAGCCTTTTACAACCTCAGGACAACCCAAAGCACTATTGGTGTCAGCCACGGCTCAGCAATAAAATGTTCACCTCTGAGACAGAAAGTCCTGGGTTCAAGTCCCAACCAACTCAATATGGACTGGGGAGCAATGTGGGAGCTCCTGGGCTTGTACCTATATCTTTAGAGGGTTGTGTTATAAAATGTAGAGGCTGAACACAGCAGCGCTGCTGACTCAGATAGCTCCACAGACACTTAGATAACACATTGGACAGAATTTTACATTGGTCAGGTGGGCTCAGTGGGAGGGTGGGGTGGGGGGGGGGGGTCATGGAGCCGACCGCTGCCCGCGATTGGCTCTGCACCGCGATTTCACTGCCAATTAAGACCTGCCCGGCGTGGATCGCGAGCGGTAGCGCGGTACCTGCGCGGTACCTGCGCGGACGGGGGGAGGAGGGAGAACCAGGCCTAGTGCGCAGTTTGTGCATGCGTCACATGAGATGAGACATGTTTTTAAGTTCAAATGAAACATGTGTCACATGAGATGAGACATGTTTTTAAGTTCAAATGAAACTTTTTATTTAATTTATAAGAGCTTCAAGAAACCTCATCCTGCTTGTGGATGAGGTTTTCTAAAAACGTAAAGCCCGCCAACTGTACGGTTGGATGGGCAGTGTAAAATTCAGGTTAATTACCTGGTTAATGGCCTTAATAGGCCTTTCAATTATCGGCTGGGGCGACTCCAACTCCGGCGCATGCCCACTGAACGAAATATCACGCGACTTCGCGATGACATCAGGACGCACGCCCGACGTCATCACACGTAATTTTATGTTCCGCCATGTTGGGCGCACCCGCACGCAAATGTAAAATCCTGCCCATTGAATCAGCCGGCTCATTCAATCTGCAATTTTGTGCTTATTCCATTTCAAAAAATGTCATAGAGCTGACTGCAGAACATCACTGACAGTTGATAAACTCCAGCCTGCAATAATAGGATCTGCTTTGAGTTGGCAAGATTGTTAGTTTCTCTCTTAGCTTTACATCAGTTACCGTAGATGTCGGTAGATAAGTTGACCTTTGAAGCCCCTTTGAAAATCCCTCCAAAAATTGGGGTCAACTTAAACACTGAGCATAAAAGTGAACCACCAGTGTGGTTTTGAAATGCCATCGGCATCTAACACATAGAATGTGCGTGTTTTAAGCACCCACACATCTACACAAGACAGCCCTCATCACCTGCTTGACCCCTTGTGCCCAGTTATAAGGTACCAGTAAATAAACTTTCATTTTTGGGGTGAAAATCTGAGGCTGACTACTAATGCGAGCATAGCATGACATGGCTGAAAAGGGAGGTCAACTTGTACACTAAGCATATATAAAAACATGAATTTTGGGGCTGGAAAGATTGGGTCATTTTATATGCTGGTAGACTTATACACTATGATTTATGGGTACATGTCCTCCATCAATACCCTAGAGAGTTGCACAGCTGAAGGAAAAATATAAAACAAAATCTAGTTCCAACGATAAAAAATGGAATCCTTGAAAGCAGAGTGATTAAAGTTTCAATAAAATGACAGAGCTGGATATAGCGTCAGGAAAATCCCTGGATGTGCAGCAGATGGAGAAGAAAATATAACCTGTTCCCTGCACCTCTTCCTTCCTTGAGTGCTGTACCTGTGGCGCAATTGGTAAGGCCAGTATCTGAGTCATACAGACCCAGTTCCAAGGTCTGATGCTAGGCCTGTACCAACCACATAGGGTGGAAATTCAAGTAGTGTGAATGATCTCATTCTCTTCCACCTAGAGGTCTCTATGAGCCAGTGATCCCACTATCTGATCACTATTAGCTGCCTGTTGCTGCATGTGGACAGCATAAGGTTTGGCTGCGATATCTCCTATAAGTGAATTGTTGGCACACGTGATGCAGGCACCTACCTCTGTATAATGCCCACTGTGTCCCAGAATGGTTTCTGGATGGTTCAGCGGTGTAGACGTTCATCCAGTGTACTATTGCAAAGCAGGCAGTATCAAATTAACTGTTCGGTATATTACCCGGCTGGCACTCAGTTCCATTGATTTCAGTGGTACTGAATGTCAAGCCAAGGTCTGTTTTCTACCCCAGCATCTTTACTATGGCAGAGGGAAAGTCTAAGGGAATTTTTTTTATTCACCAAGTGGTAATTTCCGGTCTATGGAGTAATCTATCCCACCTCACTTCATCAAATATGCTGAGTAATTCCATCTGAGAGGGACTGTCCTGCTTCACTAACTCACCAGTGCACCTCTGCGATGGACCCTATGGATTGAAAATTCTGTTTTCTCTCCATTGATGGGTCAAAAAGTTCATCCAGTGAACAGATGTGCTGCCTAGACCTTGTTCAATTCCCAGTCTGTGTTACACCAAGGTAAGGGCATTGCGATTCAATTCGTGTCACTGGGTTAGGAGCGCAGTATCCGCCAGGGAGTGTCAGCCAGCCACCGTTCAGTAGCTGGAAACCGTGTGTATGGACATTAGGTGAGCACAAGATCTGGTTCTGCTGTGATGCCTCCATATTCAAATAGTCTGATGGCATTCAGTGCCTTGACTCACACATTTTTAAAAACAAATTCAATAGCGTGAGGAACCAATGGACATCCTGTGTCCTTGGAACAGTACTCTGGCAACGGCCGGGATTTTCCTGCCCCATCATGGCGGGACCCAACGTGAGAGATTTGGTGGCCCAGCCAAAAGTCAATTGACTTTTGGTGGGACCGGACAATCCCGGTGGCGGGCGTGGCCAGAAAATTCCACCCAATTAGTTAGTGGGGAGTGTAGAAAAATGGTAAAGACATAATAGAAGCTCACTGTTCTGTGTTGTTTGATGTCACCCAGAGAGGTGGATATCTATCTCTTTGTCTCCTTTTCTCTCTCTCCCCCCCGCTGTCTCCCTCTCTGATTATTCTTCTCGCACTTTTTCTCTTTCCTTTTATCTGTTTTTCTGTATCTTTATCTCCCACTCTCTCTGTCTCTCTCTCTATCTCTCTCTCTGTGGGTTTCTCACTCTCTCTCTCTGTATCTCTCCATTGGTCCGTCTATCTGTCTGTCCCTCTCTCTATCTTTATCACTACTTTGGAAGAGTGAAAAGAGTTGCTGACTCCTGCCTTTTCCCCCGATGCTGCTGACTGCTTGCTGTCATCTAGCTGTGCCAGCACCAGACATACCCCTCAGTAGCTTGATTAGACAATGAACAAGAGTCATGTGAGCATCCCAGCCATGGCCAATTGTAGCACCCTTGCTATCACCTGGGGGGATTAATTAACCCAGATCCTGGGACTTTTAATCTATAATTCTGTTGCATAATAAATGAAAAGCAAAAAACTTCAATGCTGAAAGGTTCTGAAAAAAAGGTTATTGATCTGAAACATTATCCCTACCTTCCTGCTATCTCCACAGATTCTGCCAGACGTGCTGAATGTTTCTAACATTTTCTGCTTTTAGGTTAATTACATACTGGTTTTACTAGGACAGCCATCAGGGAGCCTTTCTCTTCACTGATTAGTAATTTAAATAACTTTCCTTTCTATATCTCGGGAGTGTCCAAGCTTCATGGCTTTTGCAGACTGCTTAGGTGCATAACCACAGAGAGTTGGCCGATGTTCCCATTAATTTGCCATGTATCACAAGCTGTGACAGCTGCCAACTCATGCACAGCAAGATCCCACAAACAGCAATGATAAATGACCAGATTCTCTGGGCGAGATTTTCTGGCTACAACTACCGCCGGGATCGTCCGGCCCCACTGAAAGTTAATGGACTTTTGACTGGCTCGCCGCATCCCCACGACGGGTCAGAAAATCCCAGCCTTGGGTGTTGTTTGAATTTTAAATTTAGGATTTATACACCAATAAGATAAATGTCCAGAAATTTCAAACCAGTGAATAAGAAATATAATTACATGTAGAAACAGAGTTATGTGGGCTCCCAGGGCTTAGGGGCTGCAGTTTGGACACTCTTAGCATATCGGTCCTCAAGACCCACTATTTCTTCACAATCTGTGAATTATTCTGAATAAAAGAATGCTGTCAGAAACTGGTCTTTTTCCAATGATGTCCCCATTGAACATTTCTATATTTAATTTGAACTGACTCCTAATTATATTTTTTTCCTCAGTGCTGGGAGTATGGAATCCCTCTCTGCCGGGAATTGGCCAGTCAGTATGAAGTCTTCTACGATTACCACAGTCTCAGCTGGATCCGGGTATGTAATGCAGAGCCATTCACAAGGACCACAGGCTGCTCAAAACCATACCTTCGAACAAAATGAATCTTATTGAAGTTTTTATTCATATTGTATATCTGCAGTGACAGTGATGGTTCACAGAAAAATGCACAAGTGATTCGTAATATAGGGCAGGATCTTCTGGTCGATGAACGGGGGCGGGGCCCGCTTGCCAACATGTAAAATGACGCGGGATGATGTCGGATGGAACTCCCAACATCACCCCGCGTCATTTCTATTTTCAGGTCGGCAGGGACGCAGCCGAGTCAGCTGCGCACCCGCCGACCTGTCAACAGCCTATTGAGGCCATTGAGCAACTAATTAAAATCATTAATGGACCTGCCCGCCCAGTTGGCGGGCAGGCTGGGAGCCCTAGCGGGCTTCAGAAAAAGCATGAAACCTCATCCACAGGCAGGATGAGGTTTCATGAGGGTATTTACATTTCGAATAGAGGTTTCAGTTAAAGTTATGGACATGTCCCAACTCATGTGACAGTGTCAGGGAAATTTTTATATCATTTTTATTGCAAATTTTAATTCGGAGCCGATCTCCCTGAGGCAGCACTTAGGGAGATCAGTGTGTTCTTCCGTGTGCATGCGCGAAAGAGTGCACTACCAACTGAGGGAATCTGCCCCCTGCCCGCACAGGGAGTACATAGCGCTTCCGAGCGGACGTCATGCTGGGCGGGCCTTAATTGGCCCGCCCACGTAAAATGGCGGCACACCCCCATTTGGGGGCGCCGATCGGAGGCATAACCACCCATGCCCACTCCCGCACTTCCCCCCCCCCCCGCCACAACGGGGAGAAAGTTTTTCCCATAAATACACAAGGCAATGTTGTCATGAAGATGTTAAGGATGGCATAATGTATTGGTGCTGCCAGCACACCATTTCACAGTATGGCACCACATTTGTTTGTGCCAACCTTGATCTCGCCATTAATAGAGGGTGCTGTGCAGGATCTCAGGCAGTTCCCCACTAGACAGAGGCAAAGTCTCTTAGTGGAGTCACAGTTTGTGAGACAGACTCCCGACAGAGAGGCTGCAACAGTGAGCTTCCTTCTGAAGGAACCAGATACAACTCCCACTGTGGCTGACCCATTCAATATGCTGACCAGCATGAAACTGAACAAAACTGGCCTGGAAGATCTCAAATTCAAACCTCTACCTGTCTTGGTTCAGTAAGCTTCAACACCATTAGCTTAAAAAAATCTGTAAAGATCAGTTTTCAATTGACCTAGCCTTTTGGGGAGAGACTCTTGGTACATTTCAATCTGAATGAATCCAGGCCATGAAAATGGAATCAAAGACTTTTCCATTAAGTTTGTTATTCAGTTAACGTTCCTGCACATGCAGGGTGGCCATTGCACGAAGCACGAAAACTGCCAGCAGATTTTTAAGGAGAGACTTCCAGATTTCCACTACCCTTTGTGTGACAAAGTGCCTTCTGAAAATACCCCTGAGCAGCCTAGCTCTGATGCTCTAGTCTAGCTCTTCTGAACTCTCCCATCAGAGAAAATAGTTTCTCACCATCTACCTTACCAACTCTTTTAATCATCTTAAATGTCTCAATTAGATCACTCCTTTACCTCCTGCACTCAAGGGAATACAATCCTAGCCTGTGCAACCCGTCTAGGTCAAAAAGAGTCACCTGATGGTGACCAGGTGCAGGAGTTCTGGTTGGTTTACTTTCTCTCTCCCTCTCTAAACTAGCAGCACTGGGGACAATCCCGCTGCCTCAGTTGTCATCCTGAACAGCATCTGTTAACTCAGCTCACAGGAGGACTGGAAGGCTCCCTGGCCTGAATTGATCAGTACCACACAGAGCAAGGGATGGATAACTTAAATATAACATAATTTAAAATTGTAAGCCTTTCATATAATTGGCACAGCTGCAGACCCTTCATATATCCACACTGTCATCAAGGGCCTACATAGAACAGAGTGTTGGTTGTAGAGGCCCCTGGCATCAGTCATTGTATCTCTGATTTGTGGGTGAAACTGTTTTCTCACATCTAATGTTCCAGGAAAAAAACAGCCAGTCAGAAATGCTGTTTCCATTCCAAAGGGAGAATGCGTTTAAGGAGTGATTCTCAGAACCTGCTCTCTCAACAGGTTGCCACATTCAGAAATAAAGCACTTTATCCATGATTCTCTTACCTGCACTTTCTGTGAGCTTAGTGACCTACCAAGAGAGCAGGTTCACCCCTATGTAGTGGCATAGGAACAGCCATTACCGAGAGGATTCCACTGTGGCCTTATAAGTAAAAGGGGTACTCAGTACAGTATTTAAACACACAGACCAAAAGGTTCCAGGCTTTATCCTCCACCTATGTAGGGTTAGGACCTAAGTCTTGGTAAGTAAGCATGGTACAATGGAAACCCTGGGCAAGGGAAGGGGAAGGCTTCCTGTTCCTGAACAGCATAGGTACGTGACTATTATTAGGAAGGGTGTCATGGAATTTTGGTTCAAAGGTGGGTAAATGGATTGAGATACATATCAGTCGTGGCAATATAGGCTCGAGTGGTTGAATGACCGCCTGCTGTTCCTATGTAGATTATGAGCAAGGACGGGATCGGACTTGGTGGTGATGCCCACCAGCCTCATGAAAACCACTGTCTAGATTCTCACATGAAAATTGACAGCCTGGGTGAGGAGGCTGAAGAACTGCCAGGGTGTGTGGAACGGCACTCCACGGGAGTCAGTGCCTAAAGTAAAGGACAGTCAGATTGTTACTAAAGTATTGTAAATAGAATGCTCTATATTCAAACCATTCTCATTATTTTCAGGGTTGTGGTATTGCAGAATTGGGCCCTAACCGCTAGTTTTTCTTCCATTGTTAACAGAAAATGGAAGCTGCGTACTATGACAACATATTAGAGCAGCAACGTCTGGAACCAGAATTCTTTAGGGTTGGGTTTTATGGCAGGAAGTTTCCATTTTACCTGCGGGTGAGTACTGCCCTGTTTGCTATTATCCACGCCTCATGTTTGGTGCATTTTCAGAGGCTTTTTTCTTCTCCTAAGCATTTAATATTCCCCATTGCTTTGAAAGATCACAGGAAAGTACAGATAAAGAAAGTTATTCGGCCCTTCCAGTGGCCTACAATGTTCCTTTTTTTCCTGTCACGCCCATGCTTCTTGAGTATTTGCCTCTTTTACTCCTTTCACTCGACCTTTCCAGATATTACACTTGCCCTTCTTACAGAAAAATCTCAACTATTAAAATCATCCTGCTTCACCAGATATGGGCCAGACACATGGTATCTACATAGCAGATGTTACCTTCGAGGCAATTATTCTGCACAATGCTGCACAGGTTCCACCTAGCACCTTCAATTCAAATTCAGGTTACTTTCCACAATCTGAATTAACATTCTGAACCCTATTTCATATCAAACTTAAAATCAGATCCAGGTTGCAACTACTCCTTTCAAATCAAATTTCATTCCCTTTTCTCAGCTGAAAATCACTTCCCATTTTTCTTCCTGTCTCTGCATTGTTCCCTCCAGAGTCAGCCAAAGATCTGTCCCCCTCCTCTTCCTCATCTACATGCTGCCACTTGGCGGCATCATCCAAAGATGTGAGCTCTGATAACATCATTCTCTACCTCTCCATCATATCTCTCTCCATCGCTGCCCCTGTATTGTCAACCTGCTTGTTCAATGTGCAGTCTTGAATGGGCCCCAATTTCTTCCAGTTGAACATTGCAAAGATTGAAGTCATGGTCTTCATCCCCTGTACCAAAACTTTGTGCACTGACCACCAATCCCATCAGGCTTGAGCCCAGACTCTTGTATAAGGATCATGTGAGTGTAGAAAAGCATTGACTTTGCTTGATTGAAATCGCTGAAGTTATAATAAGTTATTTTTTTTATGATCTCTTTTGTCAATGTCTCAGTGTTTATTTGTACAATGCTTAATGCCTCTGCTATTGATACTTTAATGATCTGTTTGATTGATACTTGTATAGGGTTGTAGGAACACCAGCTTTTTTTTCAAAAACTTAATAATGTTTTTTTCTAAACAATTGCACACATGCCACTGTAGGGTTCATTGGTTCCGTACACAGTGTATACTGGGTGAATGGGCATAGAAGGGCCATAGGCTGCCATGGACCATATGAGAGGATATTGGAGGTGTATTGGAGCTAGAGTTGGCATTGAGTTGGCATGGGGGTTGGTGGGGGACATAAGTTGGCATGGCAGCTATAAGGGGCCATGCGGTTGAGTGGGGTGCATGAGCTGGTATTGAGGTGGCAGGAGGGGGCAAGGGGGCATGGATAAGACTTTTTGAAGTTACCTTTCAAAAGGTTCCTGAATCCAGACCATTGGCGGAATTTCCCATGCCCACTGACATTGGGCGTCATGGCAGGCTTGAGTGGACAATATAGCAGGAAGGCCAAAAATCAGTTCCACACAGCCGTGAAACCAGTTTGCAATTGCCCGCTCTGCCTGTCAATGGCGGGCAGTGTTTCCCGCTGCCGCACGTTGGGAACTTCATTGTAACACACCTGCATATCACTATAAGCCCAACTCGCCAGAATCATCACCCCACACTGGATTGCCCAAGCATATCATTGTGATTGCACACCAACGTGTTTTACAACTGAACATAAGTGATGTGTGCTTGGCGAGCTGCACTTCACTTGGGACTCAGAGGTTTGTTTGCCCACCTTGCTTCAGGCAGCACTCACACTCATCAGTGCCAGGCTTCGCACGCAGCACATCACTTTTAGGGGGGCTCATTGGCAGGTCTCTACTTACGAGACCAGCCATAAGGCTGCAGGGGTATGGCTTGCTTGGGGAAGGGGGAGAATTGGCCTCAGGCAAGGGAAGAGGCTGCAGGGCTAGGGCATTACTGGGGAAGGGGTGTATCCCAGGATGTCTGTGGGGTCACATGTTGATCAGTGCAAGTGGCCTCAAGAGGGTGAGGGCTAAAGAGGCACTCTCCAGAGGAGATGAGGCCAGATGGAGATGTGGGAGTTTGTGTAAGAGAGTGAGTGGTGATATCCCTTGAGCTGGCAGTGAGTGAGATGCCAGTGAATGTGTGATGGGCTTATGAGTGTGTGAGTTTAGAGTGATGGGATGGTTGCCTCACCCTGACAGCATTCATTCATTTCCTGCACTGGAAGGCCGACCTCTTCTGTGCTACATTGGCACTGACTACCTCTGCCACCGCCTCCCAAGTCGGAGTGGTGGCACTGATAGGCCTCCTACGGCCAGAGTGGAGGTAGAGGACATTGCGACGGGCTCCAATGGTATCCAGAAGGCATCCCAGGGATGCGTCACTGAATCAGGGGGGCTGCGGTCTTCTTGACTTTCGGGGCCATTTCTTCTGTGCAGCAATCCTGGGCTGGAAGCACTGAGAGGTGTGCACGCAGCTGTACTTTACATATGGTGCCTAGTGTGAGGAAGCAGTGAGGTATTTGCATGGCGGGCGAATCGGAGGCTGCCCGCCAGTGAAACAACGTGTTTCCCAGGAATGCATGATTAATGAGACGGGATTTGGAAAATGTGGCGTGAAAAGACGCCATTGCAGCTGGCAGGTAAAACGTTCTCTTTCCTGCCCGCTACCACACTTAATGTAAATCTGGGACGATTCCGCTATATGTTTCCCGACTTCTCTGAGATCAATGAACCAACTCCATGAAAATTGCAGGGGCCTAGGAGATGCCTACTCTGCAATGGAGCCGGCCAGTTCGGGGGTGCAGGCTTGCACTCTTATGCCATTCCAGTGAAAATTGGGGCATCGGGAATGGGGGAAGGGAATCCCAGAATCAGGTCCCACCCACTATTTTAAATGGCTCTGTAGTCCTTCCCACTCTGTGAAAATCCAGCCCCTGGTCTCACTGCACTAAATTCAGCCTCCTTCATTCAATCTTTATTGTATTAAAATCCCACCACTTTTCCCCCACACTCCCTGTCTTCTCCTACCTGAATAATCCTTTCCTTTGTGACCCTGCATGATCTCTGCCCTTCCATACCAGGCTTCTCCTAGTCTCTGCTCCACCATTGATGGCTGCTTATTCAGCCACAACATTTCTGTCCTTGTTTCCTAATGTCAGCTCCCTCTCTGTCAGTCAGGCACTATTTTTTCCCTAACCCTCTCCATTCCGTCTGTTTCCCTGCTGCTCTATGTCTCAGTACTTTTCTCATAAATTAAATACTTCAAGTTACCGTGCTGCATGTGGAGAGTTTTTTCAAAAAGTATACTTTGTTCATAAAATGTGTAAAAGTAAAATACAGTTGTGCTTCTGTACTTTGTAACAGTTCAAGTTTGACCTTAAGTGCAATACAATTTAGTTTTTTCAGTACTATAAATGACACTCTAAGGTGCCTCACTACACCTACAAATATAGGTAATATTTGCACCATAAATTCCATGTCAAACATTTTTGGTACACACAATCTGTGGGATTTTACACGGCTTCCAGCCTTTGTATACCATGGTGAGAGGGCCTTAGGCTGTGGCCTTTTCCCATTGAGCCTTTGCAGCGACTGCCCTGCCTCCAGTGCCATCCCTCAGCATGTAGTCCTGAGCCCTGGAATGTGTCAATCTACACATTTGGTCATGGATAACTCCTTGCACAGGAGACCAACAAATTTCAGGCAGACCAAACAGCACCTTTCATCAAGCTGATGCATCTACGTGTTTGCTGAATGGCTGTATATGTGTGTGTGTGTGTATGCTGAATGTCTGTGCTGAATGGGCTTCTGTATGCTATGTCTGTGTGCGCTCTTCTGTGTGTGTGCTAAATGTGCTTATGGATGCAATGTTTGTATGCATATGTGTTTGCTGAATGTGCTCGTGTGTGCTATGTCTGTGTG